>NC_064647.1:91959085-92562366 GCF_023864345.2 Schistocerca serialis cubense | reverse complement strand
ATTAAAGAGACCTTTGGAGAAAAGAGAACCACTTGTATGAATATCAAGAGCTCAGATCGAAACCCAGTTCTAAGCAAAGAAGGGAAAGCAGAAAGGTGGAAGGAGTATATAGAGTGTCTATACAAGGGCGATGCACTTGAGGACAATAGTATGGAAATGGAAAAGGATGTAGATGAAGATGAAATGGGAGATATGATACTGCGTGAAGAGTCTGACAAAGCACTGAAAGACCTGAGTCGAAACAAGGCCCCGGGAGTAGACAACATTCCATTGGAACTACTGACGGCCTTGGGAGAGCCAGTCCTGACAAAACTCTACCGTCTGGTGAGCAAGATGTATGAGACAGGCGAAATACCCTCAGACTTCAAGAAGAATATAATAATTCCAATCTCAAATATTGTAGACTTAGAGAGAGCTTTTGACAATGTTGACTGGAATAGTCTCTTTCAAATTCTGAAGGTGGCAGGGGTAATATACAGGGAGCGAAAGGCTATTCACAATTTCTTCAGAAACCAGACGGCAGCTATAAGAGTCGAGGGACACGAAAGGGTACCAGTGGTTGGGAAGGGAGTGAGACAGAGTTGTAGCCTCTCCCCGATGTTATTCAATCTGTGTATTGAGCAAGCAGTGAAGGAAACAAAAGAAAAATTCGGAGTAGGTATTAAAATCCATGGAGAAGAAATAAAAACTTTGAGGTTCGCCGATAACATTGTAATTCTGTCAGAGACAGCAAAGGACTTGGAAGAACAGTTGAACGGAATGGATAGTGTCTTGAAAGGAGGATATAAGATGAACATCAACAAAAGCAAAACGAGGATAATGGAATGTAGTCGAATTAAGTCGGGTGATGTTGAGGGAATTAGGTTACGAAATGAGACACTTAAAGTAGTAAAGGAGTTTTGCTATTTGGGGAGCAAAATAACTGATGATGGTCGAGGTAGAGAGGATATAAAATGTAGACTGGCAATGGCAAGGAAATCGTTTCTGAAGAAGAGAAATTTGTTAACATCGAGTATAGATTTAAGTGTCAGGAAGTCGTTTCTGAAAGTATTTGTATGGAGTGTAGCCATGTATGGAAGTGAAACATGGACGATAACCAGTTTGGACAAGAAGAGAATAGAAGCTTTCGAAATGTGGTGCTACAGAAGAATGCTGAAGATAAGGTGGGTAGATCACGTAACTAATGAGGAGGTACTGAATAGGATTGGGGAGAAGAGAAGTTTGTGGCACAACTTGACTAGAAGAAGGGATCGGTTGGTAGGACATGTTTTGAGGCATCAAGGGATCACCAATTTAGCAATGGAGGGCAGCGTGGAGGGTAAAAATCGTAGAGGGAGACCAAGAGATGAATACACAAGCAGATTCAGAAGGATGTAGGTTGCAGTAATTACTGGGAGATGAAGAAGCTTGCACAGGATAGAGTAGCATGGAGAGGTGCATCAAACCAGTCTCAGGACTGAAGACCACAACAAAAAGAACAACAACAACATGGGACAAGGCCGTAGGGAGTGCTGGTGGAGCAGTTGAAATATTCAGTTTAGATTACGTTCTGGTTTGCACGGACATATTCGATAGTGGCCTTTACATGTCAGTTATTATTTGTCCTTCTTTTCGCCTTAAAGATAGTGCTGTTTGAGACTGTTTCACATCGAACACATTCATGCTATATTTACAAAGTGTGAACCGCGGTCTTTCGGAAAATTTTTAATAATCTGTTGCTTATTGATTCAAGGCTGATTTTCTTTAAGAATTTGAGGTAAAATTTTCTTACAGAATTTACTATTATTTTCGGAATGGTACGACGTCACCAGCTCTTAGTTAGTAGTATTGTGTTCCATGGTTCATTTGCATTACATATCGAAATGACGTAGAAAGAGTCACTTTACATTCACACCAGAAATTATTTTGTGAATGTGGCTGCCTGCCGATCGCTTAAAACTGGCATTTTTTAAAAAGATGTTCACATGTGTGTCGATAATACCTACCCATCACCTTATACATAATAAAATAGTATAAATATTTCTAAGGAATAGAAGGAGTTGTCACGGAGAAACTTTTTCTGTTTATTTTAAAATTTCACTTTTCTCTGTGAGATATCTTATATCACTGGGTAACTGAACGAAAATTTTTACTGCACTTTTTCCCACCTCTTTGTTCAGCTGAAGACAACTACCATGTGGCCTAACAAGCGTCATTTCCCTTATTTTTGGCCGGCAGGAGTGGCCGTGCGGTTCTAGGAGCTTCAGTCTGGAACCGTTACGGTCGCAGGTTCGAATCCTTCCTCGGACATGGATGTGTGTGTCGTCCTTAGGTTAGTTAGGTTTAAGTAGTTCTAAGTTCTAGGGGACTGATGACCTCAGATGTTAAGTCCCATAGTGCTCAGAGCCATTTGAACCTTATTTTTGTAATTACGTACACCATTGTTCCTTTTGAACTTAGAGGATTATTTGCAACAAACTTCATGAGGGAGTAAATATACTGTGAAGCATTTGTCAGAATGTAACTCTTCAGGCTTTCCCGGCGATCTAATGACATCTTGGGTTGTCGGGTGTTCTGCCGGATATCAGCGTCGTACTTGCACGATATTTCGGTCACGTAGCTCGTAACCTTCATCAGGTGCGACCTGTGACTGCTCCTCGAGTGGACCTGGTCCAGTATTTATGCCTATGGCCTTCCCCCTCCACCAACGGCTTCAGGCGCTTCCTCTGTGGTCCGCGCCCATTCCCTGCGACCTACTGGAGCGTTACTGCTCCGTCCCCCCTCCCTGTCGCGTCTGCCCCCTACCCCTCTTATGGGTCCTCATCCTACATCAGCTCCTTTCCCGGTTCCCCCCCCCCCCCCTTCGCTTTTACTCTCCTTTCCCCCCTTTTGTTTTCCCATCTCCTGTCCAGTTTCCCCCCACCTGCTCTCGACTGTGGTGTCACCTTTGCCGACTTTTTCGTGCTGTGTTCTAGTGCCTATTCAGTGTTGTGTTGCGAACAGAAACCATGCTGTCGCTGGGTGTGAATTTTATATACTTTGCGAACAGAATCCAGACTGTCGCCGTGTTTTTTTAAGTGTCTATTGTTTTCCCTGTCTGCTCCGTCTGTATTTTTATTCGCTTCATCATCCCTCTGTTGCTTGTTTTAATTTCCCCATTTTCTTTTCACCTTGTTACTCACTAAGTCCCCGATTTTATCGCCTGTTTTTTATTATTATTTATTCTCCTGCTCTTTGTCAGAAAATCTGTAGGCTGCGCAGCGGCGTCCTAAGCTGCTGCCAGCCCGCCCCCTTTGGGGGGAATTGAAATTCAATAAAGAGAAAAAAAAAAAAAATACTGCTCCGTTTTCCGTCCGCTGCGGTTCTAGGTGTTCCCTCTGCGGTCCGCGCCCACCAAACCCGCTCCTGGGGGTTTCATCTACGGTCTGGGATACCAGGCGTTCCCCCTGCGGTCCGCGCCCGCTCACCACGACCTGTTGGAGCGTTGCCGCTCGGTTTTTCGTCTGCTGCGGCTCTGGATGTTTCCTCTGCGGTCCGCGCCCACCAGTCTGGGTGTTCCATCTTCGGTCTGGTGCGCCTGGCAGTCCGTCAGGGGCTCGTTTTCCATCTCCATGTCTCTGGTTCTTCTGTTTGTGTAGTGTTGCAGCTGGCCACGTTGCTCCTTTAACAATTCCAGAGCCGGATCCCAGGCTCTGCTTAGCTGGTACCCTGTGTCACGATTCACAAGATCGTCAGCCATTTTAATCTCAATCGATTCTCTTATAACACTGTCCCAAAATCTGGGTGTTTGTGCTAGAATCTTGGTATCCTCTAGCAAGTACGACGCTGATATCCGGCAGAACACCCGACAACCCAAGATGTCATTTGTCAGACTGCCCAACCCATTAACCACACGTCTACAAGATGATCGAGGCTGAACACCACGCAGCATGCCATGCTTTCCCAACCTGGAGCAAAGAAAGCCAAGCCAGGACAAGGCTGCTTTTTACTAGAACTGTCGCATTTCACCGAAAAACATTTTGAGTAACCTTACGGAAGCAGTTACACAGCTCTGAGAACTTACGGACTGGGTAGACAAAGTATCACAATATATTAACAACTATTTGGAAATGAATGAAACTGCGGAAGCATTTTCCCTAGAGGCGTCGCAGTCACGCGCAGAAGGCTGGACGTCACCTTGAGTAGGAGACTGTAGCGCCCCACATCACGAAGTAGTTGAAGAAATGGGAAAAGACAGTGTAAGCCTATCAGCGAGCAGTTATGAACCGAAAACAACGGGCAGATATCCGCAAAAAAAAAAAAAAAAGTGTGTGAAATCTTATGGGACTTAACTGCTAAGGTCATCTGTCCATAAGCTTACACACTATTTAAGCTAAATTATCCTAAGGACAAACACACACACCCGTGCCCGAGGGACCAGTCGCACAGTCCATGACTGCAGCGCCCTAGACCGCTCTGCTAATCCCGCGCGGCGGATATCCTCATACAGGGGAGAAGCATTGACAAACTGGAAGACGAGTGTATTCTAGGATTTTGATGTTCCTCACAGCAACGTTTCACGTGCATGGGAAGAAAGTAACCCGTGGTCTGGGGGCAGCTTGCTCTAGTAATCAAAACGTTTCAGTTCCCTGTTCCAATTCCCCCCGCTGTTCTAATTCCCCCCGCACCCTCTCCCCCGCCTCCCCCCCCCCCCCCCCCACACACACACTGCTTAAAGGAGAAACACTAAGACTCAATTTAGATTCAGTGGGCGGTCAGTGAAGTCAAATTGAAGAAAGACAACGATTTCTGGTCAAAGTAGTATAGGGTAATATCAACAGCACTAAAAATGGTATAACGGTAGTAGCAAAGTAGGGCAGACAGTGAGTTACTGTGGAAAGTTCAGTGGTAGGACTGTTCTTATCAGAATCAACGGCAAACCAACAGCGTCAACAATAGTTCAGGTAACATGCCGACGTCGCAAGCAGAGATAGGGAATGTATATGTGGATATTGGACGGGTCATATAGAACGTAAATAGAGATGAAAATCTGACAGTAATGGGAGATTGGAATGCGACTGTAGGGGAATATGGGTTTGGTACTACGAATGGAAGAGGAGAAAGAGTAATTGAGTTCTGAAATGTATTTCAGCTAGTAAAAGCTAATACTGTGTTCAAGAATCACAAGAGGAGGAAGTATTGTTGAAAATGGCCAGGTGATACGGTACTATTTCATTTAGATTATATCACGGTCAGGCAGGGATTCGGAAATAAGATACCGGAATGTAAGGCGTACCCAGGAGCAAATGTAGACTCAGGAAGAGTAGGCTGAAATTTAAAAGACTTGTTAGGAGGAATCAAAGTGCCCAGAAGTGGGATACGGAAGTAGTAAGGAATGAAGAGATACGCTTGAAGTTCTCTGAGGATGTAGATACTGCGATAATGAATAGCTCAGGAGGCATTTCGGCTGAAAAGGATTGGCCATCTCTAAAAAGAGCAGTCGGAGAAGTCGTAATGGAAAATGCAATAAAAGGAGGGAAATTCCGCAGAAATACTTTTGTTGATCGATAAGAGAAGTACACAAATTGGTCTCGGAAGTTCAGGAATACAAAAATACAAGTCGTTTGGAATGAAATAAATAGGAAGTGCTGGGCGGCTGAGGCGAAATGGCTGCATGAAAAATGCGAAGAAATCGAAAAAGTAATGATTGTGGGAAAGACTGACTCGGCATATACCAAAAAGTCAAAACAACCTTACGTGAAACTGAAAGATAGGGCGGTAACATGAAGTGTGCACTGGGAGTTAAATGCATGGGAGACAGCGGATTCGTGGAAAGAGTACATTGAAGGCCTCTATGACGGGGGGATTTATCTGATGACGGGATAGAAGATGAAATGGCAGTCGATAGGGAAGACATAATGGGATTCAGTATTAGAATTAGAATTTAAAGTAAATTTGGACGGTTTAAGATCAAGATAGGCAGATTGAATATGTAACATTCCATCAGAATTGCTAAAATCATTGTGGAAAGTGGCAACAAGAGGGCTATTCAATGTTGGTGAGTAGAGTGTATGACACTGCCGACATACAACCAGACTTTCGGAAAAATATCATCCACAGAATTCAGAAGATGGCAACAGCCGATAAATACGAGAATTACCGCACGATCAGGATAACAGTTACATGCATCCAACTTGATGGCAAGAGTAATCCACAGAAGAATGGAGAAGGAGAAAGAGGATCTGTTAGATGACGAGCATTTTCGCTTTATAGAAGATACAGACACCAGAGACGCAATTCTGACGTTGCGGTTGATAATGGAAGCACGTCTGAATGAGAGTGGAGACACGTTCATAGGATTTGTCGACCTGGAAAAGCGTTCAACAATGTAAACTGGTGCAAGGTGTTCGAAATTCTGACGAATTAGGGGTAAGCTATAGAGAAAGACGGGTAATATGTCGATATTTACAAGAACCAAGGGAAACAATGAGACTGGAAGAGGAAGAACGAAGTTCTCGGATTAAAGAGGGCGTAAGACAGGGATCTAGTCTTTCGCCACTAGTGTTCAATCTATACTTTGACTAAAGTTCAGTCTTGATCACATCATGTATATTTTAATAATATAGGTAACCGGTTTCGGTTCTTTCTACAAAACCATCATCAGATCCATGGCTCCCTTAGGATGGTAGGCGGAGCTCTCCTCGCTGCTACGCAGTCAGAGTTGACTGCGTAGCAGCGAGGAGAGTTCCGCCTACCATCCTAAGGGAGCCATGGGTCTGATGATGGTTTTGTAGAAAGAACCGAAACCGGTTACCTATATTATTAAAATATACATGATGTGATCAAGACTGAACTTTAGTCAAAATATAACAATTAATTGATCACTGCTTTCCAAAAATGTTTACCAAAATTGTTCAATCTATACATCGAAGAAGCAATTACCGAAATACAAGAAAAGTTCATGAGTGGGATTGAAATTGAAGGTGAAAAATGATAAGATTCGTTGATGACACTGCTGTCCTCAGCGAAAGTGACGAAGAATTACGCGATTTTTTGATAGAGTGGGCTGAGAGTAGATCGAAGAAAGACCAAAGTTACGAGTAAGAATAGAAATGAGGACAGAGAAAAACTTAACATCACGATTTGTGATTCCGAACTATATGAAGTTAAGCAATTCTGATATCTGGCAGACGCAGCAAGGCTGACACAAAAAGCTGACTAGCACTGGCTTAAAGGGCATTTCTGGCCAAGAAAAGTCAAATAGTGTCAAATATACAGGGTGTCCGAAAAGTCTTTCCCTGATTACATAAATTGATAACTCAGGATAGAAGTAAGATACAAATATGAAACTGGTGTCTAATTGTTTAAGAACTATGAAGTTTTTCTCACACATCAATAAACTTCCACATGAGCACCCTTGGTAGCACGTAGCACTTCTAGGCGATATTCAATTTCCGTCCACACATTAGCCAACATCACTGGAGGGATCGATTCAACGACTGTCGTTATCCGTTGCCGCAGTGTATCTGGACATGTTGCAACTGTATGCTGTTCCTCAGCTGCTTCAGTATCACCCCGATGTCTTGTTTCAGCAAGACGATGCACCGCCTCATTGGGGTTTGGACGTCCGCGCCTATCTCGATATGACCTTTCCTGGGAGATGGATTGGTCGTGATGGGCCAACGCTTTGGCCTCCACGCTCTCCTGACGTAACCCCATTAGACTTCTTTCTATGGGGTTATGTCAAGGACGAGGTCTACCGAACACGTGTACCAGATCTTTAAATCCTGCGCCAGTCGTTGAGTCGATCCCTCCAGTGATGTTGGCTACTGTGTGGACGGAAATTGAATATCGCGTAGATGTGCTACGTGCTACCATGGGTGCTCATGTGGAAGTTTACTGATGTGTGAAAAGAAACTTTGAAAGTTTGTAAACAATTAGACACCAGTTTCATATTTGCATCTTACTTCTAGCCTGAGTTATCAATTTATGTAATCAGGGAAAGACTTTTCGGACACCCTGTATTGCTTAATTTTAGAAAGAAGTTTCTTAGAATGTACGTGTAGAGCACAGGACTGCATGGTAGCAAAACATAGACTTCGGGAAAAACCGGACCGGAAGAGAATCGAAGCATTTGAGATGTGTTGCTACAGAATAATGTTGAAAATTAATTGGTCTGATAAGAATCGGCGAGGAATGGAATATATGGAAGACACTGACAAGAAGAAGGGACAGGACGATAGAAACTGTCATAAGACATCAGGGATTGACTTCAATGACACTTGAGGGCGCTGTGGATGGTAAAAATTATAGGAGAACGCAGCTATTGTAATACTTCCAGCAAATGATTGAGGACGTTGGTTGTAAGTGCTATTCAAAGATGAAAAGGTTGGCACAGGAGACGAATTCGTGGCGAGCCGCATCAAACCATTCAGAGGACCGAAAAAATGGCTCTGAGCACTATGGGACTTAACATCTTAGGTCATCAGTCCCCTAGAACTTAGAACTACTTAAACCTAACTAACCTAAGGACATCACACACATCTATGCCCCAGGCAGGATTCGAACCTGCGACCGTAGCAGTCCCGCGGTTCCGTACTGCAGCGCCTAGAGCCGCACGGCCACAACGGCCGGCTCATTCAGAGGACCGATGGAAAGAAAAGGACCATGGGGAGCATGCCGAACCACACGAAATGTTGAGCGCAATGGAGGCGGTGGTGGGTCACGCTCAGCGACACTGCGGAACAAGCAAGAAGGAACTCACGTTAATCAAACGGTGGAGTTCCAACAACATTTATCCGGACTGCAAGTCATGAAATCTCACACTCCACGGTGCACAGTGGGAACTGTGAGTGTGAGTGGGGGGAGTTGGTCTTTTTGCCCAACGACCAGTACGTTGTCTTCCACTACATCTGCACACAGGCAGTACCTTTCGAATTGGTGCCAAGAGCACAGGGACGCTCTTCTCGGATGAAGGCAGGTACAGTATCTACAGTGATTCTGGCTGGATCCTCGAATGGCGGGAGGTGGGAAAACGTTACAAACCCAAGAACATTGGCGAACACGTTCGTTTTGGTGGTCCAGACGCTACGGTATGGGTATGCCTGAAGTTGTATTTGCGTACCAGTTCATTTGTATTAGGGGAAGGGTAACATACTCCTGATTGAGCTGTTAGTTAGTATGGAATGTCTTTGTCCAAATAGATTTCTGTGCGTACTGGGTTGCTTGTTGAGCATTAGCTTGACTTTTGATGACTTATGGAAGTTTTCTGGGTCCGTAAGCCAGAGGTCTGTGGATCGTAACCGTGCTCTGCTACAACTGAAACGGGCCGACTGCTGTTGGGAAGTGGTGGGGATAATTTTAAGTAGAATATTAGCACAAAATTTTTATTCATGTATTGTTCTATAAAATGACAAATATAAATTTCTTTTGCAAACATATTTACACGTTTCGTCATAACAGAATTTACCGAATTCAATAGCAAAACTAAATATCTGTGAATTGAAAAACAACTACAACCTTCATTTAGCTGAACTGAATAGCAACCATTACTTGAAAAACCAGTTATTAAACAGCGACAGTTTTAACTACCTGTATAACCAATCACTGTTCTTTCAAACCATTAAATGAAGTATAATTGTAGTGAAATTGAAGTAGACAGTTCCTGTGAAATAGTATGGGTAGAGGTTATACTTGACAATCGGACTAAACTATTAATTGGATAGTTTTACCGACCCCCCAATTCAGAAGATATAGTTGCTGAACAGTTGAAAGAAAACTTGAGTCTCATTTCAAATAGGTAAATAGGTACCAGACTCATAGAGTTATTGTCGGTGGTGACTTCAATCTACCCTCGATATGTTGCAAAAATTATACATTTAAAACCGGCAGCAAGCATAAAACGTCATCCGAAATTGTAGAACAATTAGTTCATGAGCCCACTCGGAGCGTAAATTGGTGCGAAAGCATACTTGACCTCTTGGCAACAAATAATCCTGGACAAATAGTATCGTGACGAATACAGGGATTAGCGACCACAAGGCAGTTGCTATTAGGCTAAATGCCGTAACACCCACAACCATCAAAAAGAAACGCAAAGTACATCTATTTAAAAAAGCTGATAAAAATGCTCTTAACGCAGTTCTAAGAGATAGTCTTCACTCCTTCCGATCCGGTCATATAAGTGTAGAAAAGTCGTGGAATGATTTCAAAGAGATAGTATCGACAGCAATTGAGAGATATATACTACATAAATTAATAAGTGATGGTACTGATCCCCCATGGTACACAAAACGAGTCACATTGCTGTTGCAGAAGCAGCAAAAACAGCATGCCAAATTTAAAAGAACGCAAAATCCCCAACACTGGCAAAGTGTTACAGAAGTTAGAAATATAGAATAGAAATAGAATACCTCCCTTGGCCCTTTCTCTGTCGTAATACAATGTATGTAAACTGTCACACTTTGTAAACAAAGATGGTCTCTTGTAACTAATAGCTGCAATGAACATATAGCAAAACAGAAGCAGCATTTGAAAGTACAAAGAACATACAGCAAAACCAAACCATTATTACAGCGTAAATTTTTGCGTTGTGGAGATGTTTCGTTGAGTTGATGAATACCTGTGTAGGAATAAATATATCAAGTTGTAATGTTGTTGCTTATTTTGTTCCGATTGTGGTGCTGATATTCAAGACCATAAAAGTGGGTTAAAAGCTGTGAGCTGTCTGGGGAAGTTAACCTTGCATTACTGAGCAACTGTTTCACCAGGTATCCAGTCTAGCTTACCAAATTCCCAACCAGACTAACATTAATTATAATCTTTTAATCGTCATACGACAACCGGTGATATATATATATATAAAGAGAATTTAAATAAAAAGAAATAAATCAGTTTATATTTGGAAATAATTTATTTTAACATTGATCATTGAAATTTCAGCATATTAAACTTGATTCATAACTAAACTGGTGCCTTATTTAGGATTTTGAAAATGTGAGTTTGTAATCTTATGGAACACATCAAATATGGAGCCAAGATTGGGAGACTGCATACAACACTGCATTCATAAAATAACACACGAAGAACGTTGAAACGTATGCAAAAGGAAATTAACCACAACCAACTGATTCAATTTTCACCCAAAGAAGTTAGGTTTGTAGCCCAATCCTGTCTGTCATGTAATTACCACACACTGGCATACTAAATTCATACTAACTCTCTGTGAAATCTTCCCGAAAAGAATAGCTGAGGGCTACTTTGATTATTACACCACATGCTTCACGTGGTCAACTTGGTTTACACAAAGAGTGTAATCCCACAATAATTTTAATAATTAAAATAAATTAGATCGAAAAGCAATTTACAAAAGAAAAACCTCAAACTGGTTACTATCGTCTTACTATTAACCTGATGGGTCAAACAATTGTATAAGCACGTGGTACTGGTCTCACAAAGTACACCCCACGTGAGTTGAACATAAAGAAAAGTTGCTATATTGAAAAATATTGTCAAGACGAGACATTATAATCTCACGCACATTCGCATTTAAGATTGATGATCTTAGTTAGAGTTACTGATCAACACGTGGTTCCACTTTACTCACAAAGTAGTGACAAAGCAACTACTGGAAGATATTCTGAACTTCACACTCGAAATACACTGCTTTGCAATTTAAGATAACATTAGATATTTTAGAGCTAAACCTGAAATAAAGGTGATTAAATTTTCAGTTAGGCTGAACTTATGAAATCCATTGTCCTATGGACTTAGCAGACACGCGCTTAGCCGGAGATCTTACCACTTCAGACACTCCCCGCGGACAGACTGACTGGGCTCCTACCGAGCGTGCTTAACCGATACTAACGGAAGTGAGCAGAGAGGCAGCTTCCTACACCAACATGACAAGGGACGGACAGGACCATACTAAGAATAGAAACCTCTCTGCTGTTAGAAAGCATAGCTACCTGTTCCGACGTTGGTCCTACTGTTCTCTAGCAGACAGGCTTGTCTGCTAGCATCAAGCATGCAACTAGAAATATATTTGCTCATTCATCCTCTCACACAGAAGGGAAGAGGGGGTGACAGTATCTTATCATATATATATATAAACGAAAGCGGATGTAGGTTCCGTATGAGACTGTGTGACATGAATTACATATAAACTGTGTTTTAAAGTGTAGTAGTGTGACAGATCGTTCTTGTTTATGTGTAAAAGTGACACGTTTCACTGCTCAGTCTCCACCCAGATAGTCAGAAACACCACAGTAAATTTAGAAGAGGAATTTATGCCGTAAATGACAACAGATTTAAGAAATTAACATGAAAGGAATCCAACAGAGACCTTTCATAACCCCAACGCTCCGGGAAAAGACTGTGCAGGGAATTTTCTGGCCATGCTAGGACATTCCCAAGCAGGCTTCTCACACCCACTTAAACCAAAAATGTAAAGAAAAGGCGACAGCTCACCAGCTACTTGCTAAAACACAATAATTTCAACACATCTTTAGAATCTACCAATTTCAAAGAGAAAAAAAAATCTGTGACACCTATTTAAAAGATAGTGTAGACCTAATTCGGTCAGCAAGTAAAAACAATGGTTCCTGTGTCATTAATATGAAAACAATTTCTGGTTGTTACCCTTATAGAGTTCACCAGTATTTGCTCATTGCAAGAGCCAACTGATCACAGGAAAATTTATGACTGTTTATTAACAACTAAAATTTATGAAAATAGCAAAGGTGCCACAGCAATTAAAAAAAACATGAAAATAACATATTATAAAGCAGAACATTACAATGCACAATCTGCAAAAGCAAAAAGAAAAGATAAGAGAAAAAAGATGTTTTTCAAAGTGGTTATCGCAAAAAAATTCTATATCTTATAAAACTAATAATTTGTAGAATTAAAATAACTTTGTGGCACTAATTTAATCACTGTACTATATTTCAGTTAGTTAGCAAACAATGATCACTGTGTCATTATACTGAAACTATAATTAATTATGTGATTGTTACCCTTAAGGGGTTCCTCACTATAAATATGCCCCATGCAAAGGCTAATGGATCACAGTCCAATGAGCATGAATAGCTATCTCACTGATAAACGAAGCAATGCCACAGGAATGAATTTACGAAACAAAATATCACAAATCTAATACAACACACAAAAACGAACATTGAGAAATAAAACAGCTCTGAAAGTACAGTAGTCAACGTCTAAAAAGAACACCAATAAATAAAACACCTGCAAAATACAAGAGTCAGTCTAATAAAAAAAAACACCAATAAATCGAACCCCTACAAAATACACGATCAAAGTTTCTCTGAAAGAACACACGTATATGCATTGGACTAAGAACCGTATAATCACTGTTCACTGACACACTCAGTAGTTCCACTGTTCCGAGGCACAGTATGAGGGGAGGGGGGAGGGGTTCGTCGCCGCAGCTGTCAGTAGGGTTTTTTGTCCATCTGTTGCGTGCAATCCTGCTGTCTCTGCCCTCTCAGCAAGTTTCTCTTGGTGGCCCGTATCGCGTACATCTCGATTTGGTTCCATGTTTGTGTTGTCAAATTCGTGCGGTATCCTCGTTTGACATGCCAGTTTGATATTCCTGGGCAAGGATGACACTTCATGGCTCTTCTTTGTGCCACCCTTAGCTACCAGAGATCGAACTATGATTTACTGTCGCTTGACAGTGGGCATCCGCCAGGAAATGTTGATAGGCGTCGTTGAAGTCTGCCAGTTTCTCTGGACAGTATGTGTCAAAAGGCTCCACGCCCCTTGTGTTGTGACATTCTTGAGTTATCCTCAATTGGCTCGCCGGTTTGATATTCCTGGGCAAGGATGACACTTAGTGGCTCTCCTTTGTGCCACCCTTAGCAACTAGAGAACACCGAATCATGATTTATTGTCGCTTGACAATGGGCTTCCGCCAAGAAATGTTGATAGTCGTCGTTGACGTCTGCAAGTTTCTCTGGACAGTACCTGTCAAAAGGCTCCATGCCCCTTTATCCCCTGTCTTCTGTCGTTTCACCGCGGCCGTCTCGTCACGGTCGCGTGCGTGTGGTGCGTTGCCAGCAGATGGATTTCCGCACGGTTGGCCGCTCGGCCATCCCAGGTCATCGCCTCCACGAAGGATCGCACTGGTGCTGCCGGCCATTAGCTCCGGGTGCAAGGGAAAGTGTTTGCTGCGTACCCTTCTTTTGTGGTCGACCGCGCTCCCGAAGTGGCCCGGTTGACAGTGTGTCCTGCTGGGAAATCCGCCAGTTTATAACTAGCCCTCCTCCTCGCTGCTCCCGCTGTCTCGTAAGAGTTTAGCCGGTTCGCTTTCACGTTCTCAACTGCATTCACAGAAATTGTTCATCATAGTTCTGTGATTACAAAACGTCATACATAATACCACTTAGTATTGTCTTTCACAATTTTTAAGAACAAAAGTGAGACTTAATTTTTTTCTTAAATAAAAAAGTAAGATGAATCGACAATATAAAAATAAAAGTTAAATGACTTGACAATATAAAATGCATTCACAGAAATTGTTCATCATAGTTATGTGATTACAAAACGTCATTCATAATACCACTTAGTATTGTCTTTCACAATTTTTAAGAACAAAAGTGAGACTTAATTTTTTTCTTAAATAAAAAAGTTAGATGAATCGACAATATAAAAATAAAAGTTAAATGACTTGACAATATAAAAAAAATAAAAGTAAAATGATTTGACAGTATAAAAATAAAAATTAAATGAACTGACAACATAATGTCTAAATCCACATCACTAATGTGGTTCACTTGCGTTTTAATAAATCAAATGCTACTTATTAATTCACTAAAATGAATAGGATTATGCCTTGTGCATGTATAGGTCAGGGCAGCATAGGGTTCACATGTTATTTACACACACATGCACACCTGTTGTCTATACTACAAACTAACTACCCATAAACATGTATTACCCAAAATTCTACTTCAATCCACTACTAGTTGATCCAACAAGCTACTTCAATGCTACTTCAACACAGTGTTTATACCACTACAACATTGTTCTAATTCGTCCTCTTCTTGACGCTTGCGGCACATGTCTTGTCACATAATAAATATGGAGAAACTTTCCTTCAACATACATAGTAGAAAGAACAATGGTTGTTTGCACGTCAAAACATTTATACCAGTTCACACATCTGAGACTCGCAATTATACATTAATCATACTCATATGTTTATACATAACAGTAAGACAATTTCATCTAAAATTACGTTATCACAAGAATTAATCACACAGATGATTCTGAGAAGGGTAAAAAATATTTTCATTATACATTTTCTTACCCATTTCGTTCCTTCTTTAAGTTACCTTTCGCTTCCAAATCAGTTATTTCGCCTGTGGTGGTCATTCTGGATTCATTTCTCATGAATGGCAAAATTGTGGTCACCTCTATTCTGTAAAACAGTTTCATGTTAACATCCTATTGAACTTACAACTGACACAAAAGATCCGAATCCTCCTGTAGTTTAAATGACAAATGTTTTGCTTCATCCTTATTACCTTAAACCAAGCTTTCCTTCGGTCCCATAACCAAAATTATTTAATCTTCCTCCGCCTTCAAGAGGGAAATTTCTTCAGTTCAACTCACATAGGCTGCAGTGCATCTCGCACCAGCGAAAACAGTAAGCTGTAATGCTCACAGCGTCAGCAAAACAAATAAACGTCGCTTTTCTAGGACAAGTATTAACTCAGAATAATTTTTCAGGCTCTGGCTCAACATCAATCAAGACTACAGAATGGATCCATATTTCTGTTCCATTCGCCATTTGCTGAAAAACTGCTCGTATTTGACTGCCACAATAATATTTCAGGGCCACGTAAATTACACAAACCACAATTCTTCTTTCACCTTGTTGTTGTTGTTGTGGTCTTCAGTCCTGAGACTGGTTTGATGCAGCTTTCCATGCTACTCTATCCTGTGCAAGCTTTTTCATCTCCCAGTACCTACTGCAACCTACATCCTTCTGAATCTGTTTAGTGTATTCATCTCTTGGTCTCCCTCTACGATTTTTACCCTCCACGCTGCCCTCCAATACTAAATTGGTGATCCCTTGATGCCTCAGAACATGTCCTACCAACCGATCCCTTCTTCTGGTCAAGTTGTGCCACAAACTTCTCTTCTCCCCAATCCTATTCAATACTTCCTCATTAGTTATGTGATCTACCCATCTAATCTTCAGCATTCTTCTGTAGCACCACATTTCGAAAGCTTCTATTCTCTTCTTGTCCAAACTATTTATCGTCCATGTTTCACTTCCATACATGGCTACACTCCATACGAATACTTTCAGAAATGACTTCCTGACACTTAAATCTATACTGGATGTTAACAAATTTCTCTTCTTCAGAAACGCTTTCCTTGCCATTGCCAGCCTACATTTTATATCCTCTCTACTTCGACCATCATCAGTTATTTTGCTCCCCAAATAGCAAAACTCCTTTACTACTTTAAGTGCCTCATTTCCTAATCTAATTCCCTCAGCATCACCCGACTTAATTAGACTACATTCCATTATCCTTGTTTTGCTTTTGTTGATGTTCATCTTATATCCTCCTTTCAAGACACTGTCCATTCCATTCAACTGCTCTTCCAAGTCCTTTGCTGTCTCTGACAGAATTACAATGTCATCGGCGAACCTCAAAGTTTTTATTTCTTCTCCATGAATTTTAATACCTACTCCGAATTTTTCTTTTGTTTCCTTTACTGCTTGCTCAATATACAGATTGAACAACATCGGGGAGAGGCTACAACCCTGTCTTACTCCCTTCCCAACCACTGCTTCCCTTTCATGTCCCTCGACTCTTATAACTGCCATCTGGTTTCTGTACAAATTGTAAATAGCCTTTCGCTCCCTGTATTTTACCCCTGCCACCTTTAGAATTAGAAAGAGAGTATTCCAGTCAACATTGTCAAAAGCTTTCTCTAAGTCTACAAATGCTAGAAACGTAGGTTTGCCTTTCCTTAATCTTTCTTCTAAGATAAGTCGTAAGGTCAGTATTGCCTCACGTGTTCCAGTGTTTCTACGGAATCCAAACTGATCTTCCCCGAGGTTGGCTTCTACTAGTTTTTCCATTCGTCTGTAAAGAATTCGTGTTAGTATTTTGCAGCTGTGACTTATTAAGCTGATAGTTCGGTAATTTTCACATCTGTCAACACCTGCTTTCTTTGGGATTGGAATTATTATATTCTTCTTGAAGTCTGAGGGTATTTCGCCTGTTTCATACATCTTGCTCACCAGATGGTAGAGTTTTGTCAGGACTGACTCTCCCACGGCCGTCAGTAGTTCCAAAGGAATATTGTCTACTCCGGGGGCCTTGTTTCGACTCAGGTCTTTCAGTGCTCTGTCAAACTCATCACGCAGTATCATATCTCCCATTTCATCTTCATCTACATCCTCTTCCATTTCCATAATATTGTCCTCAAGTACATCGCCCTTGTATAGACCCTCTATATACTCCTTCCACCTTTCTGCTTTCCCTTCTTTGCTTAGAACTGGGTTTCCATCTGAGCTCTTGATATTCATACAAGTCGTTCTCTTATCTCCAAAGGTCTCTTTAATTTTCCTGTAGGCGGTATCTATCTTACCCCTAGTGAGATAGGCCTCTACATCCTTACATTTGTCCTCTAGCCATCCCTGCTTAGCCATTTTGCACTTCCTGTCGATCTCATTTTTGAGACGTTTGTATTCCTTTTTGCCTGTTTCACTTACTGCATTTTTATATTTTCTCCTTTCATCAATTAAATTCAATATTTCTTCTGTTACCCAAGGATTTCTACTAGCCCTCGTCTTTTTACCTACTTGATCCTCTGCTGCCTTCACTACTTCATCCCTCAAAGCTACCCATTCTTCTTCTACTGTATTTATTTCCCCCATTCCTGTCAATTGCTCCCTTATGCTCTCCCTGAATCTCTGTACAACCTCTGGTTCTTTTAGTTTATCCAGGTCCCATCTCCTTAAATTCCCACCTTTTTGCAGTTTCTTCAGTTTTAATCTACAGGTCATAACCAATAGATTGTGGTCAGAGTCCACATCTGCCCCTGGAAATGTCTTACAATTTAAAACCTGGTTCCTAAATCTCTGTCTTACCATTATATAATCTATCTGATACCTTTTAGTATCTCCAGGGTTCTTCCATGTATACAACCTTCTTTCATGATTCTTAAACCAAGTGTTAGTTATGATTATGTTGTGCTCTGTGCAAAATTCGACCAGGCGGCTTCCTCTTTCATTTCTGTCCCCCAATCCATATTCACCTACTATGTTTCCTTCTCTCCCTTTTCCTACACTCGAATTCCAGTCACCCATGACTATTAAATTTTCGTCTCCCTTCACAATCTGAATAATTTCTTTTATTTCATCATACATTTCTTCAATTTCTTCGTCATCTGCAGAGCTAGTTGGCATATAAACTTGTACTACTGTAGTAGGCGTGGGCTTCGTATCTGTCTTGGCCACAATAATGCGTTCACTATGCTGTTTGTAGTAGCTTACCCGCATTCCTATTTTCCTATTCATTATTAAACCTACGAAGGGAATCGATATAATGACGAAATCCACAGACAGCACTTCACATACTCAGCTATAAAGAACAAAAAAGACACATATCATCAATATTAACATATCATCGCATATTGGGAAGCCAATGGTTAAACAATCGTATTATTGCATCCTGTTTTCAAGATTCTAAACTTACTCATTCCTTTCTCAGAGTTCTCCTATTTTAAAATATTCATACAGCACGCATACTATGGTAAGAGATCCTCATTTATACCGACAGATATAGAATAGTACTAGATAGATAGTAGCACTGAAAGCAGAAAATCGGAAACAAGGCTACTTACAGCTGGGGACCTGGGTTCGCCAGACCCATAATAGCCACAGATCGGATATTCCCCTGAGATTTGCATTAATTCAACACAGATCTTGCTTCCCTCAGGAGCCACTCTTTTCAATTTACACAAAAAACCATTTCACTCGTTCACAAGGAAACCTTTTATCTTCACATTCGACCAACCTAAGTCCTAATTGCACAAGGAAAGACAAAAAAACTAAAAACATCACTTCAATCAATCACATAGAAACATCTTTATCATTATTTTTACCAACATATTATTCAAAATGCATTTGTCACAAATGTAAACCAATCAGTTCATTCTCCTCTCTATACACCCTATGTACTTATTTGCCATGTCACTAATTTGTTCCGATTGGGCGCCTTCTGCGCTGATCATTTGTCATTGCCGGTTTTGTTCATTTTAATTTGCTGGATTATGTCTAGGGTTGGCCGGCCGAATTTCAACATCATGTGGTGCTCCGCCTACAGTCCTATTCCCACCGTGTTCATAGTAGTATCGATTCTGGTTGCCGTACCTGTTGTGTTCACGATCTTGTCCACGTCCTCGATCATTTCCGTTGTTCCACCTGTGTTCGCGACTGTTACCCCAGTTTCTATACGGCCGGTCGCGATTATTGTTCCGTTCGCGTCGCGACGACCAGTCACGCCGTTGATTAGTACTACGGCCACGACTGCGATCGCGCTGCTGTGCCCCGTAATAACTTTGTGCCTGATTCGGCGGGCATTCTGCTGTATTATATTCCAACTCTTGGAGGAGTGTCTTGAACGTTTCCACGTCCTCTTTTGCATCTTCCCGCAAGAATGACGTGACGCAAGTGCATCGGCAATTTGGTGATGCTTATCCTAATTAGTTCCGCAGGCCCGTATGGGTGGTATAGAAATTGATTTGCCTGCAGCATGTGGTCGAATAGGCGTGCTGGGCTGCCGAAACCAGACTGGTTCAATTTTGGCAGCATAATTATGCCATGCTTGACCCTATCTTCTGCCGCTTTTGACCAATAGGCGGACAGAAAGGCTTGTCGAAACTCCCGAGTAGAGTTGCAGTGACGCACTGCCGACCTCATGCGAATCGCCGGTTCACCTTCCAAATAGCCACACATATATTCTATCTTATGTAAACCTGTCCAGTCGGGGAGAAGACAGAATTCAAATTGCTCGAGCCATGCTCGTGGATGTTGCGAATTTCGAAATATTTCAAACTTTCTCACCGTAAGGAAGTGTTTGAAATCAAATCCCCGCATTTCCTCCCGGCGAGGCCCTTGAATGTTTCTATTTTTCTCATGTCTGCCCCTCAAAATACATTCTTCCCTGTCGTCAAAATCTCCCTCGTGGCTGGAGTCCCTCTCTGCACTGTTCGTACAGCTATTTTTAGTGCTATTGGCGAGTTCGGAATCACACCCCATGCGGCTTTCCAGATGCGCCATGCATTCTTGTAATTTACCTGTTACAGCTTTGTGCCGCCTGTTCACTTCGAACTGTCCCTTCTGAAATCTAAGAAGCGAACGCACTTCTTCGGTCTCTACGACCGCTACCGGTGTAGTATTGTTATCGCTCTCTGTCACCTTCATCGTGCCTACGATGTCCGCTAATACCGCAATCTTATCATGTATTTGTCTGTTGTCCTCCGCCCCAGTCTGCTTCAATTGTTCTACTTGCTGTTCGAGTACGTGAATCACTTCACTGTTGTCCGCTGCTGTGTTGCTAACGAACGCGGGACTATGCGTTTCCGCCTCCTGGACCCTCGAGAGTACCTGCTGGTGTTCCCTTTGGCATTCTTCTCTCAGTGCTTGGAAATTCCTAAGTAGCTGTTCTTCGCTCTCTTTCGATTCCGCATCGCGACTCCGATTGCCCTGTTCTAAGGCTTACAGACGGCCATCGATTTGTTCAAATGTTCGGCCTAATTCTTTCATAATATCACTTTTTATTTCACTTGCCAGATTGTTTATTCTTTGTGAGATATCATTGGACATTCTCTGCATTTATTTGTCTGCTGGATTAGTTTTTCATCTATTTGTTCGCTTAGCTTGCAGATCGATTTTTCGGATTTCTCTGTCATTTGTTCGCCTAGTTCTCGGATCGATTTTTCAGATTTCTGCGTCATTTGTTCGCCTAGCTCTCGAATCGATTTTCAGATTATTCTTTTTGTTCTCGGAACGATTTTTCAGATTTCTCTGCGTTTTCTTTATTTTGTTGCAATAAGGCTTTCATGAGTTCTGCCAAATCAATTTGATTAGTAGGAGGCAAATTAATTTCTGGCTCTGCTGTGAGCCTGTTCGTCCTGTTTTGCATTTCGTCTCAAGTATTCCCCATTGCATTTTCGGAACCGTCCTACGCGTTAATATTCGAAATCAAATTATCCCCTTGGTCCATGTTGCTTAAGTTGTTGGACCGCCTACTTTTAGCTTGGTTACGTGTCTGCATTAGTTCAATTAATACCCGGTACGCAACACACTAATCACAACAAATGTATCTCCCAAAAATTACGACTGTTACACGAAAGGTAACCAACCTAGTACGCACTTTTTCACACACAAAAAAAAAAAAATTATCTTTGATCGAAGCAGTGCAATTTACAAGCGAGAAAAAAAAACACACACACACATATAAGACACACAAATATAGAAAAAGAACAAGACAAACAAAACAACGCCGCTCAACAACGCCGTGAATCATCTGAAAGTCTGCTCAGAAACAACGCTGAAGTTGTTTGAGCGCTGCAGGGAAAAAAAATTAAGATTATACAACGCTCGCAATTTAACGCTTCAGAGATTCCAGAGTCTAGCGGAATCACAGAACAGGGTCGCCATGTGTAATGTTGTTACTTTAATTTGTTCTGTAAGCGGTGCTGACGTTAAAGACCATGAAATTGGGCTAAAGCTGTGAGCTGTCTGGGGAAGTTAACCTTGCATTACTGAGCAACTGTTTCACCAGGTATCCGGTCTAGCTTACCAAATTCCCAACCAGACTAACATTAATTATAATCTTTTAATCGTCATACGACAACCGGAAGAGAATTTAAATAAAAAGAAATAAATCAGTTTATATTTGGAAATTTATTTTAACATTGATCATTGAAATTTCAGCATATTAAACTTGATTCATAACTAAACTGGTGCCTTATTTAGGATTGTGAAAATGTGAGTTTGTAATCTTACAGAACACATCAAATATGGAGCCAAGATTGGGAGACTGCATACAACACTGCATTCATAAAATAACACACGAAGAACGTTGAAACATATGCAAAAGGAAATTAACCACAACCAACTGATTCAATTTTCACCCAAAGAAATTAGGTTTGTAGCGCAATCCTGTCCGTCATATAATTACCACACACTGGCATACTAAATTCATACTAACTCTCTGTGAAATCTTCCCGAAAAGAATAGCTGAGGGCTACTTTGATTATTACACCACATTCTTCTCGTGGTCAACTTGGTTTACACAAAGAGTGTAATCCCACAATAATTTTAATAATTAAAATAAATTAGATCGAAAAGCAATTTACAAAAGAAAAACCTCAAACTGGTTACTATCGTCTTACTATTAACCTGATGGGTCAAACAATTGTATAAGCACGTGGTACTGGTCTTACAAAGTATACCCCACGTGAGCTGAACATAAAGAAAAGTTGCTACATTGAAAAATATTGTCAAGACGAGACGTTATAATCTCACGCAAATTCGCATTTAAGATTGATGATCTTAGTTAGAGTTACTGATCAAAACGTGGTTCCACTTTAATCACAAAGCAGTGACAAAGCAACTACTGGAAGATATTCTGAACTTCACACTCGAAATACACTGCGTTGCAATTTAAGATAACATTAGATATTTTAGAGCTAAACCTGAAATAAAGGTGATTAAATTTTCAGTTAGGCTGAACTTAAGAAATCCATTGTCCTATGGACTTAGCAGACACGCGCTTAGCCGGAGATCTTACCTCTTCAGACGCTCCCCACGGACAGACTGACTGGGCTCATACCGAGCGTGCTTAACCGATACAAACGGAAGTGACCAGAGAGGCAGCTTCCTATACCAACATGACAAGGGACGGACAGGACCATACTAAGAATAGAAACCTCTCTGCTGTTAGAAAGCATAGCTACCTGTTCCGACGTTGGTCCTACTGTTCTCTAGCAGACAGGCTTGTCTGCTACCATCAAGCATGCAACTAGAAATATATTTGCTCATTCATCCTCTCACACAGAAGGGAAGGGGGTGACAGTATCTTATCATACACAATATATAAACGAAAGCGGATGTAGGTTCCGTATGAGACTGTGTGACATGAATTACATATAAACTGTGTTTTAAAGTGTAGTAGTGTGTCAGATCGTTCTTGTTTATGTGTAAAAGTAACACGTTTCACTGCTCAGTCTCCTCCCAGATAGTCAGAAACACCACAGTAAATTTAGAAGAGGAATTTATGCCGTAAATGACAACAGATTTAAGAAATTAACATGAAAGGAATCCAACAGAGGCCTTTCAAAGTAGTACACAAATATTTTTGTACCAAGATTGTATAGGTTAAAGATGTATGCACGTAATCAGGTGCAAATTTCAAAACTGTAGTGCAATAATTAATTTGTCAACAGTGGCAATATTATGCATAAATAACGATTTAGGTTGGGATTCAGATATAGGGGATGAAAGGAGTGAGAGAAGAAGACCAAAGTTTTCATTGTGGAAGAGCTGTGGCTCTGTTAAGCTAAAACTTGTGACGTTCTATAACTAAGCGAAAATCAGATTAATACACTGATATGGAATTAAATATGATGTACACTTAATAAGCAAGATGACGCAGTAACACGATATAACAGGTGAAATTGGCCAATACCGGAACTTAAGTAATAATTTTTGTTGACACCAAAAAGTATTGCTGTTTCACAAGTTTTGCACCATTGTGTTATCGCCACGAAGAAAACTAATCATAGCTTAGGTGATATGTCGCATTAGAGAATCACACGACCTGAAAGCAACTGGCCTTCATACTTAGCGTGATGAATTATTGCAAGCAAATTCCAATAGTGAAATGCGCTCTCAACCACCAAAGTAAATAACTCAATCGTCGAGTTAATTAGTACTCACTACAGAGGCAAAACATTTCTGAACTGTGTCTACAGCAGATGCAAATGATCTCGCATTATACTCGCAATTTTATCAGAGCAGCGCCAGTCGTTAACAGAAGCGATACCTAAAATCACGTTCATTACATTTCGATTTCCGTTATTGTTTGGTGCAAAATGTTCCCGTTTAGTTCACTTCTAACACGTGGGATATTTTACAGCTGAATAAGAATAAAATGCAGTCTTCTAATTTTTAGAATTTCGGTTCCTCCCTCCCTCTAGTTTATAATTATATGAATTATAAAACAGGCAACGTTTTGTTATGAAACTTACACCGCCTTGTTGGTATTGACACATTCTTAGAAAGTCAAGCAGCATTTAAAACGTAAGGACTTCCAGTATCGATAAATTTTTCTGACAGCAATTTAAAGTGACGATTGTAGGTTCCAGTGATAGTATAGTCATTTATGTTACACTGTGAATGTCATACATCGCGTTCCCTAGGAATATTACAGTTATTCCCAATGATTTTTACGTTTTGTTACCCTGTTACAATAGCTATTCACTACATATTAATAGACCTCCATTTAGGTGGTTTCAAAGCTTGAGATCAGTGGCAGTGAGTTTATGTCGACACTAGTTACATAATTTTTTATCAAAAAATGTCAACATTCATATCGTGTTTAAACTTTAAATAAAGCTGTTATGTTACAATAATGCAGCGGAAGCGCTTCTAGGACTTAAATGGGAATTCTTGGAAGAAAGGTCACGTAGTCTGTAAATTACTTGTTCCTTTAAGTTAATCGGAAAGACGTGAAATACGCCTTCTGAAATTTGCGCTAGTTAAAATGCTATTTTTTTATGTGAATATCGACGTGTAACGGTACGATGATAACATAATCCGACCTGGCTTCATGAATAACATGCCACAGGCAGCACTTAGTTCTCGAAATGGCTAAATAGGACGTACAGAATGGTTGACTCACTCTAGTGACCTAGTTTCCTAACGAAAGAATTATCTTATGACCCTGGAAAAGTTTACTCTGCCCTACCTTATAAGATCCTTTATACACTCCTGGAAATTGAAATAAGAACACCGTGAATTCATTGTCCCAGGAAGGGGAAACTTTATTGACACATTCCTGGGGTCAGATACATCACATGATCACACTGAGAGAACCACAGGCACATAGACACAGGCAACAGAGCATGCACAATGTCGGCACTAGTACAGTGTATATCCACCTTTCGCAGCAATGCAGGCTGCTATTCTCCCATGGAGACGATCGTAGAGATGCTGGATGTAGTCCTGTGGAACGGCTTGCCATGCCATTTCCACCTGGCGCCTCAGTTGGACCAGCGTTCGTGCTGGACGTGCAGACCGCGTGAGACGACGCTTCATCCAGTCCCAAACATGCTCAATGGGGGACAGATCCGGAGATCTTGCTGGCCAGGGTGGTTGACTTACACCTTCTAGAGCACGTTGGGTGGCACGGGATACATGCGGACGTGCATTGTCCTGTTGGAACAGCAAGTTCCCTTGCCGGTCTAGGAATGGTAGAACGATGGGTTCGATGACGGTTTGGATGTACCGTGCACTATTTAGTGTCCCCTCGACGATCACCAGTGGTGTACGGCCAGTGTATGAGATCGCTCCCCACACCATGATGCCGGGTGTTGGCCCTGTGTGCCTCGGTCGTATGCAGTCCTGATTGTGGCGCTCACCTGCACGACGCCAAACACGCATACGACCATCATTGGCACCAAGGCAGAAGCGATTCTCATCGCTGAAGACGATACGTCTCCATTCGTCCCTCCATTCACGCCTGTCGCGACACCACTGGAGGCGGGCTGCACGATGTTGGGGCGTGAGCGGAAGACGGCCTAACGGTGTGCGGGACCGTAGCCCAGCTTCATGGAGACGGTTGCGAATGGTCCTCGCCGATACCCCAGGAGCAACAGTGTCCCTAATTTGCTGGGAAGTGGCGGTGCGGTCCCCTATGGCACTGCGTAGGATCCTACGGTCTTGGCGTGCATCCGTGCGTCGCTGCGGTCCGGTCCCAGGTCGACGGGCACGTGCACCTTCCGCCGACCACTGGCGACAACATCGATGTACTGTGGAGACGTCACGCCCCACGTGTTGAGCAATTCGGCGGTACGTCCACCCGGCCTCCCGCATGCCCGCTATACGCCCTCGCTCAAAGTCCGTCAACTGCACATACGGTACACGTCCACGCTGTCGCGGCATGCTACTGCGATGGAGCTCCGTATGCCACGGCAAACTGGCTGACACTGACGGCGGCGGTGCACAAATGGTGCGCAGCTAGCGCCATTCGACGGCCAACACCGCGGTTCCTGGTGTGTCCGCTGTGCCGTGCGTGTGATCATTGCTTGTACAGCCCTGTCGCAGTGTCCGGAGCAAGTATGGTGGGTCTGACACACCGGTGTCAATGTGTTCTTTTTTCCATTTCCAGGAGTGTAGCTTTATGAAGGACTCTGAAAATACTGAACATTCTAACATATAGCGTCTGCTGCTCACAAAAAAAAAACGAAAAAACTCACCTTCTGGAGCCTGTAAATATATTACTAAAGATACTGCAAGTACTCTTACGCTGACTGAATGAAGGCAAATAATCCCAGCTGGATCCCTATTACTGCATTGTTTATAAGACCTGGATCGTATGTTTCCTCAAGAGAAATATTGAACATATATAAGCTCAGTTTAATGATGTGAATGTGCGTAAGTAAGTACAGAAGGACCTCATATAGATAATTATTCGAATTCAAAAGTAGAATCGTTTCACATAAATACGCACAATCAACGTTACAAGAACCACGTGGTGGCTATACCATGGCAAGACAAGAAACCCATAAAAATGCAGCGAATCTTTTGGTGAATGAATAACGGATATTGCTTAGTTACGATTGACATGTGTTCCACGCAAAAACAGATTCTGATTCACACTGAGTGCTCCCTCATACTGCTGACAATGGTTCAATAAGACATGAACATCACGCATCAATATGGCTCGTTAAAATACGCATTGCAGTGAATATCAGCTTGTCTTCCGCTGCTCGTGCACAGACAAATGCAGGTCACAGTCCCTTTATAAATACAAACACAGATCGTAATCATCAAGTACTCTCCGTGTCTCTCAACATACATGGTTTTACGGGTGAAAGTGCGGATGTTGTGATAATTGGTACCTTAATATGTACCCACTTCAGTACGTCAGTTGGTTTTTCTCTGCATCTGTCTTCCCGCAAACACGTTACATGATTTTCTGCCTGATGTTTTCTGCGTAACTGTAACTGCGCCACTAAGCGGACTACCCCTGTCAATGATGACTGACTGTTTTGCGTCCATGTGTCCACACTTAAACATCTGCCACGCTGCCCAGGGGAAAAATAAGCATTAATGGCTTGCTTATGCCACATTTACTTCGAGGTACTAATCAACCTATAAACGTACTAGTTCTAATAACTATAAGTATTAGCGTGGAAAAGAAGTAAACACTGATGTAACATTGTTCAGTACACTGTCCTAGGTGATCAATAAAACTATCTGCACTTGTGCCCCTAATAGAGCAGTCACACTTGCTGCATCACAACCCAGACAAGAACAGAACAGAACTCAAGAACTCAGTAGAGCCTTTTGTTCGACTTCAAGGTACAGGCCGTGCTGCATACTCTGGCCTAGTAAAATTGCTACTGGCCGGGCCACCGTTGTTAATACAAACCACCGCAGCTAAACCCAGAGGAGCGTCTACACCACAGATATCCACCAGTGGGTACAGACTGTCGTAGTAAAGATTACCTGCGAGTTCACGGACACATAAAACAGGTTGACAAAAGTTACAGACTACTTTCAAGCTCTCGTGAAACTCTGCTGCGTAAATTTAGAGAAGATGTATTTGAGGAGAAGCATGTGACAATTATGCTGCCACGAGCGTGTAACTCGTGTAAGAGACGATAGATTAGGGGGCCTAGAGAAGCCTGCAGACAAGCTTTTCTCCTTCGCTCACTACACTAATGGAACTGGACAGTAACTCGAGGACACAGATACGAGGTATCCTCCACAACGCACTGCAGTTTCGCTTATGAAGTATTCAGGGTTTTTCAGGAGAAAAATTAAATATTTTAGGAGGTGGTAATGCAGACTAATTCGATTAAAACATTGCATGTAGCATGCATCCAACTTTGGTATGGATCAAATACAAATACGCGGACAAGGTGTTAATGAAAGGCAAATGTTTTAGTTCGAGGACGGTTTTCGAAAAAATTCCACTTTGGACTTGGATGCACTTTCGAATTCGCTCGATAACACCACATCTAGTTCTTAAGAGGTCGTCTTGACATTCTTTTATAGGGTAAGGACACCATTGTTCATAATCCGAACGATCAATTTGTCTCTTGTTTTTACATATTGTATGTAGACGTTCAGCTATCACCGCAGGCAAAAATTAAAAGAGTGAAGGTAATACCTCGGTGGCCAACAGCTCTGACCGTTTCTGCGATGCATCTTCCGGTGAATGTTAGGCCTAGACGACCAGAAAGTCCAGCGGACACGCTACGCTGGAAGAACGTACCCACCCCTGTAACCAAAGGAACATCTAACAATAATGCTGGAAGTTCGTTGCTAACAAACTCTAGATAAAGACGCCCTGTAAGGCGATGCGGTAACATAACCGGCCCAGTAGACAGCCATACTACAGCACACACTTAAAGAAGTCTTCTCGAATATATATAAAGCACGTGGCTTTTCTTCGTTACACCGATGTGAGTTACGAATGTTATTGGAATCGTCGCGAGTACATTTGGCTTCATCAGTAAACAGTATTAACGGAGTTACTTGTCAATTTCCAATGAAATAATGACGAAATTGCGATCGTCTACCTTAATCTCCTCCCCCATCATGTTCTTGGGTGTCAAACACCGGTACGTGTAGAGATTATGCATGTACTTGTTGAAGGCCTGCGATTAAACAGCTGCCTTGTACTTCATCCACACTGTGTAAGTTCTCGGGGTAAAGATGAGATACAACTGATCGGTAATGCACAAATCTCACATAGTCTAGTGACAACACGAGTAAATGCTCTTCAGTCTTTTGTTCTGCAGTTAGGAACTCTCCTACAGTATTCTCTATATATAGCAGCAGCGTTTCCTTTTTAAGAATAAGAATCTAAAGGTTCGTTCGTGCAAAATCGTAAATCTTCGAAAGTTTATCACCATTTGCTTTGAAGGCATGTGTTTTTATATTACTAGAATATATGAATGTGTATGTAATATATGAATATATATGTAATAACTGTAGGGGAAGTAAATATAAAACAGTAAATTTTCGATTGTTCAGAACCTTAAATCTCTGAATCATCTTCACTGGTTCCTTCTAAATTACGACACGACGTTCCATTCAAATACGGGTGTGTTTTTACGTACAATTTTTTTAGTATATGTGATATACAAAGAAATATGTGATATATATTACCAAAACCTCTAAATGTTCTTGACCGAATCACTTTATATTTTTACAGAATACTCTATTGATATATACACACATCAAAAAAAAGTTTTGCATTACTCCGGTTCTCAGAACTCTTGAAGATGTCACTAAACAACCATGTATGAGCAGCGCCTATTAGACGGAGGGGGTCCGACAGCCGATCAGTTCGTCATTCCACCAGGAAGGAGGTACACGGCTCGTGTTGTCTGTAGTTCAACCATGCCTAGACGGTCAATAGCGCGGTTCGATCGCGTCCGCATGACAGGAAGGGCTCTCAACAAGGGTAGTGTCCAGGCGTATCGGAGTGAACCAAAGCGATGTTGTTCGGACATGGAGGAGATACAGAGAGACAGGAACTGTCGATGACATGCCTCGCTCTGGCCGTCCAAGGGCTACCACAGCAGTGTATGATCGCTACCTAGGATTATGGCGCGGAGGAACCCTGACCACCATGTTGAATATTGTTTTTCATGCAGCCATAGGCCACCGTGATACGACTCAAACCGTGTGCAATAGGCTGCACGATGCGCAACTTTACTCCCGACGTCCATGGCGAGATCGATCTTTGCAACACCCTGCAACGCGGTACAGATGGATCCTACAACATGCCGAATGGACCGCTCAGAATTGGCATCACCTTCTCTTCAGCGATGAATGTCGCATATGCCTTCAACCAGAAAATTGTCGGAGACGTGTTTGGAGGCAACCCAGTCAGGCTGTAAGCCATAGACACATTGCCCCGTGGGTGCGGCATGGTGGAGGTTCCCTGCTGTTTTGGGTTGGCATTATGTTGGGTCGACGTACGCCGCTGGTGGTCACGGAAGGCGCTGTAACGGCTGTACGATACGTGAATGCCATCCTCCAACCGATAGTGCAATCATATTTGGCACCATATTGAAGAGGCAGTCCTCTTCATGGACGACAATTCGCACCCCCATCGAGTATATCTTGTGAATCACTTCCTTCAGAATAATCGCTCGACTACAGCGGCCAGCATGTCCTCGAGACATGAACCTTATCGAACATGCCTGGAATAGATTAAAAAGGGCTGTTTGTGGACGACATGACCCACCAACCACTCTGAGATATCTACGACGAATCGCCATTGACGAGTTGGGACAATCTGGACCAACAGTGTGGATAGTATGCCACGACGAATACAAGCACGCATCAATGCAAGAGGCCGTGCTACTGGGTAGTAGAGGTACTGGTGTGTACAGCAATCTGGACCACCACCTCTGAAGGTCTTGCTGTATGGTGGCACAACATGCAATGTGTGGTTTTCATGAGCTGTAAAAAGGGTGGAAATGATGTTTATGTTGATCTCTATTCCAGTTTTCTGTACAGGTTCCGGAACTCTCGGAACCATGGTGATGCAAGGCATTTTTTTACTGAAACAGTAAACAGAAAGTAATAATAACGGCTTCTCTGAATAACAATGAACAACGTTTAAGGTCAGATAGAAGGGAATGAAGAGTTGGACAGAGATGTGGGAGGAAATGGAGACAGAAGGCAGAACGGAGAAGATGGACAGAGTGAGGGCGCAGGAGGAGGGGGGTATGAGAAGTTGGACATAGAGGAGGTGGTGACGGACAGAGAGAGACGGATGGCTGGGGGTGGGGGAGGGGGTGGGGGGGGGGCAGGAAGAAATGAAAAGGAAGGAGCGAGAAGAATATGGACCGAGAAACGAGAGAGGGTGTGGCAGACAAGGAGAGTGTAATGGAGGAGGGGTTGGACAAAGAGTGGGGGAGGTGTAGCTGGACAGAGACAAGGAGAGAGAGAAGGAGACTATGACATATACCCAGTTCCCATTTACGTTAGGAGTGTGTGCTTTCTCTTTTCTTTCACTTCCATTTAATCACACTGAGCCGCAGCAATTCGTAGTCGGGAACAGCTAGTCTATAAATAAATTCGACACACGAAATAGATACTCATCTCTGTGACCACTGTAAGTGTTACTATCAAAAACTGGAGGCGCGTTGTATAGAATGTACTTGAGCCGTGGTCGGCTCGCGCTGATGCCATTTTTCTTTTTTGTCATTTTGTCACCATCAGTCACTACCTGAATGACTTGCTCACTTACCTCCGTCAGTGGCAGCAGCAGCGTTTAACAATACTAGTACTGCTGTACCTTGTTTGTTGTGGCCGCTATATTTCCGTCTCGTGGTGTGTGTTAGGCAGTTGATCGGTTGCGACAGAGCAGCGAGGAAGTCTCCGCGGCGTGAGGTTAGGCTGGGGCCGGTGGCGGGGCGCGCGCCGTCCGAGTTGTGTGGCACTGGCTGCGACAGCTGCCAAGTTCGTCGCCCACCGAACCTGCCTACTGGAGTTGAGTAAACAGCGAACCTGTTACGGAGCCTTAACTGCTCTGACATCTCTTCGTTGATTGCTGGTCGTTGTTTTCTGGGCTGTCCCTGCAAGCAGCAACGTGATGGTGTGCTGGAATCGGGAAAATTTTGCAGCCATCTTCCTGTATGGTGTTTAACTTTCAAATGATTATAATTTATTAGTGAAGTGCACCAGCGGTATCTTCTGCCCTGTGGCCGTTAACGTTCCGGTTGCCTGCCCTGGTCGTTAGTGTAGTTTTTCTGCAGTGTGTTTTCCTCGCCGTGTTGATGCTGTCCGGCATGGTGTGTAGTTCGAAGGCTTGATGTTGTTCTCCCTTTTTCTTTGAGTGGTTCTTGTGCCTTGACTGTGTTTAGACGCCAATTATTAAGACATAGTCCTGCTGCGATCTTCGTCCTCGCTGATATTTTTGGTTGTCGTCCTGTTGGTCGTGTGGAAGGGAATTGATTAGGTTGTTGGTTGGTTCTTCAGCCGTCCCTAGCTCGTGCTGCCACCCTGTTATTTAGTGTTAGGCTTGGCTGCCTGTCTCACCTAAAATGTTGTTAGAGTTTCCTCCCCAGGCCGACCGTTGGAACACTTTTGAGCCCCACTGTTCTGTTGTTCGCGATTTTGATTTTCTTTTGTCGCAAGTACTGTGCCAGGGCTTCAGCCATGTTTTGTCTGTTCAATGTTCAGTATATGGCCTTCAGCCGAACTTTATGTGAAGTATTTTAAGATTAGGCCTTCAGTCGTGTTTTGTTTAAAATTCTTGTTTGCTCTGTATTTAGGTCTTCAGCCGCGTTTGTTTAGAATCTGTGGCTTTCAGCCATAATGTGTAAATTCCTATCTTAAGGTTTGTCTTTAATTATTTTTAATAATTGTTTGGGCTTTCAGCTGTGAAGATATTTCAAATTTTTTAAGATGGTTTTCTGTTGTACTGCGTAAATGCTTGTTTTTTAAGGTTCCCCTTTATTATGTTGAAATATTATTGGTGTTTTCAGCCTAGGAATTAATTGAAATTTTCCTTAATGTGGCTTTTAGCCGAAAATGGTAAACGCTTGCCTTTTAAAGAATTTCCTTTGCTGATCTGAAATATTATTTGAGCCTTTAGCTGAGAAGATATTTTAATTTTTCTTAAGTAACGCCTTCAGCCGTTTATGTAAATTCTTGTGCCTTAATAGGAATTATTTAAAGATATTTTAATTTTACTTAAGTAAGGCCTTCAGCCGTTTCTCTAAATCCTTGTGTTTTTAACTTTATTATTGAGAAGTTACTTGGGCTCTCACCCATGAATTGATCCTTGTTGTTCTAAAGAGGAAACTGTGCATTGGTTTTCGAGGAATAATGTTGTGTGTTCTTGTGTAAGTAACAGTAACTGATCTTGGCCCCTTTCCACAACCTGATCCGCTCTGTCCTGCGAAACCAGATTTCAGTATTATTCCAATTAGTCAGCAATACCATCCTCTAAAATATCAGTTCATCATCAGTTATCTGCTATATTAGCAGGTCCTTTGCCCCTCCATTTTCTGCGATCCATTGCTTCCTTCTTAAGGCTGCTGTATGTTGTACCGTCCATCATGTCATCCAGTATCTGGAATCTCTTCCTTCCTCGCTTCCTTTTCCCTTCTACATAACCTTCTAAAACTGTTTTATCAGTCCGTCATTCTTTCTTAATATATGCCCAATCCAGTTTCTTTTTCTTCTCTTTATTACATCTAGTAACAGTCTTTTCTCTCCCACTCTTCTCAGTACCTCTTCATTTTTTACTCTGTCCATCCAACTTATTCTTTCCATCTTCCGCCATGTCCAGATCTCAAAAGCCTCCAGCCTTTCTCTGTCTTTTTTCCTCATAGTCCATGTTTCAGCGCCATATAGAAGATCACTCCATACAAGACATTTTATGAGTCTCTTTCTGAGTTCTCTGTCCAGACCGCTGCAGAAAATTCTCCTTTTCTAATAAAACGTCTCTTTTGCCATTGCTATCCTTGCTCTAATTTCTGTGGTGCACTTCCAGTCGGTGTCTATCCTGGTTCCAAGATGATTTAAATTTTGCACCTGTTCTAGTGTTTCTCCATTCAGCATAATTTTTATTTCCTTATTTCCTCCTAGTGCCAATACTTTTGTTTTATTTGTGTTAATTTTCATTCCATATTTTTTTCCGTTAGTTGCAATGATGTCCACCAAATCCTGTAATTCTTTTTCCCCTGTGGCTAGAAGGACCATGTCATCAGCAAATCTCAAACACCCTGCTCTTCTTCCTCCAATTTCTACTCCTTTGTCATCTAATGAGCATTGGTCAATCATATTTTCCAAGTAGAGGTTGAATCAGCCTCATTTCACATGTAGCCAAAGTGATGTTAAGACTAATTAATAAAAGATTTGAAAAAGTAATGGAGGAGAATCTTGGCGAGGAGCAGTTTGGCTTTAGACGGAATACGGGCACCAGAGATGCAATAGAGCTCCTACGAATCTTGGGAGAAAGGTTTATTGAAAAAGGAAGAGACCTATAAATATGCTTCATCTGTGGTGTCACCGCCAGACACCACACTTGCTAGGTGGTAGCCTTTAAATCGGCCGCGGTCCGTTAGTATACGTCGGACCCGCGTGTCGCCACTGTCAGTGATTGCAGACCGAGCGCCGCCACACGGCAGGTCTAGAGAGACTTCCTAGCACTCGCCCCAGTTGTACAGCCGAGTTTGCTAGCGGTGGTTCACTGACAAATTACGCTCTCATTTGCCGAGACGATAGTTAGCATAGCCTTCAGCTACGTCATTTGCTACGACCTAGCAAGGCGCCATTATCATTTGCTATTTATCTTGTGATGCATATACCGTCAGACCGATGTTCACCAATTATGGATTAAAGTTAAGTATTCCAGCAGCTACGTACTTTTCTTGATAGTATAATTACTTTACCTGTTCCAGACCTCACGCCAGCCTGCGTGAGTTAAACGCGTGCCTTTCGACTTCCTCCAAACCCCGTGGATTGGCTTCTGCCAATTCACAACATCATCGATCTAGAAAAGGCATTTGACAATGTGGTTTGGGACAAGCTGGCGACTATAATACGGGAAAAGAGAGTGGACTGGAAAACCAGAAGATTTTTTTTTTTTTTACTTTATTGTTATTTTAAAACCTGTACAATTCAGGTAGGCTGGCAGCGGCACACTACGCCGCTCTTCAGCCATAGCGTTTTACAAGAGTATAAAACATGGTGAATGACAATGAACAAAGTGACGGGCAAAAGAAAGAGGTCACAGAGACATAAAAAAAACACGGAGTCATTCACATGTGACGATAACAACACTGAAAACACGTTGGCACGGCGCACAAAACACTGGTGAGTCCGACGGCACAAGTGAACGTAGGAGTGGGACGGCGGACACCAAAAACACTATAGGACGTCACACACACGAAGCACAAAAGGCGACGATCTCCGGCGCGCGAATGTTCACTATACGTGTGCGAGTCCGGGGACCTGCCAAGAGACGAGGAGGAGGAAGGGGAGTGGGAGAGCGAGAGGGGAGAGCAGAGATGCCACGGGCAGGGGAGATAGGGGGGAGGGAGGAAGGGGGAGAGGAAGCCCGGGGGAAGAGGGGGAAGGGAGGGGACAGGGAGATGGAAAAAGAAGGGAAGAGAAGAGAAGGGAGGGAGGGTGCCGAAAGGAAAGGACACGGGAAGTGGGGGGTGGGGCAGGGTCAAAGTTATAGGAGGGGTAGATGGAGGGGACGAGGACATCATCAGGGAGAGGGAGCTGGCGGAAGCCACCTTGGGAGAGGGTATGGAGGGTGGAGAGATGGAGACTGGGTGGGACGTGCGAATACAGGCGCGGCAGCGGGCGGGGGTGGGAGAGGAGCGGGGAAACGAGCGGGTGAGGAGGATCAAGTTTACGTGAGGTGTACAGGATACGTATCCTTTCAAGGAAAAGGAGAAGGTGGGGGAAGGGGATGAGATCATACAGGATCCGCGTGGGGGAGGGGAGACGGATGCGATAGGCAAGGCGGAGAGCATGGCGTTCAAGGATTTGGAGGGATTTATAGAAGGTAGGGGGGGCGGAGATCCAGGCTGGATGGGCGTAACAAAGGATAGGGCGGATGAGGGATTTATAGGTGTGGAGGATTGTGGAGGGGTCCAGACCCCACGTGCGGCCGGAAAGGAGCTTGAGGAGACGGAGTCGGGAACGTGCCTTGGCTTGGATTGTCTGGAGATGGGGAGTCCAGGAGAGGCGACGGTCGAGGGTGACGCCAAGGTACTTAAGGGTGGGAGTGAGGGCGATAGGACGGCCATAGACCGTGAGATAGAAATCAAGGAGGCGGAAGGAAGGGGTGGTTTTGCCTACAATGATCGCCTGGGTTTTGGAGGGATTGACCTTGAGCAACCACTGGTTGCACCAAGCGGTGAACCGGTCAAGATGGGATTGGAGAAGGCGTTGGGAGCGTTGCAGGGTGGGGGCAAGGGCGAGGAAGGCGGTGTCATCGGCAAACTGGAGGAGGTGGACGGGGGGCGACGGCGGCGGCATGTCCGCCGTGTACAAAAGGTACAGAAGGGGGGAGAGGACGGAGCCTTGGGGCACACCGGCGGAGGGGAAAAAGGTGTAGGAATCGGTGTTATGGATGGTGACATAGGAAGGACGGCGGGAGAGAAAGGAACCGATCAGACGGACGTAGTTAATGGGAAGGGCAAAGGTTTGGAGCTTGAAGAGGAGACCGGAATGCCAGACGCGGTCATAAGCGCGTTCGAGGTCAAGTGAGAGGAAGATGGCGGAGCGACGGGAATTAAGCTGTTCGGAAAGGAGATGAGTGAGGTGAAGGAGAAGATCGTCGGAAGAGAAGGATGGCCGAAAGCCACACTGGGTGACGGGAAGGAGGCGGTGCTGGCGGAGATGCTGGTGGATGCGGCGGGTGAGGAGAGATTCTAGGACCTTGCTGAAGACCGAGGTAAGGCTGATGGGACGGTAGGAGGAGACGGCGGACGGCGGTTTGCCAGGTTTAAGGAACATGAGGATACGGGAGGTTTTCCACAGAACCAGAAGACTTATAAACTCATTATATCTTAATCAAAAAGTTTCAGTTGAAGTGAGAGGAGAAAGTACAAACTGGATCACACTAGGAAAAGGAGTAAGACAAGGATGCTGTTTATCACCTACTCTTTTCAACCTCTACTTGGAAAATATCAGTTATTTCTCCTGAAAAAGCTTGTACTCGAGTAGCTGTAATACGGCTTTTTACTCCTACTTATAGGAAGTAGGCCAGGAATGGCGCTACGCGCTATGCGCGCCGATTCGGCTGCGCTGTGCGCGCGCAACGAGGCTTCCCATCCGCAAACTCACAGCCCGCGGTGACGTCAGGTCAGAAATTCTGACGTCCGTAATTAACTGCCCCGCGCAGCGGCTGAACTTGTTCCTGTAGCGTCCTGCCAACTACCGCAATTCCTGCACGAACTTCGGTCAATATTTAGCGACTCGCCAGCGACCAGCCGTTCGACACGGTGAAAAAAAAGTGCAAGGACCTTGCCTCATTAAAATATTTTCTTTTAATTTTTTTTTTTTTGGCTTGGGTTTATTGAACCATACTCCCAACAGCTTGGTACAAATATAACGTTCTGTACAGAGAGACATCATAACATGAGTATCTGATTTTATCCATATTTTGCAGCTACAAACGTGTAGAAAACCAGAATCTATTTTAAATGAACAGACAGATTTCGCAAGCCCCAGTTATTTCAGCAATTTTAAAGACCCATTCCAAAGTTATTCCCAGCACATGTCAATTGTTTAATAGTTTGATCTCTGGGGCTACGTATAAATTCATCTTTGATCACACCATGTACAACATCTGTGAAGTGTTTACAAACTTGTGTATGCAAGTGAGCTTCTTGAGTAACGTGATATGTATGAACAGGATGGAGAAAAGAATGTATCATGGGGCTAAAAAGTTAAAAACGCTTTTCTTGCATTACGTGGCGAGTTTACAATGTTCATTTTCTCCATTGTTTCGCACATATTTTCCGCGTCTGACTTTACGAAATTCGTAACCTCACATCAAACCTTTTCATGACAGGAATATGCATTTCACCTCATACCAGAGAGAGAAAAATCGTGTTTTAATACTAATCACAGATGATGATGGACCCACACCGTCCGAAATGCATCGTGTATTAAAAAGAAAAAGTGGCTGAAGGCGTTTTTTAATTCATACTTCCAGTATTTTTTGATTTATATTTCCAATATGAATAGTCTGAACAACGATTTATGATTAGATACAGGATCTAGGAGACAGAATCCAATACATGTATGTGATTCTTGTTGTTGTTGTGGTCTTCACTCCTGAGACTGGTTTGATGCAGCTCTCCATGCTATTCTATCCTGTGCAAGCTTCTTCGTCTCCCAGTACTTACTGCAACCTACATCCTTCTGAATCTGCTTAGTGTATTCGTCTCTTGGTCTCCCTCTACGATTTTTACCCTCCACGCTACCTTCCAATGCTAAATTTGTGATCCCTTGATGCCTCAAAACATGTCCTACCAAACGGTCCCTTCTTTTTGTCAAGTTGTGCCACAAACTCCTCTTCTCCCCAATTCTATTCAATACCTCCTCATTAGTTATGTGATCTACCCATCTAATCTTCAGCATTCTTCTGTAGCACCACATTTCGAAAGCTTCTATCCGCTTCATGTCCAAACTAGTTATCGTCCATGTTTCACTTCCATACATGGCTACGCTCCATACAAATACTTTCAGAAACGACTTCCTGACATTTAAATCTATACTCGATATTAACGAATTTCTCTTTTTCAGAAACGCTTTCCTTGCCATTGCCAGTCTACCTTTTATATCCTCTCTACTTCGACCATCATCAGTTATTTTGCTCCCCAAATAGCAAAACTCCTTTACTACTTTAAGTGTCTCATTTCCTAATCTAATACCCTCAGCATCACCCGACTTAATTCGACTACATTCCATTATCCTTGGTTTGCTTTTGTTGATGTACATGTTATACCCTCCTATCAAGACACTGTCCATTCCGTTCAACTGCTCTTCCAAGTCCTTTGCTGTCTCCGACAGAATTACAATGTCATCGGCGAACCTCAAGGTTTTTATTTCTTCTCCATGGATTTTAATACCTACTCCGAATTTTTCTTTTGTTTCCTTCACTGCTTGCTCAATATAAAGATTAAATAACATCGGGGATAGGCTACAACTCTGTCTCTCTCCCTTCCCAACCACTGCTTCCCTTTCATACCTCTCGACTCTTATAACTGCCATCTGCTTTCTGTACAAATTGTAAATAGACTTCAGCTCCCTGTATTTTACCCCTGCCACCTTCAGAATTTGAAAGAGAGTATTCCAATCAACATCGTCAAAAGCTTTCTCCAAGTCTACAAATGCTAGAAACGTAGGTTTGCCTTTCCTCAATCTTTCTTCTAAGATCAATCGTAGGGTTAGTATTGCCTGACGTGTTCCAACATTTCTGCGGAATCCAAACTGATCTTCCCCGAGGTCGGCTTCTTTCAGTTTATCCATTTGTCTGTAAAGAATTCACTTTAGTATTTTGCAGCTGTGGCTTATTAAACTGATAGGTCGGTAATTTTCACATCTGTCAAGACCGGCTTTCTTTGGGTTTGGAATTATTATATTCTTCTTGAAGTCTGAGGGTATTTCGCCTGTCTCATACATCTTGCTCACCAGATGGTAGAGTTTTGTCATGACTGGCTCTACCAAGGCCGTCAGTAGTTCTAATGGAATGTTGTCTACTCCCGGGGCCCTGTTTCGACTCAGGTCTTTCAGTGCTCTGTCAAACTCTTCACGCAGTATCTTATCTCCCATTTCATCTTCATCTACATCCTCTTCCATTTCCATAATACTGTCCTCAAGTACATCGCCCTTGTATAAACCCTCTATACACTCCTTCCACCTTTCTGCCTTCCCTTCTTTGCTTAGAACTGGGTTTCCATCTGAGCTCTTGATATTCATACAAGTGGTTCTCTTTTCTCCAAAGGTCTCTTTAATTTTCCTGTAGGCAGTATCTATCTTACCGCTCGTGAGATAAGCCTCTACATCCTTACATTTTTCTTCTAGCCATCCCTGCTTAGCCATTTTGCACTTCCTGTCGATCTCATTTTTGAGACGTTTGTATTCTTTTTTGCCTGCTTCATGTACTGCATTTTTGTATTTTCTCCCTTCATCAATTAAATTCATTATCTCTTCTGTTACCCAAGGGTTTCTAGCAGCCCTCGTCTTTTTACCTACTTTATCCTCTGCTGCCTTCACTACTTCATCCCTCAAAGCTACCCATTCTTCTTCTACTGTATTTCTTTCCCCCATTCCTGTCAATTGCTCCCTTATGCTCTCCATGAAACTCTGTACAACCTCTATCCAGGTCCCATCTCCTTAAATTCCCACCTTTTTGAAGTTTCTTCAGTTTCAATCTACAGTTCATAACCAATAGATTGTGGTCAGAGTCCACATCTGCCCCTGGAAATGTCTTACAATTTAAAACCTGGTTCCTAAATCTCTGTCTTACCATTATATAATCTATCTGAAACCTGTCAGTATCCCCAGGCTTCTTCCATGTATACAACCTTCTTTTATGATTCTTGAACCAAGTGTTAGCTATGATTAAATTGTGCTCTGTGCAAAATTCTACCAGACGGCTTCGTCTTTCATTTCTTCCCCCCAATCCATATTCACCTACTATGTTTCCTTCTCTCCCTTTTCCTATTCTCGAATTCCAGTCACCCATGACTATTAAATTTTCATCTCCCTTCACTACCTGAATAATTTCTTTTATCTCATAATACATTTCATCAATTACTTCATCATCTGCAGACTAGTTGGCATATAAACTTGAACTACTGTAGTAGGTATGGGCTTTGTGTCTATCTTGGCCACAATAATGCATTCACTATGCTGTTGGTAGTAGCTTACCCGCACTCCTATTTTTTTATTCATTATTAAACCTACTCCTGCAGTACCCCTATTTGATTTTGTATTTATAACCCGGTATTCACCTGACCAAAAGTCTTGTTCCTTCTGCCAGCGAACTTCACTAATTCCCACTATATCTAACTTTAACCTATCCATTTCCCTTTTTAAATTTTCTAACCTACCTGCCCGATTGAGGGAGTGACATTTCACGCTCCGATCCGCAGAACGCCAGTTTTCTTTCTCCTGATAACGACGTCCTCATGAGTAGTACCCGCCCGGAGATCCGAATGGGGGACTATTTTACCTCCGGAATATTTTACCCAAGAGGACGCCATCATCATTTAATCATACAGTAAAGCTTCATGCCCTCGGGAAAAATTACGGCCGTAGTTTCCCCTTGCTTTCAGCCATTCGCAGTACCAGCACAGCAAGAACGTTTTGGTTAATATTACAAGGCCAGATCAGTCAATAATCCAGACTGTTGCCCCTGCAACTACTGAAAAGGCTGCTGCCCCTCTTCAGGAACCACACGTTTGTCTGGCCTCTCAACAGATACGCCTCCGTTGTGGTTGCACCTACGGTACGGCCATCTGTATCGCTGAGGCATGCAAGCCTCCCCACCAACGGCAAGGTCCATGGTTCATGGGGGGAGGATGTAATTCTTAGGAGGAAGAAATCGTAGCGGTAAAGGTTGTTTATGGAGTACACCATGCGTGTTAGAGGATCAGTAGTGTTTTACATTATTTATAAGTATGGTTCTTCTCTACCAAAACTACGGTTCGGTAGTTTTTGTACACTACAAAACTGACGTAGTAAGCGGTATTATTACCTGCAGTATTGATAGCATAGGGAGGGGAAAAAGAAAGAAAAAAAAGCGAAAATGAATGGTGTGTTAGTACATGGTGTATTTTATATTTTTACAAAACATAAATTGCATTTTATAAATAATGAAAATTAGTTGATCGCGCAAGTTTTGCTTTTTTATGTAACCAAAGCAATTACTTTAGGTGCAAGTACATATAACATGTAAAACATTAAAAAATCTCTCTAAATATTGTTGTTATTTTGCATTCAACAGTACGTTCTTCATCAGGGTCGATGGCAAGAGTTTCCTGTTATTATTAGTAAGTGCGAAAGTTGTATGATCTTATTGATAAGTGCGAAAGTTGTTTAAGACTATCAGAAACTTGTTTTACATGAGGTCGACGAAGTATTTAAGTGATGTTTTATATGTTTCTTATTTTTTTAAGTTCACCTTAATTTCGAGGAAATTGCTTTTTCTAGAGCTATAAGATAAATCCGAGTCGTTTGTTATGTTTGCTACAACGTCCCTCTTTTTAAGCTACAAATCAACAATTTTCAAATAAAACCAGAATGAAGCACTGACAGTTTCAATTTTCCTACAATTACTGTTTATTTTTAAGTGACAGAATGTTTTGTAGCATATCTGACCCATTATATATTGTCACGGAGTTTGTAGACGGTTCACCACTTCCGGTTTCTAGGATAATGTAGTAAGACACTGATCGCATACGCATACAAAGCTATCGAAGTGTGATAAGCAACACAGGCCTCGAACACACCTAAAGTACAGGTAACATGGCTACGATGTTGACTGACCAAGGCTACTAGGAAAACTACCAGTCTAAGCTTCTTCAGTAGGCTGTGGTAGTTTTACAACTCTACTTATGAGTGATCTAGTTGATGACGCAACTTGAGGCCTTTTCGCAGACGACGCTGTTGTCTCTAGGACGGCATAAGAGGTGTCGCTAATGAATGCACACATGGTTCTCTATCCTCTTTCTGTGCATTAAAATCTGTATTGTAATACTGAAACATGGTAATCTTAGATTTATATCCGCTTAGGTATATATACAAACCTTAAATTCTGTTTAGTTACAAAGAGAGTATGTTTCAGTCAATCCCCCAAGCTTATTAGCGGTTTTTTACGCTTCAGTAGTACGGCACTGCAACGGCTCTAAATTTTGTTGGCGTGACATTCGTAGTGGGGCGAGCGACACGGCATAACAACAAGTAGCCGCGTAGTGGCACTGCAGCGTAGCCGTTGCCTGTCAGGGACCTTCTTTCTGCCCCTTGATTATTATATACAGGGTGGTCCATTGATCGTGACCTGGCCAAATATCTCACGAAATAAGCGACAAACGAAAAAAACTACAAAGAACGAAACTTGTCTTGCTTGAAGGGGGAGACCAGATGGCGCTATGGTTGGCCCCGATAGATGGCGCTGCCATAGGTCAAACGGATATCAACTGCGTTTTTTAAAATAGCAACCCCCATTTTTTTTACATATTCGTGTAGTACGTAAGGAAATATGAATGTTTTAGTTGGACCACTTTTTTCGCTTTATGATAGATGGCGCTGTAATAGTCACAAACATATGGCTCACAATTTTAGTCGAACAGTTGGTAACAGGTAGGTTTTTTAAATTAAAATACACAGCGTAGGTACGTTTGAACATTTTATTTCGGTTGCTCCAGTGTGATACATGTGCCTTCGTGAACTTATCATTTCTGAGAACGCATGCTGTTACAGTGTGATTACCTGTAAATACCACATTAATGCAATAAATGTTCAAAATGATGTCCGTCAACCTCAATGCATTTGGCAATACGTGTAACGACATTCCTCTCAACAACGAGTAGTTCGCCTTCCGTAATGTTCGCACATGCATTGACAATGCGCTGACGCATGTTGTCAGGCGTTGTCGGTGGATCACGATAGCAAAAGTCCTTGAACTTTCCCCACAGAAAGAAATCCGGGGACGTCAGATCCGGTGAATGTGCGGGCCATGGTATGATGCTTCGACGACCAATCCACCTGTCATGAAATATGCTAATCAATACCGCTTGTACCGCACGCGAGCTATGTACCGGGCATCCATCATGTTGGAAGTACATCGCCATTCTGTCATGCAGTGAAACATCTTGTAGTAAAATCGGTAGAACATTACGTAGGAAATCAGCATACACCGCACCAATTAGATTGCCATCGATAAAATAGGGGCCAATTATCCTTCCTCCCATAATGCCGCACCATACATTAACCCGCCGAGGTCTCTGATCTTCCACTTATCGGAGCCATCGTGGATTTTCCTTTGCACAATAGTGCATATTATGTCGGTTTAGGTTACCGCTGTTGGTGAATGACGCTTCGTCGCTAAATAGAACGCGTGCAAAAAATGTGTCATCGTCCCGTAATTTCTCTTGTGCCCAGTGGCAGAACTGTACACGACGTTCAAAGTCGTCGTCATGCAATTCCTGGTGCATAGAAATATGGTACGGGTGCAGTCGAAGTTGATGTACCATTCTCAACACCGACGTTTTTGAGATTCCCGATTCCCTCGCAATTTGTCTGTTACTGATGAGTGGATTAGCCGCGACAGCAGCTAAAACAGCTACTTGGGCATCATCATTTGTTGCAGGTCGTGGTTGACGTTTCACATGTGGTTGAACACTTCCTGTTTCCTTAAATAACGTAACTATCCGACGAACGGTGCGGACGCTTGGATGATGTCGTCCAGGATACCGAACAGCATGCATAGCACACGCCGGGTGCCATACATCAACACGATATCGACCTGTTCCGCAATTGGTAAACGATCCATTTTAACACGGGTAAAGTATCACGAAGCAAATACCGTCCGCACTTGCGGAATGTTACGTGATACCACGTACTTCTACGTTTGCGTCTATAACAGCGCCATCTATCACAAAGCGAAAAAAGTGGTCCAACTAAAATATTCATATTTCTTTACGTACTACACGAATATGTAATCTAAACAAAAACACAGTTGATATCCGTTTGACCTGTGGCAGCGCCATCTAGCGGGCCAACCATAGCGCCATCTGGTTCCCCCCTGCAAACTAGACAAGTTTCGTTCTTTGTAGTTTTTTCGTTTGATGCTTATTTCGTGAGATATTTGGCCCGGTCAGTATCAATGGACCACCCTGTATACCCACTTCAGTGTGCCTGTTTTTTTTTCCTCTGCGTCTAACAGTCTTCCCACAACGCATCACATAACCTACTACCTGATGTTTTCCTCACAATCGAAACTGCACCTCTAAGTGGACTGCGCGCGTCAGTACAGCAGTGTCGTCCGAAGAAGGCACAGCCACAGCAAGAGGACGACAGGCGCAAAGATGAGAGCTGGCGCTGCCATTGCCGTAGACACTCGCCACTTGTGCGAGTTCCACCAGCACCACGGGCGGCTCTCAGGATGAAGATATCGACTTCGCCTCGGCCAGTTGCCGGCAGAGTACAATCCGCCAATGACCAAACGTCAACGGACAGAAGATAGAAGAGCAGCTCTCGCCCACTTGCTTACAGATCATCGTCAAGGGCTCACTTAGACAGGCAGGGAACGTCGTTTATTGAACTCTTAGAAGTGAACGGTCAGTTGTTATATATAGCATTTTCCATTGAGCCGTGATAAAAATTGCTGTAAGCAGTCGCCCTCCGTTTCTGGCGGTGACGCCGCTGTGGCAGTCGCAGCTTTGGTGTCTCCCTCTGGTGGGAAAGGGGAAAGATTGCCTGTTGACGTGCATTTAAGGGGCGCTATGAGCTCGCCATGGGGCATCTCCGGCGGTACTCCGCAAGGATACCGCCCTTCGATTGTGCCGTTCCAGCACTAATCGAAGCGCTAGGTTTTCGGGTGCCAGCCAGCCAGCCAGCCGAGCAGCAGCGGTCCAGCCGAGCAGCAGCAGCAGCGGTCCCGGCCAGCAGCAGCGGTCCAGCCGGCAGCAGCCAGCCAGCCCTCCAGCGGCAGCGGTCCAGCCAGCCAGCCAGCCCTCCAGCAGCAGCGGCCCCGGCCCCATCCGTGGCAGCAGCAGCAGCTGCGGCATTCCTGCCAGCCGTCATCGGCGTCAGCGCCAGCGCCAGCATCGTGGGACTCTGGTCTTCGTCCGTCTTCGTCTTCATCCGTCTTCGTCTACATCCGTCTTCGTCTTCATCTGTCTTCGTCTTCATCCGTCTTGGTCTTCGTCTGTCCTCAGTTTTTTCCTTTCCTTTTCGTCCTGTGCATTTTTGTTTATCCCTGTCGTTATGTCAGCCCCCACCACCACTACCACCACAGCCATAGTTTATATTTCCCCCTCCGCCGCCACCATCACCATTACATGGTGTGCCCAGTCACACCTCCCTCTTTCCATCCCTCCTCTTCTCACTCTCCCTTCGCCCTCGCTCTTTGTCGCCCCCTCTCCAGCTTCTTCCTCCCGCTCCTCTCCCTCTGATCCCTTCCCCCCACTCCCCCAGCCTGTCACTGCAGCTAGGGTGGTGGCCCGTCGAGCCACTGCCCATGCCCAATTCTCCCCATCGCCTTCGCCATCACCGCCACCACCGTCGCCGTCGCCTTCACCGTCACCATCTCCGGCGCCGACTGCTGCGTCCACGCTGGGACCTGCCCCTTCCTGCCACCTCCCTATAGCTCCTGTCCCTCATGTCACCACCCACCCTTCTGCCGCCATTAAACGCCCTAGTGGCACCACCACCTCCTCTGCTCCCAAAAAAGCCCCACCCCGTCCTCCTTTCCCCCCCCCCCCCAGGGATGCCATGGATGTCTCCCCGCCTGGCCCTGCTCCGTCCACCTCCTCCTCCCCCCCTCTTTATAAAAATACCTCATCTCCCATCACGATCCTTCCCTTCTCGAGGCCCGGACTCTCTCCCTCCTCCTCCACCAACACTTCCATGTTGCCCCCATCTCTCTCCTCACTCCCAGGCGGGATTCCATTCTCATCTCCTCCCCCAGCCCAACCCTCCATACTGACATCCTCTCCCGCCTCCCCATCATCTGTTTTGGCCCCACGCCACGCCACCGGCGACTCCAGCGACACATTCGTAATTTGCTCGCTGCTAAGAAACGCTGGGACTGGCGACAGACATGCATCCGTTTAAATGCTACCCTACCTATCAACTCGTCCAAGTTCTGGTCAGCCTTCCGTCGCCTTACTGAAACTAAACCCTCCCCTACTATCATCTTCTCCATGATGATCACCCCTTCCCTGACACCCTTAGTAAGGCCAATCACTTTGCCTCCTACCTGTCCGATGAGTTTTCCATCCCCGATGATCCCCAGTTCGATTACTCCCTCTTCCCGGATCTCCGCGATCAAACTAACACCTCTGTCCCTCCCCTCGCACCTGATTTCCAGTACTTGGACAACATTGCACACACAGAACTTACTGCCCCTATCACTGCACAGGATCTCATTGCTACACTATGCACAAAACGCAACACCGCTCCTGGTCACGATTGTGTCACCTACCGTCACTTTCGTGAAGCTCCTGTCTCTTTCCTCTCCACCCTGGCCAGGCTCTACAATGTAGTCCTGTCCACCGGTTACTACCCCGACCTATGGAAAACCTCCCGTATCCTGATGTTCCTTAAAACCTGGCAAACCGCCGTCCGCCGTCTCCTCCTACCGTCCCATCAGCCTTACCCCGGTCTTCAGCAAGGTCCTGGAATCTATCCTCACCCGACGCATCCACCAGCATCTCCGCCAGCACCGACTCCTTCCCATTACCCAGTGTGGGTTTCGGCCGTCCTTCTCTTCCGACGACCTTGTCCTTCACCTCACTCATCTCCTTTCCGACCAGCTTAATTCCCGTCGCTCTGCAATCTTCCTCTCCCAGGACCTCGAACGAGCTTATGACCGAGTAAGGCATTCCGGTCTCCTCTTCAAGCTCCAAACCTTCGCCCTTCCCATTAACTACGTCCGTCTGATCGGCTCCTTTCTCTCCCGCCGTCCTTCCTACGTCACCATCCATAACACAGATTCCTACACCGTTTTCCCCTCTGCCGGTGTGCCCCAAGGCTCCGTCCTCTCCCCCCTTCTGTACCTGTTGTACACGGCGGACATGCCACCGCCGTCACCCCCCATCCACCTTCTCCAGTTTGCCAATGACACCGTCTTTCTTGCCCTTGCCCCCACCCTGCAGCGATCCCAACACCTTCTCCAATCCCATCTTGACCAGTTCTTCGCTTGGTGCAACCAGTGGTTGCTCAAGGTCAATCCCTCCAAAATGCAGGCGATCATTGTAGGCAAAACTACCACTTCCTTCCGCCTCCTTGATTTCTATCACACCATCTATGGCTGTCCTATCGCCCTCACTCCCACCCTTAAGTACCTTGGCGTCACCCTTGACTGTCACCTCTCCTGGACTCCCCATCTCCGGACAATCCAAGCCAAGGCACACTCTCGACTCCGTCTCCTCAAGCTCCTTTCCGGCCGTACGTGGGGTCTGGACCCCTCTACCATCCTCCATACCTATAAATCCCTCATCCGCCCTACCCTTTGTTACGCCCATCTGGTCTGGATCTCCGCACCCCCTACCTTTTATAAATCCCTCCAAATCCTTGAACGCCATGCTCTCCGCTTCGCCTATCGTATCTGTCTCCCCTCCACCATGCGGATCCTGTACGATCTCATCCCCTTCCTCCTTTTCCTTGAAAGGATATGGATCCTGTACACCTCCCGCAAACTCGATCCTCCTCACTCGCTTGTCTCACCCATCCTCTCCCACCCCCGCCCGCTGCCGCACCTGTATTCCCACTTCCCACCCGCTCTCCATCTCTCCACCCTCCTTACCCTCTCCCAAGATGGCTTCCGCCAGCTCCCCCTCCCTCTCCTCCATCTACCCCTCCTATCAACTTTGATCCTCCCCCCTGCTTCCTGTGTCCTTTTGTTTAGGCACCCTCCCTCCCTTCTCTTTCCTTTTCCCCCGTCCCCTTCCTCCACCCCTCTTCCCCCGGGCTTCCCTTCCCCCTTCCTCCCTTCCCCCTATCTCCCCTGCCCATGGCATCTGCTCTTCCCTCTCCCACCCCCCCCCCTCCTCCTCTCTTGGCAGGTCACCGGACTCGCACACGCTCAGTGAACATTCGCGCGCCAGAGATCATCGCCATCAGTGTCTCGTGTGTGTGCCTTCGTTTGTGTTTAGTGTTTGTTCGCCGTCACGCCACCACTGTTCACGTGTACCGTCGCCATCATCCATGTTAAGTGCGCTGCGTCAACTATTGTTAGTGATGTTTCTCGTCCAGCGTGAACGGCTCCATGTTTTTTTGTTTTTTAGTGTCTACATTTTTTGCCCGCCGTTTTGATTGTATTCTCTGTGCCATCTATATGTAATACTTATTGTAAAACTCAAGGCTGAAGAGCGGCGTACTATGCTGCTGACAGCCCGCCTTTGTATAAGGTGTTTAAAATCACAATAAAGAAAAAAAAAACCTCGCCATGGGGGTCAGTTGGTCAGCCGGGTCAGTATGGGGCAGTCAGTGTCTGTCTGTCGTCCGGAGTGCTAATATGTGTTAGGCCGCCAGTCTGCTCGAGTTTGTTTAGGCAATAGGCATTGGCGGTTGCATAGATCGGTTGGTCGGTCGCGCACTGAGACACAAGATGACTTGTCCGTCTTGAGCGTCGGCACATGAGATGTCGCCACGTCGGTCCAGTGGGCCACGCCGTGTAGCGAGGGGTAGTGGCTTTGCGGCCGACACGAGAGCAACAGGAGTCAACCCACGACGTAGGTCTGGCCGGTGCGAGCTGCGACGCCGTTGGACGGGAGATCGGCGCGCCTTCCTGCGTCCGTTGAAGCGGCTGGCAGCGGAAGGTTCGGGAGAGCGTTTTGGGGGTGCTGCGCCAGGTCTTCGCCAGACGTCGCTGTTTATTAGAAGTTAAGTGATTCGTTTTTTCTTGGTCATCTCTCGTCCGCATTTGTTAGGCAGTTTGTGTCGGTCTGTCTGTCTGTCGGTCTGCCATACGTTAATAGCTGCCTCTGTCATGTGTGTCGGATTCGGTGTTAACGAATTTATAGAATAAAGGTAAAGCCCGAATTCCTGAAATATGTTTTTATCTTGCCTATCATCTTGAGAGGCTGTATATGCGTAATGTAGACCATCTATGTACATTTTATGTAAGATTGCATTTGATGGGTTTTTATTTAAATGGTCATTTTGGTATATAAAGTTTCCACCCTGTGGTGTCACCGCCAGACACCACACTTGCTAGGTGGTAGCTTTAAATCGGCCGCGGTCCGTTAGTACATGTCGGACCCGCGTGTCGCCACTGTGTGATTGCAGACCGAGCGCCACCACAAGGCAGGTCTCGAGATACGGACTAGCACTCGCCCAGTTGTACGGACGACGTAGCTAGCGATGCACACTGACGAAGCCTCGCTCATTTGCAGAGCAGATAGTTAGAATAGCCTTCAGCTAAGTCAATGGCTACGACCTAGCAAGGCGCCATTAGTAACATTGCATGTATCTAAAGAGTCTCACTTGTATCGCCACAAGCTCCAGATGTACCAAAAGGATGGATTAAAGTTAAGTATTCCAGAAGCTACGTACTTTTCTTTATAGCATTCATTACGTATCCTGTTTCAGACCTCACGCAATCCTGCTTTAACTTAGCGTGTGCCTTTTGGCTTCCTCTCATTGTGTCTAGGCTGTCTTGTCTAGACACAACACACCCTTCCATTGTAAGAGGCTTTTTTTTTTTAATCAAGTTGCACCTTCGGTGGCAAGTTCATTTTTGTAATGTTAGTGTTTTGTACCGTTTCCATCCCTCCTACGGAGTGCATAGTTTATGTGCTTGTGTGAGTTGTTAAAATTTTTAGTTTAAAGTAATCTGGTGTGTTGCAGATTTGCACCAGTGTAGAGTGTCAGAGGTTGTTGTGAGTGGTTGTGACTACGGCTTGTCAAAAGGCAGCGGCAAGGTTCTCAGCCCGAAAGCTCATACTGTCAATATTTGTTCTTTCTGCCTGTGAATGAAATTGTAACTTGATATTTTGAGGGTGCTTTCTGATTATAATTTTAAATCTGTTTAAAAAAAGGGGGCCTTTAGGAATAAAATTTCCATTTGTTAAAAGAAATTTAATTTGTTTTCATCAGTTATCCACTGGAACTACTTCCACACTCACATAGTGTGATTGAATGTGTTAATGTTCTTGATGAATCGCTAGTAAATAAAGTAAATTCTTAAGAAAAGGTTTTGAAAGCAAATTCACGGATCATCCATGTGATTTGAAGTCTACGTACCATTATTTGCACTTAGCCATTGAGGCCCTATTTTTTGTTATATTACAAGCAGTGTTGTAGACTCATATTTCCACAAGTGACAGAGATAAGAAAACCTTTTTAACTCAATCGTGTGACTTGATTACTAATTTGTTGGAGTGTTATAGAACCATTTTTCATCTATCCTGTTACCTGACCCTCGCGCGTAGCTGAATAATAGTGGCAGGGAGAAATTGCCTTAGTGGTGTACTGCACCAGAAGCCGTTTTACGAACTCACAAACTCGGCCTACGGTAACAAGTCACAACTCGGCCTCCACAGCAGTAATGACGAGGCCTTTGCAAACCTGGCGACGAGGCATTACAAAAAATATAGAATAATCGGTTGTGGCCTCTTTTTGACGAACTGCCTGTTGGCTTCTGTCTGGGTTTATATGGCCGACGTTCGTCTGATGATTTTTCTGACATTTCTGCAAAGGAGAAAAGGGGCCCTCTTGCAATGTCGGGAATATACCGCATACCATGCACATGTTGGAATGACTGGACGATCAATCAACACCAGGATCGCAGAACATAAGCGACATTTCAGGTTGGGGCAGGTAGAGAAATCGGCTGCCGCAGAGCATGCGCTGCGTGAGCCAGACTGCGTTGTAAAATTCGTCGACACCGAGGTTCTAGCTGTAGAGAAGAACTATCACACACCCTTGTTCAGAGAAGCTATCGAAATGCACAAACACAAGAATATATTAAATACGAGAGAAGAAAGCCTCGAGGTAAACGGATCCTGGCTACCCGTGCTTCAGCGGACGATCGTCACAGGTAGCAAGAGGAGAACCGCACCGGAAATGACCGCGGAGAAGCCCTCGGACATTGGCCCGCCAGGTACATATAGTCTGCTGCCGCGAGCTCGGCTCCAGTCCACCACCGGCAATGGAGGATGAAACTTTGGCACTGCTAGCCACTCGTGCTGGCGAAACGTCAGAAAAATCCTCAGACGAACGTCGGTTGAAGAATCCGAGACGGAAACCAACAGGCAGTGTGTTAGCCGGTTTGCGTCTATGCGTCAACACTTCAACCCCTACATGCTACTCAGGGAAAAATAAATATTAATGGATTTTTCTTGCCACATGTACTTGGAGATAATAACCAACCTAAAACACACTGCTTCTAATAGCTATAATTATTAGTCTGCAAATGAGGGAAATACTGATGTAAAGATGTGGAATACACCGTCCTGAGCTGAGTAACCAATGGAAATACCTGCACTATATATAACGCTTGATTAGGAAAAAAAAGGAGAGAGAGAGAGAGAGAGAGAGAGAGAGAGAGAGAGAGAGAGAGAGAGAGAGAGAATTTGGGTACTGTGACTTTCTGGGGACTTTTTTTAAAAAAATTAATCGTCTTAACACGTTATTTTAACGAACGGTTTTCTTACATCAGAGGTACTGGTATATGTCACTATTCTGACCGACTGACTGACTCATCATCGCCAGCCCAAATCACTAAGGATAGAAAATTGAAATTTGGAGAAGGTGTGTATCTTATGCCTTAGGCGCTGTTTAAGAAGAGATTTTTAGAAATTCCAACCCTCATCATCATCATCATCGTCGTCATCATCATTTAACAGTGCCAGTTTCCCAGGTACTGGTAATCAGCTTCTTCCACTCCGTCCTGTTCAAATACACCTGTTCACGGAGAACATCATCCACTGATCCACTGTCCATCCTCTGGTCACAAGATTAGCCTTAATCAACTCCATCCATCGGGTTCGAGGTCTTCCTTGAGGTCTTTCCAAATTTATTTTGGCTGTACTAGTTGGCTCCATTCTCATCACATTCCCATACCATCGAAGTCTAGATGCGGCAATTCGATCTAACAGGGATGTCTTCATTCCGGCTTCTTTCCTCACCTCCTCATTCCTTAACTTGTCCATCTTGGTCTTCTGGATAGTGGATCTAAGAAATTTCATTCTGATGCTTGCAGCCTTGATGATTCCCTTTTTGTGACGGTACGTGTTTCAATACTAAAGGTCAATATTGGTATGAAATAGCTATTAAACATCATCAGTTTGGCCGGTTTTGAAATCAAGTCATCCTATAAAAGTGATCTTACTTGTTGGTAGAAATCATATCCTTTTTGCACTCTGTTGGTGATTTCATTTCTGACCAAGTTATCACTGGAGATTACATTTCCAAGGTAAGGAAAACTGTCCACACACTCCAGATGGTGGTCTCGTAGTTTTACGCTTGCTGGTTGTCCGTCTCTGTTGACTGCCATCACCACAATCTTGGTCTTGCTGATTTGAGGTTACATTTCTGGAACTGAGATTTCCATTCATCGAGTCTGATCTGTACTTCCTCTTGAGTTTCACCCCATATCATGATGGCAAATGCATTTAGTTCACCTGACTTCTGCTTGACGTTCTTCATTATAGTATCCATAAAGGTGATGAATAGTAGTGGGGACAGTGCACTTCCTTCCTGAACTCCATTCTTTATCTCAAACCATGATGATCATCCTTCCCCAATTTGTAAACAGCTAGTACAGTCTTCCTACAACATCTGAATTTTTCTTATTAGTTCTTCAGGCACATCCTTTCTCTCAGGCATTCCCAGATCTTATCTCTTATAACACTATCATAGGCGCTTTCTATATCCAGGGATACAATGACCAGGTTCTTGCATTTCTCCCGAAACTTTTCCATCAACATGTGGGTGCTAAAAATTAGTTCTATTATTGATCTGTTACTTCTGAAGCCATATTGTTCCTCCTCCAGCTGTGGTTCTATGATAGTTCTCAGTTTCTTTCTATGATCTTTTCAAGTATTTTAAGCCCATGGCACAATAGGGTTATTCCTCTACAGTTGGTGGGTTCCCACATGATACCTTTCTTAAACAGGGGAATTATTACACCCTTGCTCCAATCCGCAGGTGTTTTGTTATCTGCTCATTTGGCACTGAGTACTCGGTACAGCGGTTGTGTGCCTTGGATACCTGCTGCCTTTATCGTGTCTGCGTTCACGTCATCTGCACCTGAAGATTTTCCTTTAGGCATAGATTTTAAGGCTGCCTGTGTTTCTGTCAAGGAGATGGGAGTTTTCTCATTGTAAGTGTGGAATTCCAGTTCTGTATTTGGTTCTTCAACTGATCTATTTAACAGGTGGTCAAAATGATTTTTCAGGACTTCTCTCATGTCACTTTCTGTCCTAACCAGATTTCCATTTTCATCTTCAAGTGTTTTTATGGTATTCATTGGTTTCATTTTACCTCTGATAACCCTATACAGAAATTTCTTATTGCCTCAACTGTCCTCCTCCAATTTCTGAGTGAATATCTTCCATGCCTTGGTCTTTTCTTCAGTGACTGTTCTTTTAACTTCCAGTTTCTTGATTCTGTAGATTTGCTGGAGGTTTCTGATCTTTGCCTCATTTCTAATAAGTTCCCGTTTATTTTTCTCCCGATCCCTCTCTTTCGTGAAGAGATTTCTTTCCCTGAATACTGCTGTCACACTTTCATTCCACCAACGCGTTTCCTTCTCTCTTATCATCATACTTCTTTCCATGAACTTCGGTGGGTTCCTTTACCAATGTGTACTTTGGTCTGGTCCGTTCTGCCTCTCCATTTTTCCTTTCATCTCTTGGTAACAGAGATTCTATCCGGTCCCGATGTTCAGCTCTCTTCTCTGTTTCCTGGAGTTCCCATACTTTAATTTTTGGAATTATCTTGTACTGTGCTTTTGGCACATGGAAGTTTCTCAGGTACGCTACTAATAGACAGTGATCACTGTCAAGGCTCTCGCTTGGGATTACGCTGAGACCAGTTACCATTCCACTCCTCCCTTAATCTGTAATGACACAATCAATTACAGTCTTTTGTAATCCATCCCACCTGTATCGTGTTATCTTACAGCTCTGTCTCTTCTCAAACCAACTGTTTTTCAACACCGACCCATTCCTCATACAGAAGTCAGGGAGATGCTCACCTTCTATATTTCTTCTATAACGTCCAAGGAGTTTCAATACATTCTCATATCTTGTTCTACCTGTCCCAGTCTGTGCATTTAGGTCTCCCATAATGATTACTCTCTCTTTACTAATGACTATTTCCAAATATTTAAGAAACTGGTTCTTATCCTCTTGACAACATCCAGTTTGAGGTGCTTACACCTGTACTAAAGTTTTTCTTTCCCTAAATGTACCGTCATCTTTATTATTCTCTCACTAATGTACTGAATGTCAGTGACTCCTTCTAGATCATTATTCGTGATGAAACCGATACCATTCTTCATCTCTTTGTCATTTCAATGCCAATACAGTGTGTACTGTTTCCTTAATTTCTTCATGCCTTTCCTTTTCCATTTTGTTTCACTCATCCCCAGTATCATTAATTTTCTCCTTTCCGTAAGGTCCACTAGTTCTTCACATTTTCCTGTGAGGCTGAGTAAGCTGTGGTCTCAATCCGTGTAAGTCTTCTCTGGGATTTTTGCATTTTAGCACGACCCTGTCTATCATCAGGTCATAAACCATCATCCCTAACATGACTGTCTTGAAAGCAACTAGAAATAAGCTTTTTTACTGGCTTGCTAGGCCTAACGTAATTGAGGATTTTCTTTCAGGGTTAGCTCCCTCCGCCTTTGATAAGCCAATATCATACTACAAGGCAGCAGCTGCTGGTTTTGGTCCACCCCCGGTATTTTATTTCAACGGTACCCACCATATCTGGTGAGCATTCCCCTATCCACCACCTGGTGAGGCGCCTGATGGGAGACCAGCAAACTCCAATCCTAAGGGAGTGAAATATGGGTTGAAGGTTTATTTTGAAAAGTGTGCTATTGGTATTTGGTTTCTCACTCAGAAATAAAGGAATATGTGTATCAGCAATTTTGGAAATTTAACCCTATAGGCCGGCCGCGGTGGTCTAGCGGTTCTAGGCGCGCAGTCCGGAACCGCGCGACTGCTACTATAGGACTTAACATCTGAGGTCATCAGTCCCCTCGAACTACTTAAACCTAACTAACCTAAGGACATCACACACATCCATGCCCGGGCAGGATTCGAACCTGCGACCGTAGCGGTCGCGCGGTTCCAGACTGAAGCGCCTAGAACCACTCGGTCACAAAATAAATAATTACTTAAGAACTACTAAGGGATTTTTCAGGCTACATCTGTGACAACTGGTATTTGACTTCTCCCTCAGAAATAAAAAACAATACCTGTTTCAGTCTTTCTGAAAATTCAACAACTAAGGGAGTACAATAGGGGATGAAAATTTTTAAAAATATATTTCGTTACATTACAAAATTTTAAACCTAATTTTAAGAACCGGTATTTCACTTCTTGGTTAGACATATAGAAATCTTTGTTACGGGATGAAAGTTGCTGTGGAAATATCTCCACAAGTCCACAAAAGGCAGGAGTAACAAAAACTTTAGACTCCAGCTGCCAGATTCGCTTTTTGGTCAGAAGTACATTCGGGAAAGACTATGCTTATGAGGCCCTAATTAGCGTGAAAAGCTTAGAAAGTGATGCTATTTAGGACCAACAAAAAATTCGATAAAATGAAAACAAAAAAATATCGTTGCGGTCATACAGTTTACGAGAGCGAAGCAGCGGCCGCTCAGATTTTGTGTATATAGTGCAGTGGCCGGAGTAACAGGCGGCCCATGTGAGAATGTACCTTGAGAGACACAAGTGCTGATGGTAGCGTGTCCACTTGCCTCAACCTAACGACATGAATGTAATCAGTATTCAGTAAGGTTCACAATTTAGAAACCCAAAACTCAGGGAAAGTGTCAGTAATTACAAAAATACGCCGTTGTGATGTAGAAGTTCACGATAGATACAATCTAGGCCACGAAAGTTTACGAAGACACACGAAGTTCATTTTAAAGCTATAACGACCACAAACTTAAATGTCAGTCAGGCGGTGGTCTCGGACGTAGGACCCAAGTTGAGCGTTTTGGGACCAGCACAAGATGCGAAAGTATTAGCTCAGTTGTTCAACGTACTTGCAAGCAATGTCAATCGAAGAACACTGAATTTTTTTGTTTGTTATTATGCCGATTCCGACTTACTGTTCGTCGGTAAGTGAACTGCCTACAGCACTCGACGCAAGGCTAAATAAAAGTGTGATAAATAAAAGTGTCTTCGATACACAGAGGGTTGGGGAATGATGGAAGCAGCGTGTAATCTTGTTGGGTACCAGAAGAATACTGCGTCCGATAAGCAGGGACAGAATAGTACAGGCAGAATTACTTTTCAGTCTATGACAATTGGCGCGTTCAATTAACAGAAGATCCAATATACATCAATGACTTTCCCAGTAGTGTTACTCATAGTGAAAAAATTCTCTTCGCTGATGGCAGCAATATTATAGTCACTGAGAAAACAAACGTCTTGCCGAGAAAGCAAATGAAACTCTCAACGAAGTTTATGATTGGTCAATAGCAATAAAGTGACATCGAGCATAAAGAAAACTAATGCAGTGAATTTCAGTTTGAAGAGGAAAAATTATAAATTATGTGTAGATGGCACCTCTGCAGACCGTGTAATAAATGCAAAATTTGTAGGAATGAATATTGATTCTCGGCTGAAGTGGTGTGAGCTCAAAAAGGTACTTGCAAATAGAATTTCAACAGCATATTATGCCCTTAGAATTCTATCATCAGTGTGTAACATGCAGTGCCTTTTAGTTACATATTATTCATATGTAAACTCAGTTCTTAGCTATGGCATTCTTTTTAGCATAACAAACACACAAAATATGAACACAATTTTCAAACTCCAGGAAAGAGCCACAAGAATAATAACAAAAAAAGTTGAGCTCATTGTCAAGATCTGTTCAAAACACTGGGTATTTTAACTGCTCCATGTGAATACATTTACCAGTCAGTTCTACACATCAAAAATAACATTGGTAATTATTGCACAAACAGCTCTGTTCATGACCATGCAACAAGAGGTAGACTCAACTTATATTTACCAAGAAAAAATAAACGTAAAACTGAAAACAGCATTTTCTACCAATGAATATAACTGTACAATAAATTACCAAAAGAGATTAAAGAAATTGCAAAAATACACTTATTTAAAAAGGCAGCTAAAAATACCTGTTATCCGATACATTTTATACATTTAAGGATTACAAAACAGAGTTGGTGGTTTGATAAAAAAAGTTATACAAATAAATAATAAAAAAAATAATAATAATGATTATAAAACATCCAACATTCCACATAACACCTTCACTTTAAATTTTTTCCTTCTTTTATCCTTTCTAGAAATACTTACCTAATGCATAGCACAATACTAACACCTCTTCCTCTTTCTGAGCTCAATACTTCACTCATTATGGACGGATGCTGACTCAGTTTTTCAGGACAGCCAATGGGAAGTTGCGGTACAGAAAATGGCCCAGAGATCACTTGTGTGTGTGTGTGTGTGTGTGTGTGTGTGTGTGGGTCTGTAAGTGTATGTGTATACGAATTAGCTTATTTTAAATTGATATAAACTTGTAAATAATTTGATATGTCCTGCATCCTTGTAAAAAGAGATCTACGGTTAAATAAAGCTACTTCTGCTACTACTACTACAACGAAGAGCGGCACGTTTCGTCACGGAATCGTCTAGTGGGTGCAAGGTGAGCAACAAACTACAATGGCAGGCCCTACTGTGATAGTCTGTGACGTCAGTTTGTAGGTAGACATGCAGACGTGTGAGTCGATTAAGGAATCTGTAAGCATGTCTCGCTGTACAATACTGAATAGCTGTTGGAACGAAAGAGCTGAATGAGGGCACCGGACACGGCAGTGGTGACAACAGACGCTAGGAAGAAGGACATAAGAGCTTCGCTCGTGTGGACACACTACAAGCGGTGGCCCCCTGTTTACCCGCTCCGTATGTACTGCCGGCGCCGGACGGGCAAGTTTTTTAATCTCGCCGAAGACCCGCCTACCCTCCCGCTCACATAAACACACAGACAGAAATGTCCGGCTGCAGCGGTCGCGTCCGTCCGTGTGTCCTCCCCTATTCATGCCGTCCCAGAAGGCGAAGGCACGACTCCTGCATCTCAACGTCTGTCCCCTCTCTCTCTCTCTCTCTCTCTCTCTCTCTCTCTCTCTCCTACATCGCCTACAAGGCCTCAAGTAATCACGAAAAAGCTGACCTGAAGTCGCGAATGTAAGTGATATCAACAGGAAGACAGTCGTCTCGCTCACAAACTCGTGGCATCGAAGCAGTGCTCTGTTCATCCCTTTTTTACACTCAAGTTAACACTGAGATGTCTTTTCCTCCGTACTTGGTACGGCCAGCTGAAAAATAGTCATGTTGGGACACACAAAAAGGGAATATGCTCCTCTATAAAAGTCTATGAGAGAGAACTGGGAAAACAGATGCGTCAGTCCTCAGTCTGCCTTTGTCAGCAACGCTTCTGCCATGTCCGAAAAGAACAGACACCATATCCATATAAGTATATAGTTCTGGCAACACCAGCCATGGCATTCTTCTTCTGTGCGGATGCACACGTATAACCCGAACTCTTAAGGGCTCGGTAAGAATGTCTTCCACGAGTAATGAGTGTGTTGGGGTGGGACACTACGAATGTAGTGCGTGGACATGCAAGGTGAGAATGTGGGTCTCGCGGGAGGCGTGCACGAGATAGTTCCTGCAGTCGCACTGTCCTCTGTGCCCTCAGTCGCTCCAGTGGATAGAGCGTCTGCCATGTAAACAGGAGATCCCGGGTTCGAGTCCCAGTCGGGGCACACATTTTCACCTGTCTCCGCTGATATATATCAACGCCCGTTGCCAGCTGAAACTGTTAATACAATTCTAGTTTCGTTCTAGATGCCTGCAGGTCATCGAGTATATATTCTTTTAACTCTTTTAATGAAGAACGTTCGAAATCCTTTTACTCGAGTTCTAGTATCATAATCAAAACGTCCTCGGCCCCGGGTTCGAAACCCGCCACCGCTTAACTTTTGATTAATACTCGGCGTTGGCGGCCGAAGATATGCGGCATTACAAATCAACCCCAATTTCCCAACGACCTTCTCAAAGAGGCGCGGAGGAGCAGACAAAGGTTCAGGGCACTCTCTTGTCCTAGGGGTGCGAAACTGCTCCTAAAGGCGCAAGAATCATTAATGATCAACAGCATGAGGATGCAGAACGCAATGGAAACCTCTGCATTAAAGACACGTAACGTGTATCCGCAGGACATGTGGCCTGTAATTGAAAAAGCATTATGGTGAGCTCTCCTTCGGAAAAAGATACTCGAAAAGTCTCCCATTCGAATCTCCGGGAGGGGACTGCCAAGCGGGAGGTCATCATCAGTAAAAGATTGGATAGTCAATAGTTGACAGAGCACTGAAAGACCTAAGTCGAAACAAGGCCCCGGGAGTAGACAACATTCCATTAGAACTTCTGACTGCCTTGGGAGAGCCAGGGCTAACAAAACTCTACGATCTAGCGAGCAAGATGTATGAGACAGGCGAAATAACCTCAGCCTTCAAGAAGAATATAATAATCCCAATCCCAAAGAAAGCAGGTGTTGACAGATGTGAAAATTACCGAACTATCAGTTTAATAAGCCACGGCTGCAAAATACTAATACGAATTCTTTACAGACGAATGGAAAAACTGCTAGAATCCGACCTCGGGGAAGACCAGTTTGGATTCCGTAGAAATGTTGGAACACGTGAGGCAGTACTGACCCTGCGACTTATCTTAGAAAATACACTCCTGGAAATGGAAAAAAGAACACATTGACACCGGTGTGTCAGACCCACCATACTTGCTCCGGACACTGCGAGAGGGCTGTACAAGCAATGATCACACGCACGGCACAGCGGACACACCAGGAACCGCGGTGTTGGCCGTCGAATGGCGCTAGCTGCGCAGCATTTGTGCACCGCCGCCGTCAGTGTCAGCCAGTTTGCCGTGGCATACGGAGCTCCATCGCAGTCTTTAACACTGGTAGCATGCCGCGACAGCGTGGACGTGAACCGTATGTGCAGTTGACGGACTTTGAGCGAGGGCGTATAGTGGGCATGCGGGAGGCCCGGTGGACGTATCGCCGAATTGCTCAACACGTGGGGCGTGAGGTCTCCACAGTACATCGATGTTGTCGCCAGTGGTCGGCGGAAGGTGCACGTGCCCGTCGACCTTGAAACGTCCCCTTTGAACAATTTATACATGACTGTGCTTAAACTGACACACAATATTTTGTTAGCGCAACGCAATCTGACTTTCAAAATTCCCTACAAAAGAATGGCCCTGACTAACATTAAACTATACCTTTCACAAATCACTTACCTCACAAAAATCTTCGCTGCTCAAGCTACTGCAATACAGCGAGCGCCACTACTGCCAGCTAAATAAAAGATTCAAACTATGGAAGGCACTAACTACTGATAGGGATAGTTAGCAAATGAAAGATATTAATAGAGAACAAACAATGTATTTACCTTGATATCATCATATATAAATATAGCAGTTCATGACAAATTTCAAAACTCCGCCATCTCTCTCCCCACATTCACCACTGCTGGCGGCTCACCTCCAACTGCGCAACGCTACGCGCTGTTCACAGCCAGCTGCCTAACACTACAATGGCAGACAACAATGCAAACTAGCCACAGACTGCGCACAGCACAGCCAGTGATTTTCATACAGAGGTGGCGTTACCAATAAAAAAACCTAAACAGCCTACTTACATAGAGAAAACATAAACAGCCTACTTACATAGAGAAAACATAAACAGCCTACTTACATAGCCCCCATGCTCCCCACAAAAAATTTTTACAAATGGTGTTGGGCACTGGCCAATACAGATTTGACAAAAATTTTTCACAATTACAGTAACAAAGATATAAAATGCACACACTTATTGATACAACGTTGGTCAAAAGCTCAAATTTTCTCACAGTCCATAAAGACAGTCCTGATCATTCATTACGGTAAAATAGTGTTTTTCTCAAAGTCTGAGCAGTAGAAGAAAATGCACACAGAAGTAGTGGATTTCCATGCAGTCTTGAAGAAGTAGTGTTGTCCTTCCAACGGAAAAACAGTGCTGACTCTTGACATGCAGACAGGTAATGGGCCACAACATAGCAAACCCACAGCAGAGTCATTCGACGTTTTGAAGAATATTGGTAGGTAGGTCATCACAGAGCAGACCCACTGGAGTCCTGGTAGAGATTGTGGTATTGGTGGGCCACCAGAGGTGCAGACCCACTGCAGTCCTTGTAGAGATAATGGTAATGATGGATCATCAAAGATGTAGACCCACTGTAGTCCTTGTAGAGATAATGGCGTTGGTGGGTCATCATAGATGCAGACCCACTGTAGTCCTTGTAGAGATAATGGTACTGGTGGGTCATCAAAGATGCAGACCCACTGTAGTCCTTGTAGAGATAGCCAGCAGCCATCTGTTGTGACTGTGCAGGTGCACAATCACCATTGAAGAGTCTTGCAGATGATATAGCAAGTCCATAAACCACCACTTGTGCACTCACAAAGTTTTTGAAATTGTCCTTAGAACAAGCAATGCTGTTATCCAGTCCCTTGGTGAATTATCAACACACGTGCAAACACTAACAGTCCCAACTTCTCACATATTGTCCATATACTATGACCAACAGAAATGTGTGCAGTGAAATGTAACTAACAAGTTAATAATATCATGAACTGGTGACAATTACAATTTTATAACATAAGAATACAATAACAAAGGTACAAAATACATCATTAAAAACATAACTATACAGATAACATTTGTAGCACAGGCTTTACAAAAGAATTGAACTAACATATAGATCAGTGGAATTATGACATGAGTACATACATAAAAGATCACAATAACTTTTGAAACATCAACTTCACACATGAGCATTAAACAGAACAGAATTAATAATGTCTAACATCTTTACAAAGTAAATAACACATTATTGATGCCAATTGTATTTGAGGATAACAGTATTCCTCATCATAGTGAATGTAGCTTAATATTAAAAGAAGAAAAAATTCTATGAAACTACACAGAGACAGGAAGAAAACAAATACTCAAGGGTACACAAACACATAGTGGGATAACACCAATAGGAAAGGACAGGGTTTGTTTTCAGTGTAACATGTGGTACTGCAGTCCAACCCAAAACTTCATATATCTCTCCTCTTATTTCATCCTTTGTTTCCACCAAAAAAATTCTATCTAAGCATGCTTTCTGTATTTATATGTCCACACATTTCTTACCTCAACATTTATTTCCAAGAAAATCCTACCTAAACCTGTTTTCTGTACTTTTTTTTGTATAACTTCCCTATGCATTTCTTCCAATTCATCGAAACTCATTCTCTTCTATAGACTACCCCCTCTTAAGCTAACTTAAATCTACTGAGCTCAGATGCTAAACTAAGGGACGACGCAATGCAGCATCACATAACAAATCAACACAAACAGCAATGCAAAAAATGCAAATTGGCAAAGCTAGCAGCATAAATGAGCAAAAGTCAAATTCAATAACACTATGCCTGGCAAACAGCAGCAACTTATACCTAAACATGACATAGCGCAAGCAGAAAAAATATTACAGTAAAGACAACAATGCAGATAAGGGAAATGTATAATCAAATCTTAATGTCTATGTAATTAAAGTGGTGCACCACAACAACTTATTGTAAAAGAAATATTACCATGTACTTGAAAAGAAAATTATGTGTTACTGTTACTAGTTCCTTCTTATTGTTCTTTCCTTTCCAAGTGCTCCTTTTTTAAAGAATGTGGATCATAAAATAATTATTTAATAGATCTGTTGACAGAAAGTGTTCACATTAGCAAATGCATTTCATTTTATAAAAGCAATGCTGCAGCACAGCTGGAAACCAGATATCAAATGAAATAAGCAATTATGTACAAAGCATAAAAATATCGTTCAATAGCTATGTGGCATTTCGTAAGTCAGTAGCTCTCAATTCTCGTAGAAAGACACTTGTCATTATCAGGTTTGCAGATGTAAGAATATTTCCGAGGATAATGGCCTCCCCTTTTTTTTTGTTCTACCTGTGCCGCTGAAAAGGGCTCGCAATAATGGCTTTTTCTCCAGGCAACTGGCACACCTGGCCGCTCGCAACGCATTACGTCACGGTCACTTACCTTTCTTACCGACATATTTACGACAGCAGTTTCCGCTACAGTGACAGTCTCATATAAAAATTTCACAGGTCGAAAATTTGCGTTACAAATGTGTAGAAACAAAACCCTATAAATATAAGTGTCCAAAAAAATTTTCAGTGGCATTGTGATACATTCACACATGATTCACACATGTACACACATTTCATAATTCTAAAGTATGATTCTTGGTTTCCAACATCCTTTTCCATAAGTCAGAGTCCCTAATCACTATTCATTACTCCTTACCTTATTACACATATACGTATCCATCGACATTCGTCAATATTTCGTCATTATAAATATGAAGCATAATCAAATAACTCATATAGCCTCAGCCTATTAATCATAAACATACCTCAGCAGCATAATACACATCGTCGTCGTAAAAATAACATCATAACACCTCAGTCAAATCTCAAAATCGTCGTAGCTTCCTCCAATAATTAAAAAAATTCTCTGCTCATGTCAAAAGTGTCATCTGCCTCAAACGTACTTTAAAATCATGCTCCCTTACCAAATATATCATTCAAAGCTCTCATAGTATCACAATGGTTCCGAAAAAATATGAGCATTTCACAAAGTACAGACAAAATACAATTTCATAAGTGTGAAGTTATCCAACTGTGTAATTGCGTAAACATCTGTCACTGATGTAGTAAAAGAAATGTTTATCTCTCAGTTAAATGATCAGATAGCTGTGTAATTTGTGTGTTAGAGAAATATGGTACCGATGTGTAAAGTTGTATAAGCAAATACCATATTAGCTAGGGTTCCTTGTGGTTGCCACACACATGGTACACAAAGTAAGCGTGTACCCCCTGAGGATTAATGTAATTATACCCTCAGGTGTTACAGATTACACCAATGGAATGAAATATATCACGGAAAACTTTCTTTGTAATTCAAAAATCTTTAAAAATAAATGTTTTAAGTACAAAATTAATCACTGAAATGCGTGTCCTGTAGCGCTAAATGTGCATCTTGTTGTAAGATAATCTCTGTGGAAGTGTCGTAGTTATTTTCCTCCGAAAGCTAAGTTCTGCAGAAGTCAATGTACTTACCTCATGATAAACAAAAATGAAATGCTTTGCGTATAGATATCGTAGTTATTATGCTTATTGGCGTGATGAAGAAAGTACTGTACAGTAACGTATTGTTATGCCACGAAAAAGGCTGTCTCATTGTTGCTATACCACAAAAGTTACTACTAAAACATGTTTTTCTTTCCAGAAGAATTCAGAAAACTGTGCAGATATAAAACAGAAACACCGAAAAATCAACATTGTAAATTGTCACTCATTAGTAGCGTCGTGATAAAATCGTGTAGCTGTCACATAAACTAACTATTGTCTCATCTGGTATCTCACAGAAAGTACTTTAAATCCGGAATGTATTTTCAAGTAAACCAAAATGTTGCATTAAAATCTCATTAGCAGTACCAGATATAATGTTACTTTTCTCGGAGCCAGCCGGCGCACGTGTATGCCTGCGGTGCGAGTCATTGTCTGTCTCTTTGTTGCCGCGCGTCGTTACTGGGATTAGGAGGCCTAACTTCCACAAATTCGCCTTGCCGAGAGGGCCCAGCTCTGTTTAAAGCTCGCCAGTTCTGATGGAATTCAGGTCTGTCGTTTTGTCGGTAGTTTACATAGTTTCTTGTTTGTCGGTCACATGGTGGAGAACTTCTCCTTGAATCGTAACTGCGTGCTGATCCGTTGCGTCTAAAGTTATTCTGTCTCCCTTGATAGTATTTATTTTGGTTCCCATATTGTCTGTTTCTCTTATTGTCTCTGTGATAGTCATTACCACGGAGAGGTGATCTTTCCCTGTAGTTATTACTACTCTGCCAACGGTTGTCATACGGGTGGTGTCTGTTTTGGTCACGATTTGTGTTGTGAGAATAGCCTTGTCGTGTCAAGTTATTACTTCTTTCATCGCGGAATTGCGACGGATGTGACCTGTAATTGTTGTGTTCCTGCTTTCGCGTTCCGCGATTGTCAGTGTCAATTTCTAATTCTTGTAAAAGTCCCTGAAATGCTTCAATGTCGTCTTTGCAACGTCCTGCCAAAATAATATGTCGTAAATGTTCAGGCAGTTTGATTAAGCAAATGCGGATGAGTTCTAGGGGCTGTATGGGTTTGTCAGGTACTGATTCTTGTGCAACATGTCTTCAAAATATTTCACAAGACTGGAAAATTCAGACTGTTCAAAGTGTTTCATCATCATGATGCTATGTTTTACACGGTCTTGTGTGGCTTGAGACCAATATGCTGAGAGGAAGGCATGGTAAAATTCTTCCTCACTGTGGCAATCGTGAATGACCGATCGCATTCTTACAGCTGGTTCATTCTCTAAGTAGCCACACATAAATTCTAATCTGTGTTCTAACGACCAGTTGGGAGGAAAACAATGAGAGAATTGATGGAGCCATGCTTGTGGATGAATGTCGTTGCCATAATTCTTAAATGTTTTGAATTTACGTGTAGTAATGAACAGCTTATAGTCAAAATCATCATGTCGGCGAGTCGCATGTCGGTCATTGTTACGTCGTGTCGGCTGTTCAATCTCAAAATTCGGTGCACATTGCCAATTTCTTTCATAATTTCCGAAATGCGCTGTGTTATTATTTTGTGGCTGTTCCGTATTTCTATGTCCCTCTTCCCATATTGGGGCGCGAGTGTCCTCTGAAATACGTAATTCTTGTACTACTTGTGCCAACTGATCTTGCACTTCCCGGATTTCTCTTTTGTACTGTGTATTGATTTGATTTTGATTTTGTTTGAATTTTCTAATTTCTACATACTCTTCAGTGTCAGTGAAGGCTACAGGTGTTGTGTTATTCAGATCATCATCTACCTTTGTAGATAAGTTAGTGAACTGATCTGAAAGTTCTGCTACTTTATCCGATAGTGAAATTATTTCCTCTGTATGTTTTTCTGAACCAAGTTTCAGAGTATCTACTGTGTCCTTTAAGTTTTCCTGAGTTTTTGCAAGTTGCGTAACCGAATCGGTAGATGCAACTGAGTCAATTTTAGCTTGCAAGGTGTTGTGATTTTCATGAACAATAGTTTGCAGTTCTTTTATGGCTGCTTCATGATTCTGTAATGCATTTTCATGACGCGAAAAAATAGGTTGGAAATGCTCACAAATTTGTGTTTTTACGTCATTACAGACTTTTTGACATTTCGATTCAATGTGATGTAACTCAGTAGTTAAATCCTCACGTGTTTGTTCAAGAGTTTGCTCCAATGAGTCTAACTTTTGAAGATTCTGTTCCATTGTGTCTAACTTTTTAAGATTCTGCTGTGTTTGTCTCTGATTTTGTTCCATTGTGTGTAACTGTTGCTGTGTTTGTTTCTGATTTTGTTCAAGCGTTGTGTCTAACTTTTGTAGCCTTTGTCCCATTTGTTGCATTAACTGTAATAACAATGCACTGGTGTCTGAAACATGTTCCTCAGTGCTTTTCGGCAGTGAATTTGCACCGGCAACATTCACATTTTGACAAGCGGAAAACGTGTCTTGACTCATTTGAGAAAACGGTGAGGACGCAAAACCTGAATCTACAGTGTTTGCAAAATTGTGTCCTATCATTTCCGATTCCTGAGGCGAGCTGTTGCCGACCGATCGATCGATAATGCTTTCCTCTTCACTAATTGTTTCACTGTCCACGCCATTGTTTGCCGCCCGCTCCATTTCCCTATGCACAATTATCAAATTACTACATTGAACATCAGTTAATTCATTACTCGGTGGCGCTAACACACTGCTTTCATTTTCACTGTCATTTCTCAGTTTACTTTGGAGCCTAGTATTACGTTTTTCACACGCCATTATTGTTACAGTATTTCACACGACAACACAGAAAAACACAATTTGAAGAGCAAAATAAAATAACATAGCAATGGAAATAATGTCTACTTAATTGCCAGCGCAGCTGCGAAATACTTGGTGCAAATCTACATGCATGCCACAACTGTTTTACTGTACAACAATGAAAAACTACAACTACAAAGGAGATTCTCTCTATAATTACGTGCTAGCAATAAACAAAAGCTACACTAAATACACAAACTACAAGAAAAAATCAGAAGATTCCAGGTTCGAATCCTGGCAGGGTCGCCATATGAAACGTCCCCTTTGAACAATTTATACATGACTGTGCTTAAACTGACACACAATATTTTGTTAGCGCAACGCAATCTGACTTTCAAAATTCCCTACAAAAGAATGGCCCTGACTAACATTAAACTATACCTTTCACAAATCACTTACCTCACAAAAATCTTCGCTGCTCAAGCTACTGCAATACAGCGAGCGCCACTACTGCCAGCTAATTAAAGATTCAAACTATGGAAGGCACTAACTACTGATAGGGATAGTTAGCAAATGAAAGATATTAATAGAGAACAAACAATGTATTTACCTTGATATCATCATATATAAATATAGCAGTTCATGACAAATTTCAAAACTCCGCCATCTCTCTCCCCACATTCACCACTGCTGGCGGCTCACCTCCAACTGCGCAACGCTACGCGCTGTTCACAGCCAGCTGCCTAACACTACAATGGCAGACAACAATGCAAACTAGCCACAGACTACGCACAGCACAGCCAGTGATTTCCATACAGAGGTGGCGTTACCAATAAAAAAACCTAAACAGCCTACTTACATAGAGAAAACATAAACAGCCTACTTACATAGAGAAAACATAAACAGCCTACTTACAACCTGGGACCGGACCGCAGCGACGCACGGATGCACGCCAAGACCGTAGGATCCTACGCAGTGCCGTAGGGGACCGCACCGCCACTTCCCAGCAAATTAGGGACACTGTTGCTCCTGGGGTATCGGCGAGGACCATTCGCAACCGTCTCCATGAAGCTGGGCTAAGGTCCCGCGCACCGTTAGGCCGTCTTCCGCTCACGCCCCAACATCGTGCAGCCCGCCTCCAGTGGTGTCGCGACAGGCGTGAATGGAGGGACGAATGGAGACGTGTCGTCTTCAGCGATGAGAGTCGCTTCTGCCTTGGTGCCAATGATGGTCGTATGCGTGTTTGGCGCCGTGCAGGTGAGCGCCACAATCAGGACTGCATACGACCGAGGCACACAGGGCCAACACCCGGCATCATGGTATGGGGAGCGATCTCCTACACTGGCCGTACACCACTGGTGATCGTCGAGGGGACATTGAATAGTGCACGGTACATCCAAACCATCATCGACCCCATCGTTCTACCATTCCTAGACCGGCAAGGGAACTTGCTGTTCCAACAGGACAATGCACGCTGGTCCAACTGAGGCGCCAGATGGAAATGGCATGGCAAGCCGTTGCACAGGACTACATCCAGCATCTCTACGATCGTCTCCATGGGAGAATAGCAGCCTGCATTGCTGCGAAAGGTGGATATACACTGTACTAGTGCTGACATTGTGCATGCTCTGTTGCCTGTGTCTATGTGCCTGTGGTTCTGTCAGTGTGATCATGTGACGTATCTGACCCCAGGAATGTGTCAATAAAGTTTCCCCTTCCTGGAACAATGAATTCACGGTGTTCTTATTTCAATTTCCAGGAGTGTAGATTAAGGAAAGGCAAACCTACATATCTAGCATTTGTAGACTTAGAGAAAGCTTTTGACAATGTTGACTGGAATATTCTCTTTCAAATTCTGAAGGTGGCAGTGGTAAAATACAGGGAGCGAAAGGCTATTTACAATTTGTACAGAAACCAGATGGCAGTTATAAGAGTGGAGGGACATGAAAGAGAAGCAGTGATTGGGAAGGGAGTGAGACAGGGTTGTAGCCTATCCCCGATGTTATTCAATCTGTATATTGAGCAAGCAGTAAAGGAAACAAAAGAAAAATTTGGAGTCATCATCATCATCATCATGTAAGACTGATTATGACTTTCAGCGTTCAGTCTGGAGCATAGTCCCCCTTATAAAATTCCTTCTGATCCCCTATTCAGTGCTAACATTGGTGCCTCTTCTGATGTTAAACCTATTACTTTAAAATCACTCTTAACCGAATCCAGGTACCTTCTCCTTGGTCTGCCCTGACTCCTCCTACCCTCTACTGCTGAACCCATGAGTCTCTTGGGTAACCTTGCTTCTCCTATGCGTGTAACATGACCCCACCATCTAAGCCTGTTCGCCCTGACTGCTACATCTATAGAGTTCATTCCCAGTTTTTCATTGATTTCCTCATTGTGGACACCCTCCTGCCATTGTTCCCATCTACTAGAACCTGCAGTCATCCTAGCTACTTTCATATCCGTAACCTCAACCTTGTTGATAAGGTAACCTGAATCCACCCAGCTTTCGCTCCCATACAACAAAGTTGGTCGAAAGACTGAACGGTGCACAGATAACTTAGTCTTGGTACTGACTTCCTTCTTGCAGAAGAGAGTAGATCGTAGCTGAGCGCTCACCGTATTAAAATCCATGGAGAAGAAATAAAAAACTTGAGGTTCGCCGATGACATTGTAATTCTGTCAGAGACAGCAAAGGAGTTGGAAGAGCAGCTGAACGGAATGGACAGGGTCTTGAAAGGAGGATATAAGATGAACATCAACAAAAACAAAACGAGGATAATGAAATATAGTCGAATTAAATCGGGTGATGCTGCGGGAATTAGATTAGGAAATGAGTCGCTTAAAGTACTAAATGAGTCTTGCTATTTGGGGAGCAAAATAACTGATGACGGTCGAAGTAAAGAGGATATAAAATGTAGACTGGCAATGGCGAGGAAGCGTTTCTGAAGAAGAGAAATTTGTTAACATCGAGTATAGATGTGTCAGGAAGACGTTTCTGAAAGTATTTATTTGGACTGTAGCCATGTATGGAAGTGAAACGTGGACGATAAGAGAATAGAAGCTTTCGAAATGTGGTGCTACAGAAGAATGCTGAAGATTAGATGGGTAGATCACATAACTAACGAGAAGGTATTGACTGGAATTAGGGAGAAGAGAAATTTGTGGCACAACTTGACTAGAAGAAGGGACAGGTTGGTAGGGCATATTCTGAGGCATCAAGAGATCACCAGGTTAGTATTGGAGGGCAGCGTGGAGGCTAAAAATCGTAGAGGGAGGTTAAGAGATGAATACACTGAACAGATTCAGAAGGATGTTGGTTGCAGTAGGTACTGGGAGATGAAGAAGCTTGCACGGGGTAGAGTAGCATGGAGAGCTGCATCAAACCAGTCTCTGGACTGAAGACCACAACAACAACAGTCAGCGAAAGGATATCGTTCTACAAGTCGGAGCGTGGAATGTCACAAGCCTGAATGTGCTAGGGAAGCTAGAAAATCTGAAAAGGGAGATGCAAAGGCTCAATATAGATATAGTGAAGTGAAATAGAAAGAAGGATTTCTGGTCAGATGAGTACAGAATAACATCAACAGCAGCAGAAAATGGTATAAGGGGAGTAGGATTCATTATGAATAGAAAGATAGGACAGAGTGTGTTACAGTGAACAGGTCAGTGACACGGTTGTTCTTATCAGAATCGACAGCAAACCAACACCGACATGTTCTTATCAGAATCGACAGCAAACCAACACCGACATCGATACTTCAGAGAGTACATGCCGACATCGCAAGCTGAAGATGAAGAAATGGTAAAAGTGTATGAGGATATTGAAAGTGTGATACAGTACATAAAGGGAGATGAAAATTGTAGAGGATAGAGTAGAAAAAACGGTTTCAGGAGAATATGGGCTTGGGACAAGAAATGACAGAGGGGGACAAACTAATTGAGTTCTGTAATTAATTTCAGCTAGTAATAGCGAGTACTCTATTCAAGAACAACAAGAGGAGGAGGTGTACTTGAAAAAGACCGGGTGATACAGGAAGATTTCAGCTGGAGTACGTCACGGTCAGACAGAGATCCCGAAATCAGAAACTGGATTGTAAGGCGTACCCAGGAGCAGATGTAGTAGTGATGAAGAATAGGTTGAAGTTCAAGAGATTAGTCTGGAAGAACCAATACGCAAAGGAGTGGAATAGGGAAGTACTAAGGAATAACGAGGTACGCTTGAAGTTCTCTAAGGCTATAGATACAGCAATAAGGAACAGCTGAGTAGGCAGTACAGTCGAACCGGAATGGACATCTCAAAAAAGGAGAATCACAGAAGTTGGAAGTACAAAGACATTAACCGTGAAGAAACCATGGGTAACAGAAGAAATACTTCAGTTGATCGATGGAAAAATGAAGTACAAAAATGTTCAGGAAAGTTCAGGAATACAGAAATACAAGTCGCTGAGGAATGAAATAAATAGGAAGTGCAGAGAGCTAAGACGAAATGGCTGCATGAAAATGTGAAGAAATCGAAAAAGGAAATAATTGTCGGAAGGACTGACTCAGCATATAGGAAAGTCAGGACAACCATTGATGTCGTTAAAAGCACGGATGATAACACAAAGAGTGCAACGGAGAGGGCGTATAGGTGGGAAGGGTACATTGTAGGTCTCCATGAGGGGGTAGATTTGTCTGATGTGATAGAAGATGAAACAGGAGTCGATTTAAAGAAGAGATAGGAGATCCACTGTTAGAATCAGAATATAAAACAGCTTTGGTGGACTTAGATAAAATATTGCAGAAGAGATAGACAACGTTCCATCAGAATTTCTAAAATTATTGGGGGAAATGGCAACAAAATTTCTATTCACGTTGGTATGTAGAATGTATGAGTCTGGCGACATAACATCTGACTTTCTTAAAATCCACGCAATTCCGAAGACGGCAAGAGCTGACAAGTGCGAGAATTATAGCACAATCAGCTCAGCTCATGCATGCAAGTTGCTGACAGGAATAGTGTACAGACGAATGGAAAGGGAAATTGAGGATGTGCTTGAAGAAGATAAATTTGGCTTTAGGAAAGGTAAAGCACGAAAGAGGTAGTTGTGACGTTGCGGTTGATAATGGAAGCAAGACTAAAGAGAATCCAAGACACGTTGATTAGATTTGTTGGCCTGTAAAAAGCTTTCAACAATGTAATATGGTGCAAGCTGTTCGTAATCGATAGGGGTAAGCTACAGTGAGAGACGAGTAATATAGAATACATGGAAAAGCCAAGAGGGAATAATAAGAGTAGACGACCAAGAACGAAGTCCTAGGATTAGAAAGGATGTAAGACAGGGATGTAACCATCGCCCCTACTATTGAATTTGCACTTGGAGGAAGCAATGATGGAAGTAAAAGAAACGGTCGATAGTGGAATTAAAATTCAAGGTGAAAGAATGTCAATGATACAATTCGCTAATGTCATTGTTTTCCTGAGTGAAAGTGAAGAAGAATTATATGATGTGCTAAATTTAAAGAACAATCTAATTATTAGGTTACATGGATTGAGAATAAATTGAAGAAAGACGAAAGTAATGAGAAGTAGCAGAAATGAGAACAGCGAGAAATTTAACATCAGGATTGATGGCCACGAAGTAGATGAAGTTAAGGAATTCTGTTACCTAGGCAGCAATATAACCAATGACGGACGGAGCAGGAAGGACATGAAAAGCAGACTGCACCGGGGAAAAGGGTATTCCTGGCAAAGAGAAGTCTAGTAGTATCAAACATTGGCCTTAATTTGAGGAAGAAATATCTGAGAATGTGCACAGCACAGCATTCTATGGTAGTGAGAAATGGAGTATGGGAAACCGGAACAGAAGAGAATCGGTGCATTTGAATGTTGAAAATTAGCTGGACTGATAAGCTAAGGAATGAAGAGGTTTTGCGCAGAATCGGAGAGGAAAGGAATATGTGGAAAACGCTGAGAAGGAAAAGAAACAGGAAGATATTAGGGAATGACTTCCATGGTACTAGAGGGAGCTGTACACGGCAAAACTGTAGAGGAAGACAGAAATTGGAATACATACAGCAAATAATTGAGGACGTAGGTTGCAATAGCCACTCTGAGAAGAAGAGGTTGGAAGTGGGGAGGAATTATTGGTGGCCCGCTTCAAATCAGTAAGAAGACTGATGACCTCAAAAAAAAAAAAAAAAAAAAAAAAAAAGCCTGTCTTTGTAGTGAAGCTAACATACTCACATGGAAACCCTTGAGTGCGAGGTTGCAAAAGGCCAGTGGTGCTTACGGCATTCAGCGTCCCACGTATTGTGTACCATGCAACCACAATATTGTCTGTTAACGGCAACAGGAGACGGGACTGGAGGTATGCAATGGTGGGCACATCATGAGTATGGAGCGTAGATAAACTGCTTAGTCGACGAGCGACTCGTAACAGTTCTACAGAGCTAATGGTGTTAACACAAATCACTGCAATGGAAACGATAAGTAAAGTAAACATTGCATTACGTCTACAGAACTGGTGCCGAAGTTGACATTTCCTCAGAAAGTAACCCAAGGAATTTCGCAGCGTGAGAAAAAGTGGCAGATGAAATATTAACCTTTCTGCAGTATGAGTCACTGGAATGCGTGGTGTTGTGTAAGTTCGACTGTGCGGGCAATGTACGTGATGAGTTCAATAATGACGATAAATGCTTAACAAGTGGAAGTGATATTGAAACAGGTGTCGAACCATCATCCTTGTCGGACAAGGAGCCACAAATCCCGTGTGGAGTCAATCGTAACAAAGGACAATCGTTGTCCAAGGGTCGGGTACTAAACATAATTACGTACATGGGAGTTCATATGCAGCATAGTAAAAAAAAGAGTTATGAACAGGTTTCGAATAAATCCGCAGCAGTATGGCCGTGTAGTGCATAAGAGAAACTACGGGCATTCAAGGGAGGACGAGGCGCACTTTTTACAAAAATTGGAGTTTGCACGTTTTGGTTGCTCAATGCAATTTATAAGGTGTACATGACAGTGGCCTACGACCTCATGGGGGTCAGGGATTTTCCCTGCCTCGTGATGACTGGGTGTTGTGTGATGTCCTTAGGTTAGTTAGGTTTAAGTAGTTCTAAGTTCTAGGGGACTGATGACCATAGATGTTAAGTCCCATAGTGCTCAGAGCCATTTGAACCATTTACTGCCTCATGCTCATCAAACTGCGTGCGACATAGGTTACAGTGATTTCAAGGGAAGCAGTAGATGGTTGCATACCTTCAAACGGTGCTACAGAATTCGGAGATGTAACATAACGAAATTTCGAAGAAGGCGTCAGCTTGACGATGCACAGCATACTGAGGAGTCAGACTAAAAATCTGTAGATGAGATAAACGAATTTGTCCCATTGTTCAGTAAATAGTTTCCATGTGTGATCAATCGTGATTTGAAGAGGAAGTGCGTGTGAAAGGAACCCTGGATAATAGAGGAACATAATAATAATAACATTTTCACGTGCAGCGTTTTGGAACATATTGGTAAGGCGCATTAAAATGCCACAACTTTCATAAATGCGAGATCAATTGCGACCAATGTTGTCATAATGCTAAAGGAGATTATGTCGGACATGTATAGGAACTCCAGACTCGCTCAAGGTAAAAACGTCAAGGTACAAAAGATTCTCGGGAGCTATATTCTGGCTCACATGTGACTTTTGTTGTTCGCAAGAAGAGTTCCCTGGAATGTTCCGTGCCATGCGACCGGTGCCGACTCGTGCGTGTGTTTATGACATAACATTGCTCCCGGCGTAGATGACGCGGTGGCGGCTGTGAATGGCAGAAATACGACTCGGATTACGCAGAGCGTTCCTGTACACGCGCTTGCGTAACGACACTCTGTGTTATTCAGTCTCTCTGCCTCCTGCTAACTCCAGCTGTCCCGTCGCCAACTTGCATGTGTACTGATGGTTCTACAAATTCTTTGTCTTGCTGCAAGAGCAGTCAGTTTTGTTAAAGACTATTACCCTCTTTGAGAGAATGCACTTCGAATTAATATAGCGCACATCTGAAGTGAATCTGAGAGTATTGCTGAACACATTCTCATATTTTCTCCAATCGTCCACCCACCTTTCATTAGATTCAGATTTTATCCCTTCGGATAAAAAAAAAAAAAAGAACTTGCTTCGTCTGTCACCATCCATCGACCTTGCTACATCTCTGCTCATCTCAGTTTAATTTCCATTAAGTGATGCTTCACGCTTTCTTGGTGAAGTTCATGGTTTATAATGTTTTGGGTTTGAAAGCGAATAATAATTTTCTGTTTCCACGATATTCCAACGACTTGCCTATGATAGGTTTGACGTGACAGCTTCACGACTCTATCTCAACGAGTCACGTAAAACTGAAAAATGATTTAGAGAAGATATCTGTACATTGCCAAAACATGCAATAGACTCTACATAACGACAGGTGTGAAGTCATCCGCGTGAATAATAAAGGACTGCGCTAAATTCTGGTTAGACAATAAATCGCACAAATCTAAAGGCTATATACTTAAGGATTATAATTCCGAATAACTTGAACTGGGACGATCACGTGTAGAACGCGATTTCTTGGCAGAACACTTAGCCGCGAAATGTGGTGGCAATCATTAAAACAAAGGCGCTTTTCCTTGCTGCAAGACCTTCTCAAGAAATTTCAATCAGCAACTTTCTTCTCTAAATAAGAAAATATTTGCTGGTGCCCCTTACACAGGGAGAAATGATCATCATTATAAAATAAGAGAAAGCAGAGGTCGCAAGGAAAGATTTATGTGTTCGTTTTTCCCGCATGCTGTTCGAGGATGGAATGGTAGATAAAACAGCTTGAAGGCGGTCCGACGAACCGTCTGCCAGGCACTTAATTCTGGACTGCAGAGTAGTCATTGAAATCATATTTGTTATATTCATTTATTTGTTAGATAGGTACTTGGAATTTACTTCAATATAGAACTGTCTTGCCTGTGACAGTGAAAGACAAAGGCTTGCTTACTTCACTTACTCTAACATATTGTGGGTCAACTCTGGCCCCCCTCCCCCCCTTCCCCCAGCCGGGAAAATTCATAGGCCAGAAAATGGCGGTCACACGCCTCGTTCTCATTTTGTTAATTTGATTTTTTGTTAATTCAGGAACGCTTGGTTTGCGCAACCTAACTTTCATGCATGCCAGGCCAACATTTAGGATGCCTTCTCTTCTCTTGATACCTACCTCGATTCAGTATCGAGATAAGTTAAACAAGGGGACAGCCCAAAAGAGCTATTTAACAAGAAAGATTCATATCATCATAAAGGGTAAAGCATGGGAGGGATTCGGTGATCGATGAAGCGAGCCTTTTAAACCACATATTCTGACGCGATCCGTACTGTTTTCTATCTCATCAAATTTTTGTTCTTCCTGGTTTATGCTTATGTTTACAATCAACACAGGACTATAAATACATTGGGGATTGTGGTCCAGATCAATTCGCGTAATGCGGGAAGTTTTTCTCTTGTGACAAAATTATTTCCTACAACTTCGTACACATGAAAGTAAGGAAATGGAAGCATCAACAATATACTTGCGCCAGTGGCGCGTGCTTCCTAATCTATGGTCTCTTAAATACGATGTGCACGTGGGATCTAGACTGCTATATTGGGAGACAATCAGGTCTCTATCAAAACTGGAGTTCGATGGGTAATTCAAGCACGAATATCTCATCCCCCGTTAACCCACGACAATGCCCATGTCACGCTATTCAGAATGAAGTTTGTTGTTGTAGGGAATAAAAATTGCGTTCGCGTAAACACGAAGTAATTCGAACGGGAAAAGGGGTTAGCAGACATGAACATTAAGAATAACACAGGCAGATTATACAGTAATACAGCCGACTAATTGCTTCACATGCACACACGTTAATTTCTAAAAATGGTTCAAATGGCTCTGAGCACTATGGGACTTAACTACTGCGGCCGTAAGTCCAGTAGAACTTAGAACTACTTAAACCTTGTGAACATCCATGCCTGAGGGAGGACTCGAACCTCCGCCGGAACCAGCCGCACAGTCCATGACTGCAGCGCCTTAGACCGCTCGGCTAATTCCCTTAATTTCTAATCTTAATTTCAATAAGAGAGTGTAATATCTTGCAGTTTAACGCGGCCATGCTTACTAAAATTATGATACTGACGGCCAATTCTCGGATGGGGGTGCCCACGTGGACAGATAGGAGACAATGGCCAGTTGTACAAAAATCCAATAAATAGCAAATTACTTCATACGCTGATATTTCTTAAATGTGTCACACAGATTACACGTTTCTCCTAATTAGCTGCACACGAGTTCTGTGAATCATATAAGTTATTCAAGTTCTACGACGACATGGCTACTTGAAACAAAGGGTGGGGCCCAATTTACTTCTTTTTTTTTTGTCATCAGTCTTCTGACTCGATTCATGCGGCCCACCACGAATTCCTCTCCTGTGCCAACCTCTTCATCACAGAGTAGCACTTGCAACCTATGTCCTCAATTATTTGCTGGATCTACTCCAATCTCTGTCTTCCTCTATAGTTTTTGCCCTCTACGGCTCCCTCCAGTACTATGGAAGTCATTCCTTGATGTCTTAACAGATGTCCTATCATCCTGTCCCTTCTCCTTGTCAGTGTTTTCCACATATTTCTTTCCTCAACGATTCTGCACAGAACCTCCTCATTCTTTACCTTAATTTTCAACACTCGTCTGTAGCACCACCTATCAAATGCTTCGATTCCCTTAAGTTCCGGTTTTTCCGCAGTCGATGTTTCACTAACATACTCTGCTGTGCTCCAGACGTACATTCTCAGAAATTTCTTCCTCAAATGAAAGCCTATGTTTGATACTAGTAGACGTCTCTTGGCCTGGAAAGCCCTTCTTGGCAGTGCTAGTCTCCTTTAGATGTCTTTCTTAGTCCGTCCGTCATTGGTTTTGCTGCCTGGGTAGCAGAATTTCTTAATTTCATCAACTTTATGACCATCAATCGTGATGTTAAGTTTCTCGCTGTTTTCATTTCTGCTACTTCTCATTACTTTCTTCTTTCTTCGTTTTACTCTCAAATACATATTCTTTACTGATTAGATTGTTTATTCCATTCAGCATATCGGGTAATACTTCTTCACTTTCACTCAGTATAGCAACGTTATCAGTGAATCGTATCATTGATATCCTTTCACCGTGAATTTTAATTCCCCTCATGAACTTTTCTTTTGTTTCCATCATTGCTTCTTCGATGTGCAGATTGAACAGTAGGGGCGAAAAACTGCAGCCCTGTCATGCACCCGTCTTAATCCGAACGCTTCGTTCTTGGTCTTCCACTCCTATTATTCCCTCTTGCCGCTTGTACATATTTCTATTACACGTCTCTCCCTATACCTTACCCCTATTATTCTTAGAATTTCGAACATATTGCACCATTTTACACTGTCGAACACATTTTCCATGTCGACAAATCAAATGAACGTGTCTTTATTTGCTTCCATTCTCAACCGCAACGTCAGAATTACCTCTCGGATGCCATTACCTTTTCTGAAGCCAAGCTGATTGTCATTTAGCACATCCTCAATTTTCTTATCTGTTCTTCTGTATATTATCCTTGTAAACAACTTGGATTCATGAGCTATTACGTTGATTGTGCGATTATTCTCTCATTTATCAGCTCTTGCAGTCCTCGGATTTTGAGGATGATATTTTTCGAAAGTCAGATGGTATTCGCCAGACTCATACTGTGGTGTGCATACTGTAAGACCTTCAGTACACACACCATCAGATTATTTGGCTTGTCGCTCTAGTGAAGTAGGCGAGTGTCAGCAATAAGTCTCGTGGTCTTATCGTGGCGTGTTTATCTTCTGCCGTTAGGTCAGACGATAGAAATGCCACTTGCATCCTTAGAGTAGCAGATTGATGGTGACCAACTTTAAACAGAAGTTTATTAATTTTCACACACATTTATTAAAATAATAACAAGCATAAAAATTACTTAACTTGGTTCTGGATGCTATTTACAATTGTCAATCTGAAGTTCCTTTGGTATTGGTACGTTAATCTTATTCTCACATATATCTCTGATACTTGACAAAAGTGTCTATACATTTATCTTCATGGCTATGTACAGGAATATGGTAATCTTATTAGGCGCAGACTGAAACTTGACTACAGACTGATGCAGACTAATGCAGACAAATGCAGACTGATGCAGACTGACTAATCGGAGGTCTGTACACTCGTTATAATACCTCGTGCGTTCATGTATCACTGCGCGAGTGTGATCTATGAGGAGAAAAGGTTTTACGTTAGCAGCAATCTCATTGGCTGCGTTACATATTAATACGCGGATTGGCGGAAGCAGAATTTGGTCCGTCTCTAAGGCAGCGCCATCTCGTAGTGCGGAGACGGACGAGAGCTGCGCCTGCGCTGTTGTGCTTAGTGGGGCGCGCTCTAGTGGGAAAGTTGTGTACGCACTGACTACACGGAACTATGTACACAACACATACATTGTACACACCAACGTGGACAGTCGTTTTGTTGTTGCCACTTCCCCCAATGACGTTAGAAAGTATGATGGAATGTTATTTACCCCTTCTGCCTTATTTGATCTTAAGTCTTCCAAAGCTCTTGTATATTCTAATACTGGATCCTATCCCTTCTAAATCGACTCCTGTTTCTTCTTCTATCACACAAGACAAATCTGCATCCTAATAGGGGTCTTCAATGTACTCTTTCCACCTACGGTCCTCTCCTTTGTATTTAACAGTGGAATTTCCGTTGAACTCTTTATGTTACCACCCTTGCTTCTAATGTCACCGAAGGTTTTTTCGATTTTCCTACATGCTCAGTCAGTCTCTCCGACAACCATTTCTATTTCTTCACATTTTTCATACAGCCATTTCGTGTATTAGCTTTCCTGCACTTCCTACTTATTACGTTCCTTCACGATTTTTATTTCTGTAGTCCTGAATTTCCCTGAACATTTTTGTACTTCTTTCTTTCATCAATCAACTGAAGTATTTCTTGTGTTAGCCATGGTTTCTTCTGTGTCTGTCCTTTTTAGAGATGCCCAGTCCTCTTCAACTGTACTGGCTACTGAGATATTCCTTATTGCTGTATCCGTAGCGTTATAAGAACTTCAAGCATACCTCGTTATTCCTTAGTACTTCCGTATCCCACTCCTTTGCGTATTGGTTCTTCCTGACTTCTTGAACTTCAGCCTACTCTTCATCACTACTATATTGTGATCTATATCTGCTTCTGGGTACGCCTTACAATCCAGTATCTGATTTCGGAATCTCTGTCTGACCGTGACGTACTCTAGCTGATACCTTCCTGCATCACCCTGTCTTTTCCAAGTACACGTCCTCATCTTGTTGTTCTTGAATAGAGTATTCGCTATTACCAGCTGAAGTTTATTACAGAACTCAATTAGTCTTTCCCCGCTCTCATTCCTTGTCCCAAGCCCATATTCTACGGTAACGTTTTCTTCTACTCCATCCCCTACAACTACGTTCTAGTCCTCCCTCCCTTTACGTACTGTATTACCCTTCCAATATCCTCATACACTTTCTCTCTTCATCTTAAGCTTGCGACGTCGGCATGTACTCTCTGAACTATCGTTGTCGGAGTTGGTTTGCTGTCGATTCTGATAAGAACAACAATGTCACTGACCTGTTCACTGTGATACACTGTCTGCCATACCTTCCTATTCATAGTGGATCATACTCCCATTATAGCATTTTCCGCTGCTTTACTCCATACTGACCAGAAATCCTTATCTTCTTTCTATTTCACTTCACTGACCCCTACAGTATCTAGACTGAGCCTTTGCATTTCCCTTTTCAGATTTTCTGGCTTCCTTACGACATTCAAGCCTGTGACATTCCACGCCCCGACTCGTAGGACGTTATCCTTCCGTTGATTATTCAGTCTTTTTCTAATAGTCACCTTCCCCTTGGCTATTCTCTCCTGGAGATCCGAATGGGGCACTATTCCAGAATCTATTTCCGATGGAGAGATCATCATCACGCTTTTTCAATTACAGGCGACATGTCCTATGGATACACGTTACCTGTCTTTAATGCAGTGGTTTCCATTGCCTTCTGCATCCTTATGCCGTTGATCATTGCTGATTCTTCCCCCTTTAGGGACAGTTTGCACCCTTGGTACAAGAGTGTGCCCCCGCCCTCTTTGGCAAGGCCGTTGGCAGAATTAGGCTGACTTCTTATGCCGGAAGACTTCGACCGCGAATGGTGATTATTACTCAAAATTTAAGCAGCGGCGGTGGGTTTTGAACCCAGGAGTGAGTGCGTTTTGGTTACTATTCAAAGACGCCACACCTGGACCATGGGGTTGCCTGTAAATTACTAATATAAATCTCAAATATTTATCAGAACTGCCTATTTTATCGTAGGAAGAAATTAAATTAAACTTAGAGCTCATTTAAGATCAGTTGTGTTTGAGGTACCTAAATATTAACTTCTTTCTAACGCATAGGGGAAGCACTATGTTCGCACCTTCGATCGAATATCGTAATTGATATCGTAATTGCAGAGTTTCAAACTGAAAAATACTTCGTATTTTGGTCTTAAGGAAAATGTAACTGCCGATCGCCTGCAAGGTTAGATGCAAAATTATATATTTATATCCTTATCCTTATTGTCTACGAAACTTCTTATGGCGGGGACCGTTATTGGCTCCGTGGCCACCCTTTGCTGTCCCGAAAAGAAGGAAACAAAAGATAGCGCCCAACCCCAACGGCATCCCTTCTTTTCCTGACTGGAGAGAGGGGGGCGACCACCATCTCCTGAAGCCTAGACGGAAACAAGTGCATCTTTGACTGAAGTCACACCAGCGTTTAGTTTGACACCAGAAACTCAACAGCTAACCCTCCTTTGATGCCTAGCAGACGATCTCCCCCACACTGGAACTCAACATTTAATAACATGTAGCAACGTAGAGGGAGAAGGATAGAATGTGGTTTACTCGTCTAATATACACAGTGATGTCCTTTCCTTCACCAGAGGTTCACTGAATAATATGAAATAAAAGAGAACGACTGTTTATGTCACTAAAAGAGGTAAGTTATTACGTCCTCGAGATGAGATACTGAGGTGGAATAATTTGTTCTGTCTCAACATTTCCCCATTTCAGATCAAGTCATTGAGAAGCAACTGCAACGTTGTTGCAGTGGACATTTGGCCACCCATATACACTTCGTTAGCACATTCGTAAGCGTTCTACAAAAAAGTGCCCACTATTCGGCAGACTTTTTTTCAATAGGCTTTCAACGGCACCGAAATAAGTGTGTGACAAACCGCAAGCATTGAAATCCACGTTGAAATGTTTCCTTCTGGCACACTACTTCTATTCCATGCAGGAATTCCTGGCAGTAGTCGATAACTGTTTCTAGTGTTTCTTGTTGGTACACTCTTCATTTCCTCATGGCTTATTACACTACTGGCCATTAAAATTGCTACCTCAAGAAGAAATGCAGATGATAAACGGGTATTCATTGGAAAAATATATTACACTAGATCTGACATGTGATTACATTTTCACGCAATTTGGGTGCAAGGATCCTGAGAAATCAGTACCCAGAACAACCACCTCCGGCCGTAATAACGGCCTTGATAACCTGGGCATTGAGTCAAATAGAGCTTGGATGGCGTGTACAGGTACAGCTGCGCATGCAGCTTCAACACGATACCGCAGTTCATCAAGAGTAGTGACTGGCGTATTGTGACGGGCCACTTGCTCTGCCACCATTGATCAGACGTTTTCAATTGGTGAGAGATCTGGAGAATGTGCTGGCCAAGGCAGCTATCGAACATTTTCTGTATCCAGAAAGGCCCATACAGGACCTGCAATATGCGGTCGTGCATTATCCTGCTGAAATGTAGGGTTCCGCAGGGATCGAATGAAGGGTAGAGCCACGGGTCGCAACACATCTGAAATGTAACGTCCACTGTTCAACGTGCCGTCAATGCGAACAAGAGTTGACCGAGACGTGTAACCAATAGCACCCCATACCATCACGCGGGGTGATAAGCCAGTATGGCGATGACGAATACACGCTTCCAATGTGCGTTCACCGCGATGTCGACAAACACGGATGCGCCCATCATGATGCTGTAAACAGAACCTGGATTCATCCAAAAATGACGTTTTGCCATTCGTGCACCCAGGTTCGTCGTTGAGTACACCATCGTAGGCGCTCCTGTCTGTGATGCTGCGTCAAGGGTAACCGCAGCCGTGGTCTCCGAGCTGAAAGTCCATGCTGCTGCAAACGTCGTCGAACTGTTCGTGCAGATGGTTGTTGTCTTGCAAATGTCCCCATCTGTTGACTCAGGGATCGAGACGTGGCTACAGGATTCGTTACAGCCATGCGGATAAGATGCCTGTCATCTCGACTGCTAGTGAGTGATACGAGGCCGTTGGGATCCAGCACGACGTTCCGTATTACCCTCCTGAACCCACCGATTCCATATTCTGCTAACAGTCATTGGATCTCGACCAACGCGAGCAGCAATGTCGTGATACGATAAACCGCAATCGCGATAGGCTACAACGACCTTTATCAAAGTCGGAAACGTGATGGTACGCATTTCTCCTCCTTACACGAGGCATCACAACAACGTTTCACCAGGCAACGCCGGTCAACTGTTGTTCGTGTATGAGAAATCGGTTGGAAACATTCCTCATGTCAGCACGTTGTAGGTGTCGCCACCGTCGCCAACCTTGTGTGAATGCTCTGAAAAGCTAATCATTTGCATATTACAGCATCTTCTTCCTGTCGGTTAAATTTCGCGTCTGTAGCACGTCATCTTCGTGGTGTAGCAATTTTAATGGTCAGTAATGTAATTCTCGAATCCTTCGTCTGGTACCGAGTGCCGCGCGTTTCGAATCCGCGTCTGACAGCATGGACCTCGATTACCACTAAGAGTTCTCTGCAGCCGCTGCGCCGTAAGCCGTGGCTGCGAGCGCTCCTGGCTGGCGTATAACGTGAGGGCGTCACTGTGGAGCACGTGGTCCCAGCAGCCAATAGCGACGTACCCTATCATGTATTTAGGCTCCTGCCTGTGACTCAGTGAGGCAGTCTGATATTCGCGTGAGTCTCTCGATATCTCGCTTACAGACATCGTGTTTACTTGGCTTACTTCTGTGTCCGAGTCCACGTTGTTGATTTGATGAGGTTTTCGCTCGTGACCCCGTTGCTTCTTGCGTGTTGGTGTTCTTGGTATCTTTCTCGGTGTTCTGTCGTTGTGTGTGTCCATCCTTTCATGTTCGTCCGTCTCGTTTGTTCGTGGGCTGCTCCCGTTCGGTCCCGCCGCGCTTTCGTTCACGGCCACCCCCCGACCGTTCCGGTCACGGTTAAAACACTTTGTTTATTAATATTCTAATGAAGACTGTGTAAACTATGGCTGACTCGTTCTGTGACCAAGTAGCTTTGGTTCACGTGGCACCACAGAATCTCGTAAATGAAATAAAGTGAAATAAATAAACTGACTGCCAGACATCACAATTTTCTTCAACTAAAGTCTCCGTCCCGTCTTTTGCGAGGCTTGATGACTCAAGTAGTCAACTAAATCAGCTGTAGCCGAACATTAGCCGGCTGTTGTGGCCGAGCGGTTCTAGGCACTTCAATCTGGGACCGCGCGACCGCTACGGTCGCAAGTTCGAATCCTGCCTCGGGCATGGATATGCGTGATGTCCTTAGGTTCAAAATGGCTCTGAGCACTATGGGACTTAACATCTGAGGTCATCAGTCCCCTAGAACTTAGAACTTCTTAAACCTAACTAAACTAAGGACATCACACACATCCACGCAGACCACCAGGATTCGAACCTGCGACCGTTGTGGTCGCGCGGTTCCAGACTGAAGCGCCTAGACCCGCCGGCTGATGGCCTTAGGTAATAATAATAATAATAATAATAACAATGTCGAGTGACTAGGGCCTCCCGTCGGGTAGACCGTTCGCCTGGTGCAAGTCTTTTGATTTGACGCCACTTCGGCGGCTTGCGCGTCGATGGGGATGAAATGATGATGAGTAGGACAACACAACACCCAGTCCTTGAGCGGAGAAAATCTCCGACCCAGCCGGGAAACGAACCCGGGCCCTTAGGATTGACATTCCGTCACGCTGACCACTTTTTTTTTTAGTCTAACGCTCTCCCAACTGAGCTTTTTTTTTGGAACAAAAAAAAAAAACCCTAAGTGCCACCGCCACTTTTCATCCTATAACAACAACAACAACAAAAAAATCTGGTCCACTTCAGGCGTTGACTCCTGACTAAACCGACTCCAGAGAGCTACCTGTATACGAGGGGAAATATGGGAAATCAAGGTTAGGGCTATCCTTACAAACAAAACAAAATCTTCCATTTTCTGAATTTTATTTTTATTTTTATTGTTTTCATTTTTAATTTTTTTAATTTTTTTCTTTTCTTTTCTTTTTTTCTTTTTTTACTTTTTGTTGTGTAATTGATCATAGGCCTTCTGCGCCCCGCTGGTAATATGTTGAGTAACGTCTTCTCGAAATTGATGTGTTCCGTTAAATTGTTCAGAAATGTTCATTGGTTCAAACAGGAAACCTTCTTCTCTCTTGGCTTAACACTCCCAAGGAAGTTTGAGAAAAACCGTCTGTATTTTGGGTGACAGACAACGACATAATGACGGTCATTGAGGTATGTCCAAAAATCGAGTACAGAGTCTACAGTTTGTCCAAATAAGTAGTGAATGGCATGTACGCGAATCCAATTCACAGCAGTGGTCTTTGCCCGAGGAAAATAGTCACGTTCCGGAAATAATAATGAAAGGGGAGTAATCCGATCCGGAATGTCCCGCGTTAGAAAAGCGACAATACGACGAACCAAGTGCCAAACCTCCGCCGCCGGTCCGCAAACAAACCGATGTTCGTCATTGTCTGGCACTCCACACGTGGAACATAGAGGCGATTTGGCGAGGTGGATACGATGAAGGCGAGATTGGTTGATTTGCTTACCATTGACAGTTAGGTACCAGACAGATTGAACATTCGTGTCAAGTTAACAGGCGAACACCGCGCGCCATACATGGCGCCAGTCAACCTGGGGGAACTTTTGTTCAATCGGGTTAGGTGGACGACCTAATTGGAGGACATTGTATACTGCCTTTGTCTTGAGTAAAAGCTGTCTTGGTAAGGTGAGGAGTAGATAACTGAGTTCAAGAAAGAAGTACCGTATATAATGGAACTGGGCCGGAACATCCGAGATCATCACTGGGGCTGACAGTGAGACCGGCGAATATGCCGACAGGAGGAGACCAGTGAGGCTCGTTGGGCAACGGGTCCATACCGTCATCTGGGAGCTGACAAATAGGGCGCGAGCTCTATCCGGCACGTGAAACAGACCTACCCCATCTCTTTCACGGGGAAGAGTGAGGGTTGCATAGTTAACTTTGAACAACAGCCCAGAGCTGACGAAAGATGCCATCGCTGCCAACATGCGACATGCCACAGTAAGCGGAAAAGGTAGAACTTGTGGTACATGGGGAACTCGGGATGAGATATATATATTTCCATATCGAGCTCGTTGGAGAATATCTAGGGATCGAAGGCGATGATCCATAAGACCTGCTCTGATCATTAAAAGGAGGCGTCGGCAGTTGATGGTGGCTGAATGCCGGAGATCAGATGAAAAATCTATTCCCAAACAGCGAATGGTATCAACGGTGGTGAGAGGTGTAACGCACTCCACGGGAAGTCCCGTGCCAATGAACATAACTTGTGACTTACGTACGTTTAAAGAGCTACCCGACGCCTCACCATAAGTCGCTACTCATGTCAAAACAGCTCGAACCTCGTCGGCATTACGTAAACAGATGACTACATCGTCAGCATAGGCCGTGCAACAGAATCGGTAGCGATCTAGGGACAACCCTACCAAACGTTGTCTTAGTCCATATAGCAAGGATTCCAAGGAAAAGGCGTACAAAACTACTGATAGAGGGCAACCTTGACGTACAGATCGACCTATTTTTACCGGAGGAGTGAGTCTGCCATTGTGCATAATCCTGGATGAGGCACCCCGCAGAAGGCGCATCAACACCGTGATAACGGCGACTGGGAAACACATATGGTGGAGAACGGCCGTAAGGAACGAATGGTCAACCCTATCAAAAGCTTGACTAAAGTCCAAAGACGCAATTCACTCAGCTACCGGGGGCGGATGTCCTTAGGTTAGTTGGGTTTAAGTAGTTCTAAGTTCTAGGGGACTGATGACCTCAGATGTTAAGTCCCACAGTCCTCAGAGCCATTTGAAGTATTTAAGCCGAACATTGCCTCCTGTGAACGTCAAATGATATACGAATCTACTCTTGTGTGAACTAAACGAAACATTTTGTTTGCCTCATTTGAAAAGTGTTCAACGGGTGACCGTCTGTTTCTGCCGAGTGCTTTTGGCAAACAGAGGGGAGGAAAGGTGAGGAAAGGGAGGGGAACACTGCTGTCAGATGATTCGTGACATTACACGGAATCAGTAGCTGCGAGTTAAAATGTGTACGGGACCAGGATCTCCTTCTTACTGGGCAGGTGCGGTAACCACTGCGCCATCTGGGACGGAGCGTCATCTCAATTGGGCAGAGTACCTCGGCACGCCACACCCTCGATCCACACTCCCATCGAGCGCCACCTGTCAGCAATCGCTGTTCATTTCGTGCATCTTCGTTTCTCTGAGAGTCTCACAGAAAGTCGGACGTATTTATGCGTCCTCAGTGAATAAGGTGGATCCATTGACGAGCTAGGCGAATCAGTTACACGAATGCGTGGTGTCTGTTGCTTCGGACATGTATGAATCCCGGTTCTGTACACATTTTCACTCGTCGGCACTGATTCCACGTAATGTCCCGATGCAGCTTACGGCAGTGATCATCTCTCTTTCCTTTCCTTTCTTCCACTCTTCGCCTTCAATTTACATATAAAGTGTAATAGTTGCGAATTCCGCGTGGTGTCTGTTCTTTGGGCGTGTCCGAAAGAACAGACACCACCCAATGACATAGCGTGTTGATAGTCCTTGTGAGGCCAATTGTGGAACTACGCGACTGAGAAGTAGCGACTGTAGTCACGAAAACTGAGAGTGGAAAGCGGTGCGCTGACCGCATGCCCTCTGTATCGCATCCAGCGAAGTCTATGGGCTGAGGATGATACGGCAGTCAGTCGGTACTATTGGGCCTTCAACGCCTCTTTGTACGTGTTTGTATTTTATTTTCTTAGAACCTATTTTTCGGGTCGCACGCCCATTTTCCAGTACTCCTTGTATCATGGCCTAACAGTGACCCAGTCTCAGATCAGTACGGACCTCCAGAGGGCGCAGTCGCTGACCTGCGCCATGGTCAGCCTTGGATGGTTCTCACAGGACAACTCAATCCACACCACGAGGTGTGACACTTGCAACACGCACGATGATACCAGTCCTCAGTTGCGGTTTGTGGCTCTTATATAGGGACGAGCCAGGACTGTTCCACAAAACACTGCAGACATTCCCAAACCCCCACAAACCTTTTGCTTCTCCCGCGTTATTTTGACGATGGTAGGTTTCTTCTCTTTTTTACTCTACTGACAAGCGTAGTTGTGTTTTAATTTACATTACGTTGTTTCTGCAATGTTTTGTGTTCGTAGGTTTTTTCATATCATATGAGGATTGTCATCTGCTGTCCGGGCTCGTCTTGACTGTGTTTTGGAGATGTACTGCTGATCATGCATGGTTCGGATCGGATGCCCATCAAGCGTTTGATCCAAGGTCTTACCGAGGAGTGACATGTTTGTACTCTCAATTGTACCTTGGAATTCGTGGCACGTGAAGTATTAGTTTTGAGTACATCGCTTTACTATCTACTTCGTTCGGTAGGTTATGTGACTGCTGTAGCCTTTATTTCTGTAGCTTTATTCTGTATTCAAATATGAGCTGGAGGTATACCACCGGGGTATGAACCAATCGTCATAGCGATATCACAATAACCAGTTATTGCGGATTTGGACTTTCATTCAGTTGTAATATAGACTATTGCACCACCGCCGATTTGAAATTGTTTGATCGGCCTTCACAGTATGCACATCTTTGGTAACTTTTTATTTACTTTTGCGTTTCTATGCGCCGCGTGCTCGCGTGTGCTATGTTGTCGGACCTCTGAATATAATTTCCAATTCATTGTTCATTGTTGCAGTGTTCACATCGCGGCTTCCCGTCAGATAGGAAACAATCGTGCTCCCATTCGTTGTGTGTTCGTGTGAGACACTGCTCTGACATAATTAATTGCCTTGTCCTTGTGTGAAACCACGCATCATTCACGGAGTTGTGAAATATCTATGGTGATCAGTGCGCCCGCTTACTTCGAAAAAGAACAGGAGGCGAGAAGTTTCATATTACAATCAATAAAGAGAACTTCTGAATGTCCCTTTGCAAGTGAAAGTACAATGAAACGAATTTCGAGAGAATATAGAGAAAGTTCATCTCTTATGAGTTCCGGCAGGCGACAGAAGTTTGTAATTGACGAGTTTACGCAGGGAGTCATGAGAAGGAAAATCCACGACTTATGTGGGCAAAAGCAGTTCCCAACAGTTGGAAAAGTTGGAAACCGAAGTGGAAGATTCCTGATCTTTCGCGTGATGTTCGAAAATTGGGCTTCAGACACAAGAAATTTAACAAAAAATCTGCGCTCATGGAAAATAACAAAGTGCCAGGAAAAAGAGACCAGTTCTCGCGGGAAATAGGACACTGTCGCAACACTGGACGGACTATTTATTGCACTGCGAAGAGTTGATGTGGTGATTATCATCCCAGAAATTTTGGTTGGCAGGAACAAAAAATGTCTTATTCATCATAAACGGTATAGGATTATCACACACGAAGCGTTCAGGAGTGGAATCACTGGAAAGGAAGATTTCAAACACCATCCAGTTCCGAAAAATAATGTACCACATTGGGAACGAAGATGGGTTCGTGTAAAATGCTGGCTTTTGTTTTACGGTGCAAAAAGGAGGTGCAGATTATCATTCTGAAATGAATGCCAGGCATTACGGAGAGTGTGGTTTAGGAGCGTTCTCGAAAAGTTACCAAACAGGTCTGCGATTGTTTTAGATATCACACGATGTTAAATCCAGTATCACGAACTCAATTTACTAAATGAAGAAAGGATTCTATTATTGAACGGATGGAGAGAAATAACGTAGGGCCTCCATCTAATGCCACATCGATTCAGGAATTTATCAAATCTGTTCTAATGGAACGCGCGTGATCGAATTTCAGGGCACACGAATACTCTCTGGAAAGTATATTGCTATCAGTGAACAAGGAAATTAGATTTCTGTTGCTGCCCGTAGCACGCAGCGAATTGAACGCCATCGAACTTATTTTGGCATTTGTCAGGAACAGGGTAGTAAAGGAGAACAAGCACTTTAAAATAAATGTTACTTTACAGTTGTGTCGCTCCACTCTGGAAGGTGTTCCCCAAAGAGTCTGTAGGAATTCGGCGAGTCACCATCACGGTATAAGTGTATATGTGAGTGTGTGTGGCCACTTTATCTCGGGATAATTACATATTTTTATTTTTTCAGTTATATTTTATGATTTTGGTTGGGGTGGCTTTAAATATTGTGGGCTAGCATGAGCCTTTAAATTAACTTATACCGCGATAGCACTCGTACGGACATCGGCTACCCCGAAGTATGTACGATATAATATTTTTCAAACACAACGCGCGACTCACCGCCTTCTAATAAATAGTTTACGTGAGTGCTGCTATTTAGAAAAGAAAATATGCGTATTATTACGCAAACTGTAATTATTAATATGGGTCTCAGGGGATACTGGTTATTTATATACCAAACTACACAAAGATTAAGTGAGATATTGCGGAATGTAATGATTTTCAATAGTTCTTGTTCATTATTTGCAAGGCAAAACTGGAGAGAATCTCATCTGCCGTTAGGCGGCCAAGTTGAAACATACTGAACTCATTCAGTGCTGTGGATTTTAGTAACTGAAATTTATTACTATGCTTTTTAACCTTGAAATTAATGAAAGATCAAAATTGAGAAGTCTCTCGGATTTACATTTAATAACATGAATTGTCAGTGTATTGGCCGACTGAATCCTGCTAGGGGAGGTGAGCTGCCTGCACTACCAAGTTCTGTAAAAATCTTGTTAATCATAATTATGTTTGCGATCATGAGAGATGACAACTAAGTCAATAATACAAACTTTCTAATAACAATTATAACCATATTTTACTAAATTAAACCAAACTTACATTAAATATTATCCAGCGCTACAATGGCGGCCTACCGCTAGACGAAACAAAACAGGAGAGATAGTTTAATGAAAGTATTGTCTCTGATCTTCATGGCCTATGTTACACAGTGATTCTACCAAAAACACTGTGATTTGTTAATTACATCGTTATTTGTGTTTTGATAATAATAACTTACGTTATTTACAATTTGTTATACATCGCACACACGTACACAGTCTTGAAATAATTTATAATTCACAAGTCGCACAACAAAAACTTCCTTCCCCTTTCTCCAAATGTCTATTTATGTGACGTACCGTCACATCACGTACACAGACCTGAAAACAGTCATGAACAAAGACACCACCGTCTTGAGACAGCAAAAGAACCATTGTTGATCCAAGCAGGTGACTGCAATAGCAGCAGCGAGACCCCAGCCAACAATGAAAGTGAATAAGGTAGGTTTTGTTTCAGACATTATTCCTAACTGCAAAATTTATTTGAGCTAGTAGACATTCCCACTTACTGTTGAAATCTGCTGTACAGATGTTCATTTATTGTGAGCTGTTTGCACGTCGAGCATTTATTTCCAATTTCCCATATTATTTGCCTCTACCCGAAAGAAAAACCGAACGCGGCAATGGTGTACTGGAGTTCCGCCACAGAAGTTGCCGTTGTTCGCTGATGAACAGCCGCTTATGCCGCATTGCAACAGCGGCGGCGCGCTGACGTGGCAGCTACGTTCCACCGTAGTCTCACATATACCGCAGCTGCTAACATAATTGCTTTACACACTCTTAACTAACCAACTCGGGCAGTATTAATTAGAAAGGACATATGATGTAACCAACAAAAGTTCAAGCTTAACATGAGTGCCTTCTCCATCGCAAAAGCTACAACGGTAAACTCAATCGCAGCGTCTTGCGTTTGACATTATAACGATGAAGCGAGTAATCAAATAACTAAATCCAGCCAGTAAATAGAACAAGGCGATATCTTTAAACTGTGTAAAACGAAATTATTCTGCTGATTATGGTCTGATTTTTGTGCATCCTTGAAGTTGACACTCGCCGATTAAAAAGCTAGAAAAAGTACGGTTTCACTAAAATATATACTAATTAAAAGTAGACATTTGCACAATTCTGGTAAGGTATAACATATCGATGTTAGCAATTCGATATGATCTAAATATGAGCTCAAAGTCAAGGGTCAATCAATATAAAAGGGATAATTCACTGAAGAGTCAAAGAAGTTGGCACATATACCTAATATCGTGTAGGGTCCCCGCTAGCTCGCGGAAGTGCCGCAACACGACGTGGCATGGACTCCACTAATGTCTGAAGTAGTGCTGGAGGGAACTGACACCATTAATCCTGCAGGGTTGTCCATAAATATGTAAGAATACGAGGGTTGGAGATGTCTCCTGAACAGCACGTTGCAAGACGTCCCAGATATGCTCACTAGGAAGAAGAGTGTTCTGGACTTGTGGGCGTCGCATTGTCCTGCTGGAATTCCCCAAGTCCGTCGGAATGCACAATGGAAATGAATGGATGCAGGTGATCAGAAAGGATGCTTACGTACGTGTCACCTGCCAGAGTCGAATCTAGACGTATAAGGCGTCCCATATCACTCCAACTGCACACGCCCCACACCGTTACAGTGTCTCCACCAGCTAGAACACTCCCCTGCTGATATGAAGGGTCCATGGATTCATGAGCTTCTCTCCATGCCCGTACACGTGCATCCGCTCGATACGATATGAAACGAGACTCGTCCGACCAGGCAACATGTTTCCAGTCATCAACAGCTCAATGTCGGTGCTGAAAGGCCCAGGCGAGTCGTGCAGTCATCGAAGGTACACGAGTGGGCCTTCGGTTCCAAAAGCTCATGATGTTTCGTTGAATGGTTCGCCCGCTGACACTTGTCGATGGCCCAGCATTGAAATCTGCAGCAATTTGCGGAAAGGTTGCGCTTCTGTCACGTTGAATGATCCTGTTCAGTCTTTTCGCGTCCGCAGCTATTTCGCAGATTTTATGTTTTACCGGATTCCTGATATTCACGGTACACTCGTGAAATGATCGTACAGGAAAATCCCTACTTCATCGCTACCTCGGATATGCTTTGACCCTTCGCTCGTGCACCGACTATAACACCACGTTCAAAGTCGCTTAAATCTTGATAACCTGCCATTCTAGCAGCAGTAACCGATCTAACAACTGCGCCAGACACTTGTCTTCTAGAGGCGTTGCCGCCCGCAGCGCCGTATTCTGCCTGTTGACATATCTCTGTATTTGAATACGCATCTCTGTACCAGTTTGCTCGGGGCTTCGGTGTAATTCAGGCGTGACTGTCGGACGCGGCACATCGTATTTATGTAATGCAGAGTTTATTCAGCGAGGGTTGGTGTTGGAGGTGCGTTTTAGAATTCCCGTGCAGCGGAATCCACCGACACCCTTCGGTAGCACACCTCCTTGGAGGAAATGGTTTCAGTCTTTTCACGAAGTAAGTGCACGCGTTTTCACTCCTGCAGAAAAACTGTTTACTTGCCCTAATTTTCGTAAGGATCCTACCAGGGATCAGGATTACACACAATGCACTAATTCTCTACCCCAACACACGGTTTGTCACTGTTTATCACATGCACACCACTAGCTAGTTTTTCTCCATAACTGAAGTCTATGTCCTTCCATGCGTAATTTATTATTTAGTATGGGCTCTTGTATTTACGGATTTTCTGTCCAAGTCGTTCTGTTTACTAATATTCTTCCTTTTACCAGTCACATATTTCTACAAATGTCACATAACTTATTTTCAGATATTTTTTGTTTTAAATGTTCACTTTAAAATCTGGGTGTTAAATTCATATCATGAAGTTAATATTTAATCTACTTATACACGCGTAAAAGCCAGGTCAGAAAAAAGTCACAACAACATATCAATACCTAAAGTAAGTGCAAATAGCAAATTACCTGCTTTTAGAAACAATACCATTACAAAACAAACAACTGCTGATCAAAGACGACAGAGGAAAAACCCTTTAATGGCAAGTTTCGTGTCAGCAGTACGCTACCATTCATTCTGCACAGCCGTTTTGTCTGTGTGTACAGCAGAAGTTTACGTTGTGGGTAGGCTACTACGTTACGTACATGAGTGGGATAGTGTTGTGTTTAGGTGGTGTGTGGCACGCCTAAGACGTCATAATGCAAGTGACGGTAGGTCTGATACCTGCTGTTATTTTCTCCTTTTCGTACGGGCCATGATTTAGATTCCGTACGACTGTAGTATCATATCGCAATAAAACTCTTTGAATTACGTTTCGGATCTGAATAGTTTACTATTTGTTATATGAGATTGTATAGCCACTTCGGATCCTCTGTTATGAAAGTTCTTTAAAGTTTCTTCACCTCAGTGACACAATTCACAACCCTTAAAATTTTATATTGTGTTAATCCATTAATTGTATTCCGTTTGATTGCGGGTACTAGTCAACATTTTCATTTTGACTGAACAAATCATCGTCTACAAGTGGCAAGAAGGAAAAGCAGTTGCCGATTTTTTCTGTATTATTGCAAACATCTGTGAAATCTGCCATGGCAGATGTTAGGGTAAAGAGGTCATTTCTATTACTTTCTACGTTATGTTCATCTAGTTGTTCAACATTTGCAAAAGGTAACATCGAAAAATCATGTTTTGTAATTTGTTTCAATTTGCAAAAGTTTGAAATCTGTATTGTGATATTTTTCTGTACTTCACCGAACACTGAGTCCATATTGTCTTTAGTGGCCATAATATCTTTTATCTCACTGTGGACATTTGAGTATTAAGAGTTGATATATTAGTTAATTATAGCATTTGCAACATTTCTCGTATTTCAAGTTCACTAAAAGCTTGCGCTGGTGGGAATGCAAGGTTCAAATGGTTCAAATGGCTCTGAGCACTATGGGACTTAACATCTGTGGTCATCAGTCCCCTAGAACTTAGAACTACTTAAACCTAACTAACCTAAGGACATCATACACATCCATGTCCGAGGCAGGATTCGAACCTGCGACCGTAGCGGTCACGCGGTTCCAGACTGTAGCGCCTAAAACCGCTCGGCCACACCGGCCGGCTTACATCTACAGTCCGCGGTGCTTGCGTTATGGTAGCTGGGAGCAGAGAGACAAATGCGAACACCCAGGCTTCTCCTAGCTGCTCTCTAAAAAATTTGAAGGCTCCTCACCTTCTATTACACAGACAGCAAATACGGAAGTCGACTCTTTGGTCGCAAGTCTTCACACAAAATTTTATACATAATATTATTTTCTTGGGAAAGGTATTACGATCCTCACTTACAAAGCCCTCTTCCATCCCATCCTCACCATGCCAGAATTGCCTGACCTCTGTCTTGCCTAAATTCTACACTTCTCTTCAAACCCTGGTTAGATATTCACTTGTTATCGCCTTCTGCTTCCGGTTATCTTCCCTTGGTCGAGTCCTATACCAAATTTCCACTCCTTCGTATTCAATACAGTACATTAATTGCAAAATCCACTCTTCGCACCCAATATCTCACCCGATAATTACCAATTCAATGCCGCGCGGGATTAGCCGAGCGGTCTAGGACGCTGCAGTCATGGACTGTGTGGCTGGTCCCGGCGGAGGTTCAAGTCCTCTCTCGGGCATAGGTGTGTGTGTCTGTCCTTAGGATAAAAGTAGTGTGTAAGCTTAGGGACTGATGACCTTAGCAGTTAAGTCCCACAAGATTTCACACACATTTTTGAACCAATTCAATAATCTTTTGCACCACTACCTCCGTGTTCCACCTTTCAGACACCATGTCTTAACCTTTTTCAGTCAACTTCCCACGACTCACTAATGAACTCCGTCGCCCTCTTTCCAACCGTGGTCACAATGCTGTACCACCCAATATCTTTGGGTCTTTCTCCCTCCCCCTTGCTCCACTTTACTGACTTTAACTCGACTCCTGCGGTTCAACAAGCTCCCATAGCCATGCTCATCATTCCAGCTCCATTGTGAACATGTTCGTTATCATAAGTGATTATATTTCAACGGTCACATAAAATCAGGTGAAAAGTTTTAAAAATTATAAAACTTGTTCAGCAAAGTGTACTGTAAAAATATCGTTTATTTTCTTCTACTTTTTATGTGTTTTCATACTTGTTTTAAATATGTGGAGCCTTTGGTTGAAAAGCAGATCTATCCAGTTGTCTGGAAAGTGAAATAACAGAGAAGCAAAAGGATGACTTTCCATGACAAACTGTCTAACAGCCTGACTAATGAGAAAATCTGACGTGCTACTGGACGTCGATTCTGAGGGACTGCCACTTTGAAAGCCCTTGTTAATTGATTAAGACGTCTTGGATCTTGATTCCTTGACTTTTTGGTTAAACTATCTTCTTCCAGTACATTGATAATTGTCGCGTTAGGTTTGTCTAGAGTTGCGCTCAACCAAAACTACAGTTCGGTAGTTTTGGTACACTACCTAAGTAATGTAGTAAATGGTAGGCTACAGTTAGTAATTGGCAACATTGGTAGGAAAAGAAACATAAATGAATGTTTGAGGGAGAAACAGAGAGCCGACGTTTTGTTTTGTTTTGTTTGTTTAGCTCATAAATAGAGCCGCACATCGTTCAGTGTTAGTACACTGCGTATTTCGTATTCTTACAAAATATAAATTGCATTTTATAGGTGATAAAAATTAGTTGTTCACTTAACTTGTGCGCTTTCATGTAACCAAAGCAATTACTTTTGATATAAGTACAGTTTACTTGCTCAAACGTAAAAAGTCTGTATAATCACTGTTGTTATTCTGTATTCAACAGAACGTTCTTCATCATGAGCAAAGGCAAGAATTTCCTGTTATTGCTGATAAGAGCGAAAGGTGTTTACGAACATCAGAAAGACAGAAAGACTTTTTATCGGCGAAGTACTGAAGCAATGTTTGATGTGTTTTTGTTTTCACTTTTTTAGAATTATACCCTTTTTTTCTAAGAAAGTGCATTTCCTAGCGCTGTATGGTAAGTCTGCATGTTTTATTTTTTATTTTTGCTACAACATCCCTGTGTTTCACGTTACAGAACAACATTTTCGAATAAAACCTGACTTAAACATTGACAATTTCACTTTTGCTGTAAATGCTTTGTTTTTGTGTAACAGAAAGGAGGATAACTACGTAGAATAAAAATGTTCTGAGGCTAAATGGTCCTTTGTACAAGGTGGTCAGAAACATTGTGAAAAGCTTGTAAGCGTGTCGCAATATAGGTTGTGCTGAAAAATAAATGTTAAGACAAAAATTCGTTACGTTGCGCCGTTATCATTGAAGTTAACGAATCGGACCATTGCGCGCTTACCAGATGGAGTTAGTGCCAGATGTTGTCATAGCGTAGATGATTGCTTACGAGACTGCTCAGCCTTTGGATCGGGTTTGACTCTTACTGCTGCTCCATGTTCAATTTCTGTGTCCGTCTGTTACTCGGTTTTAGGTAACGAAACGGAGAGCTCGTCTGGCGACTCCTCCGCTGGCAGGTCGTTTGAATTCGTGCGCTCAACGACCTGATTTGCCAACTTCAGTGCTAATTAACTCGGAAGGGCGCTACGTGTCGAATTTTTGTCTTAACAATTATCCGTCAGCACAACCTAGCCTGAAACGCTCTTTCAAGCTTTTCAGTCTGTTTTTGACCATCCTGTACATCTTTCGTCAGGTTCTAGACGTATCGCCACTTCCTATTTATAGGGGAATCTAGAACTACAACGATTGCATGCACGGACAAATTGAACGAAATAAGGTAACGCCTGGTAGGTCTGCAACACACGCAACTTACATGTAACACGGTTACGATTTTAACTGCCCAAAGTCACTAGGAAAGCTGTGGTAGTCTTTACTTACTTACGATAATGTACGATAACCTACGGTAGTTTTACTATTCCAGGCCTCTCTGTGGCAGTGGTTCCCATGCTGGGGGTAATTACCTCATCAGGGTTAAAATGAAAGTTTCTGAGTAGTAAAAGTAAAAGGCATATATTGTGTTCCTGACACGATACAAATTGAAACTTCCTGGCAAAATAAAACTGTGTGCCCGACCGAGACTCGAAGCCGGGACCTTTGCCTTTCGCGGGCAAGTGCTCTGCCATCTGAGCTACCGAAGCACGACTTACGCTCGGTCCTCACAGCTTTACTTCTGCCAGTATCTCGCCTCCTACCTTCCAAACTTTACAGAAGCTCTCCTGCGAACCTTGCAGAGCAAGCACTCATGAAAGAAAGGATATAGCGGAGACATGGCTTAGCCACAGCCTGGTGGATGTTTCCAGAATGAGATTTTCACTCTGCAGCGGAGTGTGCGCTGATATGAAACTTCCTGGCAGATTAAAACTGCGTGTCCGACCGAGACTCGAACTCGGGACTCATTCTGGAAACATCCCCCAGGCTGTGGCTAAGCCATGTCTCCGCAGTATCCTTTCTTTCAGGAGTGCTTGTTCTGCAAGGTTCGCAGGAGAGCTTCTGTAAAGTTTGGAAGGTAGGAGGCGAGATACTGGCAGAAGTAAAGCTGTGAGAACCGGGCGTGAGTCGTGCTTCGGTAGCTCAGATGGTAGAGCACTTGCCCGCGAAAGGCAAAGGTTCGAGTCTCGGTCGGGCACACAGTTTTAATCTGCCAGGAAGTTTCATATCAGCGCACACTCCGCTGCAGAGTGAAAATCTCATTCACGATAAAAATTATTTTTAAGAGATTATTACTTTTTTCACTTTTTCATAAGACTGTAATAACGACTGCGTAAGTTTCCAATAACTACATTTTTTTCGAATAGCAACAGTAATGCGTTTTAAAACGTGTCGCAGGTTACAGGGTATGAAACGAATGTATCACATCTATCTCACATAATCCACCCACTGAACACATACGTAGTTTGTTGTATCCATTCTCACATTTAAATTGAAATCTGTACGTCACGTCAGCTTAAATATATCATGAAAATGTCTTCTCCTAGTTGCAGATAGTCCCAGAAATGGACCGGAAATGGCTTCATTATTCACTTCAAGGCTTTATTATTCACTTCAAAACAATAATGGACTGACACCACAATACAACATTGCTTTAGGACCTTCACAGTATTATAATAATAATTACTACATTGATGGAACAAAATATGTAGTTGTGCGGAAATACGAAAGTAGCTAGGCGTATTTCTGCATTTGAAAGACGATGTCTTTTCAGATTTCGCACGAGTTGAGTAAGAGTGGCGTTAGTAGTCTCACTGTGAGGGTACAGATCAGATTTGCTTCAAATAAATACGGTAAGAGTGAGCGGTAGTTACTTGTGAGACTGCACATGGTTGGTGAGTTGATGTTAGTCAAGAATCCCTTTAAGGCGACAAAGACACTGTTGTAAACATCTCACTGGGTCTGAATGATGCCATGTTGGAGGACTTCGAGAAGTTGGATGTTCTTTCTGCGATACTGCAGGAAGACTTGGAAGGAATGTAGCCACTGTAGATTTATGCTGGCAGCAGTTGTTACGAGAATGTACAGTCACAGAAGACCAGACTCTGGAGGGTCACGTGGCACAACCGAGAAGCAGGACCACCATGCTCGGCTTTTGTCTCTGGCGCGTCGTACTACATCTGCAGCAGTAATCTGAACAGCGTTTGGGGCCACAGTGACACCACGTGCCGGTGAAAATGTGTTACTTCAAGAATAGATCCGAGCCGGACAGCCTGTAGCGTGGATTCCACTAACCCCAAACCACCGCCATCTGCGACTGCAGCCGCGTCAAGCGAGAGACCACTGAAGGGCAGTGTAAATGTCTGTTGTATTTTCTAATGAGAGCTGGACCTGCCTCGGTGCCAGTAACGGCCATGTGTTGGCTACAGGGAGGCCAGTTAACAGCCTGCAACCAACGTGTCTGCCCGCTGGAGGCACAACACTCTGTCACTTCAACAAAATTATCAGTTAGATTGTCATGATCTCGGTGTTCCCCAGTTCTACATTTGGTATGTGTGGTTGACGACTTTTTTACATGAGGAAATTCTGGGCAGAATGTTCTTATAACTACATGTTATGAAACGTCCCCTTGGAAAAATTAATGAATTACTGTGTTGGTAAACCCCTTAAGTTATTTGATTTTCAAACAGCTGAGCAAAACTGAACGTACTCAGACATTACTCTCTTTACTTATTCTGATCAACACTAAACTGACACGCAATCTGACTTTCAAAAATCCCTACAAAAGAACGGCCCTGTCTAACAATAACCTATACCTTTCACAAATCACTTACCTCAAAAAAATCTTCGTTACTCGAACTACTGCAGTACAGCGAGCGCCAATACTGCCAGCTAAATAAAAGATTCTAACTACTGAAGGCACTAACTACTGATAGGCATACTTAGCAAATGAAAGATTTTGAAAGAGAACGAACAATGTATTTACCTTAATAATCTTCAAAAGTCATCATATATATATCAGTTCATGATATCCAATATTACAAATTTACTCTTTTTGACGGAGACACGTCCAGATCGTCCGCTCTCAAAATTCTGCCATCTCTCTCCCCACATCCACCGCTGCTGGCGGCTCACCTCCAACTGTGCAACGCTACGCACTGTTCACATCCAACTGCCCAACACTACAATAGCAAATATTCCAACAATGCCAACCAGCCACAGACTGCACACAGCACAGCCAGTGATTTTCATACAGAGCGCTACGTGGCGTTACCAACGTAAAAACCTAAACAGCCTACTTACATATTTCTGGACAGAATGTTCTTATAACTACATGTGTAATCCGTAGAGAACTTGTACCCGAGGGCCCATAGTGGGTGTGACGGAAAAGAGGGAGAGAGACAGAGATGGATTGGAGGCCATAAATTCTGAGTGCAGCGACCAGGCTGTGTGAGTGACTCCGGCAAGCAGCACTCAGTGGATCGTACCTGCAGAGGAACTTCTGGCTGTACCACTTTGCTCCTTCCACTCAGGAGGGCGGCAATTTGCAAAACACATTACCTCGGCCAGGCATCAGTCCATCACAGAGGGGGCCACTTGGCAGAATGAGGGCAGAGAAAGCCATTTAGGAGAGACTGCTCTAAAATGAGCCTTTTGTGCAAATAGTGGGAAGGTCATAAAACTTCGCGCATTCCCCTGTTAGAAGATGGGACGATACAGACAGAACAGCTGGTGCACGTGTTAGTGGAGGCAAGACTGCAACTTCCTTGACGTCAGGGAATCGCCAGGTTCTCTTAGGAAGCGGCAGAAATATATTTCATGGGCATGACTGCCTGGGAAGCTTAACAGGCTTCTTTTAGAAATAGGACATGGTCAGCCTGGAAAGGGTAGATCTCCCTGTAAATGAGTGACTGCGGTTCTGTGTAGGTGGCCGGCCGCTGTGACCGAGCGGTTCTAGGCGCTTCAGTCTGGAACCGCGCGACCGCTACGGTCCCTGGTTCGAATCCTGCCTCGGGCATGGATGTGTGTGATGTCCTTAGGCAAGTTAGGTTTAAGTAGTTCTAAGTTCTAGGGGACTGATGACCTCAGATGTTAAGTCCTATAGTGCTCAGATCCATTTGAACCAGTTCTGTATAGGTTGAAGTTTATTCCTTAGTACCCTCTACCACGCACCGTATGGTGGCTTCAGAAGTATCGTAGTTGTAGCTGTAGATTTAGTCTAAAGTCTCCTTTTTTCAGACAAGAGAGATTTGGAGTGTCTGACTGCCTCCTCTCAGGGTATGCGAAGTAGAGGGTTGCTTCCTCAGTGTGGAAACTCCAGCGCTGTGTCTGGATGGGCTACCGGGCCAACAGAACAGTTAAGAGGGGAGATTTACTGGATAGAGGATAGTTCGATTGGTTTGTACAATATGGGGGCGGTTCTGTTTTTGCTAATTCGGCTCCCATACTGAGGCTTCGTGGAGGGTGGTTGTGATTCTTTGCCTGTCTTTTGCTCCTTCTCTGGTAGAAAACTTCAGATCTTCCCCTAGTGGGTGAGACTTTTACTCTGTATCTTGTGGTGGACTGACCCAGTGGCAATTTCCAACTGTACCGTCAGTGGAACTGCATATCGTCTCGGGCATATCGTGTGTCACGAGGATGAACTTATTCGTCCTGAATCGGTCGTTTGACAATTCCAGCATGCACTGTTGTGCCTGTGTGTTCAGTTGGTTCATCGACAACAGCGCAAGAGTCCACCTCACACCGAAAACTGCTTGGATTTCAGCGCCCTGATATGGAAGTTTCCAGCGTTCTAATAATCAGAACGCCAAACCGCGTAGTTTGCGAGTTACCGTGGACGTGTCAGATCATTACAGCTGCCGCAGCGCGCCACTCTTCGTACACAGCGCGTCGTTTTCAGCTGCCGCCTGAATCAAGGTGAAAGGGTAAAGTACAGCTGCACTGGCCTGCGGTTGTTACACGATATTCACAGCTCCCTGTTCCCAGGTGGACCGCAGTTTCAGGTATACCTGGTTGTAGTTGATTCCATTTGAATGGAGTTGGGTCTCACAGTGGATTCATGTAAACAAACTCAAATTGCATTGTAAAAGGGATTAGTTCAGCTTCCACACCAAAGTATGATTTGCCAGTCAAACACCATGCCTTTCCTGATTTGTGTCTGTCTTTTTGCATCAGCTGGTTGTAGTTGTAAAAGGATGAATAAAACTTGTCATTACTTTGTAAACTTAAATTTGCCACTGTTGTCATTCATATTACCTCAACTATCCGCTGTTTTTATTTTATTGTGGTGGTGCATAGGTACACCAGCAATTTAAGCTTCAGTCGTATTAAATTAATTAATTTGATTATTAATTTGAGTTCTGAAAGTGACTGCAGTGTTAAGCAACAAAAGTGCCGTGAGTAAATTCACTAATTTAATGTACAAAAAACTGCCTCAGAATGAAAGAAGTTGGCCCTGACTGAACTGAACACTTGAAAATATTTAATCCTTACTTCTACTGTTTGCAAATCTGGATAACGCGTTGTTGTATTGCTCTGCCTTGCTCGCCGCTGTGCTAAAGCTGAAAATTTCTGTATCTACACAGAGACAATCGTGAGGTGCAATGAGTTCTCTGTCAGTTGCAAATCAAAGTATTTTCCGAACACACTTGGTTCTTCTCTACTTTTCAAAAAACTATGATCAATAAAAAATTGTAAGAGAAATGCTGGTGAAAATTGGCGCTGCAATAATAAAAGAGTGACATCTAAAAAATTGCCTTGTAATTCCTCTTCACGTAAATACAAGATTCCATTGCACTTCCTCCTTCTCCGAACAGTTACCATTACATAATCATCTTCACTAAACACATCGATAAGTTGAGACTTTACATTTGAAACATAACATTACAACTGCTTCCTCACTTTAACAACTAACCACTCTCCGCTGCTGGACCTACGCGCACACCAAAGATGATAAAATAATCCTGTGATACAACTTACAACATCGCTGATCGCTCACACGTACCAGCTCCAGAGCAAAATATGACATTATTGTACAATCGATTAATACTCAAATGACACGTATCATCCTCCGTTCCACAAACTGATACCTGTCACCTGGACAACACAATGCATGCAATGTTTGCATGTTAATATACCATCGTATCACACTTGCAATGACTTATCTCCCTCTACTATTAACAACCTGTGATTTCTTTTCCGTCAGTGTATTATTTCTACCAGTGGTCAGAGAGCGAAGGTAGCCTAAGGTCTTCTAGTTTCTGAAAGCAAACAAGTAAGGAGGGGTTTAAAAATAGTATATGTGGTGCACACGTTTAACTTGGTTGATTTTAAGTGGCAGTCTGGTCGAAGCAAGTGTCACTATATATATATATATATATATATATATATATATATATATATATATATATATATATATAACATTCCTCACACACAAATAAAGAAAAGATGTTATGTGGACATGTGTCCGGAAACGCTTAATTTCCTTGTTAGAGCTCATATTAGTTCTTCCACCTACGCTCAATGGAGCACGTTATCATGATTTCATACGGGATACTCTACCTGTACTGCTAGAACATGTGCCATTACAAGTACGACACAACATGTGGTTCATGCACGATGGAGCTCCTGCACATTTCAGTCGAAGTGTTCGTACGCTTCTCAACAACAGAGGGCTGGCCGAAGTGGCCGTGAGGTTAAAGGCGCTGCAGTCTGGAACCGCAAGACCGCTACGGTCGCAGGTTCGAATCCTGCCTCGGGCATGGGTGTTTGTGATGTCCTTAGGTTAGTTAGGTTTAACTAGTTCTAAGTTCTAGGGGACTAATGACCTCAGCAGTTGAGTCCCATAGTGCTCAGAGCCATTTGAACCAACAACAGATTCGGTGACCGATGGATTGGTAGAGGCGGACAAATTCCATGGCTTCCACGCTCTCCTGACCTCAAACCTCTTGACTTTCATTTATGGGGGCATTTGAAAGCTCTTGTCTACACAACCCCGGTACCAAATGTAGAGACTCTTCGTGCTCGTATTGTGGACGGCTGTGATACAATACGCCATTCCCCAGGGCTGCATCAGCGCATCAGGGATTCCATGCGACGGAGGGTGGATGCACGTATCCTCGCTAACGGAGGACATTTTGAACATTTCCTCTAACAAAGTCTTTGAAGACACGCTGGTACGTTGTGATGCTGTGTGTTTCCATTCAATGATTAATGTGATTTGAAGAGAAGTAATAAAATGAGCTCTAACATGGAATGTAAGCGTTTCCGGTCACATGTCCACATAACATATTTTCTTTATTTGTGTGTGAGGAATGTTTCCTGAAAGTTTGGCCATACCTTTTTGTAACACCTTATATATACACTCCTGGAAATGAAAAAAAGAACACATTGACACCGGTGTGTCAGACCCACCATACTTGCTCCGGACACTGCGAGAGGGCTGTACAAGCAATGATCACACGCACGGCACAGCGGACACACCAGGAACCGCGGTGTTGGCCGTCGAATGGCGCTAGCTGCGCAGCATTTGTGCACCGCCGCCGTCAGTGTCAGCCAGTTTGCCGTGGCATGCGGAGCTCCATCGCAGTCTTTAACACTGGTAGCATGCCGCGACAGCGTGGACGTGAACCGTATGTGCAGTTGACGGACTTTGAGCGAGGGCGTATAGTGGGCATGCGGGAGGCCGGGTGGACGTACCGCCGAATTGCTCAACACGTGGGGCGTGAGGTCTCCACAGTACATCGATGTTGTCGCAATTGGTCGGCGGAAGGTGCACGTACCCGTCGACCTGGGACCGGATCGCAGCGACGCACGGATGCACGCCAAGACCGTAGGATCCTACGCAGTGCCGTAGGGGACCGCACCGCCACTTCCCAGCAAATTAGGGACACTGTTGCTCCTGGGGTATCGGCGAGGACCATTCGCAACCGTCTCCATGAAGCTGGGCTACGGTCCCGCACTCCGTTAGGCCGTCTTCCGCTCACGCCCCAACATCGTGCAGCCCGCCTCCAGTGGTGTCGCGACAGGCGTGAATGGAGGGACGAATGGAGACGTGTCGTCTTCAGCGATGAGAGTCGCTTCTGCCTTGGTGCCAATGATGGTCGTATGCGTGTTTGGCGCCGTGCAGGTGAGCGCCACAATCAGGACTGCATACGACCGAGGCACACAGGGCCAACACCCGGCATCATGGTGTGGGGAGCGATCTCCTACACTGGCCGTACACCACTGGTGATCGTCGAGGGGACACTGAATAGTGAACGGTACATCCAAACCGTCATCGAACCCATCGTTCTACCATTCCTAGACCGGCAAGGGAACTTGCTGTTCCAACAGGACAATGCACGTCCGCATGTATCCCGTGCCACCCAACGTGCTCTAGAAGGTGTAAGTCAACTACCCTGGCCAGCAAGATCTCCGGATCTGTCCCCCATTGAGCATGTTTGGGACTGGATGAAGCGTCGTCTCACGCGGTCTGCACGTCCAGCAGGAACGCTGGTCCAACTGAGGCGCCAGCTGGAAATGGCATGGCAGGCCGTTCCACAGGACTACATCCAGCATCTCTACGATCGTCTCCATGGAAGAATAGCAGCCTGCATTGCTGCGAAAGGTGGATATACACTGTACTAGTGCCGACATTGTGCATGCTCTGTTGCCTGTGTCTATGTGCCTGTGGTTCTGTCAGTGTGATCATGTGATGTATCTGACCCTAGGAATGTGTCAATAAAGTTTCCCCTTCCTGGGACAATGAATTCACGGTGTTCTTATTTCAATTTCCAGGAGTATATATATATATATATATATATATATATATATATATATATATATATATATATAGGGTGGTCCATTGATCGTGACCGGGCCAAATACCTCACGAAATAAGCGTCAAACGATAAAACTACAAAGAACGAAACTCGTCTAGCTTGAAGGGGGAAACCAGATGGCGCTATGGTTGGCCCGCTAGATGGCGCTACCATAGGTCAAACGGATATCAACTGCGGTTTTTAAATAGGAACCCCCATTGTTTATTCAATATTCGTTTAGTACGTAATATGAATGTATTAATTGTACCACTTTTCTCGCTTTGTAATAGATGGCGCTGTAATAATCACAAACATATGGCTCACAATTTTAGGCGAACAGTTGGTAAAAGGTAGGTTTTTTAAATTAAGATACAGAACGTAGGGACGTTTGAACATTTTATTTCGGTTGTTCCAGTGTGATATATGTACCTTTGTGAACTCATCATTTCTGAGAACGCATGTTGTTACAGCGTGATTACCTGTAAATACCACATTAATGCAATAAATGCTCAAAATGATGTCCGTCAACCCCAATGCATTTGGCAATACGTGTAACGACATTCGTCTCAACAGCGAGTAGTTAGCCTTCCGTAATGTTCGCGCATGCATTGACAATGCGCTGACGCATGTTGTTAGTGGATCACGATAGCAAATATCCTTCAATTTTCCTCACAGAAAGAAATCGGGGGACGTCAGATCCGGTGAACCTGCGGGCCATGGTATGGTGCTTCGACGACCAATCCACCTGTCATAATAATGCTAGTCAACCACACGCGAGCTATGTGCCGGACATCCATCATGTTGGATGTACATCGCCATTCTGTCATCCAATGAAATATCTTGTAGTAACATCGGTAGAACATTACGTAGGAAATATACATACATTGCACCATTTAGATTGCCATAGATAAAATGGGGGCCAATTACCCTTCCCGCACCATACATTAACCCGCGAAGGTCGCTTATGTTCCACTTGTCGCAGCCATCCTTGATTTTCCGTTGCCCAATAGTACATATTATGCCGGTTTACGTTACTGCTGTTTGTGAATGACGCTTCGTCGCTAAATAGAACGCGTGCAAAAAATCTGTCATCGTTCCATAATTTCTCTTGTGTCCAGGGGCAGAACTGTACACGACGTTCAAAGTCATCGCCATGCAATTCCTGGTGCATAGAAATATAGTACGGGTGCAGTAGATGATGTTGTAGCATTCTCAACACCGATGTTCTTGAGATTCCCGATTCTCGGGCAATTTGTCTACTGCAGATGTGCGGATTAGCCGCGACAGCAGCTAAAACACATTCTTGGGCATCATCATTTGTTGCAGGTCGTGGTTGACGTTTCACATGTGGCTGAACACTTCCTGTTTCGTTAAATAACGTAACTATCCGGCGAACGGTCCTGAAACTTGGATGATGTCGTCCATGATACCGAGCAGCATACATAGCACACGCCTGTTGGGCGTTTTGATCACAATAGCCATAAATCAACACGATATCGACCTTTTCCGCAATTGGTAAACGGTCCATTTTAACACGGGTAATGTATCGCGAAACAAAAAATGGTTCAAATGGCTCTGAGCACTATGGGACTCAACATCTTAGGTCATAAGTCCCCTAGAACTTAAAACTACTTAAACCTAACTAACCTAAGGACATCACACAAACCCATGCCCGAGGCAGGATTCGAACCTGCGACCGTAGCAGTCCCGCGGTTCCGGACTGCAGCGCCAGAACCGCTAGACCACGGCGGCCGGCTATCACGAAACAAATACCGTCCGCACTGGCGGAATGTTACGTGATACCACGTACTTATACGTTTGTGACTATTACAGCGCCATCTATCACAAAGCGAAAAAAGTGGTCCAACTAAAACATTCATATTTCTTTACGTGCTACACGAATATGCAATAAAAATGGGGCTCCTATTTGTTAAGAAAAACGCAGTTAATATTCGTTTGACCTATGGCAACGCCACCTAGCGGGCCAACCATAGTGCCATCTGGTTTCCCCCTTGAAGCTAGACGAGTTTCGTTCCTTGTAGATTTTCGTTTGATGCTTATTTCGTGAGATGTTTGCCCCAGTTACTATCATATATATATATATATATATATATATATATATATATATATATATATATATATAGAGAGAGAGAGAGAGAGAGAGAGAAAGGAATAGTGAATGCGTTTTTAAGAAGTGTCATGTTCAGTTTGGGTAGTTAACTGACTTTTCTCAGGATAGTTGTATGTAGTATTTGTCGCGGACTGAGACTGTTTCATGATTCTGTGAAAAACGTTTGTTGTAAAGAATCTGTACCAATCGTCTCGTTGAATCATTATTTAGTTGTTTAATAAAGCATCTCCAAAAATTAATTATCACTTTATTTCGTCATTTTAAAAATAGGTGCTAAAACAGAAATTCTTTTTCGTTCTTGTTTAGTTAGCCGCTACTGTTAATGATGTGAGGACGTCTGGGACGGCGGATAGGGGGTAGGGGGGGGGGGCGGAGATTTACGAACTGATATCTGACTGGACTCAGAGGCAGCGCTATCAGAAAGGTTGGGAACCGCTGGTCTGCGTGCAAATGAATAAAACCAGTTTTAGCGTGAGATACTATTTTGTCTTAACTTTTTGAAAAGCATATCCATTTTTACGAATGTGCTAGTTTTTTTCTACATAGTAGGCACTGTACTTTCAGCTTAGAAACAGTTCTGGCACTTTCTGACGTAGACTAGGATAAAAATATAGACTAAGATAAAAATAGTCCTCCTTTTTATTTACAAGATGTGAGCTGTAACTCTACATCACTGTTTGCTCTTGTGGTTTTAATTCTGTTTTTTTGCTTCCAGTCTTCCGAATTAATATCAGTAAATGGTCACCTGGCCACCAATTCCATCTGTATGCTTCAAGCGGCATAAAGGACTTTATTTTCAGTATTTCATATAGTAATTAACTGAATTTAAGAATTTTAAATACTGTCATAATCTGCACATTAAGAGAAATGATTTGAAGATTTAATACAGCAAGTGAGAAACTGTGTATATGTCTAGAGGAGTTGTAAGTCAAGCTGCCCAAACTGCCCCGACTGTAGTCTTTCAGTGTTTGAAAGTGAGAGGATTTGGGGGCTGCCAATGAACTTTCCTAGTGGCCTTCATCAGTTAATATCGTAACCATGTAACACGTATGTTGTGTGTATTGCAGACCTTGTGGGCGCTATCACGCTTTGTTTTCATATGCAGTCAGAGACTCACGAGTTTCCCCTAGAAACCGGAAGTGGTAAACTGCCCAGAAACCGAGTGAGGAATATATAAAGGGCTGCGTTACCTGCGGAACATTTTTGCTCCAAAGAGTTATCCTCCTGTTTGTTTGTTAAAAATAAAGAGTATTTATAGCAAAACTAAAATAGTCAATGTTTAATTCAGGATTTATTCGAAAATTGTTGATTTGTGAATTGAGATAGAGGGATGTTGTAGTAAAAGTTTAAATAGTGAAGATTTATCGTATAGCGCAAGAAAACCCAACTCCCCCTGCACCAAAAAAGGAACGTGAAACAAAAACATATCAATACTTCGTCGAGCTTATATAAAACATGTTTCTGATATTCATAAACAACTTTCGCACTTCCCAGTAATAGCAGGGAGCTCAGCGTATGTTGTATTACCCGTTTTCTGTGTGTCTCTATTTATGTATGTACACAGTCCACTCACATTAATGTGACGACCAGAAAAATTCTAAGTAACCACCTTCTGCGGCGCAAACCGCTGCGAGACGTGCAGGAAAAGAGTCAGTGAGGTTCTGGAAAGTACCGGCAGGGACGCAGAGCCATGCTGAGTACAGTGCGCCAGGTTTCTCAGATGAGGATCCGTGGCACGAATACCTTGATAGAGGCCTTCCCGCAGATCCTCGACTGAGTTTAAATCCGTGAAGATTGGAGCCAGGTGAGTACGATAATCTTATGGTGGTGCTCTCTGAACAACACTCGTACACTGCGAGCTGTGTGACACGTTGCATCGTTCCGGGGAGAAACGAACTGTGTGTCTGGGGCACACATGGTCCCCAAGGATAGATGCATACTTGCGTTGATCTGCTGCAGCTTCCAGAATGTTGAGATCACTCAGAGAATGAGAGGAAAACGTGACACTCCTTCCTTGTTTGCTTTCAGACGTTTCACGCCATAAACTCCGACGGCCGCCAGCCCGGTGGCGCATAAAACCATCTGAAGAGACCGCCAGGCCTCTGCCGCCGACGCCCACACGCAGCAACATTCGCAGAACCTTATGAATGGTGGGCTCCATGTGGTTCCCAAGTCATTGTCGTCAACTGATGCTCGTATCCGAGTTTTCATTTCTCTCCTGAGATTTCCTTTGTCACGGTTCAGGCGTGGAAGTGTCGTTGATGGCTTAGCAATCCAATCCTAGCGTGGAACAGGCGGCCACAGACATTACAGCTGATGGCAGGTGGAGGACGTGGCTGAGCCTGGAGGAGTTTACGTCTCCGGCGTTTGTCATTCTCCATTCATCGACGTTCCAGCTCAAAGTTTTGAAGAGCATTTGAGGTAACTGAGCGCCAGCGACTTCGGTCTTCTGCTATTGTGGACCAGTTACTGGGACCGATGTTCAAGTTTTTCAGATTTTTCTTGTACTGATCCTTATAACGTTTGAGAGGGGCACCTCGTGGCCTTTTACCTGTGCTTACTTCGCTGTACAGCATTTGGCATGGAAGCCTGTCATTTTTCATCCGTTGGACATGTCCGACCCATCTGAGTTGATGCCCAATGATAAGAGTTTCCATGCTATACATTTTTGCTTTCTCAAGAACAGCCGTGTTGGATATGAAGTCATCCTATTTCAGGTGCATGATATAGCTTAGCTTCTGTTGGTTGAAGCGTTCTGGTTTCTTCAGATCACAGCAATATAACGTCCAGGTTTCGCAACCATATAGCAGGGTGGAAATGACTACAGCTTTGTACACCATCAGTTTGGTGTACAGTGTTAGGTCTTTCTACAGGAAGACACGATTTGCAAGACGTCCAAATGCTACATGGGCAGCACGTAATCTGTTCTCCACAGTATGCTTCCTAGGTAGAGGAAATGGTCCACTTGTTCCAAGAGTGTATCATAAATGGATATGCTCAAGTCAGGAACGGAGGAACAAGGAGTTGGAAGCGACTGTAAACCCTAAAATTACCAAATATTTATTATTTATTTATTTATTTATTTAACCTGGCAAGATTAGGGCCATCAGGCCCTCTCTTACATCTAACCAGGCATTCTACTTATTTTACATTCATATGTTTTAGTAGGCATGTTAAACTACATCTAGTACAAAAAGTGAGATAAACAATTTGAAAGGTACACCTGGAAAAATACATACATATAGAGTTTATATTCTTAGGTCACAAGTACTGTTATAATTAGACATTATTGCAGAGACAGATTTTAGATAGGAGTGCTGGCAGCAGGGAGTATGAGGGAGACTCATGGTGATGGGAGGAGAAGAATAGAGACATGATGAAACATAATTAAGGAAATATAAAGGAAAAGAAGATTGCGTGGCTAGTAGAGATAGATGAAGAGGAAGGCATCTCAGGAGCAAGATAGGGGACGCTAGCTTTGCTATTTGACAGATGAGGGGATTGTCCTTGTACATTAATTTTGTGGAGAACTTTATGAGGATGATAGTAGGAAATGCTTCAACTTCTTCTTAAAAGCAGCAGGAGATCGAATTTTGCGAAAGGTAAGGGGCAGTTTGTTCCAGAGGCGGACAGCGGTAACTGAGAAGGAGTTTGCAAAAGTTTTTGTTTTGTGAGTGGGCACAGTTAGGATACCAAATAAGAGTGACCTCGTGTTTCGATTATGATGACATGACAGGCTTTTAATCTCTGAAGCAAGGTAGTGGGGTGCTTGCGCGAGGAGGACTCGGTGGAGTAGACATAGAGTGTGGTAGTCACGCAATTTGTCCGGCCGCAGCCACCCTAACTCGGAGTATGAAGCACTAACATGATCATATCGGCGAATGTTGCAGGTGTAACGCACACAGGCATTCATGTTTAGCTCTAGCCGTCTGTTGTTTTCACTACTCATGCCTTGTTGAATCACATCACAATAGTGGAGGTTCGGTAGAACGAGTGCTTGCACGAGCTGGCGTTTCAAGTCCTGTGGAAATATGTTCCGAAACTTTTTGAGAGCATAGAGACAAGCAGACGTCTTTCAGCACACTGTGACTGTATTCTCCGCCCAGTTGAGATGCTCATCCAAAGTTACACCCAAGTTCTTCACTGTTTTCTGACATGGTATTGGAGTACCGTCGAGCAGAATAGGAGGTAGCCGTTCGCGGAAATCTGAACTTATTAATTTCTGATGGGCTATTAAGATTACTTGCGTCTTTTTTGCATTTAGTTTAAGCCCCAGGTTTTTCGCCCATGTCACTACTGAAGACAGATCATCATTTATCTGAGCGATTGCAGTGTTTACATCTTCAGGTCTGACGCTTAGGTAGAGCTGGAGGTCGTCGGCATAGAAATGATATTTACAGGAGGACAGAACCGACGAAATATCGTTGACATATAAAGAAAACAAAAGTGGTCCTAAGACTGATCCTTGTGGCACTCCCGAGGAAACATGTTTCCAGGAAGATTTTTCATTTACGCAGACAACACATTGCTGTCTGTCTTTTAAGTAGCTTTCAAACCATCTCATTGCACTATCAGAGAAATTAAGCTGTTGCATTTTTCCGAGCAATGTGTCAAAGTTAACAGTGTCAAAAGCTTTGCTGAAGTCCAGTAGCGTCAATATTGTTGCCTTTCGATTGTCGATGGCATATTTCAGGTCATCAGTTACTTTAATTAGAGCAGTGTTTGTGCTGTGATGTTTACGGAAACTGGATTGAAATTTGTCATATAGGCTGAATTCATGCAAGTGTTCAGTGATTTGGTCATGAACAATATATTCAAGTGCTTTTGAAACAGCAGGCAGTATGCTAATTGGTCGGTAATCACTAGGCAGTTGCGGGTTTTCGATCTTAGGGATGGGTCGAATTAGGCTTCTTTTCCATGCAGTGGGATATATTCCGTTCACGAGGGAAAAATTAAATATGTCAGTTAAGACAGGTACTAAGATATCGGCAACATTCTTAATCATGGTTGTACCGATACTGTCGTTGCCTATTGCATCAGAAGAGATTCTCATTACTGCTTTTCTTGCCGTATTTGTTGTTACATGTTTTAGATGGAAGGTATCGTTGTTAGTTATCCTGTTTGGGGATTCTTGTGGACGGTATTCAGAGGTGCAGAGAAGAATTCATTTAATTTGTTAGCTGACACATGAAAAGTAGTTTCCGATTTTGCCTTTCCGACCCCCAAGCTACGGAGATTCTTCCATAGAGTCGTGAGCGTCAGATCGCTGCACACGAGGGAGCGAGCGTGTCTGATTTTAGCATTGCGAATGCATTGTTTCACTCTGTTCCGTAGCTTTCTATATTCTTCGAAACGCTCGGGTTTTGGATCTGCCTTGAAACGCCTGTGGGCAGCATCCCTATTAGTCATCATTTGACGTAATTCAGCTGTCAGCCATGGAGCAGGAGATTTTCTTACACGGATTGTGTGCACAGGTGCATGTTTGTCATAGAGGGCAGTGAGTTTATCACTAAGTTCATTAATTTTGCCGTCGATTGTGGGTTTTCTGATTATTTGATGCCATGAGATTTCTGAGCAATCGGCTGTTAGAGCGTCAAGGTCAATACGTTTCATGTTCCTACAAGTTATGTAACGCGATTTGATCCTTGGGGGCTGCACAGAGTAGGCCAGGAATATTACATCATGTGCTGAGAGGCCAGGGGCCGATGTTTGGCCAACATCTCTTACTTTGTCAGTCTGTTTCGTTGCGATTACGTCTATAAGAGTATGACTGTGCGCCGTATGGTGTGTAGGTTGTAATGGAAGAATGTTCATGCTATTGCAACTAAACAGTCTTCTTAGGTTTATTGCGGAGGGAGTGTCTCTTAGCAGGTCTATGTTCAAGTCACCCATTACGATGACATGTTCGTATTGACACTGAAGTGAATGTAATTCCGACTGGAAGGAACTCATTGAGCTTATTTTTGGCGGCTTGTACACGACGCCAGTCAAGAATTTCCGACTTTGTATATTTATTTCAATGAACATGAATTCAGCCTCTTTTTCTTCAGCAGGATTTGACGTACATAAGACTTTCGCTTTGAGCTCTGTTCGTATATACGCGTCGACCCCGCCACCTCGCTTTTTTGATCTGTCTGCCTTAAGAAATGTGTACCCTGGGAGATGAAAAGATGCAGAGGATATGTGTGGTTTCAACCACGTTTCGGATAAGAGGATTACGTGGTAGTTTAGTTGGTTGAAGAGGAGGCTAAGTTCTTCGTAATGCGCAGGTAAAGACTCGATGTTGCAGTGAGCTGCTAAAAGCTCTGACGCGTTCCGTTGAGCAGCCTGGAGTAGGGTGGCAGACTGGTTTGTCCCTTTGTTAGGCACTACCTGCCGCGAGGGGCACTGGCCGCTGCTTCCGCCAAGTGACATAACACAGGGGTGTCCGAGCTTTTGCACGCCCTGTTTGTGACACCGCGAGTGCCGAAAGAAAGGCGACTGCTAAAGATTTCCTGAGGTTGCGGGAGTATAGAAAATGGATTAGTGGTATTCGGTGCAAGGAGAATATGACCAAAATAGTGACGGCTGTGTGTCACTGTGTATCCTCTGTCGTAAGAGGAGAAATGTAATTAGCGTATTTGAAACAGCTTAGGGTGGAAATAAGGGAGAAGGGAATGATTTAACAGGCCGATGCTGCCAGCAGAGAGAAGTAAACTTAATAATTAATAGATTATCGTAGGAAGCTAGAACTGAATTGAGATTTACTAAAGTGATGTAGTGATTATCGTAGGAAGCTACAATTAGATTGAAATTTGCTAAAGTGATACTGATATTGATTTTTGTTATGAACAATTTAAACCGAAGAGATGGGTGATTAACGAACTAAAGGAGAGATTAATAATTGCAATAGAACTATTTCAGAACGGAACAGAATAAACTGAGAAAATGAAAAAAGTATTAGCAGTAACTAAAATTAAGTAATGGTTGGAGCTACAGACACAAAAAAAAGAGTGAAAAGTTAATACAGTTACAAAAACAATTAGTTGAAGGTACAAATATGGGTATAATTAAAAAATTAATAAAATTACAAGACTATATCTGAGTATTGGGGCTGTTACAATTGCAAATGGTGTTAAGTTTGCACTTTTGGCTCGAGTAGCTTCACTTAATACTATTCAGTTCTGTCATGTTTGTGACTGTCTTCTTTCCAGCTGCTGTCTTAATGATTACTCTGCCATCCTGAGTCCACACATTCTGAAGACCGAAATGGGATATGGCACTGTTTAAAATCTTTAGCCGTTCGTGTGTCAGATCTTCCCTTACTGTAAGCCCTGTCCTTGCTAACTTCTTCTTCTGGGTAAAGATCTCTGCCCTTTCTCGGTACGAGACAAATTTAATTATTATTGGACGGGGTTTGGTGGCACCTGGTAGTTTTCGTCCCACCCGATGGCTCCTGTCAATGTCTGCCTTGATCACTTCAACGCCTAATTTTTCACGTGCAGCCTGTATAAGCAGGTTGTCCGTGTCTTCTTCCTTATTTTCTACTACTCCAAACAGTCGTAGACTATTTCGCCTTTGGTACTGTTCTAGTTCGTCAGTTGCGGCAGATAGTTTCACTTCCAACTCTCGTGCCTTTTTTTCGTATTCAGACACAGACTTTTTTAGTGCTGTAATTTCGGCAGTATTGGCCTCAATAGTTTCACGCATTTTGTCCAATACTGCTGCCGTTACAGTATCTGATATAGTGCCTGCTATCAGATCGAGATTGTTTTTATCGCGAAGCGCAGCGTTTACCTCAGAGCGGACCAGCTCCGCTATACCGGGAGCCGCGGCCGCACCTTCCGCCAAGAGCGGGCCCGCCGCACCTGCTGCTTCCCCGCTGCTGGACGCGCTGCTGTTGACTCTTCTGTTTACCATTTTCTCGAAGATATTGGCGGAGCACAGAAAAAAAATAGCACTACTGCACAGAACACTGTTGTTTTCACGATTTCCACTTGTACTAGACAACACAAACTGCGAGAACACCTTCGAATTCAACTAAATTTCGCGAGCCGAACTTAACACGTGTTACACTGCAGCCGCCATATCCAGATATGGCAACTAGTCGCAAAATCGTGTTTTATTTATTCCCTTTTGCAAATCGATGTATTACTTTATGTTTGACCTTTGCTTAAGACAGTATTACTACTCAGGGCACATATTGGTTGAAAGCACCGATGATGGCTGTTAATCAGTTGAAATCGATTTGCAAAAGTGAATAAATAAAACACGATTTTGCGACCGGTTACTGCATATTTGGTAATTCGCTGAACCGTCATTGAGGGGACTCTGTTGGTAGCCCATTGGTTCATCTGAGCGCTCAGTCGTTCAGCAGTTGCTACAATGGCAGGCTATCAAGATTTAAGTGAATTTGAACGTGGTGTTATAGTCGACGCACGAGCGATGGGACACAGCATCTCCGAGGTAGCGATGAAGCGGGGATTTTCTCCTACGATCATTTCACAAGTGTAATGTGGATATCATGAATCCGGTAAAACATCACGTCTCCGACATCGCTGCGTCTGGAAAAAGATCCTGCAAAAACGGGCCCAACGACGACTGAGAAGAATCTTTCTACGTGGCAGAATTGCAACCCTTCCGCAAATTGCTCTAGATTTCAGTGCCGGACCACCAGCAAGTGTCAGCGCGTGAACCATTCAACGAAACAACATCGATATGGGCTTTTGGAGCGCACCAGTGCTCCCTTGATGACCGCACGACACAAAGCTTTGCACTTCGCCTGGACCCTTCAACAAGACCGCCGATGATTCTAAACACGTTGCCTAATTGGACGAGTCTCGTTTCAAATCGTATCGAGTGTATGGAGACAGCCTCATGAATCCATGGACTGTTCAAGCTAGTGGAGGTTCTGCAATGGAGTGGTATGGGACCCTAATACGTCTAGATACTACTATGATAGGTGACACGTTCGTAAGCATCCTGTCTGATCACCTGCATCGATTCCTGTCCATTGTGCATTCCGGCGGACTTGGAAAATTGCAGCAGGACAGTGCTACACCTCACACGTCCAGAATTGCTACAGAGTGGCTCCAGGAAAACTCTTCTGAGTTTTGACGCTTCCGCTGGCCACCAAACTCCCCAGACAAGACAATTATTGAGCATATCTGGGATGCCTTGCAGCGTGCTGTTCAGAGAAGATCTCTGCCCCCTCGTAGTCTTAGGATTTATGGATAGCCCTGCAGGATTCATGTTGTCATTTACTTCCAGCACTGCTTCAGACATCAGTCGAGCCTATGTAACGTCGTGTTGCGGCTCTTCTGCGTTGTAGCGAGGGCCCTACACGATATTAGGCAAGTGTACCAGTTTCTTTCGCTCTTCAGTGCATAATCGAAGATTTGCTGTGGTACTGAGGTCAGTTCTCTTGAAAAAAGGGAGGAGTTTCTTGACCATACCAAAAGCTTTGTTCCTGAGAGAGGCAATATGTTTGTGGAGAAAGAAATGTTTGTCCAAAGGGAACCCCAGGGAAGTCACCGTTGGTCCCTATTGGATATCCCGCCCATGCAGTCCCAAGTTGGTAGGCATCAAGGGGCGTTTATTCACTCCGCGTCCCCTCGACATGCTTGATATATCTTACAGTTTACAGTGCTACTGGTGCCACCCGGCGTCTGTCAGTGATTATAGCGCGTTGTCGTCGAATATGGTGGTCAGAAATAATATCACTGTACTATGTGTGTGTGTGTGTGTGTGTGTGTGTGTGTGTGTGTGTGTGTGTGTGTGATGTGTGAATTGGTACATGTTTTCTGTCAACGTTTGCAAGTTCTCTGTGTACTGGGTGATCAAAAAGTCAGTATAAATTTGAAAACTGAATAAATCACGGAATAATGTAGATAGAGAGGTACAAATTGACACACATGCTTGGAATGACATGGGGTTCCATTAGAAAAAAAATAAAAAATACAAAAGTTCGAAACATGTCCGACAGATGGCGCTTCATCTGATCAAAATAGCAATAATTAGCATAACAAAGTAAGACAAAACAAAGATGATGTTCTTTACAGGAAATGCTCAATATGTCCACCATCATTCCTCAACAATAGCTGTAGTCGAGGAATAATGTTGTGAACAGCACTGTAAAGCATGTCCAGAGTTATGGTGAGGCAGTGGCGTCAGATGTTGTCTTTCAGCATCCCTAGAGATGTCGGTCGATTACGATACACTTGCGACTTCAGGTAACCCCAAAGCCAATAGTCGCACGGACTGAGGTCTGGGGGCCTGGGAGGCCAAGCATGACGAAAGTGGCGGCTGAGCACACGATCATCACCAAACGACGCGCGCAAGAGATCTTTTACGCGTCGAGCAATATGGGGTGGAGCGCCATCCTGCATAGACATCGTACGTTCCAGCAGGTGTTTATCAACCAGGCTTGGGATGATGCGATGCTGTAAAATATCAGCGTACCTCTCACCCGTCACGGTAGCAGTTACAAAACCAGAATCACGCATTTCCTCGAAGAAAAATGCCCGATAACGGTAGATGTGGTAAATCCAACCCATACCGTGACTTTCTCGTCGTGCAGTGGAGTTTCCACGACAGTTCTAGGATTTTCGGTAGCCCAAATTCTGCAGTTGTGGGCGTTGACAGACCCCCGGAGCGTGAAATGAGCTTCGTCGGTCCACAACACGTTACTCAACCAATCGTCATCTTCCGCCATCTTTTGAAACGCCCACACCGCAATTGCCCTTCGCTTCACTAAATCGCCAGACAACACTTCATGATGCCAATGGATTTTGTGTGGATAGCATTGGAGGGTACTCCTCAGTGCCAACCAAACAGTAGTGTATGGAATGCCGGTGCGACGTGCGACTGCACGAGCCCTGACTCCCCCGTGCATGGACGAACCCGCTACAGTCTCCATTTCTTCCTGAACTGTCTCAGCAGCATTACGCCTTGTGCTCGGTCAGCCTCTACGGGGTCTATCGTCTAAACAACCCGTGGCTTCGAACTTCGAAATCATTCTCGCCACAGCTGCATTTGTCAACGGACCTTTACCCGTTCGAATCTCCTTCCTATGGCGATAGGATCGTAACGCTGAACTAGCACATTCCCCATTCTGTTAATACAGCTTCACTAAAAGCGCCTTTTCAGGTAACGTCAACATGCTGCGACTGCTGGCGCATCTGATTCTCTCATTACAGCTCCTTTTATACACGATTTCTTATACACGATTGTCATGCGCAGTCACTGACGTTTTGCTGTACAGCGCCGTCTGTCGTACATTTTGTGAACTTCGTTTTTTTTTGTTCTAATAAAACCCCATGTCATTCAAAGCATGTGTGTCAATTTTTACCTCTCTACTTACATTATTCCGTGGTTTATTAAGTTTTCTAATTTATACTGACTTTTTGATCACCCGGTATTTCTGGTGAGTATGTAAAAACTAAATGTCTGGCAGTTAATGCTAATATGTATTGTCAGGAGTAAGTGTAACTCGTGATTCGAGCTGGGATTCCCTTGGAAATCACCCCGCTGCTGTTCACTTACCCTAACTACCGTAGTCTTTGGCGGTGGCTGGCGTGTGTGGCCACCGTGTTTCTCCCACGGCAATGTTTGCCGAGCAAAGGCGCGCTACGGCAGCGCAAACAGCACGTGGCCGCCCGGGCAGCCGTAGCCCCGGCTAGGCTGCTAGGCACGCCGTGTTTGCACATTCGATAAGACGGGGGCTGGCGGGGGCGGTGGGGGCGGCGGGTCCTGAGCAAGCAGCACTGCTATCAGCGCGAGTAATTCGCGCCTCGCTCTGTGTGTGTGTGTGTGGTGGGGGGGGGGGGGGGGGGGGGGAGAGGGGCAAGGAGCGCCCGGGTGCCGACTTTGCTTATGGAAATGAGACGGGGCCACCACTGTGGACTATCTCGGCGACCGGAGGATGTAAGGAGCTGAATTAACAGAGCGCAAAATGTACGCACTCGGGCCGGCTGTTAAAAATGCCAAAACCGAGTTCGCCACCCAGTCTCCACGACTGAAGTCGCTCGCAGATCTGAGGACTGGATGCGGGTCTCCCTTCCTATACAGGGTGTTACAAAGAAGTACGGCCAAACTTTCAGGAAACGTTCCTCACACACAAATAAAGAAAAGATGTTACGTGGACATGTGTCCGGAAACGCTTACTTTCCATGTTAGAACTCATTTTATTACTTCTCTTCAAATCACATTACTCATGGACTGGAAACACGCAGCAACAGAACGTACCAGCGTGACTTCAAACACTTTGTTGCAGGAAATGTTCAAAATGTCCTCCGTTAGCGAGGATACATGCATCCACCCTCCGTCGCATGGAATCCCTGATGCGCTGATGCAGCCCTGGAGAATGGCGTATTGTATCACAGCCGTCCACAATACGAGCACGAAGAGTCTCTACATTTGGTACCGGGGTTGCGTAGACGAGCTTTCAAATGCCCCCATAAATAAAAGTCAAGAGGGTTGAGGTCAGGAGAGCGTGGAGGCCATGGAATTGGTTCGCCTCTACCAATCCATCGGTCACCGAATCTCTTGTTGAGAAGCGTACGAACACTTCGACTGAAATGTGCAGTAGCTCCATCGTGCATGAACCACGTGTTGTGTCGTACTTGTAAAGGCACATGTTCTAGCAGCAGAGGTAGAGTATCCCGTATGAAATCATGATAACGTGCTCCATTGAGCGTAGGTGGACGAATCTAAAATGAGCTCTAACATGGAAAGTAAGCGTTTCCGGACACATGCCCACATAACATACCTTCTTTCTTTGTGTGTGAGGAATGTTTCCTGAAAGTTTGGCCGTACCTTTTTGTAACACCCTGTATAACGGTGTGAGCTTTAGGAACAGTCATTAGCGATCTAGAGCTGCGCTGTACCAAACCTACGGTTCAGTAGTTTTGGTAAACTACATAAATGATATAGTAAATGGTAGGACTACCGGTGGTGTTGGTGGCATTGATGGGGAAAGAAACATAAATGAATGTGTGTGAGAGATACTGGGGAACCGAAAAATTCGCTTTGTTTGTTTGTTCAATTTGCACATAACTTGAGCCGCACATCGTTCAGTGCCAGTTCACTGTATATTTTGTATCGTTAAAGCTATAAATTGCATTTTATAAGTAAAAAAAAAAAAAAATTGTTGATCGCGTAACTTCTGAGCTTTATATAACCAAACCATTACTTTTGATGCAAGTACAGCTTACATGCACAAACTAAAATATTATGTATAATTGTTGTTGTTGTTTAGTACTCAGTAGAACGTTCTTCATTATGATCAAAGGCAAGAATTTCCTCTTATTACTGATAAATGCGAAAGTAGTTTATGAATAAAAGAAACATAGTTTATGGAAGCTCGACGAACTATTGAAGCGATGTTTTATATCTTTATTGTTTGCGTGTTTTTTTTTAAATTTTATCCGTTTTTTTTGAGGGAACTGCATTTTCGAGAGGTTCAAAAGAGAACGCGCAAATGATGACAAGCAAAGATTAGTAGAGATTCGTGCGTGTGTGAAGAGATCCATGCGCGAAGCTTACAACAACTACCACTGTCATACCTTAGGAAAGATCTGGCTGAGAACCCGAGAAAGTTCTGATCCTATGTAAAATCGCTAAGCGGGTCTAAGGCAGTCCTTGTTGACCAGCCTGTTGTGGCAGTGGGAGATAGCAAAATGAAAGCAGAAGTTTTAAATTTCGCGTTCAAGAAATCGTTCACGCAGGACAATCACACGAAGACACGTCGTTTGACAATCAGGCAGCCTCCCGTGTGGACGACATTGTAATAAGCGTCCCTGGTGTACAGAAACAATTGAAAGATTTGGATGAAAATAAGTCAGCAGGTCCGGATGGAATCCCAATTCGAATTTACAAAGAGTTCATTAAGCATTGGCCTCTTACCTAGCTTGAATTTATGTCCAATTTCTCGCCCAAGCGCAGATTCCCAAGCAACTGGAAAGAAGCTTTTGTGGCGGCGTTCGTAGCGACAAGCAATTCGCTGTAGAAACGGCTTACGAAGTCACCGCCACACTTCTAATAGCGGGCCGACCGGTCCGCTGGAACAGTGAACAGAAAGATGAAAACCCAAACACTCTGATTAAATAAAAGTCGGTACTTATCTTTATTAACGAAGATACAGAAACACAGTAGTGAACTCCGTGTCTACAGAGATCTGTCTAGTTCGAGTCGGAGCGGCTAGGTCAGCGTCGGCTGACGACAAACAACAACTCTGCTGCGTTGAACACACGACTGACTAGCAAGTACACAATTCGGTGGCGAGTATACAACTGAGCGGCGAATACAGAACTGTCCTAGCGCTCGCGACTCCAGCGCTTAAGAACCCAGAAGCCAGCGGTGGCGCGCGCAGACTTGCGGCGATTTCCTGTCTCGCTGGCGCTGCTTATGCGGACGGCGTCCGGACTTTGATGCTGCCAACCTTTTTGGCAGCGGGCTCGGGTGGCATTACTGGCTAGGATATAACAGAAGCAAAGGTGACTCCTGTATACACGAAGGCTAAATTACAGACCAATAGCCCTAACATCAGTTTGCTGCAGAATGTTCAAATGTGTGTGAAATCGTATGGGACTTAACTGCTAAGGTCATCAGTCCCTAAGATTACACACTACTTAACCTAAGATATCGTAAGGAGAAACACACACACCCATACCCGGGGGAGGACTCGAACCTCCGCCGGGACCAGCCGCACAGTCCACCTGCAGCGCCCTAGACCGCGCAGAATCCTTCAACATTTCTCAGTTCGAATACAATAAATTTTCTTGTAACCGAGAATCTTATGTCCACGAATGAGCATGGTCTTAGAAAGCATCGCTCATGCGAAACTGAGCTTGCCCTTTTCTCAAATGATATACCGCGAACTATTCATGATGGGGGAGAGGCAGATACCATGTGTCTAGATTCCCAGAAAGCATCATACACGGTGCTTAACTGCAGGCTGTTAACTAATGTGCAAGCGTATGGAGTAGATTTATGGATATGTGAGTGGCTCGAAGACTTCTTAAGTTGAAGAACCCAGTATGCAGTCCTGGACGGCGGGTGATCATCACAGAGAAGGGTATCATCAGGAGTACCCCAGCGAAGTGTAATAGGACCACTGTTGTTCTCTGTGTAGATAAATAGTTTGGTGGGGAGAGTGGCCAGCAGGCTGTAGTCGTTTGCAGATGATGCTGTGGTCTACGGTAAGGTGTCGAAGTTGGATGACTCTAGGAGGATACAAGATGGACTAGAAAAAATTTCTAGTTGGCAGATAGCTCTAAATATGGTAAAATATAATACAGCTGAGTAGCAAAATCAAGCCCATAATGTTCGGATACAGCATCAGCAGTGCCCTGCGTGACACATTCACGTCGTTTAAATGCCTCGACACAGCGTTGCAAAGCGACGTGAAATGGAACGATCATGTGGGGACAGTGGTAGTGAAGACGACTGGACGATTTTGGTTTACTGTGAGAATTTTTGGAAGGTGTGGTTCCTCTGTAAAGGAAACGACATAAAGGACAGTGGTGCGACCTGTTCGTGAGTACTGCTCCAGTGCTTGGGATGTGTACCGAGCCGCGTTAAAGGATGACATCGAATCAATTCAGAGGCGGGTTGCTAGATTTGTTACCGACAGGTTCGAACATCACATACGTGTTACAGAGATGCTTTGGGAACTCAAATGGGAATCCTGGGAGGGAAGGTGACTTTCTTTTCGAGGAGCACTATTAGGAAAATTTAGAGAACTGGCATTTGAAGCTGACTGCCGAATAATTCTACTGCTACCAACATACACTACGTCAAAGCACCTTGAATATACTACTACTACCACTACGTGATCAGGCCCAGTGGACCGCACGCATCTACAAGTTTCCTCCTCCACTGTATTCTGTCCATTGCTGCTATCCGCCATCCGTCCACATCTATTGACACTTGCTTTAAATCTTCATGGAGTCCATCCCTCCAACGCTTCTTGGGTCTCCCTGGCGGTCTCTTTCCTGTAGGTGTGAAATCCAGGAGCTTCCGAGGCCATCTGTGATCCTCCATCCGGGCCACATGGCCGGCCCACTGCATTCGTTTGGCTTTGACAGCTCCTGCTATGTTGGGCTGCTGGTATAGTTCCTCAAGCTCTTGGTTGTATCTGATCCTCCGTTCCCCGGTATCTGCATCCAGAACCGGACCGAAGATCTTCCGAAGCACTTGTCTCTCAAAGACAAGGAGCTTATGGAAGTCCTGTTTCCGGATACTCCATGTCTCACAGCCATATAGAACAACAGGCTGGATCAGGATTTTGTACAGTCGAATCTTGAACTGTCTGGAGAGAGATTCGGACCGAAGCAGTTGTGCTAGGCTGTGGTAAGATCGGTTTCCTGCTTGTATTCTGGCATTGATCTCTGCTTCACATGACGAGTTCTCAGTGACAAGTGCCCCTAGGTATTTGGATTCTTGCACTCTCTTGTAGGACTGGTCCCCAACCTGCAGTGATTGTAGATGATCAGCAGTCTGACAATGACCACGCGTCATAACGAGGTACTCTGTCTTGGCTTCGTTTATGTTTAGCCCAAATTTGCTGGCAGCCTCCTTTAGTGCTTTGGTCATTTGCTCGAATATAAGATACGAAAAATTAGGATTCATACGGAGGCACATAGAAAGTCATTTGCGAGTGGTACTGGAAAGGAAATAACTAGTAGTAGTACAGGATACCCTCCACCACCCGCTGTACAATGGCCTGCGAAGTATCTATGTAGATGTATATGCTGAATTTGTATTGCGTGATTATTTTTACTACAACACCCCTCTGTTTATCGTTACAAATCAACAATTTTCGCATAAAATCTGAACTAAGCATTCTAGACGCTTTACCGTTCCCAGTTTCTAGGGGAGTCTAATTAGTGACTGACTGCATACGCAAACAAAGTGATCGAAATGAGGTCACGCCCAGTAGCTCTCCACGACACCTAACGTACCACAAATGCGTTTACGATCTTAACTGACTGGTATAGTACCATTGTGTACACTTAGTTATGATAGTATACGCTAGCCCACTCTAGTTGTAACCCACGCTAGTTTTAACCACTCTAGTTGTAACTGAACCCTAACCATTTTATGTGAATTCTATCATTTGTGTGCATTGTAACCATGCCATATAAAAACTATACAATAACAAGAATGAACACGTACCAGTTGGAAGTTAAGAGACTTGAGTACACTGTATACTTGTTCCCTACTGTTAATTATTTTGTGTAGATTCCACATTAATATTACCAATTATTACATCGAAATTGTTGACACACATTTCTTAAATTGAATTTTGGCGGTTATTATCTTTTAACATCGCTATTATATTAATTGGCTGTTATATATCTATTATATGTGCTCATGGCAGTATTTCCTTGTCCCATACGATCGCTCGTTCAACCAGATAATTCTCTTCTTCATTATTGTTTGTTACACCTGATTATATTGTTGTTTATACAAAACCCTGGTGACACTGGAAAGTAAAGTTTGATAAAGAGTTCAAAATTTACGGCTGAATGGCTATTGCTCTTTACTTCAAATGGACCAGCCGACGTTCCAACCACCATCTTCCACAAAGATAGATATACAAATATTTATTGGTATTGGATTGTAAGGCTCGAGAGCATCTGTAATTCTCTATTCGTGTCTTCCATAGGGGCGAAGTCCTCCGTAGATGCGGTGAAGTCAGTATTCCTAGCGGAGCAGACGTAGCCTGGCCCTCCATGTTAGTGGTTGTGCAACAAGGCCGGTAACCGACGCATGGAAAAATTTCATACTCACAAGCCTCAACGTAAATCTCGGATAAAAACTGGAAATCATGGACGATGAGCAGAAAGGGAAAAGGTTAAGATTATGGATAAAAACGGATAAAAGATATTCTGACTGGACGGGGTGTGGGACAAATGGGACTCAAAGATTATAATATCAATACAGCAGTGATTACAGAAAATAAAAAGAAGTTTAAAGGTGCTAAATATCTATAAGATTATCTTATGTGGTACAGTACAGTAGCATTTGAGTAAACAGCATGTAGTGGAGTGGCAGTTTTACAAAAAGGAAAGGCAGTGTTTGGCAGTATGCACTAGTAAATGAAAGAATCTGAACTCCGAAGAATTACAGAATGAACAATACTGGACATGTTATCTTTACAGTAGATTTAAACGCAAGAATACATAACTAATGAATCTACCAGTTGATCGGCAACAATGGGGAACATACCATTAATAACAAATGTATAAAAAAAGAGAGTTTTTCGCCTTTAATGAACTGAAAGTAACGAATACGTGTTTTAAAAAGAAAGGTACATATAAATGCACACTGTCTGCTCGAGGCCGTGGAGAGCTTGTTGTTTACATAATAGTAAATAAAAATATGGCTCAAAAATGGTTCAAATGGCTCTGAGCACTATGGGACTTAACAGCTATGGTCATCAGTCCCTAGAACTACTTAAACCTAACTAACCTAAGGACATCACACAACACCCAGCCATCACGAGGCAGAGAAAATCCCTGACCCCGCCGGGAATCGAACCCGGGAACCCGGGCGTGGGAAGCGAGAACGCTACCGCACGACCACGAGATGCGGGCTGAATAATAAAAATATATATATATATTTTCAAGGGTTATACGAGGTGGAACGTGAGTGGAGACCACTATTTTGTTAAATATGCAAAAAGCAGAGTAACAGGAAAAATGAAAGAAACCCTAACAATAAAGTTTTAAGGTGCTTCTGTAAGGAATCTATATCAGTGCATGTTAACTAAGCTACTCGGACAAATGCCGGCAAGTGAAAATCTAACTGCAGAATGGACGAACATTAAAAATATCATAGTACAGGTCAATAAAGGAGTACCAGGTGAAAAACCCAAAACAAAATGAGAAAAGAGACAAAATTTGTAACGAAGAGATAGAAGAAGCCACAGACAAGAGAATTAAAGTATATCTTGAGTACTTGCAGAAAAAGTCTGAGGAAGCTAGAGAAAAATGTAATGAAATCTGGAATGAAACAAAAAATAAATAGTAAGATATGCATTTAGATGTTCATGGGGTTCATTTATAAGCAGCGTCGAATTCGACATTCACGGCAGACTGGCATTAGCACGCAAACTGTACAGATAGTTAAAAAGACAAAAATACTGCAAAGATAAATATCATTCCTTCAGGAGAGTGGATAAATCAGTGTAAGTATAATCCGGCTGCAGAAGAGCCGACGGATGAAAAAACATAGAAGTGAAAGTGTAACACCACAGCTCTTATGCTGTATGGATTCATTTTGCTTTATTTAATGTTACATTGTTGATCGCCTGTGAATGTGTTCAAATCGATAGCATAAAATTGAGTATTCTTTTCTTTGTCAAACCTTTGATGTCGTGATTTGATTCTATGCAAAGTAGTGTATCTGCAATTTGTATTCTTTGTCCCATTTGGAGGGAACAGAACTTATTGTATGTAATTGTAATTTTGTGTGAATAATTTTTTTGTAGAAGTGTCAATATGTGAAAATGTTCTGTTTTATTTAATGTATTTGTTTGCTGTTATGTAAATTGCTGATCCTCACTTAGGGTTCTTAGTTAGTTTGTATGTAAATGGTGTAGTGGTTCCCCTCTGGAACGGAAATGCGTAGCACGCGCAAATTGTGGTTGGCATAGGTGGAAAAGGTGGAACTGATAGTCAGTCGGAGACGAGCCACCAGTCGGAAAGGAGCTACCAGCCTGTGCACTGTCAATGTAAAAGTGCATATCATGCTGATTCAGAGAGAGGCTTTTACTGCTTCTTTCCAATGCCTCGGATGGGTGGATAAATAGCTGGATCTATTCTGGAATTTGTATGAATCATCGCCATGAAGATACGATAAAGTCCGGCAATTCTACCTGTAATTCCACCTACCAACATGCAGTTGCCACCACATTGCGCAATCACTGTAACGTAATACTATATTGATGTACAGTGAAGGATCAGCCTAATGGATGTGTTAGTGTGCTGAAATATAAGGTAATTCATATCGGAATTTATTTACCTACCTTGATTTTACTCCTCATCATAACACCTCTCAGGGTCCTCTCCGTTTGAAGTAAAGTGATTACCGAGTGTCCTTACTGAAAGTACGTTGAAGCCTAGAGCTTTGTTAAATAATGCCTCTTGAACTTATTAGAAAGATAGTTAAAGCTAATGTGGTAACAGAGTGAGTTAAAGCAAATGTTATTTGTCCAATAACAATTTTCCTATTGAAACTGTTATTTAAAGTGCTGTTACCAACTTCAAACTTTAGGCTGAGTCTTATAAAGTAAATGATCACGTTGTTGTCTGTAGTAAATTCTAAAAAGGAGAGTCAGTTCCTTGCAATTTTGTCAACATTGTGTTTCGTTGTAGTAAAAGTGAGAAAGCTGCAGTTGTGAAACGTTACATTCTCATGTATGCCAAGTGTTTGTCTCTTTTGTGTGCATATTAACAGTATAAAGACCACTCAGTTTGTGTAAACCCTGAAAGTGATAGTGTTTTTCTGTACCTGTTATAATTTTGAAAATAGTTCCTGCTGCTCTAACTGTTAGCTTCAATCTTAAAACATATGTGTGTTAGAGTTCATTGCACTCGCGTGTTGCTAAGTCTAGGTTGTGTCTGTTGTGTTGTCCATCATAGTTACTTATACCTACTTTCATAAACGAGAATGTTAATCTTTCTCTTGCCTAATTAGGCTGGCGACCGTTTCCCTTATTCTATAAACAGTATAGCTAGGCAAAATTTTGTTTGTCACTATTCCAATATTAACGTAATTCTGACTTTCATTTCCGATAAGCCACTTCCATTAGGAACAATACGGTCAACTTAACAAAATTCCTCTCAGAGGGTAACACTGCTCTGTTGCTTTGTGCCATAGTTACTTTTACAAAATTGTTTTATGTTACAACCTGCTTCTGGCATTGAGGTTATGGTACAGTAGTTAGCAGACGGGGAGTGTTATAAACGGATTTGACGCAATTAAAACAGGCATTCAAGAAAACAAAGAATAGAAAATCTTTCTTACACTCTTACAATCTTTCTTACAATCTTAAGAATAGAAAAGCACATGGGTTATATGGAATTAATTCAGAACTGCTAAGATACGATGGAACATTTTTAAAACTCAAAGTGCTCCCCGTTCTAAATGCGTCTTATAAAACGGGAAACTAAATACTGAAAGGTCTCGAAACGTCTCTCGTTCAATTTTGTTAGGACAGCAAGCAAGCGTCCCTAACAGAAGACCCTGTGCCTACAATGTTTTACGCTGAAGCAGATCGTGTAGAGTAATGAGGTTTCAATCTGAAAACGCGCTTAGCGCTTACCGACTATGAAAGAGTATTCGACTTCACCCACAGAAGAAAAACTCTAGTAAATAACGGATAAAAGAAGTTTCCGCCGACACCTGTTCAAATGCATGCCAAGGTTTGTATAAAAACCACCAAATGAGAATAGATACTAGCAAAGAACTGATACCAGAAATAGAGTTTTATTAGCGAGAGCAAGCATCTCCCAATAATAACACTACATTATCTTTGGATGCGCATTGCCACGGACGTTACAAACACTGTAGAACAGCCGACTTCATCTCTGACGCCGGCAGTCTGATCACCCAGCTACAGTAGTTCCAACGTAAGTTAACTTACTGTAAACGGTACATATTCGTCAACATCAATGTAATAGTCTACATTGTCGCACTTTGTTGTATATTTCACACCGTAAATTTCAGAGATTCTGATGATGCTCTTGTGTTTTTATAGAGCGAAAGGGGTCAATGAAACATACTGAGCGCGAAAACCAGGGTGTGAGGCCAGGCTGTAGTATGTTACCAACGCTGTTCAACATCCACATCGACGACCTGGCCAGGAAATAGGCGAACGACAGAATACGTCAGGGTGTAAGAATTGAGACAGGTGAGTTTTAAAATACGATGCTTTTTGTCGACGATTGTGTAATCATACAGGATAGTGAAGACAAATTACAAATAGCGATCCACAGATTAAACAATACAAGCCTAAGATATAATTTGAAGATATCGACCACTAAAGCAAAAACTTAGTCTTGTTGAGAAAATACCCCATAAGCAATAAGACAGTCATCAGTAAAATAGTAGCAGAAGAGTTGTCCTACTCCCAGTATCTAGGATGTGAAATAGTATTCGATGGAGATAAAGACGTAAATAAGGAAACATCTATTAACGTGTATGGAGCAGGATAAGAACATTAAAAGGTAAGACGACAGGAGAAACGCAAATGAAATTTTACAAAGTTATTACGGCACTATGCACATCCGCCTCCATAGCTGATTGCTCACCACAGATGGCTACTACGTGGGGTCGAGGATTCGATTTCTGGTACTGCCAAGGATTTCTCCTTGATGGGAGGACTCGTACGGGTTGTACCAAACTCATGGTGCCAGTTGAGGAACTACGTGTTTGAGAAATAGCGGCTCCAAACTCTGGAAAGCCTGCAAAACGGGCGGGAGAGCGGTGTGCTTGCCACATGCCCCTCCATACCGCATCTGCAGGACGACATGGCGGACGATGGACACCCATGAAGCCTTCACGGCCTAGCGCGACCTCCTTTAATGTTTATGTCACTACCCACAGTACTATATGGAGCAGAAAGCTGGACATAAGTTTTGAAAGATCTAAGACAACTTGAACGGTCAGAAATGAGCTTCCTTAGATCAGTAAAGAGAAGACAAAATAGGGAAAGAACAGGGGGTACGACCGTTAACTCAAAAAGTAATCCATCAAAAGCGAGACTGGAAAGAAATATATTGAGTATGTGACATCAGAGTGAATATTTTTCTTGGGCTATTCTAGCTTTGACATCCACTGTATATCTATCACCTGTAGTTATACCTTTCTACGGTACTTTCAACGTCCACGACAACGTCCTGTTTTCTGTCACTTGTACAACTCGAAACATTTCTTTTACTTCTGTTGATATTCATCTGAGACATTGCTGTTGAGATTTGGTTCATCTGGTGGAGCGCTTACTGTAGGTGATCTTAATTTCTTCATAATAAGACAATAATTTTCAGAAAGGGACAGGTTTGTGCCCCAGGGGAATGTAGAAGCATCCGAAGTAATACTGAACCTATGGCTTACCTTAGATTCAGGCTGTTACAACCGAGCTCCAGGGAGCCGGAGCGCTCCGGAGCGCTCACTGCGGCAGCTCGGAGCCCGCGTGGAGGGGGAAAGCGAACTCACTGCCCCCTGGCCGCATGCAGCCGCAACTGATGCAATAATCCGTGTTCAATGACAGCTATGACTAGCTGCGGGAGCCCTGTACCTCTATTAGAGGATACCTTTCTATTCATTGACAGGGATGGTCGTCCGCAGTGTCTTGTATGTCATAAATTATTTAATTCTGCGGAGAGGTACAATATACAACGACATTATACACGTCTTCACGCAGCGCACTACGATCAGGTAGAAGGCGTTGCACACAGAGAACTGGTAGCCAGGCTTACGAACGACATACCAAGAGACGTAAGTTCAAAAACGGTTTCGTAATACGGAGGGTATCAAAACATGCAACATAGTTCATGTTCTGTAATACGTTTATAATTTTCAAGTGAATGAGAGCGGAGAAAACACTACTGAATCTGCAATTCGAACAAGCTACAGGGTCGCTCACATCATTGCGACAAGTGGCAAGCCATTTTCGGTGGGACCACTCGTAAAATCATGCATGGTAGCAGTTGCAGAATGTTTGTTTCCAATGGAGGTGCAGGAAATTGAAGGGGTTTGCCTGTCGAAGCAAACAATATCTCGTCGAATCCTGGACATGGCAGCGGATTTAGAGACAGAGCTCAGGAAAAAGGAGGAGAGCTTTGTTACATTTTCGCTAGCGCTTGACGAAAGCACCGACATATCGGACTGTGCTCAGCTTGCAGTCTTTGTGTGTGGGATCGACATGGAGCTGCAAGTAACTGAAGAACTCTTGGATGTGGTACCACTCGGTTACACCGCAACAGGACCTGACATTTTTGAAGCTGTTTGTGAATCAGTGGGCAATATGAACTTGTCGTGGGATAAGCTCCATTCTGTAGCGACAGTTGGTGCACCACAAATGGTCGGGAGTCACCAAGGTTTTGCTTCTCGTTTGAAAAATAAACTCAGGGACGAAGTCAGGAAAGACTGACTCTTCATTGTTTTATTCACCAAGAGGCACTGTGTGCTGAAACAATAGAGCTAGGTGGCGTAATGAAAGACGTCGTGAAATGTGTGAATTTTGTGCGGCGTCACGGTATGAATCATCGCCTATTCAAAGGATTCCTGAAAGATATGGAAGCGGAGTATGGGGATATACCTTACCACAGTACAGTTCGTTGGCTGAGTCGGGGAAAAGTTCTTGATGTTTTCTTTGCCATTCGTGAGGAAATACCGCTTTCTCTCGAAATGAAAGTGGAAGAAATGCGTTGTCTGAAAGATATAAAATGGATATCAGACCTGGCATTCCTACTGATATAACTATGCATCTGAATAATTTAAATCTGTTATTGCAGGGCAAAGGGCAGCTAATCGTTGATATGCACGACCAGATCAAAGCGTTCATGGAAAAGTTACGTTTATTTGAGAGGCAGATGAGTAATGGACATTTAACGTTCTTCAATCGTCTTGCTTCTTTAAAACACCTGAAGGTACTACTTTCGGCGATTACCAAGCGAAGTTAAAGCAGCTCATGGCGTCGTTTGAAACACGATTCCGAGACCTCACTAGTTTGGAAATGAAACTTAAGGTGTTCAGCACTCCTTTTTCAGTTTCCCGCGATGACTTGGCACCGTCACTTCAATTGGAGATAATTGATTTGCAAAATTCAACTTTGTTGAAAGAGAAGTACTGCAACACGTTGGATTTGTCACGATGGTATCGTTCATTACAGCAAAAAACATTTCCCAAGCTTCACAACAATGCCGCTCAGATCATGTGCATGTTTGGATCTATGTATTGTTGTGAGCAGCTTTTCTCAGCAAGAAAACAGTAAAAAGTAAGGAACGATCGTTTCTGCAGGATTCAACAATGAAGGCCGTCCTCCGCATTAACGCTGCGAACACTTTGACGCCTGATATTTCCGATCTTGTAATGAAAAGAAAATGTCAAGCTACAGATGCCCAATAAATTTAGTATGCAATTTCTTGTAAAACAGTTGTTGTTTATTTATTTCCTGAACACCATATTTCCTGGTGTAGCATGTCAGCACGTCTTAGCAGCTGAGAGTGTGAGGTTGTCGATCTTGTAAGACGCAGCTGACACATCAAAACCCTTGCCTCGCCGCCTGCCTCAGCCAGCCGTGCCACCTGCCGACGTGCCGGCCCACTTGACCACTTGACTGGTCACAGCGAGCGAGCAGGGAGCGCTCCGCGGCTCACAACGGAGCCGACGAGCTGGAACAGCCTGCCTTAGAAGACAGAAAAATTTACGTTTACAATATATGTAAGTTTAAAGAAAGTTTCTGACAAAGTTAACTGGAAAACACTGTTTGAAACTGTGAAGATAGTAGGGATAAAGTTTCTGACAAAGTTAACTGGAAAACACTGTTTGAAATTGTGAAGATAGTAGGGATAATATACAAGGAGTTGTAACCAGTTATAAACTGCAAATTAATTTAGTCTTAATTTTTGTTCACGTGCTTCTGCAAAGAAGTGAACTGTACGTGTGTATTTTACTGTGTAGACTAGCGGTTAGAAAATGAATCGTAGTTTTTGTTGCTGCGTATGTCTTGTGAGAATCCTCATTTAGGGCGGCTTTCTAGTGTAAATTTTCCGTGTAGAGAAATTTATTTCTGTTTAATACCTTGCGGTCTCAGAGTACAGTGAGAAATCTGCACACCAACTTTTAGTGTTACTTTGCTCTCCTTTGGTATATTTTCAAACTCAGTAGCTTCATTTGAGACCTTATATCTATTTTATACCCAGTACCATATAGCTAGAGATTGTGCTTATAGAGAGCGGACACAAGGAGAGTTGGCTGCTGTCCGTAAACACCTGGAAGCCGCGTTGGCTACCGTCACCAAGCTTCTAGCTAATGCTCGAAGTTGCGGTGACGTCGGGGCGCCAGTGAGGAGACCTGCGACACCTTTGGTGCCACAGGAATCCCCCGGTGACCCGGACGTCGCTGCGGCTTCCGATAGGCAACATCTGACCGATCCGTCCTCACTCCAGAGTGGGTGGCAGACAGTGGTTGGTTCAAGCGTCACTGTGCGGAAGGCGAAAGAGGGAGCAGGCCGTGCGTCTGGCACCCTACGTCTTAGCAACAGGTACGAGGTGCTTCCCAGTGTTGATGATAGCTCTGAGCCAGCACGGGATGCATCTCCTGTTGGGCCAGCGCTCCTTTTTCCTGACCAGTCCGGACGAGCACACAGGGTGGGTATGCTTGTCATTGGGACCTCCAATGTTAGGAGGGTGATGGAGCCCCTCAAGGAGATAGCAGGCAAGGCGGGAAAGAATTCCAGTGCGCACTCGGTAGTTTGACGGGAGGTCTCATCCCTGGTGTGGAGTAGGTCCTGCCGGCGGCTATCGCGTGCAATGGGTGCGACCAGCTGCATGTAGTGGCACATGTCGGCACGAATGACGCCTTCGCTTGTGTTCTGAGGCCATCCTCGGCTCCTTTCGGCGGCTGGCTGATTGGTGAAGGCAACTAGCAACGCACGTGGGGTGCAGGCTAAGCTTGAGAAGTTCCATGCCCTCTTTTGCATGTGTCCTCTCATTTTTATCAATTTCATTAATATTCTATGTGATTGCACGGTAGTAACAGACCGAATAAGGTTATTGCAATGAGAGTACTTGTACTAAGAGCACAAAAAATACTTTTCACTTGATTCCTAAACATGGGGTGGTCTGGGCGAGGCGAGCATCGGAGGACGCGGCACACTGCGTTTCCGGTTGGGGGCTGCACGTTCCTGAATTCTGAGGGATTCGTACAATGGGCTTAAGCGCCTGGCGGAACGACTGACGTCGGTCGAGTTTCGCCTATTGTATGCAGGGAGAAACGACCTGCGAGACGTCTGAGTGTCGCCGCAGTTTATGTGTTTACCGTTCCGGACCGTCTGGAACGAAGATTCCTGGCACTGACTGACCGCATTGTCCTCTTGATTCTGAGAAAACTTGTGGACCTTGCCCTGATGAGTGCGACTGTCTGTCACCGGACGGCCGGTGGTCTAGGCAGGTTGTTTTCGTAGTCGGTCAAACGGCAAGTTAAGTGCCCTCAGCTGAATAGCAGAGGCATGATTGGTCAACTTAAACTGAGGCTAGTTGACGTCATAAAGCTTTGCTCGAAATTTGAGGGAGCGGTCGCTATTGGCGCGAATGATGCTCTGAGACAGTGCGGGGGAATTTTGGAATCCGAACTGAATGCTGATTCGCAGTTTTCGAGGAGAGTAGGGAGTTGAGCAATGCTGGCTTCGCTGCTGGCATCGCATCACAGGGGGATTCGGGGTCTGATCTTCCTCGGAGTCGGACAGTCTTGCGATTTGGTCACTCATTTTCGGAAGAACTTAGAATTCTTGGACAGCCTTCGAGGGCCAGGGTTGACACAGAGTTGCTGTACGGCAGAAGTTGGCGCCTGCATCGTCATGACGCTGCCTACCGACGCCGTGCTGCAGATTTCAGTACTGGTACTGTATTTTGCGGCTCTGGCATTGTAGGACCTTATCAACTTTATACTGAATCCCTCACCAGCACGCGCGCTCCCCTTGTTACAAATCCATCTTGCTTGTTTCTCCATGTGATCCTATTTGAGCTCTCACAACTAATTGCGATACTGCTATATAGCCGGGAGATTAATATTTGATTCATTAGGGCCTCCAGTCATTATCGTCAATCGTTTGCATCACAGAGAGTAGGAGCCCCTTGTTCTCGAGCCAACTCTTATTCTCATAATATTTCAGTATTCCACTGTTTGTGTCGATGATCATGTACATTTATGTTGTGATGTATAACAAATCTCATTGTAATATTTAATCCGCATATCATTTCGTAGATATATACAGAATCCCATTTAATGTTGTTCATTATGATAAAGTTCGCTTTTTTCTGAGTAGATTACGATTTTTATTAAATTATTGTGAGTGTGCACTCCTTTTTTTACCAACTAGCAGGGTCCACCATCATTTTCTTCCGTTACCGTTGCGCACATAATCAATTAAGTGGTATGTAAGGAGCTGGTCGACTGCATGTCCAGTTCTCATGCAAAATTCGTCCGAATTAAAGAGGTACAAACTCTTCTCCACCCTGGCACCTCGCAAGCTGTCTGCCGCATCGTACCCAGGGTTGATCAGGCCCTCTGGTTTGGAGCAGAATGGAAGGTTTAAGCCAGAGGCTCAGACGGCTCTGCACCGGTATCGGCTGAGAATTTCTCGACCTCTGCTATCGGATGCACAATTGTAGGTTTCCCCTTAGTAGGTCTGGCGCGCACTACACGCAGCAAGCGGCTACTATGGTAGCGGAGTACGTGTGGCGTGCACATGGGACTTTTTTAGATTAGAGGACCCCTCCCTTAGGAACAAATACGATTTGCCTGTTAAATCAGCCACAGCGACCTCAGAGAATCTTGGACCTCGCAGATCAGAGGTAGAAAAGATTAATTTGGGTTTAGTTAACTGCAGGAGCATCCAAGGAAGGGTTCCAGAATTACTATCGCTTACTGAAGGTTGTAACGCATAGATAGTATTGGGAACAGAAAGCTGGTTGAAGTCAGACTTCAATGACGACGAAAACCCAAGTTCAAACTGAAACGTTTATCGTATGGATAGGTTAGTCGTCAATGGTGGCGGCGTGTTTATTGCAGTAAAAAATTCAATAAAATCTAGCGAGGTTTTCACGGATTCCGAATGTGAATTAATCTGGGTGAAATTGAGTATCACTCAAAAATGGTGATCGGATGCTTTTATAGACCACCTGAGTCAGGACCTGTAGTTGTAGAGCGCTTCAGACGGAACTTGTAGAATATCATTAATAATTTTCCTGCTAATCCCTTTGTAATAGCGAGTGACTGGCCAGGTATAATTGGGAGCGTTGTGCCATGAAAACTGGTGCCAGAGACAGGGAATCGCGTGGCATTGTTCTGGATGTCTTTCCCGAAAATTACCTGAGCAGATAGAGAATCAACTCTTGAGGGTAACGTCTTAGACCTCATGCCAACAAACAGACCTGAACTTATCGAATCAGTTAACGTAGAGGAAGGTATCAGTGATCATAAGGCTGTGACAGCATCTATGACGACCAGCCGTACAAGGAATGTTAAGAAAGGTAGGAACATATAGTTGCTCAGGAAGGGTGACAGGATACAAATTTCAGAATATCTCAGCAGTCAGCATCAAATATTCGGTGATGAGGACGAAGAGGTGCAGAATAAATGGAAAAAAATTCAAAGGAATCGTTCAATATGCCGTAGACAAGTATGTCCCCAGTAAGGTATTAAGGGATGGGAAAGATCCACCACGGTTTAATAGCCGTGTTAGAAAAGCGCTACGTAAACAAAGAGCACTTCATCTCAGATTCAAGAGAAATAAAACCGTAGCTGACAAACAAAAGCTGAACGAAGCGAAAATGAGCGTAAGGAGAGCAATGAGAGATGAGTTCAGTGATTTTGAAAGTAAGACCTTGTCAACCGATCTGAGTGAAAACCGTAAGAGATTTTGATGGTATGTAAAATCAGTTAACAGATCAAAATCATCTATTCAATCTCTCAGCGACCACACCGGCAGCGAAACGGAAGATAACAGAGAGAAGGCCGAAATACTGAACTCGATCTTCCGAAGTTGTTTCACCGGGAAAGATCGTAGCACTGTCCCTCCTTCAATCGTTGTACGAACATCGAAATGGCAGGTACTGAGATAACCGATCGCGGAATTGTAAAGCAGCTAGAATCGCTTAGTGGTGGAAAGGCTTCCGGACCAGATGAGATATCTATAAGATTCTATAAAGATTATGCGAAAGAACTTGCTCCCTTTCTAGCAGTAATTTATCGTAGATCGCTTGAGCAACGAAAGGTAGCTAACGACGGAAAAAAAGCGCAGGTTATTCCCGTTTTTAAGAAACGCCGTAAGACAGATCTACTCAACTATAGACCTATATCGTTGACGCCAATATGTTACGATACGGAGATGCTAAACAAATTTCACTGGAAGACGTTACAAGAGAGACGCTGTGCATCACGGCGAGATTTACTATTGAAATTTCGGGACAGCACTTTTCAGGAGGAGTCAGACAACATATTACTTCGCCCCACACACATAGCCCGAGGAGAAAATTAGAGAAATTAGAGCTAGTACAGAGGCTTACCGACAATCATTCTTCACACGCACTATTCGCGAGTGGAACAGGGTTGGTTGGATCAGATGGTGGTACAGAAAGAACCCTCCGCCACACATTATTAGGTGGCTTACGGAGTATGATGTAGATGTAGTTATATCTGCTGCAGAAACCAGTCAGCAGTTATGAGAGTAAAAGTATTTGGAAGGGAGCATGATTAAGAAGGGAGTGAGAGACGTTTGTAGCTTATTCTTGACATTTTCAATCTTTACAGTGAACAAACAGTGAAAGAAACCAAGGAGAAATGCGGAGAAGGAATTAAAGTTCAGGGAGAAGAATGGATACCTTCGAGGTTGCTGATGGCACTGTAAGTGTCAGAGACGGGAAGGATTTGAACAGGAGGTGAACGAAACTGATGTGTTGAAAAAAATGTTATAAGGCGTACATCACCAAAAATAGAACAAGGAATGTAGCGGCATTGGATCAAGGAGGTCTGAGAGAATTAGGTTATGAAATGTGACACTGAAAGTAATTGATGAGTTTTGCTATTTGTTAGCAAAATTAATGATAATGAATGAAGTTGACGTTTCGGTCAGTTTCGACGAGGAAGATGTGGATTGTACGTGTATTATGTGTTATATGGGGAGTTGAGTATGAAAATAAACTTTAGACGGTTTTAATTCTTGGTTATTATTACAGGTGGATCTTGAGTATAGCGTATGAGACAATCCGTTCAGACAAGGTTGGAAGCAACGAGGAAATAAAGCACAGAACAGGAAAGGGAAAGGTGGCAATTAAGTAGCTGCAGTCCATTATTTGGAATAACACTACGCCATAAATTTGAAATGGAGGATAAACAAAACTATAGCTGAGAGCATTGCTCTGCATGGTGCTGAACTATGGGAAGTCTCCAGGGTCAACGACAAGAAATTAAGGGCAATGGAAATGGAGTTTAGCAGACGAAGTTGTGAATTAACAGGAAGGGGAAAAAATAAGAAATTAAGAGCTACGAGAACTGACAGGAATTGCCAAGGATAATGTAGACACAATAGAATACAAACGTACGGCTGCATTAGAACAAGGAAGTGAGATTTGTGATACAGGACAAAGCCATACAAGAAGACGACTGGCAAGATAGAAGGGGATGGAAACACAGATGCGAGAGACGCCACACGGTGTAGAAAAGTTGGAGAAAGAAAGGAGAAGATAACAGAAGCACACAGGATATAAAGTGCAGAATGCTAATTCGAAGAAAAGGGTTTTTGAAATAGATAAAGATGAAGAGAGAATCTGTCTTGTAAATCAGTTATTCACAGCCAGTTTCGATGATAGACTTTCTTCACAGTCCTGTACACAGATGTTGTTGTTGTTTTAGTCTTCAGTCCTGAAACTGGTTTGATACAGCTCTCCATGCTACTCTATCCTGTGCAAGCTTCTTCATCTCCCAGTACTTACTGCAACCTACATCCTTCTGAATCTGCTTAGTGTATTCATCCCTCGGTCTCCCTCTACGATTTTTACCCTCCACGCTACCTTCCAATGCTAAATTTGTGATCCCCTGATGCCTCAGAACATGTCCTATCAACCGGTCCCTTCTTCTTGTCAAGTTGTGCCACAAACTCCTCTTCTCCTCAATTCTATTCAATACCTCCTCATTAGTTATGTGATCTACCCATCTAATCTTCAGCATTCTTCTGTAGCACCACATTTCGAAAGCTTCTATTCTCTTCTTGTCCAAACTATTTATCGTCCACATTTCACTTCCATACATGGCTACATTCCATACAAATACTTTCAGAAACGCCATCGTGACACTTAAATCAATACTCGATGTTAACAAATTTCTCTTGTTCAGAAACGCTTTCCTTGCAATTGCCAGTCTACATTTTATATCCTCTCTGCTTAAACCATCATAAGTTATTTTGCTCCCCAAATAGCGAATCTCCTTTACTACTTTAAGTGTCTCAATTCCTAATCTAATTCCCTCAGCATCACCCGACTTAATTCGATTACATTCCATTATCCTCGTTTTGCTTTTGTTGATGTTCATCTTATATCCTCCTTTCAAGACACTGTCCATTCCGTTCAACTGCTCGTCCAAATCATTTGCTGTCTCTGACAGAATTACAATGTCATCTTCTCCATGGATTTTAATACCTACTCCGAATTTTTCTTTTGTTTCCTTTACTGCTTGCTCAATATACAGATTGAATAACATCGGGGAGAGGCTACAACCCTGTCTCACTCCCTTCCCAACCGTTGCTTCCCTTTCATGCCCCTCGACTCTTATAACTGCCATCTGGTTTCTGTACAAATTGTAAATAGCCTTTCGCTCCCTGTATTTTACCCCTGCCACCTTTAGAATTTGAAAGAGGGTATTCCAGTCAACATTGTCAAAAGCTTTTTCTAAGTCCACAAATGATAGAAATGTAGGTTTGCCTTTCCTTAATCTGTTTTCCAAGATAAGTCGTAGGGTCAGTATTGACTCACGTGTTCCAACATTTCTGCGGAATCCAAACTGATCTTCACCGAGGTTGGCTTTTACCAGTTTTTCCATTCGTCTGTAAAGAATTCTGGTTAGTATTTTGCAGCTGTGACTTATTAAACTGATAATTCGGTAATTTTCACATCTGTCAACACCTGCTTTCTTTGGGATTGGAATTATTATATTCTTCTTGAAGTCTGAGGGTATTTCACCTGTCTCATACATCTTGCTCACCAGATGTTTCGTCAGGACTGGCTCTCCCAAGGCCGTCAGTAGTTCCAATGGAATGTTGTCTACTCCCGGGGCCTTGTTTCGACTCAGGTCTTTCAGTGCTCTGTCAAATTCTTCTCGCAGTATCGTATCTCCCATTTCATCTTCATCTACATCCTCTTCCATTTCCATAATATTGTCCTCAAGTACATCGCCCTCGTATAGACCCTCTGTATACTCCTTCCACCTTTCTGCTTTCCCTTCTTTGCTTAGAACTGGGTTTCCATCTGAGTTCTTGATATTCATACCAGTGGCTCTCTTTTCTCCAATGGTCTCTTTAATTTTCCTGTAGGCAGTATCTATCTTACCCCTAGTGAGGTAAGCCTCTACATCCTTACGTTTGTCCTCTAGCCATCCTTGCTTAGCCATTTTGTACACAAATACAAAAAGAAAAGAGTGGGTTTCGAAATAAAATATAATTTGAGATTTTAAATACTTTCTGTAGGCAAGGCAACACCACATGACATACATGCTTTTAAACACGAAGTGAAGGTCATTGATGACTTAAAAAACGTAAAGAAAACAAGTACTCAACATTTTAGCACTCACTGAGACAGCTAGAAGAAGACTACTGATAATCCAGCTTGCATGTGCGATCAAGTTAAGCCAAAGATCATGCGGCCCCTAGACAACTTACGTATGAAGTGAAGTACAACATAATATCATGACAGAGATATATACAATCAGTTTAAAAGTAAGCTAATAATGAAACAAGGATTATAATAATACTCAATTTTTATAAACTACTTTTAAATACATCTCAAAATAAATTAACAAAAATAACATTATGTACACCGACAATATGTGTTAAGCAAGTAAATTATCCACAAAATACTCAGTTGCAGCCACCATATTCTAAAATTTGTCTCTGATTCCATACACGTACATAGGTCTATTAACGGGAAAAATACAACGTGATATGAAGCTGGCTTATCTGCTAAAGTATTTTTCCTTTCAGCAGACCTATGCACATGTATGGAATCAGAATCAAATTCTAGAATATGATGGTTGCTACTGAATATTTTCTAGATGTTTTAGGACATGTTTCCGGTACGAGATAATTTTTGTTTCTATAACACTATTTTTATTATACTTATTTGGACTTATATTTTCAAAAAAATGTATATAAAACTGTATATTATTACAATACTTGCTTGATTAATAGCTTACTTTTCCACTGATTGTGTACCTCGCTGTGATGGTGTTATGTTGTACTTAACTTTATATTTAGCTCGTCTCTGACCATATGATTTCTGGTTTAGCTTCACAATCTCTTCGATCACACTTGTAAGCTGGATTACCAGCAAGACTTGTGGTTGAGCCAGCGCTACAGTGGTGAGTGCTTGTGTTTAAACAAATGCTATTCTCTTCATGTTTAAAAGCATTATGTCATGCACTGCTGCCTTTGTAAAAGACAATTTAATAAGTATTTAAAATCTCCAATTACGATTTTCTCCGTAAATTGTGTTTGATTTCGAAGTACACTATTTTCTTTTTTTATCTGTGTACACCACTCCGTCTACAGGCCACAAGTGATCCATCGGGACCATCCGACAGCCGTGTCATCCTCAGAGGAGGATGCGGATAGGAGGGGCGTGGGGTCAGCACACCGCTCTCCCGGTCGTAATGATGGTATCCTTGACCGAAGCCGCTACTATTCGGTCGAGTAGCTCCTCAATTGGCATCACGACGCTGAGTGCATCCCGAAAAATGGCAACAGCGCATGGCGGCCTGGATGGTCACCCATCCAAGTGCCGACCACGCCCGACAGCGCTGAACTTCCGTGATCTCACGGGAACCCGTGTATTTTATCTGTGTACAGCACTATGAAAACGATCTGTGATGTACATATGCATTTTCCAAATATACTGATGCTATTAGCAGGTGCTAGAAGCAAATGTTTGAGGAAAAGGGAAGACTACTAAAGTTTAGATGGGTAGATCAGATAACTAATGAGGAGGAAGTGAATTGGATTGGGGAGAAAAGAAATTTGTGATACATAAATCGGTTAACAGCACAAATTTTTTGTATCAAGGTGTCATCAGTTTGGTAATGGTGGGAAGTGTGTGTGTGTGTGTGTGTGTGTGTGTGTGTGTGTGTGTGTGTGTTTGTGTGGGTGAAGGGGGAAAATGTGGAAGGAGTCTAAGGGCTGAGTACAGTAAGCAGGTTCAAATAGATATATGTCGCAGTTATGTTAATATGAGGACTCTTGCACTTGATAGAATAAAATGATGAGTTGCATCAAACTAGTATTTGGACTAAAGACCACAATAAAACAAGTTTTTTTTATGTCCATCCTTGTGACTTGTGGTCTGCGGGACTTTAGGCATTCACTAACGTAATAAACTGAAACAAAAAAATGCCTCTGAGCACTATAGGACTTAACATCTGAGGTCATCAGTCCCCTAGAACTTAGAACTACTTAAACCTAACTAACCTAAGGACATCACACACATCCATGCCCGAGGTAGAATTCGAACCTGCGACCATAGTGGTCGCGTAGTTCCAGACTGTAGCGCCTAGAACCGCTCAAACTGAAACACCTGCAGCCGTCTTTTTGAGGTTATTTTATTATATTGTAACAAGTTTCGGTGATTCAATACACCATTTTCAGGTGTGTATGCATAAACAGTAATGATAACATGATTACAAAGCATCCAAATACAAAGGCAGATTAAAAGCAGAATAAGAACCAACAACATATCTATATAAGTGAATTTACAGTAATCATTTTCTGAAACAACCAACAGATACATACATTGTCACACACCTAAAATAGAATTATATACAGTAGACCATAACGAATTTCCACTCTGTACCATGTACAAATGTACTGTTTATTAATAAAATCATTAATTAAATTTCCATGATTAAAACCTGGTCAGGTAGGTGATACACTAAACTGCAAAACACTGGTATAAATATAACTAACATCAGAAATAAGTATACCAAAGAAATATGCATATATGTGCAAGTAAACCTTTCAAAAGGACAGCATCAGCATCCTCTAACTGTCAGTATAGGTAAAGCTATCAAAATGACAGTATAAATAAATTTAGATGTCAGGTGGAATTTGAAAAACATTGAGGTGAAAACCGTAGACCGGTATATTTATGTCATATGCATAAAATGAATCTTCAACAATGTGTCAAAAGATCATATATAGAAAACCACTTAAATTGTACATTGGGTCTTCTGACATGTTCTTGGACATTAATTTTATGCATACGAGATAAATATGCCCATCAACATCCTATAGCTTCGACCTGACATATTTATATCGTCATTTTGATAGCTATGCCTACATTGACACTTACACGTTGTTGATGCTGTCCTTTTGCGAGGACGCACACAGATTCATATTCCATTGGTCTACTTAGTTCTGATGTTGTTGTAGTTTCTTTTGTACATCTGTCATTTTCTACAGTTATTTTTGTAGATTAGTACGTCACTTCAAGATTTTGCAATTTAGTGTGTCATTTAACTAACCAATTTTTAATTATAGAATATGTAATTAATGGTTATATTAATATGTGGTACATTATATAGAGTGGAAATTCGTTATGGTGTACTATATAATTCTATGTTAGGTCAGTGGCAGTGGTTAAACGTTGCTTTTTATCAAATAATTACTGTGAATTCACTTATGTAGTGTTATCCTTAATTTCTGTTCTGTTTTCAATCTATCTTTGTGTTTGTGTGATTGGTAAGTTGATGACATTATCATTACTGATTATGCAAATAGGCCCGAAGATGGTGTATTATGTCACCGAAACTGGTTGCAGTATAACATCAAAACGACGGCTGCAGGTGTTCTCCATCAGATGTTTTGCGATTACTTGCACGCCACCCCAGACTGCACGCTTCGTACGCCGCTGGCAGGGACTCGCCAGCACTGGAGGGGGCGTGTCCGCCATCAGGTGGCGCTGACGTGCGGCCGCCGTCTGTCCGCCATAAACCAGCGGCGCAGGGCCGCCAACCGGTCCGACAGCTGCGCGTTATTAGCCGCCAGGCCGGCCAACTTTCCCCCAATAAAAGGTCCCAACCGCCGACCGACTCAGTACCGCTGCTTTTTATTGTATTACGCCCGGCGACAGTCGGCCGCTTCCGCCCTCACGGTTTCATCGCCTCGCCGACGGCGAGATTATTGCGGTGTGGGAGCGAGAAGCGATCCGGAGAATCGACAGCCACCGTTTATGAGATAACCCCGTGGAACGCGTTGTCACAGGACAGGGGGACTGCCTGTTCTTTCAGTGTATCGCAACTACGGAGGATTTAGAGGACAACTGCCTAAATTGTGCCACTTTTGAGTTTTATTTATTACATTATTTAAACAACACCCTCTTAAACTGCAGGATGTTGTTCCAAGTATCTGATTTAAAGAATGTGAATATTTATAAAGAGACATACGATGTTGTTCATAGGTGTAGTTCAGCAGCTCCAGAATATTTCAACAAAGATAAAAAGTCAGTCGGCAGCAGCAGAAGAAAATCATTATTTGGTTCACTTTACTTGTTTCGACAGTTTAAATTGTCATCTTCAGAAGTGAAATGGACTCAAATCATGGTAAACCAACGTCAAAATAAGAATCGGACGGTAGTGCCCTTTGTTTGTTTGTTTGTTTGTTTTTTTTTTTTTTGAGTCATCAGTCTTCTTCTTCTTCTTCTTCTGACTGGTTTGATGCAGCCCAGTACAAATTCCTCTCCTGTGCCAATCTCGGAGTAACACTTGCAACCTACGTCCTCGGTTATTTGCTGAATGTATTCCAATCTGTCTTCTACAGATCTCTCAAGTACCATTGAAGTTATCACCTGATGTCTTAAGACTTGTTCTTCAACCCTCTCTCTTCTTCTTGCCAGTGTTCTCCACATATTCTTTTCTTGCCAATTCTGTGGAGAACCTCTTCATTCCTTAAAATTACCAAGTAAGCAGTAAGCAGTCGCAAAATCATGTTTCTTTTTATTCACTTTTGCAGATCGATTTCAACTGATTAACAGCCATCATCGGTGCTACAAATACAAGAATAAAAATAAAAATAATTAATAACAGTGACCAAATGAATAAATGTACATAAAGAAATGTAGAACCAATTAAATTTATGTAGACGCATTAAACCATTTAAAATGCACATACAAATTTCCCTTTCAACGAATACGTGCCCTGAGTAGTAATACTGTCTTAAGCAGAGTTCAAACATAAAGTGATACATCGGGAACTGACTATGACAACGAGAAACCATAAGGGGGCACTGCAAAGCAAACCCGCCCTCTGTGCGAAAAGATACAGCTAAAATAAAAAATGAGAAGAAGAAATGGCATACAAAGTGAGGTAAAATATAATGATATAATACTAAAATATTTACATAAAATGGATATATTGGCAAAGATTTTATCAACCACATAGTACAGTTATATACGCCAAAAAGCGATTGTACAAATTACTAAAAACGAACAAACATAGATGAGAAGCACACCATAGAAAAAATTTTTAAAAAATAAAAAAAATTTTAAATTATTTATGATATTATCGAAGAGCAAAAGTTAATCATAATGCCAAAACGTAAAACGGTGTTGGCATCCATCTAGCGTACAGTTAATGATATTCCTTACCTTATCAGTCCACTTAACTTTCAATGTTCTTCTGTAGCAACAGATCTCAAATCCTTCTTCTCCCACTGTCTATGTTTCCTAACCATACAATGCTGTGCTGCAAATGTACATTCTCAGAAATTTCTTCCTCAGATTAAGGCCATGTTTAATAATAGTAGACTTCTCTTGTCCAGGAATGCCCTTCTTGGTAGAGTCAGTCTGCTTTTTATGTCCTCCTGACTGATTTCGTCGTGGGTTGTTTTGCTACCTGGGTAGCAGAATTTCTTAACTTCTACTTCGCGACCATCAATCCTGATGTTTAGTTTCTCTCTATTCCCATTTCTGCTACTTCTAGTTACTTTCGTCTTTCTTCTATTTACTCTCAATTCATATTTTGCACTCATTTGACTGTTCATTCCATTCAGCGGATACTGTAATTCTTCTTCACTTTCACTGAGGATAGCAATTGTCATAAGCGAATTTTATGATTGATATCCTTTCACCTTGAATGTTAATTCCACGCGTGAACCTTTTCTTTATTTCCATCATTGCTTCTTCGACGTGTAGATTCAACAGTAAGGTCGAAAGACTACATCCCTGCCTTACACCGTTTTTAATCCGAACACTTCGCCCTTGCCTTCCAGCCTCTTGGTTCTTGTACATATTGCGCTTTACCCCTCTCTCCCTATAGCTAACCCCTATTTTTTCTCAGAATTTCGAACAGCTTGCACCATTTTACATTGTCGAAGGCTTTACTTGGTCTACAAATCCTATGAGCATGTCTTGATTTTTCTTTAGTCTTTTTTTCATTATCAACCGCAACGTCAGAATTTCCTCTCTGGTGCCTTTACCTTTCCTAAAGCCAAACTGATCGTCATCTAGAACATCATCTGTTCTCTTTTCCATTCTTCTGTTTATTATTCTTGTTAGCAACTTGAATGCATTAGCTGTTAATCTGATTGTGCGATAATTCTCGCACTTGTCGGCTCTTGCAGTTTTCAGAATTGTATAGATGGATGTAGGCTTAGGCTTCCGCGGCCGTTGTCTTCTTCAATAAAGCAACAGCATAGGAAAATTCAGTTTACAATGGAAACAGAGAAGAATGGGGTGCTGCCTTTTCTCGACGTGGAAGTTTATCGAAAACCTGATGGTAAACTTGGCCACAAAGTGTACGGGAAACCAACCAATACGGACAGGTACCTTCACGCCTCCTCTCACCATCACCCCACGCAGAAGAAGTCCGCCCTGCACACGCTAACGAAGAGAGCGTACAGGATAAGCGACGAAGAACATCTGAAGACAGAACTTGAACCCCTCAGGTCCATCTTCGGAACTAATGGCTATGGGAAGCAGATGATAGACAGCACAATGTCGACAAGGGAGAAGACTAATAGGGAAGAGGAGAAGGAGGCACAGAGCATTGCTGTGTTACCATATGTACAAGGGGTCACCGAACGTATTGGCAAAATTCTACGAAAAGCCGACATCAAACCAATTTTCCGAAGCAGAAACAAAATATCAGACATGCTCGGTTCTACCAAGGATGCAGTTGACAAACTACACACAGCTGGCGTGTATGAAATTGGTTGTGCGTGTGGATTAGTCTACATAGGTGAGACGGGACGTCCGATTAGCACAAGGCTCTCGGAACATGAAAGATATATCCGCCTGAAACAACACACTAAGTCAGCAGTGGCGGAACACCGAGACGAGTGCGGGAAACCAATATTTTTTCAAGAAGCCCGCGTCCTGGCGAAACAGCCTCTCACTTTCAAAAGAAAGATTAGAGAGGCGATAGAAATAGCCAAAAGACCCGCCAACATGAATAGAGAGGACGGGTACAAGCTTCCAAGGTCTTGGCTGCCTGCAATAGCAGGGTTACGGAGCGGCGGCAGAGCCGTGGCGGCCCATGCAGACACGCGGAGAGCCGCAGTAGTGGTCGCGAGCACACAAAGCAATGGCACGCCACAGCCGACTTCTGGACAGCATGGAAACAGTGTGACGTCACAGCCATCACCTATTCGCTATTCGTCCGTTTCCTCCAATGGGGTGGATTAATATAAAGACCAATAGAAAACAGCCATTTCAGCCAATGACAGATAATAAAGGAAACACCAATAAAGCATACCTTTCAACCCTCCTCCTCCTCCTTTTACAGCCAATCAAGTAACGACACGGTTTTCTCGTGCAGCTATTTAAGGAATCAAGTGTGTTGATTTAGCAGTTAACGTAAGGCCCTGCTGAAGGCTAGCTGCAACGCTGGCCGAAACGTTGGCGCATTTTAAATTATGACGATGCGGTCTGATACCCTGAAGAATTTTATTGTGTGGATGGAGTTTCTCCAAAAGTCGTATGGTATATCGCCATACTCATACATTCCACACACCAACGTGAATAGTCGTTTTGTTGCGCCTTATTCCAGTTGCCACTTACGCCGGTGATTTTAGGAATTGTTTGTTACGTATTCCTTCTGCCTTATTTGATTTTAAGTCTTCCAGAGCTCTTTTAAATTCTGACTATAATACTAGATCCCCCACTCTTTTGTATCGACTTCTGTTTCTTCTTCTATCACGTCATAAGGCAAGTCCTCGTCCTCATAGATGCCTTCAATGTATTCTTTCCATCTATCTACTCCCTAGTTTGCATTTAGCAACTGAATTTCCATTGCAGTCTTAATGTTATCACCCTTGCTTTTAATTTCATCGAAGGTTGTTCTGACTTTCCTATAAGCTGAATCAGCCCTTCCAACCATCATTTATTTTTCGATTTCTTCACATTTACCATGCAGCCATTTCGTCTCAGCACTTTTATTCATTTCATTCCAAAGTGACTTGTATTTATGTATTCCTGAATTTCGCTGAACATTTTTATACTTCCTTCGTTTATGCATCAAGTGAAGAATTTCTTCTGTTACCAATGGTTTCTTCGCAGTTGCTTTCTTTGAACCGACAGTTTCCTTTCCAACTTCTATTATTGCACTTTTTAGTGAAGTCCGTTTCTCTTCAACTGTACTGCCTACTGAGCTATTCTCTGTCGCGGTATCTATAGCCTCAGAGAAATTCAAGGGTACCTCTTCATTCCTTAGTCCGTTTCTCACTTTTTGCGCATTGGTTCTTCCTGACTACTCTCTTAAACATTAGTCTATTCCTCATAATTACTAAATTGTGATCTGAGTCTATATCTGCTCCCGGGTATGCCTTATAATCGTAATGTCTGTCTGTCTTCTTCCGACTGAAATCTTCCCGTATCTCCTCGCCTTTTCCAAGTATACCTGCTCCTCTTGTGATTTTTGAATAGAGTATTTGCTGTTACTAGCTGAAATTTAATGCAGAACTCAATTAATCTTTCTAATGACTGGCACCAAACCCATATTATCGTGTAACCTTTCCTTCTACACCTTCCCCTACAACTGCGTTCCAGTCCCCCATGACTATTAGATTTTCATCTCCCTTCACGTACTGGATTATCATTTCAATCACTTCATATACTTTCTCTGTCTCTCCATCTTCAGCTTGCGATGTCGGCTTGTATACTTGAACTATTGTAGTCAGTGTTGGTCTGTTGTCGATTCTGATAAGAGCCACACTAGCACTGAACTGTTCACAGTAACACACTCTCTGCCCTACCTTTCTAATCATTACGAATCCTATTCCTGTTATTCCGGTTATACCATTTTCTGCCGCTGTTGATACTACCCTGTACTCATCCGAACAGAAATCCTTATATGATATATTTATAGCAATGCCACTCTATTTTATTGATTATATAGCAAAGGATACTACCGTCCGATTCTTATTTGGACTTTGGCTCTCCAGTGATTTGAGCCTATTTCTGCTGGAGATGCCAGTATAAGCTGTCGTAACCGGTAAAGTGATTCAAGTAAAGATTTTCTTGTACAGTTGACGACTGACTTTTTATCTTTGTTGAAAAAAGAAACACTACACTTTATTTTCTAATCCTCTGCAAGTTGTACAAATCAGGAATCTGGTTTCCTAAATTACACCAGTGGGTGCATGTGCATTACCGCCATTATAGATCCCTGAGGTTAAGATACGTACTAGTCTAAGTTTAGGGAAATGTTTCGTATTTTAGTTCGTATGAGACTGGTGTGATAAGTTTGGTAAATTTCCAGAAAAGAATGAAATATTTTTGTTTTGCCTTCATGGTTGGTAAGCTTGATTATTCCAAGGATCGTACAAAGAATTTCAACAGCGTAGGGTACGGTTCATTGTTGTCAGCACTCTGAGTTTGGCTGTGTGTCGACCGCGCTTGAAAAATGGAGAAAACAGAGTTTCGTGCTGACTGGACTGCCTCATCAATCAAGAAAGAATTGGATTAAATTCACGCGGTCTCTGCATCATCACTGAAGATTATTTGCTTTTTAATTAATGAATTGAAGCGTCGTCGGACAGTCGCTAAAGACGAACGCGCTCAGGCCGTCCAATTGAGGTCACCACAGAGGAAGCCATCAACAAAATCCATGATATGGTAATGCGATTGCTGCCACTGTAGGCACCACAACTGAGCGACTATTTAGTGTCCTGCACGGAGGATTGGCTATGAAGTGTGCGGGGTGGGTGGCGCGATTGCTTACATTCGACCAAAAGGGCACTCGGCACAACATTTCAGCACAATGCCTGGCGATCTTTAATCGCAATCCACATGTTTTTAGCGCCAATTCGTGACTGCAGATGAAAATTGCGTCTTTCACCACATACCAGAGTCAGTGTGACGGGCAAGATAATGGACAAAGACTGGTGAAAGTTCACCGGATAAGACACAGACTAGAATGAGATTTTTACTCTGCAGCGGAGTGTGCGCTGATATGAAACTTCCTCGCAGATTAAAACTGTGTGCCGGACCGAGATTCGAACTCGGGACCTTTGCCTTTCGCAGGCAAGTGCTCTACCAACTGAGCTACCCAAGCACGACTCACGCCCTGTCCTCACAGCTTTACTTCCGTCAGTACCTCGTCTCCTACCTTCCAAACTTTACAGAAGCTCTCCTGCGAACCTTGCAAGCAAAGGTCCCGAGTTCGAGTCTCGATCCAGCACACAGTTTGAATCTGCCAGGAAGTTTCATATCAGCGCACACTCCGCTGCAGAGTGAAAATTTCATTCTCGAAACATCCCCTAGGCTGTGGCTAAGCCATGTCTCCGCAATATCCTTTCTTTCGGGAGTGCTAGTCCTGCAAGGTTCGCAGGAGAGCTTCTGTAAAGTTTAGAAGGTAGGAGACGAGGTACTGGCGGAAGTAAAGCTGTTAGGACGGGGCGTGAGTCATACTTGGGTACCTCAGTTGGTAGAGCACTTGCCCACGAAAGGCAAAGGTCCCGAGTACGAGTCTCGGTCCAGCACACAGTTTTAATCTGCGAGGAAGTTTCAAGGCACAGACTATTTTGTCAGCTGGTAAAGTATGATCACTCCTTTTTTTTTTGCGGTTCCCAAGGGATGTTACTCATACCTTACTTGGAAAAGAAAAGAACCATAACGGATCCCTATTATGATTCATTGTTGGATAGTTTGAAACTTGCGTTGCGTGAGAAAAGAGCGGGGTTGACACGCAAAGAATCCTCCTTCACCAGGATAATGCACCATCCCACACATCAGGGATAACAATAGTAAAAGTGTCTGAATTAGGCCTTGAACTGCGTCCTCATCCAACCTGTTCACCACATTTAGCCCCAAGTGACTTCTACCAGTTCCCTAACTTGAAACATTCGCTTGATAGCAAGAAATTTTTATCAAATGAGGAAAAGATAATTGCCGTCAATGAGTATTTTGCATAGTCTGACAGAACCTATTTTACCGATGGGAGCTGAAGGCCACTGAACCAAGTGTATATCCCTCAAAGGAGACTAAGTATGTCGAGAAGTAAGGTGAGTTGTCTACGAGACAAAGATTTTTTCTTGTTTTTTTTTCCTTTTTTTACTGTCAGACTTACCAAACATACCTATATCACTATTTGCAGGAACTGCGACGTGGGTACGAAAAACTTGATTTCGGTGTTAGAGCTCATATTCTACTCCTCTTCATGATCACATTAACCATGAGAAACACAACTGGTTTGAATAATTCTGAATAAACAGTATGCAGTAAGCTGTACTGAAGAATTCAAACAAAGTTGGATGGAGAAAAATGTTGGTGACAATGGATGAAAAGATCCTTATTATTGACTGCCGAGAATATTCACTAAATTTGTCCATTGACGTTATGAACAATGACTTTCTGTCAGCGTCTGGGCCTGCATTGTTGGCGACTGTTCGATTAGGCATCATGTTCTTCCACGCAGGCTCAACAGAGAAACTTACAATGTTGTCTTAGAGAACACCTTTTCTACGCTCTCCAGATACGTCCTCGGCCTGTAATCTCATTGACAGTAGTAGAATTGTCTTCACTGATGAATCATATTTCTAACTGAGCCCCAGTGACCAGTGAAGACATGACTGGAGGCGCCAGAGACAGTGGTGGGGTACCAACCTCATTGTCGCCCGCCATACGGCCCGACAACCAGGAGCGATGGTCCGGGGTGCCATTTCTTTCACAGCAGGGTCCCTTTAGTTATCATCCGCGGCACACTTACAGCACAGCGCTAGATCGACGATGTTCTACCCTCCGTTTTGTTACCACTCGTGACAAGCTGTCCTGCGCTTACAAAAAAATGCCTCTGAGCGCTATGGGACTTAACATCTATAGGCATCAGTCCCCTAGAACTTAGAACTACTTAAACTTAACTAACCTAAGGACATCACACAACACCCAGTCATCACGATGCAGAGAGAATCCCTGACCCCGCCGGGAATCGAACCCGGGAACCCGGGCGTGGGAAGCGAGAACGCTACCGCACGACCACGAGCTGCCTGCGCTTACATTTCAGCAAGATAATGCCCGCCCGGTGAGAATTTGTGCTGCTTGTCTTCATGTATCCAAAATCCTACCATGACTAGCAACGTCGTCGGATCTCTACCCAACTGAGAACGTTTGAAGTATTATGGGTAAGGCCTTGCAGCTGGTTTGGGATTTTGACGCTCTAACGCGCCAGAATTTAGCATCAACCCTCAGGAGGACATGAAACAACTAAATCTGAAAAGTGCAGCTTAAGGAGCAAACGTTGACCAACGCCCTAGTGGCTTGCTCAGTCTGTGAACCTCTTTCTCTTGAATAAATCATCCAGTTTTTCTGAAACTGTGATCATTTGTTTGTCTGTAAATGTACATCACATCGACCGATTTCCATCCCACTGAGATAACTCCTTCATGGTTGTCTTTTTTTGTGTCTAAGAGGTTACATCCACCGATGGTGAGTACATGTACGAAGCTACATTGCCATATGACCAAGCCTTCTGAGTGCTTAATTTTTTTTGTAATGTAGCACATATGAGATAAGGTATGTGACCAGTCACTAAATGGCGTCGCTCACCTACGTTCTGAAGGATGTCGGAAAACTGTCTGGCTGTAGAAACATACACTCCTGGAAATTGAAACAAGAACACCGTGAATTCAATGTCCCAGGAAGGGGAAACTTTATTGACACATTCCTGGGGTCAGATACATCACATGATCACACTGACAGAACCACAGGCACATAGACACAGGCAACAGACCATGCACAATGTCGGCACTAGTACAGTGTACATCCACCTTTCGCAGCAATGCAGGCTGCTATTCTCCCATGGAGACGATCGTAGAGATGCTGGATGTAGTCCTGTGGAACGGCTTGCCATGCCATTTCCACCTGGCGCCTCAGTTGGACCAGCGTTCGTGCTGGACGTGCAGACCGCGCGAGACGACGCTTCATCCAGTCCCAAACATGCTCAATGGGGGACAGATCCGGAGATCTTGCTGGCCAGGGTAGTTGACTTACACCTTCTAGAGCACGTTGGGTGGCACGGGATACATGCGGACGTGCATTGTCCTGTTGGAACAGCAAGTTCCCTTGCCGGTCTAGGAATGGTCGAACGATGGGTTCGATGACGGTTTGGATGTACCGTGCACTATTCAGTGTCCCCTCGACGATCACCAGTGGTGTACGGCCAGTGTAGGAGATCGCTCCCCACACCATGATGCCGGGTGTTGGCCCTGTGTGCCTCGGTCGTATGCAGTCCTGATTGTGGCGCTCACCTGCACGGCGCCAAACACGCATACGACCATCATTGGCACCAAGGCAGAAGCGACTTTCATCGCTGAAGACGACACGTCTCCATTCGTCCCTCCATTCACGCCTGTCGCGACACCACTGGAGGCGGGCTGCACGATGTTGGGGCGTGAGCGGAAGACGGCCTAACGGTGTGCGGGACCGTAGCCCAGCTTCATGGAGACGGTTGCGAATGGTCCTCGCCGATACCCCAGGAGCAACAGTGTCCGTAATTTGCTGGGAAGTGGCGGTGCGGTCCCCTACGGCACTGCGTAGGATCCTACGGTCTTGGCGTGCATCCGTGCGTCGCTGCGGTCCGGTCCCAGGTCGACGGGCACGTGCACCTTCCGCCGACCACTGGCGACAACATCGATGTACTGTGGAAACCTCACGCCCCACGTGTTGAGCAATTCGGCGGTACGTCCACCCGGCCTCCCGCATGCCCACTATACGCCCTCGCTCAAAGTCCGTCAACTGCATATACGGTTCACGTCCACGCTGTCGCGGCATGCTACCAGTGTTAAAGACTGCGATGGAGCTCTGTATGCCACGGCAAACTGGCTGACACTGACGGCGGCGGTGCACAAATGCTGCGCAGCTAGCGCCATTCGACGGCCAACACCGCGGTTCCTGGTGTGTCGGCTGTGCCGTGCGTGTGATCATTGCTTGTACAGCCCTCTCGCAGTGTCCGGAGCAAGTATGGTGGGTCTGACACACCGGTGTCAATGTGTTCTTTTTTCCATTTCCAGGAGTGTAGTTCCATTCAGGCTGCCACTTCCACCTCCTTCTTACTTCAAACTTTGAGCTGTGTGCGGCTCGTGTTCGTGGCGTTTATTGTTTGACGTCTTTGCGATACTGCCGTCTCGTTTCTTATTCGCTTTACTGGCGTCACTAAGTAGCTGGCTTGCTTGCCCGTTAGTGGTAGCAGCAGCGCTTATCGATAGGAGCACTGTTGTACTATCTTTGGAGCGACCGCTAGTATTTCCAGGTCGTCGTGTATCGGTAGTTCAGTCGGAATGGAGCAGCAGTGAGGTCTGGACAGCCATGACTCCCCCAACCATTGCCGACACACATGACTTGAGTGGGAGCGACCTTGGTTGGTCATTCAGTCGGTAGTCTCATCGGACAACGTGTGTTTGGTCGCCAACCGCTTCTGGTTTCTCCGTGTGTGTCGACTTGTGATACGTCCTTGTTGTTCCACAGTCATTGGTTTCAGTATTGTTCGAGTTGCTGGTGGAGGTGTTTGTGTGGAACCGTGTGTAGCTTGTGTGGTTTTGTCTGCGCAGCTATTTTAATGCTGTCTGTGTGATGCATGTGGACAGACGGTTGGAACAGAGCAGCGAGGAAGTCTCCGCGGAGCGAGGCCAGGTCGCGACTTCTGGCGCCCTGCACGCACTGTCAGATCGTGAGGCGCTAGCTGCGAGAGCGACAAAATTCGTTGCCCAACGAACATGGACGCTGTAGCTGAGTGATTATTTACCTGTTATGAAGACTCAACTGTTGTGACATCCCTTCATTCATTTGCGGGTTGTTGCTCCCTGGGCCGTTGGGGCTAGCAGCAATGTATGATGTGTTGGAGTCAGCGAAATCTTGCAGCCGTCTTCCTATATTGTGATTAATTATTACATTGACTGTTACTTGCCAGTGAAGTTCACCAGCGGTATTTTCTGCCCTGTGACCATTAATGCCCCGGTTACCTGCCCTGGTCCTCAGCGTAATTTTCTGGCAGTGTGCCTTACCTCATCGTGTTGATGCTGTCCGGCACGGCGTGTAGTTCGACAGCCTTTTAAGTTGTTTGGTTCAAATTTTACTTAGAGTGTTTATTGTTCCCTTGGCTGTTTTTAGACGCCAGTTTCTGAAGACGTAGCGCTGTTCGTATCCTCGTCCTCAGCCCATACATTTCATCATTGTGCCTCTGGTTGGATGGAAGGGAATTTGTTAAATTGTTGGTCGGTCCTTGGGCCACCCCTAGTTTGGGTTGCCATCCATTTATTTAACTTCAACTCTTGGCTGCCTGTCTCACCTCACCTTGTAAGGTGGTTATAATTTCGCACCTTACAAGCACTCATCCACATGCTTTACCGTGATCTCCAAACGTAATTAGGTATCATGTGATAGGAGTACATCGTATATATGAATATATAAAGGATACTGACATTGTCATGTACGTCTTTTAAATAATTGTTAACGCTTATTGCATGAAAGGTGACGACGTGTCTTTATTATAAACAAAGTGTAATGAATGATTGCCTATATTAGTAGAGGTTGGAACGCCAGTGGAAATGAAATGGCTGGTGGGACTGAAGCCTTGGGGAAGGCCCACGCAGGTGTGTTGGTCCTGCTTAAACACAGGAAATAGCAAGACGGACGTTGTAGCACCTACGCGCTGGAGCACAATAGAGTCGCGACCTGCCAGTTTGGAGCCGAACAGGAAAGATTAAACTTCGGAAACGCTGTAAATCTTGGCTGCAGGTGAGACGAACGAAGAAGCGGCACCTCGGAAACCACGCAGGCTGGGTTATTTCCAGGGATTTTTACTCAAAAGCGTAACATTGTGCGAGTATAGGTTTTTCCTGGGAAATTTTCAGCGCTGGACGACAAAAGACCAAAATATGGTTGGTCGGCGTTCGGAAGAATCTATAGAAAGGGTTTCGGGAATATGATTCGTTTTCGGAATTACGAGTGTGGGGAGCCAAGCCTTGCTGGGAAGCCAGCACTGGAGAGACGCGGTCTTCCTTTGTGAGCGCCCGTGTGTGACAGTCGCTGGTCATCAGTTTTTGTTGGTACAGACGGACTTGCTGTCTTTGCTCTCAGTAGAGTTTATAGTTAGGACAGTTAGGAAATGTACTGTTGTGAACCTATGCGATTCTGGACTTCACCTCCGGGTTGGAAGTCGTCGTTGAGTACGCAGCGTTCAGTAACTGGGAGCACTTCCTTTGCCTGTACGTATGTTGAGGCGTTATCTGAACTCCGTCCTTTTGGTTGGGATTTCACGTTTCTCGTCTGTAGCACACAGAGAGGAGAAGACAGTATTAAAGTATATTAGAGGACCGCCTTCTGCAGTCCTAGTATTTGAAAGAGTTTATTTGCTGCTGGAGTTCTTCCATCGTCGCAGACTAGTACGAGAACCATCACTTCAACACACCGGATGCAGTACACACGGTGATATCGCAAACTGCTTCGGCTCATTAGGGCTATAAAGCTAAACAGCTGTGATCAGGTTAGTTTATTTCCACTGAGGTTCCACACCACCGTAGATCACCTTTGAAAGTGGTGTCTTCTAGTGTTTGGTACGTAGATGATGTCAGTCATTTCGCGTTATTGATATTAGATCGCGCAGTCATAATAAGGGGAAAAGTTGGGCAATTGATTAGTAATTTTACTTAGGGAATGTAAACTTTATAGTATAAGTTTTTTTTAAATCTACAATAAATATATAAGCAGGAACAACGTTTATCATTTAATGGGATTAGTTGCCTTCATCATTCATCTATGTTAGGATTTTAATTTATAGAATTAAGAGATCCTAAGATCTGGTTCAGGGGGTAGTCAGACAGGGCCAAATCTTCATTTTAGAGTTTATTATCCTCCGTTGTGCACATTCATTTTACACTCGCCTGGAGTAACATCTTGGAACGTTATGTTTCAGCTACCTTCTCAGGCCGATCCTTGGAACACTTCTGAGCACCACTTGTTCTGTTTGTTTTAGATTGTGATTTTGTTTTTAGTTTGAAGTATTGTGCGAGACCTTCGATCATGTACTAATTCAGTTCCTTCAGCCGTGTTAAATTAAAATTTTGAAGATTGATTTACTAAAAAAAATCTTTTTCCCTTAAAATTTGTTCTGCCTTAAATTGTTTGTAATCCAGGCCCTAAGCCGTTAGTTGTTTGATGTGTTATGTGTGGCCTTCAGCCGAGGATTTACGTGAACCCCTTTTAATAAGGCCTTCAGCCGTGTGTATTCTTTAAAGGAAAATTTTTTTATAAGAAGGATTGCGTTTATTTTAATTGTTTGTCTGACTTGTTGTTCAGGCGTTCAGCCGTTGTTTCAAATTTGTTTGTGGCCTTCAGCCGTGCAGTAAGTTAATATTTCTTTAATTAAGATTTCGGCCGTTCTGTTGTAAGTTTAAAACGAAATTAGAAAAAATGTTTTAATGATGGGTTTTAATTATAGTTGTCCTTCAGCCGTGTAGTGTAGGCCTTCAGCCGCTAATTGTTTTCAATTGCATGTTATTTTTAACAAAATTTCCTTCTATTTTAATTTCTTTTGATTTTTAAGTCAGGTCTTCAGCCATTCTCGTTTTTGGTGTGGTTTTGGGCCTTAAGCCCAGAAGGCATCTCAAGTTTTCTTTAACCAGACCTTCAGTCATATTGTCTAACTGTGATCTTTTAAAGCAATGTGTAAGTAAGTGGTTCTTAGAAAATTAAAGTTGTGCGTTTGATTGTGCAACTGACAGTAACTGTTTACAGCCCCATCCTGTGCGCTCTCTTAGTACCTACCAACCAGGTTTCAAACTTAACTGCCGAGTCATCTCATGTACTGCGACCTACGGAGGCAGGTAGCACAGTAGTAAGACACTGGGCTCTCTCTTTGGGGAGGTTTCCGGATGCAGTCCCCATTAAAATTTAGGTTTCCTGTTATTTTACCTATCAATGCTAGTGCTATGTGTCCAATGAACTCACCATCGATGGATTGTTAAACCCTAATCTTCCTTTTTATATCGTTTTTCCTGCAGAGAGCGTTCACAACAAGGTGCAAAGCGGGAATTAGTTATTGTCTCACCCTGCAAACAGGATAGGATAAGTTAAAAGTCTGATGATAAAAAGCACGTCGTGCGGCGTAAGCTGAGTCTCCATGTGGTTGACGTGGAGTAATAAATTACGAAAGGAAAAAAATCGGCCACAGAACTCATTCTTGCGGCACACACGCTGGTATAAGTAGGTAGTTGTACCCATTTGGACAGTGCCCTGAATTACTAGCACTTGATTCGGAAATGGCTTCCCGCCCCCCCCCTCCCCCCCTTCCCCATCCACAGGGGCCACACAGGTTCAACAAGGCAGCCGTGGTCCGTGAACAATCAGCATATGGTCATGATGTCTGTATGTGATTTCTTTTACACCACTCTCCAATGCTCAGGAGAAAGTTGTAACCACTTCTGCCTGTCGCAACACTACCCAGTTCAGTTTACCACTCGTTATGAACTCACCTTTTTACTTCCAAGTTATTATGGAGTCAGCTTTCTACACTGTAACTGAATAGGAAGGGTCAATTTGTGTCTCATGCTGTAGGTAGGAAAGGTAAACTGAAAATCTGAGTAGTCTAAAAAGCACGTCATCTTATGCAAGTGTAACCCTCCGTCGGTCGCAGCCTTTTCGTAACTTCGTTCAATCGCAATGCACCAAAAAAGCACACATTTCAAATTTCCATAAGTCCCATCTCGATTTGGATTAGGTGGATATCCCTTTGTATTGACCTTCTTTAGGATCTAGATTAAGAGATCAAAAAAAGAATTGAAGGAATGAAGATTTTTACTACCTAAAACATACGATTTTGAAAACAATCATTTTTTAGCCCTCCACTGTATTTGAGTCACAAATACACAGTTTCAGTCGTGCAAGGCACACACCTACGCCTCTTGAAGAGTGGTTCGTCTTTATCAAAATTAATTTTGTGGTTGAACTTCCTCAGGCGGATTTGGAGGCTGGAGGGGATTGCATGCCTCTTCTGGCTCCTTCTCTGCAGCTCTGGGAGAGTAAGCTTGGGGACCAACTTTCTGGGAAACACCCACCTGCGCAATGGTTCAAGGTCATTGCCAAGATACACCAGTAGAGAGTTGATCCCAGCCAAATTCATCATCGAATAAAAGATTACCATTGGTCAACGCTTGTTGTTTCTAACATACATCATAAGTTGAACACATCTGGTCTGTAGTATCCATTCCACCTTTTGTGGAGTTGAAGAATGTTATGATCTCTGGCTTCTTGACCTGCCCAGATGAAGGATCAATAGGATCGTCGTTATGAAGGGAAGAAACGAGGAGAACATTTTTTTTCTCTCTCTTGGTATGTGCGAGACCAGAGTTTTCCCATCGTTGAACCCGAACATATTGTCATACTGTTTCCTTCCCTTCACATTCACAAAGGCTGGAGGCAACTCTGTCGTGTTTTTCCTTACCGTACCAACATAAGTGAGCTTATGGCTTTTGAGCACATCAACAAGCGCAAAGTCTGTAAACCAGTTGTCTGACGTGATATTTCGTCCACTTCCCAGTAAGCGCCGAACCATTTGTTTGACGACCTTAGGTGGTTTGTTGCTCACCCTGAAAGGACCGTCAGGCTGCGCACCAGTGTACACTTCCAAGTTGTATGTGTAGGTCATCTCTGCATCCACGAGGGCGAACAGTTTGATCCCGTACTTGTTGGGTTTCGAAGGAACGCACTGACGAAAGGGGCATCTTCCTCTAAACCTGGGAGCAGTTCGTCTCTGGTGACGTTCTCTCCAACAGAGTTTTGACAATTCTCGACAAATACTTGTAAGATTTCACGAATAGGACAGAGCCTGTCAATCTTTTCCCTTTGCTCTCGAGAATTACGATCATCAAAGCGAAGGCACCTGATCAAGGTTTTAAAGCGTCTTAGGCTCATACCCAGGCCAAATTTTTCAATTACATCATTTTCACGACCCCAAAGCTCTTCTAAACTTTGACGATTGGCGTTATAGGCTCCTGCAAGGGACAGTAAACCAATAAACGCCCGAACTTCAGTCGTATCAGTTGACGTAGTGTCTCTCGCTCGAGCAAAATTCCACTTGATGCTCTCGATATACTGATTGGTGTATTTCACCATCGTTTCGCGCAAAGCATCAGTGAAAAAGTGATTCCATCACTCAGCTGGAGTTTTCGCCAGTCTGGCTGCTCCTACGACTCCTGGAAGGTGAGTGATAATATTTTCTGGTCCTCCGCGCCTTCCCATATTCGGTGTCTTCTTGGTCCATTATGTCTTCTTATCTTTCTCTAATAGTGCCTCTTCTTCTTCAGTATCACAAGCCTCTTCATCGTCATGATTGTCAGTAAACTCTTGCTCAGAAGCCGTATCATCTTTTCTTTCTTCAACCCCATCATCTGACGCAATATCGCTATCTTCAGCTAAATCTTCTGATAACATTGTATCTTCATCATTATCAGCTGACGAAAGTCTTATTACCTCCTCGACATCTTTCTCGTTACTCAGATCGAACGTTCTCTTCGCCATAGTGTCCAAAAATCTGGAACAGAGGACAAACTAAATAAATTAGTTTCGCCACAACGAGTTCAGCCACAATGTGAAAATTTCGCACGCCTCATGGAACACCATTGTTATTTAGAAATACGACAAAATAACCTTATAAACTAATAAAATATAACGAATAAAGATAAATGCAAGACAAAAATTTAAAATACGAACCTTGGAAGGTGTGACGTCTTCGGCCGCAATGTGCTTTTTTGACCACTTTCTCTGGCTCCGGCTCCAGTGTCGAAGTAACAACAACAATGATGGGAGGTCGGTAAGACCTCCCGAGCCAGGAGAGTACTGGGGAAGGAGCTCCACTGTTCGCCTTTAAGCAGGAGAGCCAACCAAAAAATTGTGTCTGTGCTTTTTTCGTCCAAGTGCGATCGACGAAGGGTTAATCTCCGTGTGGAAGACATGATAGATTATGAAAGAAAAGAAACAAGCCCCAGAACGCATCCCCGTGGTACATGCGCCATCAATCAGCCTGGAGTGCCACACATTTGGACAGTCACCGCGTTATGAGGACGTGGCTCCACATGGTTTTGTTTCTCCCATCCACTGAAAACACACAAATTCGAAAAGGGTGGTGCAGTTTATGAGCTGTCAGAATATGGATGACAATCTCCAACACTCGGAAGAAAGCTGTAACCGTTTCTGTCTGTTGTAACACTGCCCCATTCAGTTTACCACTTTCCATGATGTCAGCTTGTTACCTCATCTGTATTCTGTACTGTAACCGAAGAGCGGGATTGATTTTTTGTCTCATCCCTTAGGTAGGAGAGGAAAACTTATACCAGCCAGTAGACTAAAAAGCACGAGACATGGAATGAGCTTAATTTCCATGTGGAAGACGAGGAGAAATGGATCGCAAAAGATGAAAAAAAAAAAAAAAAGGAAATGGCCCCAGAACGCATCCCTGTGGCACACTCGCTGTTATTCAGCCTGGAGTAGCACACATTTGGACAGTGCCTCGCATTACGAGCACTTGGCTCCGACGTGGCTTTGTTTTGCCCCATCCACAGAGGACACGCAGATTCAACAAGCGAGCGTTGTGGGGTGTGGGTGGCGGTGTATTTGTCAGAAACTGCGCGCCGCGGAACAAGGAAAATATTTTAATCCTGTGTGCGTTGCGCTTGCCCTGCGAAGGAAAGAAAACAAAGGGCCGGTGGCGCTGAATTCCCTGTGTGTCGGCGGCCCGGCTGCACCCGCGTCGGCGCGCCGTGTTGCGGTCGTACGCGGGAAGTCCTCAAAAGCGCAGTGTGTCCGCAGCAAACTGCGGTTCTGCTTCACTTCATGCATTATGCACCGCTTGGGCCAACACCAAGACTGTTGCCGCTCAATTTTAATGCAAGATTATTGCCGGGGAAGTGTGTGTATTGGTCTTTACTATATACAAACCCCTGAAAAAACCAAATTTAAACCTACCCGCTATGCAGGGAACGTGTTCTCGTTGTTGACAATACTCACAAACTAAAGTCCCAAAGAAACTGGTACACCTGTCCAATACCGCGTAGGGCCCCTGCGAGCACGCAGAAGTCCTGCAACATGTCGTGGCATGGACTCGACTAATGTCTGAAGTAGTGCTGAAAGCGATTGACACCATGATTCCTGCAGTGCTGTCCATAAATCCGTGAGAGTACGAGGGGGTGAAGATTCTTCTGAATAGCACGTTCCAAGGCATCCAAGATATGCTCAATAACTTTAATGTCTGGGGAGTTTTATGGCCAGTGGAAGTGTTTAAACTCAGAAGTGTGTTCCTGGAGCCACTCTGTAGCAATTCTGGACGTATAGGGTGTCACATTGCCCTGCTGGAATTATCCGTCCATCGAAATGCGCAATGGACATGAACGGATCCTGTTGATCAGACAGGATGCTTACGGACGTGTCAACTGTTAGAGTCGTATCTAGACGTATAAGGGGTTCCATATCACTCCGACTGCATAAAACCCACACCATTGCAGAGCCTCCAACACCTTGAACAGTCCCCTGCTTACATGCACGGTCCATGGAGTCATGAGGTTGTCTTCATACCCGTACGCGTCCACCGGCTCGATGCAATTTGAAACGAGACTCGTCCGACCAGGCAACATGTTTCCAGTCATCAACAGTCCAATGTCGGTGTTGACTGGCCCAGGCGAGGCTTCAGGCTTTTTGTCGTGCTGTCATCAAGGGTACACCAGTGGGCCTTCGGTTCCAAAAGGCCATATCGATGATGTTTCGTTGAATAGTTCGCACTCTGAAAATTGCTGATGGCCCAGCACCGAAATCTGCAGCAGTTTGCGGAAGAGTTGCACTTCTGTCACGTTGAACGATTGTCTTCAGTGTTTGGTCCAGTTCTGCAGGATATTTTTCGGCCGCAGCGATGTTGGAGATCTGACATTTTACCGGATTCCTGATATTCGCGGTACACTCCTGAAATGGTCGTACGGGAAAATCCCTACTTCATCGCTACCTTGGAAATGTTGTGTCCCATCGCTCGTGCGCCGACTATAACAAAACGTTCAAACTCACTTAAATCTTGATAACCTGCCATTATAGCAGCAGTAACCGATCTATCAACTGCACCAGACACTTGTCTTATATACGCGTTGCCGACCTAGCGCCACACTCTCTCTCTTTACATTTGAATAGGCATGCCTATACCAGTTTCTTTGGCGCTTCAGTGCTTTACTCACAGTGTCTAGAACTCCAGGAGCTTAGGGCTGCCGGTCGGTGTGGCCAAGCGGTTCTAGGCACTTCAGTCTGGAACCGCACGACCGCTACGGTCGCAGGTTCGAATCCTGCCTCGGGCACGGATGTGTATGATGTCCTTAGGTTAGTTACGTCACCACCTTCTCTGCTTTCAGCTCTTGAGAAAGAATGAGCTGCCACTCTTCCAGAGACATTCAGATACCTCTCTACAAGTGTCCCTAGATTTCAAGACGTCATGGAAGGTTGGACACACACGATGATAATGTATTCAGTTAGGTGTTTGGATATTTTTCAGATACCGTATTGTAGACACTAGAACATAGTCCTTGAGATTGAAGAACATTGTGTGAAGATTCGTGTCAGCTACTGAATGGTAGGATTCTCTGAACATAGAAAAAGACCATACACGAAGATTCGACTTGAAGAAACTGAATTTATTGTCTTCTATTAGACATCACCAACTGCACGTTATTCGACAAATAACACATCCACCTAGCTAGTGGCTCTAGGCTCAATTGAGTACATGTACCGCCCTTTACAGCAGCACCCGCCCTAAAAATCGGCAATCGACTGCACTGGCTGTCGCACCAGCGTACTCTTCCACGACTTTCCTCACAGACAGAACCAGTTTACTAGTCGCTGACTGCCGACTTTAGAAATAAACACGGCAACACCATATCCAGCCCCGAGGAAGCAGAACACCTCCTGCAAATCATAGTGCATCCTGGACGGACGGCCGGGGTGGCCGAGCGGTTCTAGGCGCTACAGTCTGGAACCGCGCGACCGCTACGGTCACAGGTTCGAATCCTGCCTCGGGCATGGATGTGTGTGATGTCCTTTCCCTAGGTTTTTTAGGTTTAAATAGTTCTACGTTCTAGGGGACTGATGACCTCAGAAGTTAAGTCCCATAGTGGCCAGAGCCATTCGAACCATTTTTGCATCCTGGACGACTCCACGATATTGCGCGTTCCAAGCTGCTTCACGAAACGTAGTTTAACATTTAGCCATTGTAGCCAATCACTGCCAGTAACAGAATTTGGGCATTTCCCCTGGATTCGCAGGAATTTACTTCCAGAGAGCATCTCTGCAAAACTAACTATACCGGAAAATGGCACGCCTCCGATCCAGCAATGTGGGCTCCGGCCACAACCCATTTGTGAGGGTTAAGGGAAGACGGGTCCGTGCTCAAGCTGCAGAAACCCTCTTTTCTCCGCCGGCCGCGGTGGTCTCGCGGTTCTAGGCACTCAGTCCGGAACCGCGCTGCTGCTACGCTCGCAGGTTCGAATCCTGCCTCGGGCATGGGTGTGTGTGATGTCCTTAGGTTAGTTAGGTTTAAGAAGTTCTAAGTTCTAGGGGACTGATGACCACATATGTTAAGTCCCATAGTGCTCAGAGCCAACCTCTTTCCCCGGTTGGCTACGTCGGCTTTCCGACTGTAGTGTTCCCGAGCCTTTTGTGCGTAGCTCAGGTACCGGGAGTCTTCCGATCAAGCAGTTTCGCACCCTGGATGTTCCGACCACAGCCTCCTCCATTCGCATTTACGTCGATCGTTTACCACCAGCCGATGGGTTGTCACCTTCAGGCGACAGCCCTCGCTTCCATAAATTTTCGTAGCCCTAAGCTCAAAAAATGGTTCAAATGGCTCTGGGCACTATGGGACCAAGAGCTGAGGTCATCAGTCCCCTAGAACTTAGAACTAGTTAAACCTAACTAAGGGCATGCCCGAGGCAGGATTCGAACCTGTGACCGTAGCGGTCGCGCGGTTCCAGACTGAAGCGCCTAGAACCGCTTGGCAACACGCAAGGAACACGCCGCATGTGGTCAGCGGAGTTTTCATTCCTCAGCGCCATCTACCATGGACGCAAAGCATATCCGGACATTTGTACATAGGACCTTGTTTACTCCATTTACAGTCAGGAATCCGTTGCTGCAGTTCTTCGATTTTATTGGTGTTAACCCTGTATTGGCGGACACTCTCGTGACATTTAGTTGTCAATTACACTGTACATGAGAGTGTCAGGATGGTTTTGTTGAGATGTTTTATAATATTGGTATAATAGTTACAAACGATTACGGCTATCAGACGTCAAACACGACCTCAAATTTGTAAATTTAAATATTTATCTAGTGGAACGTGGGCCTAAGGCCTCAGAACTTCCGCTACTGTTCCATAATAATAAGTCCACGTGTAACAGCAGTTGAAGTCTCACATTCCGCTGAATCAGGTTGTGAGTTTTAGAAAGTTGTATTACTAGTTGGACGCTGATCCCCGCTCTTACGTCGGTCAGCTCCTCCTGGACACACAACGTCCACGTCTTGTGTACACGTACTTGAGCAGCCTGGTAAGGAAAAACCGAGGGTTCCAACCACCAACAGCATTGGACCCATTTATGGGACACAAGTTTAGAAGCTGTCATTTCATAGTGCCCTCATCCTTTTTGATTACAAACTGTTATAGACTTTCGTTTATGGAGGACATTAGCGTAATGAGATCCAAGCTAGAAATCTGAGACACTCCAACGGCTATTATCTTATTAACTATCACTTAGTGTCCGTATAATTGCAAGTACATAACTCAGATCCGGCCGCTATACCAGAAAACGAACACCGCAAACAGTTACAACACCGTCTTTAACACCTGTTGCAGTGTCTTCTTCAGTTTCGAGCAATATCAAGTTGATAATTACTGTCACTTTATGTCGTCTAATTACTAGCGAATAAAACGTTTCGCCCTTATTATATGAAAGCCATCATCAGTAGCGCAGAGCGGTACGCCTATAGGAGAAAAATTCGTTGTATTTGCTAGTAATTAGACGGACATAAAGTGACAGTAATTATCAACTTGATATTGCTCGATATTGCTGAACGCCAGCTGTTGGTGAAGCCAGCACCTGGAACGGTAAGGAAAGTACAGTGGTGTGGAAAATGTAAGTGAGCCGTGCAGGTGTCGCGTTTATCCCACTTATTATTTCTCATCTTCTATTACGTCCACCCCGATAGCTGAGTGGTCAGCGTGACGGATTGCCGTCCTACGGGCCCGGGTTCGATTCACGGCTGCATCGGACATTTTCTCCGTTCAGGGACTGGGTGTTGTGTTGTCTTCATCATCATTTCATCCCCATCCGGCGCGCAGGTCGCCTAATGTTGCGTCGAATGTAATGACCTGCACCAAGGCGGCCGGACCTGCCCCGTAAGGGGCCTCCCGGCCATGCCGCCAAACGCTCATTTCCATCTTCTATTACGGTACTGCAGCCTCGTTTTCTTATTCCAATTGCTGGCGTCACTAACTTGTGCCTTACTTGCCCGCTAGCGGCAGCAGCAGTGCGTGTCGATAAGTGCTCTGTCGTACCATCTCTGGAGCGACCGTCGTGTGTCTGGCAGTCAGTTCGGGACGGATCAGCAGTGCAGTCGGGTCGCAGCAGCAGTGAAGTCGGGGGACGGAGCGCCGGTGAGGCGCCGACAGCCAGTGCTCTCGCCGACCACTGGCGACACACGTGATCTGTCCGACGGAGGGAGATTGGAGCGGGGCTACCGTTGGTTGGTCGTTCGGTTGGTCGTCTCATCGGACGACGTATACTTGGTCCTTTCACCGTTTCCGAGCCTGGGCAGTCGGTCGGTTGGCGTGGAGCAGCGACGAAGTCTCCGTGGCGCGTGTCTGGCCGGAGCCACATGCAGCGTCCACGCGCGGTCAGAGGGTGAGGGGCTGTTCCCATTGCTACGAGGTCCGTGGCCCACCGATCCCGGACACGAAGGTTGAGCTTTACTTAATGGTTCAAATGGTTCAAATGGCTCTGAGCACTATGGGACTTAACATCTATGGTCATCAGTCCCCTAGAACTTAGAACTAGTTAAACCTAACTAACCTAAGGACAGCACATAACACCCAGTCATCACGAGGCAGAGAAAAAATCCCTTTACTTAATCTTCCAGCCAGCCACAACTGTTCACATTATGTCGTTTGAATTTCGTTGTGGGCTGTTGGGACATTCCCGCGAGCAACAGCGTGTGTTTTCAAGTGGCGACATTGTAGCCGCCCTCCTGTGGAGTTTAACTTAACTTGATTATTTTGGAATTGAAGTGCGCCAGCGGAATCTTTTGCCTTGTGGCCATTAACGTTCCGCTTACCTGCCCTGGTCGTTGACGTACATTCAGGCAGTGTATTTCCCTCGTCGTGTTGTGGCTGTCCAGCACGGCGTGTAGTTTGACAGCTGAATGTGTAACTCGTTGTGGGCGCCGATACCTTCTGCGTTGTTCCATTGAACTCCCTACTGTGTGCTGGTCGGGTGGAGCGGAAGTTATCCTTTCGCTTGGTCCGTTGACTGTCTGTCGGTTGGGCTGCCGTCGGATTGAGAATCGTTGGGCCGACTGCCTGTCTCACCTAAGCGAGCGTTAGTGCCTGAATTTCAGGCCGACCCTTGGAAACTTCTGAGCGCTGTTTGATGTGCTGCCCTTTCTTATTTGTGTTTGTTGTTTGTTTATGTGTGGCTTCTAGCCGATTTCAAATGATATTAGTTTTGCCCTTAAGGCGTGAGATTCGGCCTTCAACCTGATTTAAAGAAATTTTAGGAGAAGGCCTTCTGGCTTTTAAATTTCAAATTCCTGTTTTGAGTCTTAAGTGATTGGCCCTCACCCGGTTTTAAATTATAGTTGTTTTACCCTTGAGGCGTGAGACTGATGGCGCATTTAGCCGGGAATTAAGTTCTAAAACGAATGTTCGGCTTGCTCTGTTTTTAATGTTTTCCTTACTCTTGTAAATGTTTGTCAAATGAATAAAGTAGTATGTTCGAGTACAACTGACAGCCACTCCTTTTGGCCCCTTTCCACAAAGTAAACTGTGTGTCCTGTCCTGCGGGTATACCAGGGGGTCTCAGTAAGGTCGAAGCTCGCTTTCGCATGATATGTCACTTCCAAGTAACACTGCTCGATAAAAGTTGGACCGCACATAGAAATAACTGCCACAGACAGAACCGAAGGTAACTGAAGAGAAATGCGCAAGGAAGCGAACAAAAATGAAGCTTTTATTCAAAGACAATAATTAGACTGAAGTGATTGCGATTTATGATGTTCCCCGGAAATTACAAAAGACGGGACGCGGTTCTTAATAGCGTGTGTTATCATGAGGGGTGGCATTGCACGATATGCAACGGGCTGCCGCGAGGCTGCAAAGAAGTTGTTCTGGCAGGGCGTCCCATTTCTCCACCAGTGCAGTTGACTGACATCTGTTTCCCAGTCTCGACTCCGCCCTTCCTGCAGCTTTTGTCCACGTGATCGTTCCAATCTAAGTCGGAACTGAGCAGAAGTCGGACAGCGCTATATCTAAGACCTCCTGCAACCCGTGGAGAAACAGCGTGAGCTGAGTCAATGCGACATGGCCTTTTTCATTTGACCACTCGGTGCAAATGGGAACATGTCGTAGCTCTCCCAGCTATATACGATGTGTAAGGCCAACGCCAAACGAAGCTCTCTCCTCCAACACGAGGTAGTAGAAAAGACAGTACAAGTAATTACGGGAATTGGAAGAAGGACAAGGACTTTTCTACTGAACTGATGCTTCTTAAAACTACATACAGGTACTGCAGTCCAAAGGGGGATCTGCATCCCTCAGGTTGCGTTCACGTCTGTCATCTAAACATTCTCTCTACCATCATTATCTTGTACCATCCAACAGAGATAAACTATGAACTAAAAAAACTCCGCTAATCCATTCGAGCAGGCAGTCACCTGCACAAACCAGTGTAAATTTCATCGCCTGTACTGTAAGAGGACCATATCCGACAGACTGTCAGTCACAAGAGAGGGTTTAGGTCGGGGAAACGGGCAGCCCAGTCCTTTCGCCGAACATCTTCAAGTTCCAAGAGCTGCTCCAACTGTGCACTTAGATGCGGTCGCCAGTTGTCATTGATAAAAGGGGATTCAGGGCCGAACGCACCTCTGAAAAGATACACATGAGGAAGGAGTACATTGCCGCAACAACGCTGACCAATGAGTGTATCTCGTTCAGAGTTTTGGAGTTCAGTACGGCCATGCAACTTCGTGCCTCCCCATAGCTTGACTCCTGTACCATGTTCCTGGGTGGATTATGCGTCCTGCTGTGTGTGATGTCCAGGGCATCATCACGTAGGGTCTGGCTGCAACTCTTTTAGAAGAATTATGGAGAGGAGGGCTCATCTTCAGGCTGCAGAAAGTCTCTTTTCCCTGGTGGGCTACGTGGGCTTCCCGACAGAGGGCTTCCAAGCCTTTTGTAGGAGCTGACCAAGTCTCCCCCTTTGCTGCTTTAAACCAGCCATTCAAGAGCAGCGGATGTGATGTCACAAACGGTCAGGCACGCACTCCCCGACAGCCTTCACTTCCATACAGTTTCGTAGACCTAAGCTACTTCAGTTCCTTGCACTGCGACTAGTAAAACAATTACAACAACAAAAAGGGGTAGCTGTGCCTTCTTGAGGATGTCTATCGCTACCTGGTGCACAGAAAATGTGATGAGTATAGTGCGTGGACTCCGAATCGACCAAGTGCCGGTGCCATTTAAAAATCGCAAATGGCAGAATCATGGGTGAACACCAGCATTCTTGTCCACCTCACGAAACAGATGTTAAGTTCGACAATCCTTCTCTGTATATTACGTATTCCCTTCTAGAGAGAGTGCGTCCAGCGTCGTCGACAGTGATCGTTTTTGTGGTCCAGTTGTTAAGGTGTGGGGAGGCATATCATTAATGGACGTACTGTTCCTCAACTCTTTGAATACGGCACACTCTCTAGTCAACACTACTCCACGTGCGTCTTTCCAGGAGTGCATTTGGTTCTGATTCCACTTTCATCAGCCGGCCGCTGTGGCCGAGCGGTTCTTGGCGCTTTAGTCCTGAACCGCGCTGCTGCTACGGTCGCAGGTTCGAATCCTGCATCGCGCACGGGTGTGTATGATGTCCTTAGGTTAGTTAGGTTTAAGTACTCCTGAGTCTAGGGGACTGATGATCTCAGATGTTAAGTCCCATAGTGCTTAGAGCCATTTAAACATTTGATCCACTATCATGGTTGACTATGCTCTACCGTATTAGTAGAAGTTTTGGGACGAGAATATATTCAGCAAATGGATTGACCTGTAAGTTCCTCGCCTCAGAACATATCAAGCCTGTCCTGTATGGATGTATCGGGGAGACGTACTACACGATGTCCACATGCCCCAAGGACCACCCAGCAGTTGTCAGACGAGCAAGTGGGCTAAAGGATCGTCTTACCACAAGAACTCCTCATTAACTTTCTGTCTAGAATGTGAGCACGTTGCGGGACATGCATTGCCGTGCCGTCCGTGGTGATCACAACCCCTATTAAGAACCACGTCCCGCCTTTTGTAATGTCCAGGGGACCATCATAAAAGGCGACGACTACAGTGTAATTACTGTCTTTGAATGAAAGCGTCTCATTGCGTATTCATTTCAGTTTCCGTCTTAACTGTACTGTTTGTATGTATGTTCCAAGCTTCATTGAGTTATGTAACTTGTCAGTGATATGTAATGTGAAAGTTACCTTCGGCCGTAAGTTTTGCACAACTGTGTAGATAAACAAATGTAAGATCGACCAGGTCCTTGGGACCGTCAGTTAGCTGGAACAAACAAAGCACAACGAATCTACGAGGGTCATTCCAAAAGAAATGCACACAAATTTTTTTTTTTAAATCCATCTTTTATTGTACATGTTTGAGTTTTACAGTGTGTAGATACATCCTTTAGGAACAATATTTTCATTTCTTCACCTGATTTCCATCCCTCTCAACTGCCTTACGCCATCTTGGAACCGGCGCCTGTATACCAGCACGGTAAAATTGTGGACCCACCTGTTGGAGCAGCTGTTTGGTAGCGTGCACAAGGGAGTGCAAACCTTGTTCCAAGAAGAGATTCTTTCAGTTTCCCAAAGAGATGATAGTCACATGGAGCCAGTTAGGGCTGTAAGGTGGGTGTTTCGGTGTCGACCACCCGAGGTTTGTGATCGCTTCCATGGTTTTTTGACTGGCATGTGGCCGTGCTTTGTCCTGCAACAGCAAAACATCCTGCTTTTGCCGATGAAGGCCTTATAACAGGTCTAAGGTTGGTTTTTCAGTTTATAATTAAAGTATTTTATACAATGATGCGATGTAACACACAGAAGAATTTTAATCATCATATTACTATTATGTTTCATATTATTTTCTTTGTGTTGTTTTATGTATTGTTTCCCAGCGCTAATAGAATCCAGAATTGCGTACTGATGGCTTCCCATGTATGAGACCAATATTCAAATTTTGGATTCGACTGTAATGCCTCTGTCAATCGTCTGTAGCCCTCCCTCCTGTCGCGAAGAAACTGAGATACGTCACTATCGAAACACTTGTTGTAGGCTGCAAGCCGCAGAGCTCAGGGGTCGATGATAGAGGCAGATTTTTAACACAACTCGGTATTTATCTGGTAAATTGCGAGCATGAGCAGCAGAGCTTCAGGTACACTTGTGATCATTAGAAATCAGTCTTACTATTTACACATTAATTTAGAATTCTCGTGAAACGATTGCATTTTATCTTTTTCATATGTTAACCTCCCCGCGAGTGGTGATGAACTAACACCATACGTTTTGCCAAGGCTTCAGGAGGCTGGAACATATGGAAGTGCAGGTAACATAATCTAACACCTACATCAACTGCAAATAAAATTAGACCTATAAATACAGCTGAAGGTGTCATCACTACTACATGAAGAAGCGACTGCTACATTGTGGGAACGACTCGCATAGCTAGAAGCGTCGCAAAGGCGGAGACTCCCGTGTGGAGTCTAAAGGGATATACGCCAGTCACCCCCTCGTGGATTTGCCATTTTCGCTTCGACCAGTAACGGTGGAATTCGGCAGTCGAAGCACCTTGCGGTGTGGAATGGGCTGGGGTAGACGTAAGATCCATTCTACATCAATTTGGCCTTCCATTTTTCTTACCGGTCGGTATCCTGCAATCAGACCCAAATAAAGTTACCTCGATCGAGAGGGATGTGGGTGCTGGGGTCGGCTGTGAGGAGAGGGGAAAGGGTGAGGCAGAAATTCCGGAGGATCAGAGAGACGCGCTCCGCGGAGGAATTGGCGGGGCGGAGGACAAAGGCAGAGTGGGGAAGAGGAGGTGGGAGTCGTGGGAGGGGGAGGAGGGGGCGTCGGTGAAGGGAAGAGAAAGGAGAGGAGAGGCGCAAACAGGAGGAGGGGGTGGGGGTGGGCCCGGGTCCAAACAGCGGTGCGTCTCGAGCTCTGCAGAGTGCACAGTGCAGCAAACCGAGTGTAGGTCACGTGAGCCAAATTTTGCTGTGTCAGATATGAACACTACGCAGCGTGCAAACAACATTCTGGGGAGGGCAACCGCAGCTCGAAGACACTGTAACTAACAGTAAGAACACTCAACACGCAATAACCATACAAATTATCATGAAAAGTATAACAATTAGAAAAGTCAAGAATGGTGTATTTCCAATAGCCACAACTATATGAAGATGCTTCATTCGTAACTATCGCTTTTACGTCAGTGTCGACGTATCTTCAGGTTTATAGCAGTTATATTTACGTCGTGTAGATGGACAAATACGGAGTGTCAGCTTTCAGGTAGTTGTTCACGTTAAGAGTCAAAGCACAATGGTGGGTTGTCATCATAAACCTGAGCACACCCAAAAGATGCTTGTCAAAATGTACGAAGCATCTGCTGAATAAACGAAGATGCATAACAGCCTGTAGGATATAAGATCCAGTGGGTACGAGCTGTATAAAATCAATGAAGTAACACTGAAAATCGCACGTAATGTGCGTACCTCCGCTGTATTGCTAACGGGCTGAAGTGGTGTGAGCGGTAGCCCGTGGAGACACCACATCGGCCAGTTAGCAATACGGGGGAGGTACGCACATTACGTGCGATCTTCAGTTGTGCTTCATTGATTTTATACAGCTGATGTCTATCGGATCCCGAAAGCTGGGACTCTGTAATTATCCATCTATATTATATAAATACGAGTATAACCATTAGCCGGCCGAAGTGGCCGTGCGGTTAAAGGCGCTGCAGTCTGGAACCGCAAGACCTCTACGGTCGAAGGTTCGAATCCTGCCTCGGGCATGGATGTTTGTGATGTCCTTAGGTTAGTTAGGTTTAACTAGTTCTAAGTTCTAGGGGACTAATGACCTCAGCAGTTGAGTCCCATAGTGCTCAGAGCCATTTTGAGTATAACCATTAAAAACCTGAAGATGTGTCTATGCTGACCTGAAACCTGTTGTTGCGAAATAAAACAGCTCCATACAGCTATGAGGCTTTTGGAAACACCTCACCATTCTGGACTTTCTAATTTTTATGGTTATTTGAGAGGTTATTGAGTATGGAGTATTGTTAGCGTTATTCACTACGAAGCGTGCCAATTACTGGTAACTAGCAGACAAATCTGGCACTGCTAGGTATTCATTTTTCCAATTTTCTGTCAGAAACGAAAATTAAAAAATTAACTGTGTTTGTAGTGTAACATCGAGAAAATTTCATTTCTATGTATTTCTGAAAAAAACCTACGACATTATGAAAAGGTCTTACAAAGAAATACGCATGAAGTACAAATGTAAGCACCGTATCCCGGCAGTTTCTCTACACTGGGCGAAACTGCTTCGCGTCTCTACAACTTGATGTTGTAAACGCCCCTTCATAGCTCTACAGACGCCTGCAGCTTTTTGGCTACAGCCGTCCTGTCTTCACATTTGAAAGCTGTCAAAAGCGCTGCCAGATGTCAGGGATTTTCTTAAGTTGACTTGACTAGGAAAGTCTTAGTACTATAGATTAAATGTATTTAATCTTCGTGCATGGTGCGAAGTTTTTTGACGCTTCTCAGTGTATAAAATGTCATATCGTTTGAACTATGTGTCGTACAATGATATACCGAGTGGTTATAATTAAAGTTTCCCTGTTTAACAATTACCGTACGTGGACGGACTTGGCAACATTAATGTCAAGGACATGGGGAAGAGAAATAATGCAGAATAAATTCAACTGAAACATTTTTAACGTGCTGCTACATCATACCATTACATACCGGTACCATTACTACTAAAAAGGGGCTCAATATAGGACCTATCAGTGTCCAGAAGAGTTTGAAAGCGCAGGATTGCATTCTGCACAGCAGAACGAAGCACGGCTTCAGGTATGCTGGCCACCTCTCTTCATATGCGTGAATGTTCCCCAGGTAAACCCTGTCCTTCAGTTAGCCACACAACCAGAAATCACAAGGAACGAAAATAGGCGATCGTGCCGGCCAATCATTCGGAAACGATCAGCTGATAATTTGATCGTTTCCAAATGTGTTTCAGAGAAGCAGGTGAACTTCATGAACGATGTGCGGTGGGACTCCATCTTATACGAAAACTGTCGAGTTCAATGCGTCTCCCTCCTGCAGGGCGAATATGGCATGCTGGCGAAGCATATCGCAGTAAGGCTGGCCAGTCACACTGCACGTCTTTGGTCCTCGAGCGCCAGCCTGTTCAAAAAACAGTGGGCCAGTGATTAAACGGCGCCGTGAAGCCACACCATGCGGTGACACGTTCACCAATCACAGGAACTTCATGCACGGTGAGTGGAGGTGAAGATCCCCAGACTCGGCAGTTCTGTGTGTTGACCTCACCCGTCAGAACAAAAGGGCTTCCTCTGTCCGTAGGGTGGCCCAGGGCCAGCTCTCTCCAAACTGAGGAGGAGGAGGATATTAGTGTTTAACGTCCCGTCGACATCGAGGTCATTAGAGACGGAGCGCAAGCTCGGGTGACGGAAGGATGGGGAAGGAAATCGGCCGTGCCCTTTCAAAGGAACCATCCCGGCATTTGCCTGAAGCGATTTAGGGAAATCACGGAAAACCTAAATCAGGATGGCCGGAGACGGGATTGAACCGTCGTCCTCCCGAATGCGAGTCCAGTGTCTCCAAACTGAATCCTTGCGAGAAAGTGAAGAGCGAAGTCAGCACGTCGTTGTGCGTACTGTGATGCAAACTAGTGTACGATATGGATCTCGTGCAGATACCATAGAAGAATGGTTCGAAGCACCTGCCGTACAGTGGATGTTCAACTGTTACACGCGCACTGCCCGACGATCGGAAATTGCGAGCAGCGTTGTCTGCCGTAGCAACGGCGATTTCATCGTCCACCTTTGGTGCAAGCGGGCGTCGGCCTATTCTCAGAGCGCCGCCCATTTCTCCAGTGATTCGAACTTCTTCATCATGCTCTTCACAGCAGGTGGGGGAAAGAGGACCCTTCCGTAATCATTTCAGTCGCCGATATTCTGTAAGTGCAGCTGCAGCATTACTGTTGTTTCCATAATAGACCTTCACCAGTAATGCGCGGCTCCTTTTGTCTAAGCTCACGCTGACACGTCAACAAGTGCACTGCGACTGGCCAGTTGTGTGAGTCTAGAAATCACGGCACCTCGTGGCCATAGTTGGAACTGGACGGTGGTGCTGTGATGCATGGAAATCATGCACTCCATGCTCTGGACATTACTGCCACCAAGTTTGGTGCTCGTACGGTTATTAGGTTCCGTGTTCTAACGTGTTGAATAGGGCAACTTTAATTATAACCACTCGTTATTTATATAGGTACATTCAACGGCATATGTGAATACCGTCTGTGAAATAAGTTGTAGCAAAGAAGTAAGAAATTTAAACCTCATGTATGATGCGGCAGTTTTTCCAGGGATCTCAGTGTTTATGACATCATATCTTCTGACCTATGTGTCATACAGAGATATGGTTTTGTAGGTACATGCAGCGAAATACGCAGATTCTGTCTGCGACATGTGTTATGAAGAGAGTTAGTAGCACATAAGTAATAAATTTAAACAACGTGCATGATGCGGCAGCTTTTCACGCATCTCCTGAGGTAAGATAAATAGTTGCTTGATGGTAAGGCATATTTGTAGCAAGTTTGGTTGATATCGGTCGAGTGGTTTAGGAGGAGGGAATGTAAATGATTAGATTTACAATTCCCTGTGATAGCCAGAATGTTCACCGTATCAGTGGACCTCGTGTTTAGTTTTGCTACACGGTGCCCTGTGCCAAATGGCTTTGCCGTATAAAGGTGGTTACTTGTCGCCTCCTCCTATTGCAAAGTTCCATGAGTAAACGTAAAAGAAAAATTTTTGAAGGGAGGTTTCAGATCACGGAGAAGCTGTGCAGAGTTTAGTTTAAAACTGATTGTAGCGTACTATATGAAACGGAACAAATCTCTTGCAACAACATTTGCACACTTTAAGAAGGCAAAAATGTTCAAATGTGTGTGAAATCTTATGGGACTTAACTGCTAAGGTCATCAGTCCCTGAGCTTACACACTACTTAACCTAAATTATCCTAAGGACAAACACACACACACCCATGCCCGAGGGAGGACTCGAACCTCCGCCGGGACCAGCCGCACAGTCCATGACTGCAGCGCCCAGACCGCTCGGCTAATCCCGCGCGACTTGAAGAAGGCATATGACTGCTTACATAGATCTTCAGTACTAGAAATTTTAAGGTAAATGGGACTCCATCCAAAACTAATTAAATTAACTAACCAACAGCAAATCGAAAGTGAAGTTTTGGGGAGAAATTTGTGAATCGTTCGTTATAAAAATAGGCTTAAGACAAGGTGACTGTCTATCACCATTACTGTTCCACTGTGCCCAGGGAAACACAGTGAGAGAATGGTACAAAAAGCATAAGAATTGGGAGTGCTAAAAATAATATAAGTTTGAATTGTTTAGGGTTCGATGGTCTTGCTCTCCTAGTCAACAATTTTCAAGAAACCAGGTAACAAGTTAAATCACTACAAGAAATAGCACAAAAAATTGACCTCAGTGGATCATTAGAAAAAACTAACTGACTCACCGCTTGCAAACAGAAATAGAATAGGAGAACAAGAAATCAAAGTCGTTGACAAATTTAAATATTTAGGTGAAATTGTAACTTACAATCTAAATGAGAAACCATTATGGAAAAACAGAAAAAAACCCGACAAAGCAAATGACATTGCCAGAAACGCATACAACAAAAAGAGCCTATCCATTGATGCAAAATTTAAACCTTATAGAACAGTTACACAACCAGAAATAACGTATGGAGCTCAGACCACCTTCAAAACAACTAATACAGAAGGAATTGACAAAATACTAAAGACAGAAAGAAGAATAATTAGGACGTGCATAAATAAACAATATACAACAAATGGGCATTGGAAAATAGTTTCACATGAAACAGCGTACAAGGAAATAGAGCCAGTAATGAATATCATCAGGAGGAATTAGTAAGGGAATATTAGAAAAATTGTGGAATAGTAAGAGCAACATTAAATGGATCACTGAAATTAAGGAAGATATAAGAGAAATCGAAATTACGGTAGATGACTTAAAAAATAAAACAGAGAAAACCAGAATACTGTAAGACACACATACAAGGCTACAAACGAAGATCAATAAAAGGGCAACGGGAAGAATTGTCTCAGACGAAAAAAGAAAGAAAATAATCGAAATAATGAAGAAGTGTTGGGCAGACAGAAGAGCAAAACACCCTTCATATAGTAATAAATTATAATAATCCGTGTATAACCACTGCACTATTGAATTATTGTTGAACTGTATCGCATTACTGAATAACGACATTCCGTACCAACCTTTGTATAACTCGTTAGATTGGTCCAATGAAGACCATAAAATATAAATAAATAAGGAGCCGCGAGGGGGAACCGCGCGGCTGCCCCCGTCGGAGGTTCGAGTCCTCCCTCGGACATGTGTGTGTGTGTGTGTGTGTGTGTGTGTGTGTGTGTGCGTGTGTGTCTGTGTCTGAGTGTGTGTTGTCCTTCGCGTATGTTAGTTTAAGTTAGATTAAGTGGTGTGATGACCTCAGGAACTTACCACAAATTTCCAAATTTTTTAAATAGTAAAGCGAAATGTGTGAAGTGGTAATTGAATAGTTATCTAATTAACCGTTATAAATACGTTGTAGAAGTTCAACCCTTGGATGGCTGTACGTTGGCACTGAAGCAGTAAAACTGACAGTGTGCAGCGGCGACAGCTGATGACAGAGGCCGCACAACGGCACCGCACAACGGCCGCTACGAGAAGCTGCTGTGGCCACCACCTGCAATGATTTTTTTATTACAACATTACAAAATTGACGAATGTTTGTCTCGAAATGTGGTCCAGGCTGCGATTAACGTGGAGAGATGGGCAGTTCGTTTTTTATTTCATCAGTTGGATCTTCAGCTCTTGTCTTTCTTTCTGTATTTGCAATCAAATTATAGGTTGTAGGTTCCGCCTTTATGCAAAAACACTGTTTATTCTTTTTACCGAAACGTGTTTCGGCACCTACGTGCCATCATCAGTAGAGTGCAAAAAAAGTTATTTAGTTATTTTGGTGTGGCAAAATGTTTTGTTATTACTCATGTTTTGTTGTGATTGATCCTTCTTCCACTACGTTTTTTTTTTTTTTTTTTTTTTTTGAATCAAGGGATGTGTTAACTCGCCGATAAATTCATATTTACATCTTTCGGTTTGCAGATGACAAGCTATCAGTGCAGGAAACCACATACATGGTCCTACAATAATGTAAAATCACGTTAAGAAGCAAAACGAACGAACACGTTCTGTAAGCCTCATTTTGTTAGATCAGTTATAACCTCAAATATGTTCACTTTTTACGGTTTTCAGTAAACAAAACCGACTGATGATGGCACAGAAGTGCCGAAACATGTTTGGGTAAAAAGAAAGAACAGTGTTTTTGCATAAAGGCGGATCCTATAACCTATAAGTTCCTTTTATGTCACGAACCAAGCGATATCATCTAGTAGGGAAGACGATGGTTAAGTACTACTCGTCTCACGACCTAATTCTAACTGAGCGTAGTGAATGCGGTACCACCTTTTGAGCGATAATGCTAACTTGGAATTTTATTGTTGCTTCCGGTTGTCTGTTTTTAGGGAAGTTAGTTCAGAAGTGGTTTTGAAACAATTGGGAGAACCATTAAGAGGTAACAACACCACTGTAACGGCCTTAAAAAAAAGCGCTTCCCTGATAATTATTTTGGGTGGAAGAAAGGTGATAATACTTGGGGTGATTACTGACAATATACTTGAATATATTACAAGATTTTTGGAGTAAGATATTAGAAAATGGCGACACAGCTACAATTCTCCCGAGACATGTTGAATCTGAGCGATCTGCGCCACGCACTATAACTGGTGCCAACTTGATTCTGGAAAAAAATTGTTTAATCTACATGAGTGTATTCAGTGAACCACGTAGGGGATTTTATAAATATAGTTTTTTGCGTAATTGGCGAGTATTTGACTAAAATCGTTCAATTTTCACCAAAAAGGACAGTCATTTGTTAATACATATTGTTTAAATTAATTAATCCAAAATCCCCTGCGTGGTTCACTTAGAAATGCTATTTCAAAGTTACATTCTTAAATAAAAAGATTGGAAATTGGTGGAGTTATGCTGCGTGCCGTTTTGGAAAATCATATTACGAGAAAACCGTGTTTGAAGTTTTGACTTTAACCTGTAGAGTATAGACTGGGATGTCTACGGATTCATTGCAGGTTGTACAGGAACACAGTCAGGCGAAGTACTTTTGCACACTTTTCTGAAAACTGTCTTGAGCAGCTAGTTAGGCAGCGCATACGCACTGAAGGTATGTTAGACCTTATAGTTACAAATAGATCGGACCTTATTGACAATGTCAGTATAGAAACGGGGAATAGCGATCATAATTATAGCAACTACGAATACAAAAGTTAATAAATCAGTTAAGATGGCAAGGAGAGCGTTTGTTGCTAGAAAGAGCAGACAAGCACTTGTTAGTATCTCACTCAGACAGTGAACTGACACCACTTAATTCCAGTAAGATGGACGTAGAGAAATTGTGGGCAAAGTTTAAGCAGATTATAAATCGTGGTTCGACAATTATGAGCCTAGTAAGTGAGTTAAGAAGGGATGCTTATTACTACGTCGTCCATACTGGACTCTGTTTGATGGTCAACAGATGGTATATTTGTACAATTCTCCTGTGTTACGGAGATTTCCGGGAAGCGTTTGAGACGGTGCCCCATTACAGGCTGTTAAAGAAGGTATGAGCATGTGGAATAGGATCGCAAATACACTCCTGGAAATTGAAATAAGAACACTGTGAATTCATTGTCCCAGGAAGAGGAAACTTTATTGACACATTCCTGGGGTCAGATACATCACATGATCACACTGACAGAACCACAGGCACATAGACACAGGCAACAGAGCATGCACAATGTCGGCACTAGTACAGTGTATATCCACCTTTCGCAGCAATGCAGGCTGCTATTCTCCCATGGAGACGATCGTAGAGATGCTGGATGTAGTCCTGTGGAACGGCTTGCCATGCCATTTCCACCTGGCGCCTCAGTTGGACCAGCGTTCGTGCTGGACGTGCAGACCGCGTGAGACGACGCTTCATCCAGTCCCAAACATGCTCAATGGGGGACAGATCCGGAGATCTTGCTGGCCAGGGTAGTTGACTTACACCTTCTAGAGCACGTTGGGTGGCACGGGATACATGCGGACGTGCACTGTCCTGTTGGAACAGCAACTTCCCTTGCCGGTCTAGGAATGGTAGAACGATGGGTTCGATGACGGTTTGGATGTACCGTGCACTATTCAGTGTCCCCTCGACGATCACCAGTGGTGTACGGCCAGTGTAGGAGATCGCTCCCCACACCATGATGCCGGGTGTTGGCCCTGTTTGCCTCGGTCGTATGCAGTCCTGATTGTGGCGCTCACCTGCACGGCGCCAAACACGCATACGACCATCATTGGCACCAAGGCAGAAGCGACTCTCATCGCTGAAGACGACACGTCTCCATTCGTCCCTCTATTCACGCCTGTCGCGACACCACTGGAGGCGGGCTGCACGATGTTGGGGCGTGAGCGAAAGACGGCCTAACGGTGTGTGGGACCATAGCCCAGCTTCATGGAGACGGTTGCGAATGGTCCTCGCCGATACCCCAGGAGCAACAGTGTCCCTAATTTGCTGGGAAGTGGCGGTGCGGTCCCCTACGGCACTGCGTAGGACCCTACGGTCTTGGTGTGCATCCGTGCGTCGCTGCGGTCCGGTCCCAGGTCGACGGGCACGTGCACCTTCCGCCGACCACTGGCGACAACATCGATGTACTGTGGAGACCTCACGCCCCACGTGTTGAGCAATTCGGCGGTACGTCCACCCGGCCTCCCGCATGCCCACTATAAGCCCTCGCTCAAAGTCCGTCAACTGCACATACGATTCACGTCCACGCTGTCGCGGCATGCTACCAGTGTTAAAGACTGCGATGGAGCTCCGTATGCCACGGCAAACTGGCTGACACTGACGGCGGCGGTGCACAAATGCTGCGCAGCTAGCGCCATTCGACGGCCAACACCGCGGTTCCTGGTGTGTCCGCTGTGCCGTGCGTGTGATCATTGCTTGTACAGCCCTCTCGCAGTGTCCGGAGCAAGTATGGTGGGTCTGACACACCGGTGTCAATGTGTTCTTTTTTCCATTTCCAGGAGTGTATATGAAGTGCTCGAAGACAGCGAACATTCATCAGAGGCAAGACTACTATTATCACGAACACCCCAGGGAAGTGTGATAGGACCGCTATTATTTCCTGTGTACATGAATGAATGTTGAAAATTGTAGGCGAACTGATAAGGTAAGAAATGAGGAGGTTCTGAGCAGAGTCGGAGAGGAAAGGAATATGTGAAAACACTGATAAGGAGAAGGGACAGGATGATAGGCTTAAGGTAAGCCTAAGACTGTTAAGACTTCAGGTACTAGAGGGTAGTAGTATATCATGGTACTAGAGGGAGCTGTAGAGGGCAAAAACTGTAGTGGAACACGGAGATTGGAATACATCCAGCAGATAACTGAGGACGTAGGTTTCAAGTGTTGCTCTCATATGAAGAGGTTGGCACAGGAGAGGCATTCGTGGCGGGCCGCATCAAACGATGACTCAAAAAAAAAAAAAAAAAAATGATTTGGCAGACTAGGTGGACAGCAATTTCTGAGTGTTTGCCGATGATGCTGTGATGTACTGTAAGATGTCGTCGTTGAACGACTGTAGGATACGAGATGCCATAGACAAAATTTCTATTTCGTATGATGGATGGCAGTTGCCTGAAATGTGGAAAACTGCAAGTTAGTGCGGATGAGTAGGAAAAACAGACCCATAATGTTCGGATAGAGCATTAATAGTGTGACACATCGTTTAAATATCTGGGTATAACGTTGCGAAGCGATATGAGATGCAACGAACATGTGAAGGTTTGTGGTAAGCAAGGTGAATGGTCGGCTTCGTTGTATTGAGAGAACTTTGACAAAATGTCGTTCATTTGTAAACGAGACCGCATATAGGACGCTGGTGCGACCTGTTTCGCATAAGGACCACGAAGATAAGATACGAGAAATTCCGGCTCGTACAGAGGCATATAGATAGTCGCTGTTCCCTCGTCCTGTTTGCGAATGGGACAGATGAAAGAATGATTGGTAGTGGTACAGCAGTACGGTGGCTTGCGGAGTATGTATGTAGATTTAGATGTAGATGTACACAGAATAAGTAGAATACATAAAAAGAAAGTCATGCAGAAAGCATGAAACACAGATGGATGAAGAGAATGAGATTGAGAGTAATAAGTTGAAAATAATGATTAGAGAAGAGCCGCAATGGAAAGAAAAAGATAAGGAAGCTAGTAAGATAACGCTCGTAACGTTCACAATAGAGTTATTGTTTGTATACATTAAATAATAAATATCATATCGGCTTCTGACTTCTACTGCAACTCTGACAAAGCAACTGTGCATCCTCGAGCTGCAAGTTCAGTTCTGATAACTCGACCGTCGTTACATCCCTTCTTGGCTCGAAGCGAAATTCACCCAAAATAGATGGGACGTTGTCGAGTACGTTCTGTATAGTAATGGTCCGAAGACGGACCCTTGTGGGACACCGGGTGTTTCGGGGCGTATTGGCTGGCGCGGGCTATTTCTGCGGAGCGGGCTGGCGCCAGCCGCGGCGGTTCGGAGCAGAGCAGAACAGAACAGAACAGAACACGGCCGGGGCTGGGCTGTTTGTTTGCTCTGGCGAATATTTAGGGCAGCGATAAGCAGCGGCGGCGGCAGCGGCAGCGACGGTGCTAAATTACGGCCGCGATAATAAACCCAGAGAGCGAGCGAGTGGGCGAGCGAGGCGCGGTCCCGCGGGCTGCCGCTAAATTACAGCCGAGGCTGACAGCGGGGTCGCGGCAGCAGGCAGCAGGCACCAGGTGCTGTCCTGTCAGCGCTGTCAGCGGGCGACAGGGGCCTCGGGCGTAGGCGTAGGCGGCGGGGGCGGAGGCGCCGCCGAACTCCCTGGCAGTGGGCGGGCTGAGCACAGTGCCGGGCTGCAGGCTGGGAAACGCGGACCAGATGATTAGCTCGCCTGAGGATAATAGCTGATCAAAAGTACCCGGACATTTTAATGCCGTGAAAAGTGCCAGAGTACTACATGAGGTGAGGAAAGTGGCAGAAGAGCTGACGTTGGGTGTATTGAGCCTCCAAGAACTGTATACTAAGGCCGGAAAACTCCCAGTACCCTATAGTTCAATTCTTTTACCTTGGCGGCTTGCGCATGCCCGCCCAGACGCGGGAGATTGCTGCGTTGCCAGTTGCACGTGCCAAGAGAAGCAACGCCATAGTATAGTATAGATCGCAAACTTACGTTTAGGGGGGAGCGCGCAGCTTATGAAGTAAAGCCACCACGGCCGCATTAACCCTTCCGCTGCTACAGAGACGTGCTCCCCGCATTCCGCGCTGTGAGCGATTTTGTCACTGCACTGCTCGCCTGTGCAGACATATGGTGTTCTGACTGCTTTGACACACTTACCATTCGATTTCACAAAAACTATTTGGCCCAAAAATTTGATTTTTACACATCTTGTTGACTGATACCTTCCCCCCATAAATGACTTATTTTGTTTCGATGTTCAACGCAGTTATTGTGCAGCATTAAATATAGTAAACCATTGCACGAAATTTTGAAGAGTTTGCAGAGGTAAAAAGTCCACAGCATATACTTTCCGTATGGTCGATCTTATTTGCCACTAGAAATTTCAATAAATTACAGTTTAAAGAATCACGCAAAATACCGACAAACACTATTGGTATGACTACCAATTACTCACGTTTCGTCGAAGTGCAATGGGAAATAAATAATTACCCCAGTTTTTTATTGAGAAAAAGCTGTTAGTGAGAATGAATTTCCTTGCTATTGCCTGAATTAGGAGGCTTATTGCTTGTTTGGTTTAATTAATTAATAGAATATGAAGCAATTGGTATAAAGAATGCTTTTTCCAAACTTTCTTTTATAGAAAGGCTGCTATCAAGAGATTGCTTTTGTTCAATTACTTTATTTATGACTGAACATTTCTAAAACTGAAGACACTCGTCCGTGTTCTGCGCAGCAGTCGAGCTCTGGCAACGTCGTTCTCTGTCCATCGGCTGAATGTGTTTTGTGACGTCAGATGCGCAGAACGAACCTGAACTCGGCCGCCGTCGTAAATGACGCGCACTTTAGCAGCTCCCCAGACAGTCATCCGAAGGCAAGGATATAAGGCAGCAACGTTAACAAGAACATCACAATGATAAAAATAATACAGCACTGTTTAGAACACATGATGTGTTGAAAGTGTTCAATGAAAGGAGAGCTGCATCTTTGTTTTTATGTGCACCCTTTCAGATGTCTCCAATTCACTCAAGATTTACTGTTGCTACCGTGCATATGGAGTAAATGAAATAATTACGTTTACAGATTAATAGCACAAGCGGTTCTGGGGTACCAGGTATCCACCTGTGCTGAAACACCCATATTAGTGTGTGGTGTAACATCCGTGGTCGACAATGCAGGCGCTGACTCTGTCATCCAGTCGGTCGTATAGATGGCGAATACTGAGCTGGGATACATATGCCACGCCTACTCGACCTGTTCACATAGTTCTGTAAGAGTTGTCAGCTGATGAGTAGCACGAGTCACGTTTCGTCCCATCGTATTCCATACGTGCTCCATTGGAGATAAGCCTGGAGATCGTGCTGGCCAGGGAAACTGCTGTACTTGTTGCAGAGCATGTTGAGTTTCACGGGAACCGTGTGGGCAATCATTATTCTGTGGACACAACTCATCACGTTTCTCTTACAACATTCTGCACGTACTAAACACTGGTCAGCGTCCCCTCCAGAAACATCAAAGGTGAACGAAAGTCGTAACTTATCTCCTGGAGAGAGTCCAGTGTGTGTCTTGAACGAATGAACTCTACAAGATAGCGCTCACCAGGTCTACGTGGTACGCATGCAGGCAGAATCTGTTTTCATCGCTGAAGACCACGCCACTCCATTCCATACTCCAATGATCTTCTAAAGGCACCAGACGAATCGCGTACATCGATGCTGTGGTTTGAGTGGAAGACGGGCTAGAGAAGTGTGTGCCTGTAATTCCACTGTTAATGACCGCTTTGCAACAGTTCGTGTTGACACGTCCAAGCTAAGAAGCCCTCTCATCTGTGCTGTGGTATGTGTACCATATGACACTGCCGCCCTTAGAATAGGACGATAGTGGCGGGCCTTGGTGCTGTGTGACTGTAATCCATCGAACTACAGACGTATATCATTGACGTCAGTTTGCAGTAGGGTTTTGGAGCATATACTGTATTCAAACATTATGAATCACCTCGAAGGGAACGATCTATTGATACGTAATCAGCATGGTTTCAGAAAACATCGTTCTTGTGCAACGCAGCTAGCTCTTTATTCGCATGGATTAATGGCCGCTGTCGATAGGGGATCTCAAGTTGATTCCGTATTTCTAGATTTCCGGAAAGCTTTTGACACCGTTCCTCACAAGCGACTTCTAATCAAGCTGCAGGCCTATGTGGTATCGTCTCAGTTGTGCGACTGGATTCGTGATTTCCTGTCAGGTGTTCCCCAGGGAAGCGTCCTGGGACCTCTACTATTCCTGATCTATATAAATGACCTGGGTGACAATCTGAGCAGTGCTCTTAGGTTGTTCGCAGATGATGCTGTAATTTACCGTCTAGTAAGGTCATCCGAAGACCAGTATCAGTTGCAAAGCGATTTAGAAAAGACTGCTGTATGGTGTGGCAGGTGGCAGTTGACGCTAAATAAGGAAAAGTGTGAGGTGATCCACATGAGTTCCAAAAGAAATCCGTTGGAATTCGATGACTCGATAAACAGTACAATACTCAAGGCTGTCAATTCAACTAAGTACCTGGGTGTAAAAATTACGAACAACTTCAGTTGGAAAGACCACATAGATAATATTGTGGGGAAGGCGAGCCAAAGGTTGCGTTTCATTGGCAGGACACTTAGAAGATGGAACAAGTCCACTAAATCGACAGCTTACACTCTACTCTATCGCCCTCTGTTACAATATTGCTGCGCGATGTGGGATCCTTACCCAGTGAGATTGACGGAGGACATCGAAAGGGTGCAAAAAAAGGGCAGCTCGTTTTGTATTATGATGTAATAGGGGAGAGAGTGTGGCAGATATAAAACGCGAGTTGGGATGGAAGTCATTAAAGCAAAGACGTTTTTCGTCGCGGTGAGATCTATTTACGAAATTTCAGTCACCAACTTTCTCTCCCGAATGCGAAAATATTTTGTTGAGCCCAACCTACATAGGTAGGAATGATCATCAAAATAAAATAAGAGATATCAGAGCTCGAACACAAAGGTTTAGGTGTTCGTTTTTCCCGCGCTCTGTTCGGGAATGGAATGGTAGGGAGATAGTATGATTGTGGTTCGATGAACCCTCTGCCAAGCACTTAAATGTGAATTGCAGAGTAATCATGTACATGTAGATGTACAGGTTCGAGAATGTTCGGCTGACCACTGACACCAGCATCGTTGCATAACCGTCGCAGCACATCCAACTTGTGTGGCAGTTCTCCGAAAAGACTTTCCTGCCACTCGGAAGGCCACAGTTTGACCCCTTTCAAACTCGGTCAGTTGGCTGTAGGAAGCACGAGTGCGTCTCCATGGCATGGCTGCCAGCTTGCTTCACAAGTTTGCACAACGGTGAGCCTTCTGGCTGTGAGCATTCCCTATAAACAGTCGACACAGGTGGCACTTTGGTAGCTATTCCACAGCGCTGTCTGTTGACGGACGACATGAATGTTGCAAATCTAGCTTAACAAGTATAAATTAACAGTAGTAAGAATAATTGAGCTCTTAAAGCAACGAAGCAGCACGTTCCAGGACGGAAGCGCTGCGGGCGTATTTGATGATAGCGTTTACCCAAGCGCCGACACAAGCGGCGCCAAGAGTCAAATAAGTTTATGTGACTAAAACAGGGAACCAAATAGCTGTCACGCGTCTCGTGATGATGGAAACGTACCAGTAAGTGTGGCCAGCCCAGCCTCTGAGTCGGAGATATTGGACCTTCCAGAATATTCTAGATGCTTTCCGTGACGCACGAAGGTGGTAGAAATAAGGGGTCAGGATGACCATTCAAGCAGTCGCAGTGAAGTCGAGACCCGCCGAGTATACCAACACAGTCTCTGTGTCGTTCAACGGCAGACTGCGGACTTAGAAAGATTCACTATGCCTCGGCTCTTCTACAACCAGGGAGAGAGATTCCAAACTATGAATTTCTGCTGATAGAAATTGGGGCGAGACAGTGCCAGTAGGGAACTATCAATCATCAACCTATAGGGATCTTATGAATTCCGCCCTACAGCAGTAACTACTCCTCACCGAGTTCCGTACCCTTCAGCTTAGCAATAGCTTGTCCCTTCTAGCTGTCGGAGTTGCAGAAGCTGCCCACGCCTACTTCTACACTTCGAGAAGATCGAACGAGGTAAGACCCCTGATTATCATTCGTGTCATTCTCACTCCCTCTCGGGACACGACATCAGCGCATCTGCTATCTGCCAGGTGACATATCCTATCAGCGTCTTTCCAGGAGTACCATTTTTTTCCGGCAGGATATTTGCAATTTATGACGAGATCAGTGAGTATCTGCTAAAGGTAAAGGATATTAATCACGTACGACGAATTAGACCTGATGCAAAGTACTGCTTCGTAGCAGTCTGATTGCTGATCGTGGAAGACAGCTAGAAGAAACTATCATGAAACTCAACGTACAGGTACTCAATACACTACGCAGTCCGTCAACATATGAAGGGATGGCCGGAGCAACGTCAACCATAGATGTCACTCTAGCTGATATGGCAGCTCGGAGCCTGAGAGTGGAATGATATCGAGTGATCACAATATCGTACACGATATCATCCTCGAAGGGAAAACGTGCGCGTAAGACCTAAAGACAGCGTCAAGGAGGTTAACTGGGAAGAATTCGGAAGAGTGTGCCAATGCCAGGAAAGTCTATCTTTGGGTGGTGATGTAGACGTTAAAGCTTAACAACTGACAGCGACAATACATACTGCAATGGAGGGGTGGATACCTACCAGGAGAGGTCCTTTTAGGGGAGTACTTCGCCTTGGACTGAGGCACTGCGAAACTTAAGACGTGAAATAAGAAGAACCAGGAAACTATACCACAGAAGCATGAGCCAAGAAGGAAGAATCTGACGGCTGCACATATATGTTAAACAACTTTGTAAGGAAGAGTTATGAGATAGAAAAATGGAAAGAAGAAAACAGTTCTCAGAAACCGATCCCTTGAGAATACTATACAAAATAGTCTGCGAGAAAATACGATCAGGAACAGTCTTATTCACGTTCTAAAGGATGATGGGACGGCGACTGTCAGCTGACATGCTAACGGAAACGTTGCTTCCTGATGATGAAGAAGCAATAAGCTTATCTGCTCTTTGAAAAGGAAAAAATTGGACAAATAATTCTCAGGCTGAAAAAGAACAAAAATCTCCAGAATTGAATGGCATGCCAGCAAAAATAACATAAGCTTATATGACGACTTAGGCACCTACTTGTGTGAACTGTACAAGAATGTCTGTTGTAAGGAAGGGTCCCTGCAGGGTGGAAGAAAACCGAGCTAGTAAAGGGGAAGACAAGGATCCGGAGATACCAAAATCCTACAGACCAGCTTGTGTTCTGAATATTTAGAAACTATTATGCAAAAGTTTATAAGATCACAGACTACTGCAAGGGGTGAATGCTCATCAGTATGGATTTAAAAGAGAGAAGCCAACTGTAGACGCAATTAAGAAGGGGCCGGCCGGAGTGGCCGAGCGGTTCTAGGCGCTACAGTCTGGAACCGCGCGACCGCTACGGTCGCAGGTTCGAATGCTGCCTCGGGCATGGATGTGTGTGATGTACTTAGGTTAGTTAGGTTTAAGTAGTTCTAAGTTCTAACACGAATTCTTTACAGACGAATGGAAAAACTGGTAGAAGCCGACCTTGGGGAAGATCAGTTTGGATTCCGTAGAAATATTGGAAGACGTGAGGCAGTACTGACCTTACGACTTATCTTAGAAGAAAGATTAAGGAAAGGCAAACCTACGTTTCTAGCATTTGTAGACTTAGAGAAAGCTTTTGACAATGTTGACTGGAATACTCTCTTTCAAATTCTAAAGATGGCAGGGGTAAAATACAGGGAGCGAAAGGCTATTTACAATTTGTACAGAAACCAAATGGCAGTTATAGGAGTCGAGGGGTATGAAAGGGAAGCAGTGGTTGGGAAGGGAGTGAGACAGGGTTGTAGCCTATTCCCGATGTTATTCAATCTGTATATTGAGCAAGCAGTAAAGGAAACAAAAGAAAAATTCGGAGTAGGTATTAAAATCCATGGAGAAGAAATAAAAACTTTGAGGTTCGCCGATGACATTGTAATTCTATCAGAGACAGCAAAGGACTTGGAAGAGCAGTTGAACGGAATGGACAGTGTCTTGAAAAGAGGATATAAGATGAACATCAACAAAAGCAAAACGAGGATAATGGAATGTAGTCGAATTAAGTCGGGTGATCCTGAGGGAATTAAGTTAGGAAATGAGACACTTAAAGTAGTAAAGGCGTTTTGTTATTTGGGGAGCAAAATAACTGATGATGGTCGAAGTAGAGAAGATATAGAATGTAGATTGGCAATGGCAAGGAAAGCGTTTCTGAAGAAGAGAAATTTGTTAACATCGAGTATACATTTAAGTGTCAGGAAGTCGTTTCTGAAAGTATTTGTATGGAGTGCAGCCATGTATGTGCAGCCATGTAAGTGAAACATGGACGATAAATAGTTTGGACAAGAAGAGAATAGAAGTTTTCGAAATGTGGTGCTACAGAAGAATGCTGAAGGTTAGATGGGTAGATCACATAACTAATGATGAAGTATTGAATAGAATTGGGGAGAAGAGGAGTGTAGTGTTGACAGATTGCCAACACTACGCACATTATTTAAGGGAGGCGGCCATTAAGCAAGCAGGCGGACTTGATGGTCTGAAACAGGATACTTCGTAAACGCGATAAAGAAAAGTACGTAGCTGCTGGAATACTTAACTTTAATCCACCATTTGTATACAGTGTTCTTGATGAGACATTTCATACGATAACTATCAAACTATCAATTGCTATGGCGCCTTGCTAGGTCGTAGACTTTGACTTAGCTGAAGGCTATTCTAACTATCTGCTCGGCTAATGAGCGATGCTTCGTCCGTGTAGTCGCTAGCAAAGTCGTCCGTACAACTGGGGCGAGTGCTAGTCCGTATCTCGAGACCTGACTTGTGGTGGCGCTCGGTCTGCGATCACACAGTGGCGACACGCGGGTCCGACATGTACTAATGGACCGCGGCCGATTTAAAGCTACCACCTAGCAAGTGTGGTGTCTGGCGGTGACATCACAAGGAGCATGTGGCACAACTTGACAAAAAGAAGGGACCGGTTAGTAGGACGTGTTCTGAGGCATCAAGGGATCACAAATTTAGCATTGGAGGGCAACGTGGAGGGTAAAAATCGTAGAGGAAGACCAAGAGATGAATACACTAAGCAGATTCAGAAGGATGTAGGTTGCAGTAAGTACTGGGAGATGAAGAAGCTTGCACAGGATAGGGTAGCATGGAGAGCTGCATCAAACCAGTCTCAGGACTGAAAACCACGACAACAACAACAAGTTCTAGGGGACTGATGACCTCAGAAGTTAAGTCCCATAGTGCTCATAGCCATTTGAATTAAGAAGGTGAGTTCGCTGGCTATATAAACTGATTTTACATATGCTCTAGCAATGATGATCCATGTTACTGGCGATTTCGATAAGCCCTAGTGGCCATCTTTGGCCATTTCTCTTTGGTGACAGGGAGTTAGAGTGTCCAGAGGTGCTGGCCAACTGTCTGAGAGCCTATTGCCGTAGTAGACATGCAACTTTAATATTCCCAGGAAAAGAAATAACGAAGGCCACAACAAAAGGCTGTCCAGAGGGATCAATGTGTGGTCCAGAGTTATGGGATAGGGCATTGGAACCCATACTACAGATGACGGCAGTAACGTAACCACACTGGAAGTATTTACAAATGATGTGCTGCTCTACGTAAGCGACGATTGCGAAAGAATGATAGAAGACAAATATGATATAGAGCTCGAAGGATGGTGTAGGAACGCCAGATTGTCACTGGCACCTCCCAACGCTATGTACCTCTTGCTGAAAGAGAACCTAGCAAGAAATCATAAGATAAAATTAAACGCTGCAACTATTAGAAGAAGCCCAGAACCGAGGTATCTAGGGGTATTTGAGGATGATCGTCGTAACATGATATAGAGTAGGCAGGAAGGAAAAGTATTAACGTGATAAACAAAATTATAACCATAGAAAATATGAGAGTTTCCATGCCATGTTTTACATGTCGCCTCTCATTTTCATCAATTTTATTAATATTTTATGTCATTGTATGGTGGTAACAGGCCAAATAAGGTTATTGTAATGAGAGTATGTGTACTGAGAGCTCAAAATACTTTTCACTTGATTCCTATGCATGTTGGGTTACTTCCCTGGGTTGCCTGTGCAAGGTGAGCGCCAGAGGACGCGGCACACTGCATTTCCGGTTGGGGACTGTACTTCTGCGAATACTGAGTGAGTCTTACATCAGTGGACTTGAGCGCCTGGCGGAAGGACTGACGTCGGTCGAGTTTCGCCTACTGTATGCAGGGCGAAACGACCTGCGAGACGTCTGAGTGTCGCCGCAGTTTGTGTGTTTACCATTCCAGCGCGTCCGGAACGAGGACTCCTAGCACCGACTGACTGCATTGTGGACCGTGCTCTGCTGGGTGTGACTGACTGGCGCCGGATGGCCGGTGCTCTAGGCAGGTTGTTTTCGTAGCCGGTCAAACGGCAAGTTCAGTGCCCTCAGCTGAATAGCAGAGGCATGATTGGTCAACTTAAACTGAGGCTAGCTGACGTCATACAGCCCTGCTCGAAATCGGAGGGAACAGTCGCTATTGGTGCGAATGATGTTCTGCGACAATGTGGAGTAATTTTGGAATCAGCACTGAATGCTGATTCTCGGTTTTCGAGGATAATAGGGAGTTGAGCAGTGTTGGCTTCGCTCTTGCGTTGCGCGGGCGCAGAGCATTGGGCGGAATCTGATCTTCGTCGGAGTCGGACTGTCTTGCTACTTAGTCGCACTTTTTCGGCAAAACTTAGAATTCTCGGAGAGCCTTCGAGGCCAGTGGTTGAAACAGAGTTGCTGCACAGCCGAAGTCGGCGCCTACGTCACCAGAAGGCTGCCTACCGACGACTTGCGGCAGATTTCAGGACTGGTACAGTATTTTGCGGCTCCGGCATTGTAGAATCATTTTATACTGAAGTCCTTAACAGCACAAGCGCTCGCTCTTACTGCAAGTCCACCTTGCCTGTTTCTCCATGTGATCCCATTTTAGCTCTGTCTACTAATCGCAATACTGCAATATAGTCGGGAGAGTAAAACTTGATTCATTAGGACCTCACTGTCGTCAATCTATTGCATCACAGAGAGCAGGAACCCCTTGTTCTCGAGCAAACTCTTATTCTCGTAATAGTTCAGAATATCCTATCCTTTAACCTACTGTTTGTGTCGATAATCATGTGCCTTTATGTTCTGATGTATAATAAATCTCATTGTAATATTTGATCCACATATCATTTCGTAGATATACGCAGAATTCCCTGTCCTGTTGTTTATTATGATAAAGCTCTCTTTTTTTGAGTAGATTACGGTTTTTATTAAATTATTGTGAGTGTGCGCTCCTTATTTTACCAACTAGCAGGGTCCACCATCATTTCCTTTCATTACCGTCGTGCGCATAATTAATTACGTGGTGGATAAGGAGGGGGTCGATTGCATGTCTCGTTCTCATGCAAAATTCGTGTGCGTTAAAGAGGTAAAAACTCTTCCCCACCTCAGCACCTCGCAGATAGGCAATTTTGACTTCCCTTGAAAACAATTGCAACACACCTTCAGTCTACTTTAGCATCAGTTGTGGGATATGGCGCTGCCATTTGGGATCATAGACTGCAACCTGAGAGGCCAGTTTCATCGATCAGAAGAGTTCAACGAGGAGTGCTACTGTGATTAATGGGTGCCTACTGAACTACTCCGAATGATGCGTTGTTAGTGACTGTGGGAATATACAAAGTGGATTTAGAAATTAGGAAAAGGAGAGCACTTTACTGGTTAAAGGAAGGCAATGAAATGGAGGTACGAAGGATATTTTGAATTGAGACCAGCACAGGAAAATTAATACAAAATCGCATATTAAAACTGTGGCAAAATGAATGCGACTCTTCAGACACCGGAAAGAGTACATACGAATTCGTACATAACATTAGTGAGAGACTAAACATGAAATTTCTTCAGCCTTGGAGTGCACAGATAAATTATATGGCTGGTAAAGTCCGTATGCTGCGTACCTGTACAAATAAGAAGGCAGATTGACGTTAGCTGCGCCTGAGGCAATGTGGGCACTCTAGAGCAGACGTTCTGGGACCGTGCGCTCTACGAAGATGGAAGGGTGATGGTCATCAGGCATCAAGGACGTAGCACTGGGTAGCGAACCCGACGAATCGTGGACGATACCGAAGTCGCGGCGTCCAGGAAGGCCAAGGAAGACTTCACGAGTCACTCGACAGCACCACGGTCTACAGATGGAGAGAGAGGACAACTGAGGTGGACGATCACTGCATGAAACGTTTTTTCGAGAATCTACATTACTTTGGTGTAAGTGATCACGGTAGTGTGATTTCTAAGACGTTACAGTCAAACGTGGACTCGCTTATAAAATGGAGACGATGCTGCCGAAGGAATCCAGCAGACGATGGCTGCTAACCGCAGCTGTTCGGGGGCGGATCCACCAGCGGAAACTGATCTGCCTCAGATACTCCCTGAGAAATGAACATAAACAGAACAAAATCTTTAGCACTAAAATATTACTAACAGTTGGGTAATTGTTTAAGGTATTTATTTATTTATTTTATTGCAGTTTCGCAGTGGTAGAACCTAATTGAGGTATTAACATTTTTGTAGGTTTGTTTTAAATAGTAATAAGGACCGGAAACAAATAATTAATATACATTTATTATTATACAGAAAAATGTGATTGTATGGCCTATGTTATCTTCCTAGTAACACGATGTAATCTGAAGAACAAAATTTTTTTTTTTTTTTTTCGTCATCAGTCTACTGACTGGTTTGATGCGGCCCGCCACGAATTCCTTTCCTGTGCTAACCTCTTCATCTCAGAGTAGCACTTGCAACCTACGTCCTCAATTATTTGCTTGACGTATTCCAATCTCTGTCTTCCTCTACAGTTTTTGCCCTCTACAGCTCCCTCTAGTACCATGGAAGTCATTCCCTCATGTTTTAGCAGATGTCCTATCATCCTGTCCCTTCTCCTTATCAGTGTTTTCCACATATTCCTTTCCTCTCCGATTCTTCGTAGAACCTCCTCATTCCTTACCTTATGAGTCCAACTAATTTTCAACATTCGTCTATAGCACCACATCTCAAATGCTTCGATTCTCTTCTGTTCCGGTTTTCCCACAGTCCATGTTTCACTACCATACAATGCTGTACTCCAGACGTACATCCTCAGAAATTTCTTCCTCAAATTAAGGCCGGTATTTGATATTAGTAGACTTGTCTTGGCCAGAAATGCCTTTTTTGCCATAGCGAGTCTGCTTTTGATGTCCTTCTTGCTCCGTCCGTCATTGGTTATTTTACTGCCTAGGTAGCAGAATTCCTTAACTTCATTGACTTCGTGACCATCAATCCTGATGTTAAGTTTCTCGCTGTTCTCATTTCTACTACTACTCATTACCTTCGTCTTTTTTCTCAAATAAATAAAAATAAATAGCTTGGACATTAAGATAGCGTGTGCCCGCCCTTCGTCTTTATGACTGCTTCATCTACTGGGGAAATTTCAACGAGATGTCTGAATGTGTAACATCTCGTTACGGAACTAGTCTTTTTTGAACCTAAAATTTATTCGAACTGCCCATGAACAATTCCCATATTTCATATAAAACTACGAATGCCCGTTTTAAACCAGGGAAACTTAAATAAAAGAATAATAAGAGCCGACGGAATAGAGTATTATATGCCAAGTAGCAAGGGGCTTTATTCAAAGAGTTTCTAACGAAGAAGCTTTTTCTTTCACAACTACTATATAAACCCAACGCACGTATTGTTAACGTATTTAGTGTCTGGCGTCTGTCAGTCTTTAGCGTTTGGTATTTTCTAGCATCTGGGAGAGTTTGTGTTCGACATTTTAGTGTTAGAGGTTTTCGCGTTTGACTCTTGAGTATTCGTGTGTCCTAAGTTCATGCGCCACTGCGTGAAATAGTTAACTTCATTGGAAGCCGGGACAGTGGAAAGTAAATTTCGGTTCGTTTAATTTATTGTCAAAAGTGACAGAACTGAGATACGCTAATATCCAGCGAACATCTCAGTCTATAAAATATTGATATCATTAATTCCAATTTCAGAACTCAGTTGTCGCCGACGCTACTATTCAAACATCACATCGAAACTTGATTTTCGATTATATACCATGTTTGAATATTATCGGGCTTAAGAGTGACCATTCACAGTGGTGAATAATGTCAAAGAAACTGTGTCACTAAGAACCAACTTAACGCAAAACTACAGTGTCAGACGATTTCGAAAAGAGTATTACGAGGAGTGAACCGTGTATTGCATTATCTCTGGACAATAATAATAATAATAATAATAAACCCCGTGGAGACCTGGGAAAAGAATAGGCCTCCGGTATGTTCTGCCAGTCGTAAAAGGCGACGAAAAGAACAAACCACTAATAGGGCTAACCCTCTTTTTAGTGTGATTAGCTGGTTCAGGACAGAACTAAAGAAGCCTTGGACAAGCGCCGTCATGGTCGGGGACGGCGCTTGAACCCTATGCCCGCCCACAATGGTAACGACACTGCTAGTCACACGGAAAATGATTTAAATCCAAATAGAGGTGTTTTGCAGGAAATGCTTCCTGCAACCACCCTAGAAGGAAAACAAATACAGAGGATGAGATGGTCAGATGAAGTTAACCGACACCTCATGTTCTGTTATTACCAAGCAACAAACTTAGGAACCAACACAACTGGATACAGATCACAAGTACACACAACATTTATTACCAGATACCCAGAATTAAAATTTTTAACAGAACAACGACTAGCTGATCAGATCCGTGTAATAATCAAAAATAACAGGATACCCCAGTCAGAATTAGAAAACATCAAACAAAAAGTACAACAAATACTGGAACAAAATAATGTGCAATCAGAAGAAGAAGAAAATACAGTAATAGACTCAAACATCCCAGAGCAAACAAGCAATGAACAACATGCATCAATTAAACAATCAGAGGAAAACGAAATCTTAAGACAGCCACCAGAACAAACACAAATAGAACACGAAGTGACACCAATGTTAGATACAGAAGAAAAATTTCAGCTGACATATATAGAATACAAAGACACAAATACAGACATTAGACCAATTTTGCATAGACCACCAAACAACCCACAAGTCGAAACAACAATAGCAACTATCAACAGAATCATACACAACAAAATAAATGAAAATACAACTATGGATGAGTTATAACTACTGGTTTATATAGGAGCACTCACTACACTAAATATACAAACTAGGCAGAGATCAGAACCAACCAAAACACAGAAGAAACCCACAAAACCAGCATGGCAACACAGGCTACAAATCAGAATAGAAAAACTGAGAAAAGACATTGGACAGCTAACACAATTTATAAGAAATGGAATGTCAGACAAAAAACGAAAAAAGGTTAGGTAAAATCTCACAACAAGAAGCGATAGAACAATTAGATGAAAAGAAGCAGAAATTACAAGCAAACGACTTAGAAGATACAAAAAAGTGAAAATAGAAGGAAACAAAACCAAACATTCAACACAAACCAAAAGAAATTTTACCAGACAATAGATAACACACACATTAAAATAGACAAACCACCAAACATAACAGACATGGAACACTTCTGGAGCAACATTTGGTCAAACCTGGTACAGCATAACAGGCATACACAGTGGATAAAAGCAGAAACAGATGCATACAAGATGATACCACAAGTGCCTGAAGTGATAATTTTGCAACATGAAGTCACCCAAGCAATTAATTCTACTCACAATTAGAAAGCCCCTGGGAAAGATAAAACAGCAAATTTCTGGCTAAAGAAGTTCACCTCAACACATTCACATCTAACTAAATTATTTAACAGTTACATTGCAGACCCATACACATTCCCTGATACACTTACACAAGGAATAACTTATCTGAAACCTAAAGATCAAGCAGACACAGCAAACCCAGCTAAATATCGCCCCATAACATGCCTACCAACAATATACAAAATATTAACTTCAGTCATTACACAGAAATTAATGACACATACAACACAGAACAAAATTATAAATGAAGAACAAAAAGGCTGTTGCAAAGGAGCACGAGGATGTAAAGAGCAACTGATAATAGATGCAGAGGTGACATATCAAGCTAAAACTAAACAAAGGTCGCTACACTATGCATACATTGATTACCAAAAGGCTTTTGATAGTGTACCCCACTCATGGTTACTACAAATATTGGAAATATATAAAGTAGATCCTAAATTGATACAGTTCTTAAACATAGTAATGAAAAAATGGAAAACCACACTTAATATCCAAACAAATTCAAATAATATCACATCACAGCCAATACAGATTAAGCGTGGAATACACCAAGGAGACTCATTAAGTCCTTTCTGGTTCTGCCTTGCTCTGAACCCACTATCCAACATGCTAAATAATACAAATTATGGATATAATATTACTGGAACATACCTACACAAAATCACACATTTGCTATACATGGATGATCTAAAATTACTGGCAGCAACAAATCAGCAACTCAACCAATTACTAAAGATAACAGAAGTATTCAGCAATGATATAAATATGGCTTTTTGAACAGACAAATGTAAGAAAAATAGCATAGTCAAGGGAAAACACACTAAACAAGAAGATTATGTAGTGGATAACAACAGCGACTGCATGGAAGCGATGGAAAAAACAATGCCTATAAATATCTAGGACACAGACAAAAAATATGAATAGATAATACAAATATTAAAGAAGAACTAAAAGAAAAATATAGACAAAGACTAACAAAAATACTGAAAACAGAATTGACAGCAAGAAACAAGACAAAAGCTATAAATATGTATGCTATACCAATATTGACCTACTCATTTGGAGTAGTGAAATGGAGTAACACAGACCTAGAAGCACTCAATACACTTACACGATCACAATGCCACAAATATAGAATACATCACATACATTCAGCAACAGAAAGATTCACATTAAGCAGAAAGGAAGGAGGGAGGGGATTTATCGACATAAAAAACCTACATTATGGACAGGTAGACAATTTAAGAAAATTCTTTCTAGAACGAGCAGAAACTAGCAAAATACACAAAGTAATCACTCATATAAATACATCGGCTACATCACTGCAATTTCAGAACCACTTCTACAACCCTTTAGATCACATAACATCAACAGATACAAAGAAAGTAAATTGGAAAAAGGAAACACTACATGGCAAGCACCCGTATCATCTAACACAGCCACACATCGATCAAGACGCATCCTACACATTGCTAAGAAAAGGCAATATATACAGTGAGATGGAAGGATTCATGATTGCAATACAGAATCAAACAATAAACACCAGATATTACAGCAAGCATATTATTAAAGATCCCAATACCACAACAGATAAATGCAGACTTTGCAAACAACAAATAGAAACAGTAGATCACATCACAAGCGGATGTAAAATACTAGCAAATACCGAATACCCCAGAAGACATGACAATGTAGCAAAAATAATACATCAACAACTTGCCATACAACATAAACTTATAAAACAACACGTTCCCACATACAAGTATGCACCACAAAATGTACTGGAGAATGATGAATACAAATTATACTGGAACAGAACCATTATAACAGATAAAACAACACCACACAACAAACCTGACATCATACTCACCAATAAAAAGAAGAAATTAACACAACTAATCGAAATATCCATACCCAATACAACAAATATACAGAAGAAAACAGGAGAAAAAATTGAAAAATACATCCAACTTGCTGAGGAAGTTAAGGACATATGGCATCAGGATAAAGTTGACATTATACCAATTATACTATCAACTACAGGAGTCATACCACGCAATATCCACCAGTACATCAACACAATACAGCTACATCCAAATGTATATATACAGCTACAGAAATCTGTAATTATTGATACATGTTCAATTACCCGAAAGTTCCTAAATGCAATGTAACATATACCGTACAGTTAAAAGGAAGTGACGCTTGATCAAGGTCCGCGTCACTTTACATTTTTAACCAGACATAACGTCTGAGAAAGGAAAATAATAATAATAACAATAGTTTATTCCCTATTTATATTAAAGGGAATAATTTTCAACGGACAAAACATCGTGCTATGTTAAATAAACGCCGTGACTTTTGAAGAAATTAATTCGGTGTGCATGTGCTACGCAAGTGAAAGATTTCAATTCATTTTGGAACGCGAATCGGTCTCCGGGTACCTACGCACATAAAAAAAAGTTTTGCTTCACCTCGGTTCCGAGAGTTCCGGAACCTGTACAGAAAATTGGAATAGAGATCAACATAAACATCATTTCCGCCCTTTTTATTGCTCACGAAAAGCACACATTGCGTGTTGTACCACCATACATCGAGACCAGAGGTGGTGGTCCAGATTCCTGCACACAGCGGAACCTCTAACACACGTCCTCTTGCATTGATGAATGCCTGTCTTTGTCGTGGCATACTATCCACAAGTTCATCAGGCACTGTTGGTCCAGAGCGTTCCACTCCTCTAAGGCGATTCGACGTAGATCCCTCCGAGTGGTTTGGGGCTCACGTCGTCCATAAACAGCCCTTTTCAATCTATCCCAGGCATCTTCGATAGGGTTCATGTCTGGAGAACATGCTGGCCACTCTAGTCGAGCGATGTTGTTATCCTGAGGGAAGTGATTCACAAGATGTGCACGAGGGGGCGCGAATTGTAGTCCTTTAAGACGAATACCTCGCCAATGTGCTGCCGATGTGGTTGCACTATCGGTCGGAGGATGGCATTTACGTATCGTACAGCCGTTACGGAACCTTCCGTGACCACCAGCGGCGTACGTCGGCCCCACATAATGCCACCACAAAACAGCAGGGAACCTCCACCTTGCTGCACTCGCTGGACAGTGTGTCTAAGGCGTTAAGCCTGACCTGGTTGCCTCCAACCACGTCTCCGACGATTGTCTGGTTGAACGCATATGCGACTCTCATCGGTGAAGAGAACGTGATGCCAACCCTGAGCGGTCCGTTCGGCATATTGTTGGGCCCATCTGTACCGCCCTGCAAGGTGTCGTGGTTGCGAAGATGGACCTCGCCATAGATGTCGGGTGTGAAGTTGCGCATCGTGCAGCCTATTGCGCACAGTTTGAGTCGTAACACGGCGTCCTGTGGCTGCAAGAAAAGCATTATTCAACATGGTGGCTTTGCTGTCAGGGGTCCTCCGAGCCATATTGCGTAGGTAGCGGTCATCTACTGCAGTAGTAGGCCTTGGGCGGCCTGAGTGAGGCATGTCATCGACAGTTCCTGTCTCTCTGTATCTCCTCCATGTCCGAACAACATCGCTTCAGTTCACTCCGAGACGCCTGGACACTTCCCTTGCAGCCGGCCGCGGTGGTCTAGCGGTTCAGGCGCTCAGTCCGGAACTGCGGGACTGCTCCGGTCGCAGGTTCGAATCCTGCCTCGGGCATGGATGTGTGTGATGTCCTTAGGTTAGTTAGGTTTAAGTAGTTCTAAGTTCTAGGGGACTGATGACCACAGATGTTAAGTCCCATAGTGCTCAGAGCCATTTGAGCCACTTCCCTTGTTGAGAACCCTTCCTGGCACAAAGTGACAATGGAACGCCATCGAAGCGCGGTATTGACCTTCTAGGTATGGTTGAACTACAGACAACACGAGCCCTGTACCTCCTTCCTGGTGAAATGGCTGGAACTGATCTGCTGTCGGACCCCCTCCGTCTAATAGGCGCTGCTCATGCATGATTGTTTACATCTTTGAGCGGGTTTAGTGACATCTCTGAACAGTCAAAGCGACTGTGTCTGTGATTCAATATCCACAGTCAACGTGTATCTTCAGGAGTTCTGGGAACTGGGGTGATGCAAAACATTTTTTGATGTATGTATTAATGAGCATCTTTGTCGACAGCCGCTAAATAAAGCAGTTAGCCGATGGTAATAATTTGAGTCTAAACTTTTTAATTAGCAAATATTGACGGCAATAACAGATAGTTTCGTCGCGACTCGCTTTCACGAATTTCGATGAGGTGAAGAATACTGGCGGGGCATAGAAAAAGGACATCACATCTTCACTTTTCATGGAAGTGCCAGTAGGCAGCAATGGAAGGCGCCACGAATGCCTGTGCAGGATTGGCACCCCATTCTTACTCGGGAGCCGGAACGGGAGACAGAAGTGATTTTAGACGCTGGACTTTTGCATGAAGTCGAAGTTCCATTCGGTTCAGGTGGGGACTTCAGCCAGGCCAGTCCATTTCAGAATTGTCCACAAAACATCGCATCACAGATGTCTCTTTATGACGTGATGCACCATCAACCATCGTCTCCCAACTGTTCTGAGCCGTGGCTGGCTCACGTTATGCGTTGGATTAAACCTTGATTGCTATTCTTTGTTTAATCTTCCGCGGTTATCAGGATTATGCTGTTATCTTCTCTGTCCGCGAGTGGCAGCAGCGGTGTGTATCGATATTCGCACCTCGTACTATCTTCGGCCTGGTGCTTATAGTTTCCAGCTGGGCTGTGTGCAGGCAGTTGGTCGTTTGGCGTGGAGCAGCGAGGAAATCTGCGCGGCGCGTAGTTTGGCCAGGTCCCCTGGCGGTCTCTACGCAGTGTCGGAGTGTGTGGTGCTGTTCCCATTGCTACGAGGTCTGTGGCTCACCGATCCTGGACACGAAAGTTGAGTTTTGACTTAACGTAGCAGCAAGTCACGACTGTTCACAGTGTGTCGTTTGGATTTCGTTGTCGGCTGCTGGGACATTCCCGCAAACAACAATATGTGTTTTCAAGTTGGCAAATTTTAGCCACCCTCCGGTGGAGTTTAACTGTACTTGGTTATTTTCAATTGAAATGCACCAGTGGAATCTTCTGCCTTGTGGCCGCCGGCCGGAGTGGCCGAGCGGTTCTAGGCGCTACAGTCTGGAACCGCGCGACCGATACGGTCGCAGGTTCGAATCCCGCCTCGGGCATGAATGTTGTGTGTCTGTCCTTAGGTTAGTTAGGTTTAAGTAGTTCTAAGTTCTAGGGGACTGATGACCTCAGAAGTTACGTCCCATTGTGCTCAGAGCCATTTGAACCATTTGAGCCTTGTGGCCGTTGACGTTCCGGTTACCTGCCCTGGCCGTTGACGTAAATTCAGACAGTGTATTTTCCTCATGGTGTTGTCGCTGTCCAGCACGGTGAGTAGTTTGACAACTCAGTGTATAATTGGTTGTGGGCGCCAATACCTCGTACGTTGTTCCATTGAATCCCCTGTTGTGTGCTGGTCGGGTGGAGCGTAAGTTATCTTGGGTGGGTCCGTTGACTGTCGGTTGGGTTCTCGCCGGATCGAGAATGGTTGGGCCGACCGCCTGTCTCACTTAAGAGAGTGTTAGTGTTTGAATTCCAGGTCGACCCTCGGAAACTTCTGAGCGCCGTTCGGTGTAGTGCCTTTTCTTGTTTGTTCTTGTTGTTTGTATTTGTATGGCTTTTAGCCGATTTTTAAATTAAGGTTGTTTTGCCCTTAAGGCCTAAGATTGTTTGGGCCTTTAGCCTAATTTAAAGAACTGCTTTAAGGTAAGGCGTTTTGGCCTTTGAAAAATTTATTTTGGTTTGAGTCTTAAGTGATGGCCTTCAGCCGATTTTTGAATTAAAGTTGTTTTGCTCTGACGGTGCCAGATTTTTTGGGCCTTCAGGTTAATTAAAGAACTGTTTTAAGATAAGGCCTTTTGCCTTTTAAAAATTTAATTTTGGTTTCAGTCTTAAGATATGGGTCTTCAGCCGATTTTTTTTAAAAAATTAAAGTTGTTTTGCTGTTAAGGTGTGAGATTGTTTCGGCCTTCAGCCTAATTGGAAGAACTGATTTAAGATAAGGCGTTCTACCATTTAAATTTCTGATTTTGGTTTGAGTCTTAAGTTATTGGCTTTCATTCTATTTTAAATTGAAGTGGTCTTGCCCTTAAGGCAGCCGGTAAATTGTGTTTTTGTTTTAAATTTTCTTGGCTCTTGTAATGTTTGGTCAAATAAGTGAAGTTGTATGTTGGAGTGTAACTGACAGCCGCTTATTTTGGCGGCTTTCCACAATTTAAACTACCTGTCCTGTCCTGTCCTGCGGGTTTAACAGGGCGTCTCATGTTCCTCTACAGTATCCAGTACAAGGTGCTGTAAAATGTGTTCTTAACGTTCCGAGAAAGCGTTTTCCAAAGCGCACTGAGTGAACCACACTCTAACCACCTCCTCTGTACCCTACTGTACTGTGGCCACTACCAGTAACGGCTGGGAACGTTCTCAACGCATTCGCCAAATTCAGACCCTTCCTCTGTATTTCCACAGGGTATCGTCTGATTCGTCACTTCAGGCCATCCGTTTGCAGTGGTCGACTGGCCCACAGCGTCGCCGTTCTCACCCCTCACGTCTTGCTCGACGTTTACAACAAAAATGTGTCGATCATCCTAAGCTGCTCGATCGTTGAACCGCATTCTTATTGAGTCCCTATGCGCAGTCAATGTGCTAGCTGACAGCACTTAGAAACTCTCCATATGCTGATGTCACGTTATCTTCTTGCACGAAAACCCTCCACTGTGCTCGACCGTACCTGTCTGCCAGTTCATGAAGTCTATGCGGTCTGCTTCGCAGCCATATCATCAACAGTCGACTTCGGCAGCTTTATAGAGATTGAAACATTCGTGATATATTTGATTTTATCCATACTGGATGAGAGGTCGTGGTTGTGAATGTCAATGTTAAAAAATATATCGGCTCAACCACTTGTTTATAGTGTAAAACACTAAGATTGGCGCGTTTCGGAAGTCAAGCTTCCATCATCAGAATAATAAAAAGTAAAAGCACCTCTTAAAACTCGCTAAAATGGAACATGCACCAGGCACAATAAAATTGATAGCAAAATTAAAACATCCAGGCTACTACCCTTGTTGCAGCCGTGTCTTCTAAGGTGCATCTCCACATAGTCGTCAAAATATAAAAAATAAAACGGTGTCGCCTATGGTGTTCAACATCTAACCACATGGCCCTCTCCTCTATCGTCGTAAACCGGCCGTGCGTCTTCGTTGATACCACACACCACGCAGCCAAACACGACACCGGCCAGTAGTGTGGCCAACCCCCAGCTCACACCTGTCCGCCTTGCGGCAAGTCGCCCTGCGGCTGTACTGCCCTTCACGCACGCAACCCACACGCGTCTGGAGCAAGCACAATAGCCCGGAGTCTATGCGGAAGGTTCAAAGGTTTAGACGCTCCTTTACTTATCACTGAATACTGCTGGATGACCACAGTGCTACTGGCAACCAGCGATAACGTTGTTTGCACTCAGAGTCTCTGTGGCGCAACATATCGACTATTGAAGACTGCTGTTTGGTAAATGTCCACACTACATATGTTCAGTATGACACCTGGAATGAAAATGTAGAGCCAACGTCACTCTCACTGCATACTGAACTAGAAAACTTACATTCAAATGTTCAAATGTGTGCGAATTCCTAAGGGACCAAACAGCTGTGGTCATCGGTCCCTAGACTTACCCACTACTTAAACTAAGTTATGCTAAGAACAACACACACACACACACACACACACACACACACACACTTGGACTTGTGGGCGGGAACATTTTTATGTAACATGGCGCTCCTCCGCACATTACACAGCCAGTAAAGCAGTCAGTTTGTAAATGCTAGAATTATCAGCAGTCATTTTCCCACAGGTGTCCGACCACATCACCTGGTGTCAATCCGCATGCGTTCTGGCTTTGAGGTTTTCTGAAAGATGCTAGATTCAGTCTCCGCCGGCCGCTGTGACCGAGCGGATGTAGGCACTTTAGTCTGGAACCACGCGACTGCTACGGTCGCAGGTTCGAATCCTGCCTCGGGCATGGACGTGTTGTGATGTCCTTAGGTTAGTTAGGTTTAAGTAGTTCTAAGTTCTAGGGGACTGATGGCCTCAGATGTTAAGTCGTGCTCAGAGCCATTTTTTGAAGTCTGTGACATGGCGCCTCAAACGGCTTGGCCACTCTGCACGGCAGAATGCTTACGAATTGTTACATGAATTTCCCTACTGGGGAAGCAAAACAGCTGTCATTGATCGAAGTAGACAATAGAAAGTGCGTCGGTGTGTGTATCTGGGTCGTGTGGTTGACTGTGCCAAGTGCTTGCATGTTGCAGTGCTAGGTTTGTGTTGTCATGGATGAAAGAAGGGGTGAGTGTGAAACCCGTGCCAAGTCCAATCGAACATTACTTAATGTCCCCATCCGACGGACCGATCACAAAAAAACTGTGTCACATGCTCTCACTTCATGAACACACTGAAAATAGGTCTGGAATTTAATCCGGGACATTAGCGCGAAGTGTGGTAATCAGGAAATGTTTGGTTTGTGGGGTGCTCAACTGCGCGGTCATAAGGCGCCCGTACAATTTTTTCACAGCCCAATTTTTTACACAGTCCAACCTAGCCACTGTCACGAATGATGATGATGATGATGATGATGATAATGAAATGATGAGGTCAACACAAGCAACCAGTTCCCGGGCAGAGAAAATCCCCAACCCGGCCGGGAATCGAACCCGGTACGCCGTGATCCAGAAGCACCATGAACTGCGGACTTGCCTTGCCGGTCAAGTACTGGCAGTGAAATTTTCATTCACCATCAAGACTCTGTAAGGGATCCGTGACACCACAAACATAGATATTAGTATTCGACACCCAGGTCGATAGTAGATAGGAGTCGATTGTCGAGCGCTGCGTCGCAGTGAGATGAGTGTCGAGTGAAATCAGTACTGGAAAGACTGGGAAAAAAATGAAAAATGGCGGTTGAGCTTAGTACGGTGCCAATGGCGGGTGTGCCGAGTGAGGAGTAAATTGTACATTCACCGGAGTGTGACAAATGAGCGCTTCCCCTTATCGTCCTGGGGTTGACCCTCTTCAATACCTATTCGCCAGTGATAAAAAACCAAAAGTGACAAGAGCCGAATTATGTGTTTCGCGTCAACCACGTCGGCCAGCAACAACCATGGATTGAAGTGAGGATTGTTGTGAATGTTAACCATCGTCACTGCGTGTGGCGAAGTACTTCAAATCAGCGACTAATAAAAGATATAACCGTAATTAAACGTGTAAGGAGAAGGTAGCAACTGCCTCAGAATTTGTGTGTTAATAGAAAATACACATCAGTTTGTATATCGCAACCTTTGTGGTCTTTAATAATAAAAAAACTTTCAGTTATTAACTATTCCGTCTCAGAACAGCCGCACTCTGTTGAAATAATCCCGAAACCACAGCAGAAAAACCGATAGACCTACGTCCATTAAGCACACGGTCATATATTCGTAATAATTAACTGTTTGGCGGCTTCGGTAAATCACACAAAACCCAATAAAGGATATAAAGGCGGTTTTTCAGCTCGAACTGGCTTACCTACAATACTGGGCATTAAAATTGCTACACCACGAAAATGACGTCCTACAGACGCGAAATTTAACAGACGGGAAGAAGATGCTGAGATATGCAAATGATTAGCTAGAGCATTCACACAAGGTTGGCGACGGTGGCGACACCTACAACGTGCTGACATGAGGAAAGTTTCCAACCGATTTCTCATACACAAACAGTAGTTGACCGGCGTTGTCTGGTGAAACGTTGTTGTGATGCCTCGTGTAAGGAGGAGAAATGCGTACCGTCACGCTTCCGACATAAAGGTCGGATTGTAGCCTATCACGATTGCGGTTTATCGTATCGCGACATTGCTGTTCGCGTTGGTCGAGATCCAATGACTGTTAGCAGAATATGGAATCGGTGGGTTCAGGAGGGTAATACGGAACGCCGTGCTGGATCCCAACGGCCTCGTATCACTAGCAGTCGAGATGACAGGCATCTTATCCGCATGGCTGTAACGGATCGTGCAGCCACGTCTCGTCCCTGAATCATCAGACGGGGACGTTTGCAAGACAACAACCATTTGCACCAACAGTTCGACGACGTTTGCAGCAGCATGGACTATCAGCTCGGAGACCGTGGCTGCTGTTACCCTTGACGCTGCATCACAGACAGGAGTGCCTGCGATGGTGTACTCAACGACGAACCTGGGTGCACGAATGGCAAAACGTCATTTTTTCGGATGAATCTAGGTTATGTTTACAGCATCATGATGGTCGCATCCGTGTTTGGCAACATCACGGTGAACGCACAGCGGAAGCGTGTATTCGTCATCGCCATACTGACGTATCACCCGGTGTGATGGTACGGGGTGCCACTGCTTACACGTCTCGGTCACCTCTTGTTCGCATTGACGGCACTTTGAACAGTGGCTCTACCCTTCATTCGATCCCTGCGAAACCCTACATTTCAGCAGGATAATGCACGACCGCATGTTGCAGGTGCTGTACGGGCCTTTCTGGATACAGAAGATGTTCGACTGCTGCCCTGGCCAGCACATTCTCCAGATCCCTCACCAATTGGAAACTGTCTGGTCAATGGTGGCTCGTTACAATACGCCAGTCACTACTCTTGATGAAGTGTGGTATCGTGTTGAAGCTGCATGGGCAGCTGTACCTGTACACGCCATCCAAGCTGTTTGACTCAATGCCCAGGCATATCAAGGCCGTTATTACGGCCAGAGGTGGTTGTTCTGGGTACTGATTTCTCAGGATAATATATTTGTCCATTGAATACCCGTTTATCATCTGCATTTCTTCTTGGTGTAGCAATTTTAATGGGGATTAGTGTACGAGTCGAGTGATACCGCGCTGCTATGAAGGCCGGTTTACAACATCTCTACTATATTTAAGAAAAGTATTGTTTGTATTACTTTGAAAACATATAATATTAGTGATAAACATCATACAGGCATTCTCACAACCGTAGATATGCATCCCACGCGCCTGCCAGGATTGCCGTATTGTAAGGGCGGCAGTGGCGGATCGTACAGCTTTCACGGCACAGATAGGAGAGCTTGTGCTTCCAGACGTGTCAACACGAACGGTGGTTATCAGCAACGGGACTACAGGCACCTGTAGCCCCGCTTCCAGTCACGCCACTGCATCGACGTGCACGGCTCAGATAGTTCAAATGGCTCTGAGCACTATGGGACTTAGCTTCTGAGGTCATCAGTCCCCTAGAACATAGAACTACTTAAACCCAACTAACCTAAGGATATCACGCACACCCATGGCCGAGGCAGGATTCGAACCTGCTACCGTAGCGGTCGCGCGGTTCCAGACTGTAGCTCCAAGAGCCGCTCGGCCACCACGGCTGGTTGCGCGGCTCAACTGGTTCCGTCAGCAGATCGTTGGAAGATGAAACGGCGGGCCGTGGTCTTTAGCGATGAAAGCAGGTTTTGCCTGCACTCAAGCGGTGGCGGTGTGCACGTATGACGCAGACGTTGCGACGTCTGTCTCGTAGAGGGCATTCGTATAAGACACACTGATCCGACCCCAGGCCTTATGGTGTGGGGTGCGATATGCTACAACACTTGTTTACCTTCGGTATTTATGGAGAGGACGCTAACCAGCGCTAGGTACATGCAGAATGTTGTCTGACCAGTTCTTCTGCCGTTCTTGCAACAGGAAAGTGATGTATTGTTCCAACAGCATAGTGCTTACCCATACTCCCCGTGAAAATCAACTTGTCTTGCAAGATGTGCAGCAACTTTCCTGGACAGGACCCTCTCCGGACTTGGCTCCTATCAGGCACGTGTGTGGTATGATGGGGCGGGAAGCGACTGGTGCGGCTTGTCAACCAACAGCTCTTACTGAACTATGTGAACAGGTCGAGCACGCATCGCGTACAGTATCGACACTATTCGCCATCTCTACGACCGACTTGCCGGCCGGAGCGACCGAGCGATTCTAGGCGCTACAGTCTGGAACCGCGCTACCGCTACGGTCGCAGGTGCGAATCCTGCCTCGGGCGTGGATGTGTGTGATGTCCTTAGGTTAGTTAGGTTTAAGTAGTTCTAAATTCTAGGGAACTGATGACCTCAGATGTTAAGTCCCATAGTGCTCAGAACTATTTGAACCATTTTTTCACGACCGACTTGGTGCCAGAGTCAGCGCCTGCATTAGCGCCCGTGGAGACCACACCACTTACTAATATGGGTACTTCAGCATGGTTCGATACCTGATACCTTAGAACCGCTTGTGCTATTGATCTGTAAATGTAACCATTTATGTTCTCTATATGCACTGTAGCAACAATAATTCTTGAGTGAATTGGAAAACTCTAAAAGTGTGTACTAATGTTTTTGCGACAGTGTACTTGTACTAATTATTTATCTGTAGCAGCGTAGCAGAACACATACAACACTCGCAATAACTAATTTTTTTTTTATTTGACATCCTTTCTGGTGTTGGGAATTTTATGGTCGGCAGTGTATGGGGCATTTATAATTATAGTTCCAGTTTCAAAACGCTGTTAAAAATGAATCACTGCTCGGTATCACTTCAAATTTTAATTGAATGTTATCGAAGGAAGATGAAACGTTAAGAAAAGAGATTAACGAAATTTTTCCCACTATATGGTGCTGTAAGCATCGTAACGTAAATGGGTTCCTCTAGAAATGACATGAATCGCAACGCGACAGTTATGGTCTGATTTGCACATAAAATCAACCGTTGTGTGCAATGTGCATGGCCGCACATGGTTTGCATTCCACATTTGTGGGATTGTTAGGTTGGTAAGCCCATACACCACGCCTAGGTTTTTTATTGTCCTGAGTCCAAAAAGCGCATAAAAAGCGACAATGACATCAGTTTTTAAATCTATTGAGGACAGAAACAATGAACTCGATTTCTAACTGACGTGGGAATGGTGTAAGACATGTTCAGTATGCTGCCCATCGTTTTCTGCCACAGGCTGAAATGGATTCTGCCGCTTATAGCGCCCTCTAGTAACTTTTTTTTCTTTTCATAACGTTTCCCCCACCTGCAATAATATACTGAGGCGGCAGAGTCATGGGATACCTCCTGGTAGGGTGTCGGATCTGCTTTTGCAATGTGCGGTGCAGGAGCTCGACGTGGCGCGGACTCAACAAGTCGTTGGAAGCCCCGTGCTGAAATGTTGAGCCACGCTGCCTCTACGGCCGTCCTTAATTGCCAAAGTGCTGCCAGTGCAGGATATTGTGCACCAACTGACCTCTCGACTATGTCCCAAAAATGTACGATGGGATTCATATTCTTGATGGCCAAATCATTCGTTCGAATTGTCCAGAATGTTCTTCAAACGCATCGCAAACAATTGTGGCCTGCTGACATGAAGTCCATGAACGCATACGGTCTCCAAGTAGCCGAACAAAACCACTTCCACTGAATGACGGTTCAGCTGGGTCAGAGTTGCTAGTCCATTCCACACTATTAAGGAGCCGTCACCAGCGTTGTGGGGTCTGCCTTGCACTCGAACCCTACCATCCCGTCTCAGTGTTTGAAATCGGGACTCATGTGACCAGGCGACAGTCTCCCCATCATCTACGGTCCAACTAATATGGTCATGAGTCCAGATGAGTTACTTCAGGCGACGTCGTCTGCTACTTTCTTTATTTCACTTGCGCCTTTGTACCGCAATGGTCGCAGGGTCCGCGTGTTTACAACGGAAGTGGCAGGTTAAGTGAAAGGGTGGCCGGATGCCGTTCCTGCCGCCACCCCATACCCCCCCCCCCCCCAGGACGGAATTAGTGGACCCCACTGTCTGCGTCTAGTGTAGACCATGAAATAGAGAGGAAGTATTACAAATGTCTGTGTGTCGTGGAACTGAGGCGGGGTGGGGGGACCAGCCCGGTATTCACCTAGCGGGATGTGGAAAACCGCCTAAAAACCACATCCAGGCTGGTCGACACGGTGGCCTACGTCGTTAATCCGCCGGGCGGATTCGATCCGGGGCCGGCGCGCCTTCCCAAGTCCAGGAAGCAGCGCATTAGCGTTCTCAGCTAACCTGGAGGGGGACGGCCGTCTGCTGCTATAGCCCATCAATGCCCGATTTCGTTCATTGTCCTAATGGATACGTACGCCGTACGTCCTACATTCTGCGGTTATTTCACGAAATGTTGCTTCTCTGTTAGCACTGACAATTCTACGCAAAAGCCGCTGCTCTCGGTCGTTAGGTGAAGGCCGTCGGCCGCGTTGTCTGTGGTAAAGCCTGACATTTGGTTTTCTCGGCGTACGCTTGACGCTGTGGAGCCACAATACTGAATTCCCAAACGATTTTTGAAACTGAATGACCTACGCGCATTCAGCGAATATAATCACGTGTGAAACCTTTTCAGATGGATCACCTGAGTACAACTGACAACTCCGACAATGAACTGCGGTACTATCGCCATCTGTATATGGGCATACCGCTGTCCCATGACTTTTGTCATCTGAGAGTAAAATTTGACGTCATTCTGAGAAGTGATTTGATTTTTACAGCGTTTTGCAACTGGGACCTTAATTATAATCACCCTGAAGCTTGTAGTAGCTGGAATTTGTTGAGAATATCGCCATACTTTCTGAAGGCGACGCGTGAGAATAGATCGTCTCGCTCGTCACCGAAACGCTTGTCTGACGCGACGGGGGCGGATGGCGGCGTCGTCCCGTCCCCCGGAGCTGATCTTCACGTGTCAGGCTGACAGTAATGGGGGCGTGGCTCGAGGCGGGCAGGGGGACGGCCGTGACAAGGCGTCAGCAGAGACGGCGACGGCGGCGGCGGCGTGGGTGGGGGCCCTGCCGGCCGCCCTAATTACGCCTCCAGCACCGGGGGCGCTGCCCGCCGTTCACCTGCCGCCTCTCCCCAGCCTTCTGTTCTTCCACCGCTACGCCTACGTCGTATCAATTAGATACTACACGAGCTGAAAAATCCTAGCAAACATTCAATTTTGTCAAGAAATGACATAAGATCACAATACACTACTGGCCATTAAATTTCCTACAGCAAGAAGATATGCAGATGATAAACGGGTATTCATTGCAAAAATGTAATATACTAGAACTAACATATGATTACATTTTCACGCAATTTGGGTGCATAGATTCTGAGAAATCAGTACCCAGAACAACCACCTCTGACCGTAATAACGGCCTTGATACGCCTGGGCATTGAGTCAAACAGCTTGGATGGCATGAACAGGTACAGCTGCCCATGCAGCTTCAACGCGATACCACAGTTCATCAAGAGTAGTGACTGGCGTCTTGTGACGAGCCAGTTGCTCGGCCACCATTGACCACATGTTTCCAATTGGTGAGAGTTCTGGAGAATGTGCTGGCCAGGGCAGCAGTCGAACATTTTCTGTATCCATAAAGGCCCGTACAGGACCTGCAACATGCGGTCGTGCATTATCCTGCTGAAATGTAGGGTTTCGCAGGGATCGAATGAAGGGTAGAGCCACTGTTCAAAGTGCCGTCAATGCGAACAAGAGGTGACCGAGACGTGTAAGCAGTGGCACCCCATACCATCACACCGGGTGATACGTCAGTATGGCGGTGACGAATACACGCTTCCGCTGTGCGTTCACCGCGATGTTGCCAAACACGGATGCGACCATCATGATGCTGTAAACATAATCTAGATTCATCCGAAAAAATGACGTTTTGCCATTCGTGCACCCAGGTTCGTCGTTGAGTACACCATCGCAGGCGCTCCTGTCTGTGATGCAGCGTCAAGGGTAACCGCAGCCACGGTCTCCGAGCTGATAGTCCATGCTGCTGCAAACGTCGTCGAACTGCTCGTGCAGATGGTTGTTGTCTTGCAAACGTCCCCATCTCTTGACTCAGGGATCGAGACGTGGCTGCACGATCCGTTATAGCCATGCGGATAAGATGCCTGTCATCTCGACTGCTAGTGATACGAGGCCGTTGGGATCCAGCACGGCGTTCCGTATTACCCTCCTGAACCCACCGATTCCATATTCTGCTAACAGTCATTGGATCTCGATCAACGCGAGCAGCAGTGTCGTGATACGATAAATCGCAATCGCTATAACCTACAATCCGACCTTTATCAAAGACGGAAACGTGATGGTACGCATTTCTCCTCCTTACATCAGCCATCACAACAACGTTTCACCAGGCAACGCCGGTCGACTGCTGTTTGTGTATGAGAAATCGGTTGGAAACTTTCCTCATGTCAGCACGTTGTAGGTGTCACCAGCGGCGCCAACCTTGTGTGAATACTCTGAAAAGCTAATCATTTGCATATCACAGCATCTTCTTCCTGTCGGATAAATTTCTCGTCTGTAGCACGTCATCTTCGTGGTGTAGCAATTTTAATGGTCACTAGTGTACGAGCCGTTCAATACACACTCCCCCAATTTTTTTTTTTTTTGTTTTTTTGTTTTTTTTTTTTGTTTTGTGACAATCGTTAATACAGGGTGTCCGGAAATTCGCGTTATATACTCCTAGTATTTGTAGAGGGGAGTTAGTACATTATATTTCGAGTGGGAACCCACGACAGGATACGTACCATTTCCGTTCTACGACGGTTTCAGTTCAGTTGTGTAATACGTTCACGTCTGCGGATAAGTGAAAACTCTCAGAGTTACTTGTCCTGGTACACAGTAGGACAGACAGGATGGCGTGTACTACGTGAGACGGTGTCCTCATGTCACGTAACGTCTGCCTTGCTGCGAGACTCCTGTAGGGACAGAGGAAGAGCTGCTCGCAGGAGTTCTGGTCGCTGCACCAGCAACTGTAGATGCACCAGGTGGGGTGCAGAGTGCGTACCAGAACGTGCTTCACAGGTACAGTGTAACAACGGTGGTGGTCGCCACATCTAGCCACTGCATCAGTACTGTAGTCCGCAGCTCGTGGTCGTGCGGTAGCGTTCTCGTTTCCCGCGCCCGGGTTCCCGGGTTCGATTCCCGGCGGGGTCAGGGATTTTCTCTGCCTCGTGATGACTGGGTGTTGTGTGATGTCCTTAGGTTAGTTAGGTTTAAGTAGTTCTAAGTTCTAGGGGACTAATGACCATAGATGTTAAGTCCCATAGTGCTCAGAGCCATTTGAACCAGTATTGTAACCCGAGTTCTTGTTTGTTTTGGAATAATGTAAACAAACAATGTTTCGTGTTAATACAACCAAATATGCTTAAATGGTAAATGAATATTTCGTTACATTTCCTTTCGCATTCTTACCTAGTAAGTGTACTGCGTAACGCCTAAATCAGTTCCTCAAGCGCTTGAAGTGGATGAGTTAAACATGTGCATTGAAACCGTCACAGAACGGAAACGGGTTTCCCGTTCTGAATATTATGGAGTTAAACACCTGTATTGAAACCGTAATGGAACGGAAACGGTAAGTTTCCGCACATGGTTATCTACTGACTCTCCTCGACAAGTCCTTGAAGTTTTTAAACGCTGTTTACAAACACCCCATGTATTCCAAATATCGACGGCAAAACTTCAGGAATGGATTCGCCATATAACAAGAAGAAAGTAAGTCTAGCAAACATGGGCACTGAAATGCATACCAGGAGTTGCACTCTGTGACAACTACGGCTTGGTAGTTCTGCTGCATTACATAAATGACGTCGTAAACGTTAGCATTACCCGTAGTATTGGTGTACTGGCAGCATTGGTAGGGAAAGAAACATTAATGAATGTGTCAGAGAGAAACTGGGATCCTATGACTTCTTTTTGTTTTTTGTTTCATTGTTTCTCGTTGGGCACATAATATAAACGCATATCGTGCAGTGTTAGTGCAGTGTGTATGTCTTATATCCTTACGAAACACATATTACATTTTGTAGGTAACAAAAATTAGTTGATCGCATAACTTCTGCAGTTTTATGTCACCAAACAAACAATTACTTTTGATAAAAGTACAGTTTACAAGCACAAAGTTTAAATAAACTACGTAATTATTGTTCTTTTTTTGTGCTCAATAGAACGTTCTTAATCATTATTGAAGACAAGAGTTTCCTGTTATTATTGATAAGTGCGCAAATATCAGAAACATGTTTTATATAAGCTCGAGGAAATACTGATGTGTTTTTATTTTGCGTTTTTTAAAACTTTTATCTATTCCGTGAAGAAATTGTGTTTTCTAGGGCTATATGATTTGTCGACCTGGAAAAAGCGTTCGACAATATAAAATGGTGCAAGCTGTTCGAGATTCTGAAAAAAGTAGGGGTAAGCTATAGGGAGAGACGGGTCATATACAATATGTACAACAACAAAGAGGGAATAATAAGAGTGGACGATCAAGAACGAAGTGCTCGTATTAAGAAGGGTGTAAGACGAGACTGTAGCCTTTCGCCCCTACTCTTCAATCTGTACATCGAGGAAGCAATGAGGGAAATAAAAGAAAGGTTCAGGAGTGGAATTAAAATACAAGGTGAAAAGATATCAATGATACGATTCGCTGATGACATTGCTATCCTGGGTGAAAGTGAAGAAGAATTAAATGCTCTGCTGAACGGAATGAACATTCTAATGAGTACACAGTATGGTTTGAGAGTAAATCGGAGAAAGACGAAGGTAATGAGAAGTAGTAGAAATGAGAACAGCGAGAAACTTAACATCAGGATTGATGGTCACGAAGTCAGTGAAGTTAAGGAATTCTGCTACCTAGGCAGTAAAATAACCAATGATGGACGGAGCAAGGAGGACATCAAAAGCAGACTCGCTATGGCGAAAAAGGCATTTCTGGCCAAGAGAAGTCTACTAATATCAAATACCGGCCTTAATTTGAGGAAGAAATTTCTGGGGATGTACGTCTGGAGTACAGCATTGTATGGTAGTGAAACATGGACTGTGGGAAAACCGGAACAGAAGAGAATCGAAGCATTTGAGATGTGGTGCTATAGACGGATGTTGAAAATTAGGTGGACTGATAAGGTAAGGAATGAGGAGGTTCTACGCAGAATCGGAGAGGAAAGGAATATGTGGAAAACACTGATAAGGAGAAGGGACAGGATGATAGGACATCTGCTAAGACATGAGGGAATGAGTTCCATGGTACTAGAGGGAGCTGTATAGTGCAAAAACTGTAGAGGAAGACAGAGATTGGAATACGTCAAGCAAATAATTGAGGACGTAGGTTGCAAGTGCTACTCTGAGATGAAGAGGTTAGCACAGGAAAGGAATTCGTGGCGGGCCGCATCAAAACAGTCAGTAGACTGATGACAAAAAAAAAAAAAAAGATTAATCTGTATGTTTCTTAATGTTTTACAACATCCCTCTGTTTCGTATTACAAGAGCTTTCGAATAGTACCTGAATTAGACATTCACATTTTCCTATAAATACCGTTTTTTAAAGTAACAGGCAGGACGACAACTATCATCATCTTCTTCAAGGATTAGACCTTCTGGCTAGTTCTGTCTCAGAATAGTTCACGCCATGTCGTTAAGGAACGTCCAACGTTCCTCTTGACTGTTTGGTTATATTGTATTATTGCCTTAATTATTCTTTCATTAGGCGTACGCTGGAGATTTCAGTCGGTATTTTTTTTAGTTGTATTTGTAATATGTTCAACACTTAGTTCTTGGCTAATATCGGTATTTCTTTTGTGGTCATATAGTGAGCAGCCCCCTCAAAATCGGTGGAACTTCGTCTCTGGTGATTAGATTCCTCGTAATCGATCACATGTTAAGGTCCAACATAATGCTATTACTTTCTAGAATTTAATTAATGATACTTTCCGTACGTTATGTCTCAATGTACGATGTACAGTCCCACAGAAGTATCTTAATCTAACCAGTTTTAGCTGTGCATCATGTGACATGGCAAATTTAAAATTGTACCCTAAATACGTAAACTTATTTGTCCATCGGTAACAATTTCGGCTCTTATTGTTCCCAATCCTTGAAATGCCATCACTTTTGTTTCATCTGTCAATATTCCCATTCCGTATTTCACGATAATTTGCCTCAAACTGTGAACTGAAATTTGAAGGTTGTCTTCAGATTCTCCTATTATAAACGGATCATCAGTAAACAGCATAGTCATTAAATTTAAATTATCAGTTCTTATTGTGCTACTTAATAAACTCAACCAATTACGAAATTATATCGTCAATGTAAACAGTAAAAAGGATGAGGGACAGTGGGCATCCTTGTCTGACTCCTCCATTCACTGAATTGTCGTAATCGCATGTGCTGGAACTCCCAATTTATTTAGTGTTTCCCATTAAATTTTCCGCTTTATCTTGGCAAATATCTTTTCAGAGCTGATAAAAACATTGTAAGTTGCCAATCCAAATTCCCTTCTTTTCACGGTTACTTGTGCCAAAGTGAAAAGAGAATGGGAATATGATTTATCTTTACTTCCACTATTGGTTCCAAGCTCTTGTGTGAATTCCTATGCGATCAATCTAATCTCTTGCTTATGATTTTAGCAAACAGTGTGCAGCGTGAATTTAGCAAACTTATTCCTTGGTAATTTGCGCATTGCGATTTCTTGACCTTCTTGTAAACATGGTCTACCGTATGTTCCTTCGTCGTCGGCGTTGTCGTTCTTGCCGTGAGGCACCGTTATACCAAGTGGAAAGGCGCGTCGATCTTAGAGCATGAGATATGATGACTTTAAGTCTTTGACAACACACAACGGTCACGGTAGCACCTGATTCCGGAATATCTGCACTAGTTAGGATCTACGAACTATCCCCTCTTGACCGGGTCCCCAAAACTTAACTCGTAACGAGAGCTCTTCGAAGCAAATTGTCATAATGATCGTCTATAAAGGCTTCGTACAACGATAAGAAATTTTACAGTTTATGGAATAATAACAGACACGACCAAACTGTCTTGTTTCCTCTGTTTTATTAACGTAACTTTGTTCACAGTTTTATTTCGCATTCACCACTCATTCACACTCTGATGTGGAGTATATGCGAGTGCCTGAACCCTAACTCCCAGGTTCCATCGAAACCCTTTGATGAACAGTTCTGGTTGCTCGACACCACCAGTCAATGATAATGATACAGTTTTTTGTAATTGACTCTTCTAGTTTAGCCACCGCCCTCCACGAATGTTTGTTAGGAGTAAGACAATTAAACACCTCTCTCTCCGGTCCGCTACTATTAAGGGTTCGCGTAAAAGTTAACGTTTTTCTCCTTTTCATAAATTGGAGCCAGCTCTCCGCGATATAATTAAAAAAAAAGGGCCTCAATACCGCGTCCCTCGTGTGACGCGTATAGATTTATCCCGGAATTGACCGGCCTGTAGGTGTACTCAATTTAATGACCACACATCGCTATCCGCGATTTCGTGTAACTAAATGTCCTTTTGTTACTCTGATCGTATGCCGTAGTTATTTAAAACCCGCCGCTACATTTTTTCACTACGCACAATTAGCACTTCTTTACTTGTTTATTTCTAAGAGTAAACGAAAAAATGACGCCGTATCATCAGCTTCGTCGATATAAAGCAAAACACCTCAATATGCCCAATTTTACCTCTTCTTATAGGATCGGCTACCTTACTCATTAATTTACTCCTTATTATTCCCAATAACACTAAACAGGTATTACCGTTATATTTTAATTGTATTCAAAAGCATGTTATTATTATTATGGCTGACCAAATCGTAACAAATCGCGCGGCGTGCGTTTTTAACGATAGATTAACACTCGCCCAGCCTTTATTCATGCAATATTATATATAAATGTACAGACAGGACCGAAAGATCGATCTCTCCACCGTAACCAATAGAGGCAAATACGATATTCAAGTTACGTTACATCTATCTTGACTCGTATTGTTACAAGGGCGTACCAAAAATTCATCTCATTCGTCTGTTACATGTCCGCTCAGCCAGCAAACATTCATAAAATTAAAGAGTCTATATTTTAGTTGATCGGACAGGTGTTTAATCAGATGCATATTTATATTATCAGTGCCAGGCGACTTTTTGTTTTTCATTTGTTTGATTACATTTTGTAACCATTGGATTGTTGTCAGATTTAACGAGTCCCTAGTATTGATGTTTATTTCCGGTTCTTCTTTATTATCAATCCATAGACATTTGAAATATTTTAACAATTTCTTTTCAGACATTTATTTTGAAAGTATCTCGTTCTTGTTTGTTCATGTGTTACATAATTTTATAAACTTTGTTTTGTCTTCCAGGAATATCTTGTTCTATTGCAATCACATATCGGTCCCAACGGTGTCGTTTAATTTTTCGTATTTCTTTCTTTACTAAATCAGATATACTTTTATAATCCTCACTGTAATTCACGTTATTAGTTAATGTCAAGGTTTTTAGATAAGTTTATTAACTTACTGATGTGGTCTTTCCAAATCGTTAATCACATTGTAATTACTTTTTCCTCATTCCTATTGATTCAGCAGCTGCGTGCATTATAACTTCTTTGATAGTATTCCATTCTCCATTTACGTTTTTGCTTACTACTTTCATTTCTCATTCAGTCTCTTTTGATACAATAGTGCGATACTATATTCTCGGAGATGCAGCATGTAAGTTCTTACACGCGACTGAGTGTTTATGCGTGATTTCTTCCGACTTTCTAAAGAAAGTTATGTCAGTTCTTACTAAAAAGTGATATGACGATACGTCCAAGCGACTGTAAAGTCTCATCTTTTATTTTTACCCATGTCTTTTTATTTGCAGGAATATAGTTTGTCATTAAAGCTGAACCTCGACCTGCCTGTGTCAATTTATGATGTCATGATGTTTAAGAAAAGTATTTGTTATTCGTAATTCGTTGTGTGTTGCTATTAGCTTCTTTGCATTGTTATTCTATGTATTTTCTCCCTGTGTACCAACTATATCTTTGATGGGTCTCTTACCCACCCAGGTTGCCCCTCAGTCTGCAAGATCCGGGCAGTCGCAGAGGGTGGGCTTACTGGTAGTTGGGAGCTCCAACGTCAGGCGCGTAATGGGGCCCCTTAGGGAAATGGCAGCAAGAGAGGGGACGAAAACCAATGTGCACTCCGTGTGCATACCGGGGGGAGTCATTCCAGATGTGGAAAGGGTCCTTCCGGATGCCATGAAGGGTACAGGGTGCACCCATCTGCAGGGGGTCGCTCATGTCGGCACCAATGATGTGTGTCGCTATGGATCGGAGGAAATCCTCTCTGGCTTCCGGCGGCTATCTGATTTGGTGAAGACTGCCAGTCTCGCTAGCAGGATGAAAGCAGAGCTCACCATCTGCAGCATCGTCGACAGGACTGACTGCGGACCTTTGGTACAGAGCCGCGTGGAGGGTCTGAATCAGAGGCTGAGACGGTTCTGCGACCGTGTGGGCTGCAGATTCCTCGACTTGCGCCATAGGGTGGTGGGGTTTCGGGTTCCGCTGGATAGGTCAGGAGTCCACTACACGCAACAAGCGGCTATACGGGTAGCAGGGGTTGTGTGGCGTGGGCTGGGCGGTTTTTTAGGTTAGATGGCCTTGGGCAAGTACAGAAAGGGCAACAGCCTCAACGGGTGCGGGACAAAGTCAGGACATGCGGGGACCAAGCAGCAATCGGTATTGTAATTGTCAACTGTCGAAGCTGCGTTGGTAAAGTACCAGAACTTCAAGCGCTGATAGAAAGCACCGAAGCTGAAATCGTTATAGGTACAGAAAGCTGGCTTAAGCCAGGGATAAATTCTGCCGAAATTTTTACAAAGGTACAGACGGTGTTTAGAAAGGATAGATTGCATGCAACCGGTGGTGGAGTGTTCGTCGCTGTTAGTAGTAGTTTATCCTGTAGTGAAGTAGAAGTGGATAGTTCCTGTGAATTATTTTGGGTGGAGGTTACACTCAACAACCGAACTAGGTTAATAATTGGCTCCTTTTACCGACCTCCCGACTCAGCAGCATTAGTGGCAGAACAACTGAGAGAAAATTTGGAATACATTTCACATAAATTTTCTCAGCATGTTATAGTCTTAGGTGGAGATTTCAATTTACCAGATATAGTCTGGGACACTCAGATGTTTAGGACGGGTGGTAGGGACAGAGCATCGAGTGACATTATACTGAGTGCACTATCCGAAAATTACCTCGAGCAATTAAACAGAGAACTGACTCGTGGAGATAACATCTTGGACCTACTGATAACAAACAGACCCCAACTTTTCGACTATGTATGTACAGAACAGGGAATCAGTGATCATAAGGCCGTTGCAGCATCCCTGAATATGGAAGTTAATAGGAATATAAAAAAACGCAGGAAGGTTTATCTGTTTAGCAAGAGTAATAGAAGGCAGATTTCAGACTACCTAACAGATCAAAACGAAAATTTCTATTCCGACACTGACAATGTTGAGTGTTTATGGAAAAAGTTCAAGGCAATCGTAAAATGCGTTTTAGACAGGTACGTGCCGAGTAAAACTGTGAGGGACGGGAAAAACCCACCGTGGTACAACAACAAAGTTAGGAAACTACTGCGAAAGCAAAGAGAGCTCCACTCCAAGTTTAAACGCAGCCAAAACCTCTCAGACAAACAGAAGCTAAAAGATGTCAAAGTTAGCGTAAGGAGGGCTATGCGTGAAGCGTTCAGTGAATTCGAAAGTAAAATTCTATGTACCGACTTGACAGAAAATCCTAGGAAGTTCTGGTCTTACGTTAAATCAGTAAGTGGCTCGAAACAGCATATCCAGACACTACGGGATGATGATGGCATTGAAACAGAGGTTGACACGCGTAAAGCTGAAATACTAAACACCTTTTTCCAAAGCTGTTTCACAGAGGAAGACCGCACTGCAGTTCCTTCTCTAAATCCTCGCACAAACGAAAAAATGGCTGACATTGAAATAAGTGTCCAAGGAATAGAAAAGCAACTGGAATCACTCAATAGAGGAAAGTCCACTGGACCTGACGGGATACCAATTCGATTCTACACAGAGTACGCGAAAGAACTTGCCCCCCTTCTAACAGCCGTGTACCGCAAGTCTCTAGAGGAACGGAGGGTTCCAAATGATTGGAAAAGAGCACAGATAGTCCCAGTCTTCAAGAAGGGTCGTCGAGCAGATGCGCAAAACTATAGACCTATATCTCTGACGTCGATCTGTTGTAGAATTTTAGAACATGTTTTTTGCTCGAGTATCATGTCGTTTTTGGAAACCCAGAATCTACTATGTAGGAATCAACATGGATTCCGGAAACAGCGATCGTGTGAGACCCAACTCGCTTTATTTGTTCATGAGACCCAGAAAATATTAGATACAGGCTCCCAGGTAGATGCTATTTTTCTTGACTTCCGGAAGGCGTTCGATACAGTTCCGCACTGTCGCCTGATAAACAAAGTAAGAGCCTACGGAATATCAGACCAGCTGTGTGGCTGGATTGAAGAGTTTTTAGCAAACAGAACACAGCATGCTGTTATCAATGGAGAGACGTCTACAGACGTTAAAGTAACCTCTGGCGTGCCACAGGGGAGTGTTATGGGACCATTGCTTTTCACAATATATATAAATGACCTAGTAGATAGTGTCGGAAGTTCCATGCGGCTTTTCGCGGATGATGCTGTAGTATACAGAGAAGTTGCAGCATTAGAAAATTGTAGCGAAATGCAGGAAGATCTGCAGCGGATAGGCACTTGGTGCAGGGAGTGGCAACTGACCCTTAACATAGACAAATGTAATGTATTGCGAATACATAGAAAGAAGGATCCTTTATTGTATGATTATATGATAGCGGAACAAACACTGGTAGCAGTTACTTCTGTAAAATATCTGGGAGTATGCGTGCGGAACGATTTGAAGTGGAATGATCATATAAAATTAATTGTTGGTAAGGCGGGTACCAGGTTGAGATTCATTGGGAGAGTGCTTAGAAAATGTAGTCCATCAACAAAGGAGGTGGCTTACAAAACACTCGTTCGACCTATACTTGAGTATTGCTCATCAGTGTGGGATCCGTACCAGATCGGTCTGACGAAGGAGATAGAGAAGATCCAAAGAAGAGCGGCGCGTTTCGTCACAGGGTTATTTGGTAACTGTGATAGCGTTACGGAGATGTTTAATAAACTCAAGTGGCAGACTCTGCAAGAGAGGCGCTCTGCATCGCGGTGTAGCTTGCTCGCCAGGTTTCGAGAGGGTGCGTTTCTGAATGAGGTATCGAATATATTGCTTCCCCCTACTTATACCTCCCGAGGAGATCACGAATGTAAAATTAGAGAGATTAGAGCGCGAACGGAGGCTTTCAGACAGTCGTTCTTCCCGCGAACCATACGCGACTGGAACAGGAAAGGGAGGTAATGACAGTGGCATGTAAAGTGCCCTCCGCCACACACCGTTGGGTGGCTTGCGGAGTATAAATGTAGATGTAGATGTAGAGTTTAATTATGCCATGAGAAGTATCTAATGATTTTTATTTATTTTTCCTATATTTTTCTGTAAAAGATCATAAAATTCAATAAAACTGGGAGTTCCTCCTTCTTCTGCAACATACAAGGACAATATGGACAGATATCTTCTCTGAACTTTAAGACGTAGCACAAGTATTCTTTCACTTGTAAATGTTTACGAATGTATTCCCTTGTTTAATGCTTTTCACATTCAGATTGAGACTTCAGCAGCAGCTCTTTCTCCGCAATAGATCATCACACAATTCTAAAATGCTATCGTTCCCTGTAATTTCCTATTTATTTCATTTATTCTAGTAATATCGAATTTAGCATTGCTTAAATCTTGTTCCAGTTCTGTCTCTTTGTGCGTCAGACCTTTTGAGAGGTGGCATGAGCCCCCTCTCGTACTTCCATCTTACGATTCTCCTCTCTAATTGCATGCGGTGGAAAGTTGCTATTCCTTCACACGCGGACTTCCCACGCAGCGTCTCTCGTCTCTCGTCACCCGGGTGGTCCGGTGACAGGCGGGCTCTGCTGATTTTGAAAAGGTGTGAGGGAGTCGAGTGAATGCTTTCCAGACGCCGACATTGTCAAAACACACGCCCGGAGGGGCCTGAAGTAGCGGCTGGGCTAGAGGTTCCGTTACTTCGCAGAAACTTAGCGAAAACACTGTCTGGCGGGCTACCACCGAGGCGTGTACCCAGGCAGTTGTGGCGGGAAAATTCCCGCGCTTTCTGCAAAATAGTAACTGTGATTGGCTTGCTCAGGGCATAGCTCCTTGACGTAGCAAAATCAGCGCAGAAATTGGCGCCAAAAATCTCCATTGGTGGAATGGTAGTGCTCCAGCAATGGAGTGGAATTTTCCGCCGGTTTTCGAGTTGCTGATTGGAACGTTTAACCACGGCCACTGTCGTGGGGGCGGGAATGTTCTGTGTTCGGCCTGTACGGGTGCTCAGGGGTGGTCGGCTCTCGCCTTTCGGTCGAGGACGTCGAAGCAACCAGCCATCGCCTCCGGTACGCCAGATCGTGTTCTGGTAGTTAAGAAGACAGTTTGGTAATGTATGTCTGCAGCACCGGCAGATAGGGATTTTCCTAGGTGATAATCAGAGCTCAGCAGAGCGCGCCTGCTCGTCTTTTTCTAACTTTGTTCTGTCTTGAGTAGCAGCAATTAATGTTGGGTTAGCTGTGTGTCTCTCTTAAGATTTGAGTGGCAAGGAATTGGCTCCACATACCACTTCGTCTTAAACCTCACAATCTAGTTTAGGGACAACTTCACCTTCACAGCGTTTGTTTGAGTATCCACTTTGAGCCAATTTGATGTATTATAAATGTTTCATGTGTTTTTGTTTATTATTTTGTGTTTAGTCTTAATAAATCATATTGTTATTTTGGACAGAACTTTCATTCTGTTAATCGGTAGAGCAACCCATCATTTCTCACTACGTTAATGAAACCTTCCTTTATTTAACTTATTTATCAAATTAAATTATTGCAGGTGCCAAACTCTTTTCTACTCCACTTGCAGGGTTGATTACAGTCAGTTCGCGTATATTTTTTAATCCATGTGCAACAGCAAAAGTCGGAGTTAGAATAGGGGGGGCTTAGAGCATCATTTACATATGTAGGTTCTAGAAGAATTTTGTATTAAATACACTGCTTGCCCCGGCACCTCGCATAAAATGGCGACGCTTAGCCTCGGATCTTGCCTGTGAATCACTGATAAGCTAACAGTGTTCTTAGTAGGATCATTCAATTTTTTTTCTCTATTTTTTTTAATGATTAGTACCCAAGTTCATTTTCTTGTAGTTCCGCGATTAGTTTTTATTAGCGGCGCATGATTACAGTTTTTGTGTTCAGTGTATATATTTTTTGTTTGTTCATTGTTTTTTTGTGTTTCTTTGATGTGGTGTCCGTACCTCATCACACTTTGTCGGGTTTGTGCGCAGTTTCTGTACCACAACAAATCGTGCTTGTAGTTACAGCATTGGAACGGCGTTGTTGAAATTTTATGTCTATGTGGAAAAATATTGCGAGTAGATGATTTTTATTGTGAATTTTAGATAACTTTGTTTTTTCATGAATGATCACGAAAAGTAAGGCATGACTATTATCGAGCAAAAGTAAAACAAAAGAGGATAGCATAATGGATAAGAGGCAGGTTACTGACGAGGATAGGTTCGGAGATGAGATAGGCACATTTTTAGCAGCACAGGACGACAGGGTCATTGATGAGGAGGGTGATTTGGACGCGATCTTAGAGCAACGTCGCAACCGTGATTATGATAGTGAAGTGGAGGATGGAACAGAGACAGGCACACAGGTCAAGACGGTAGCAGAAGTTTATAGTCAAACGAACGAGTACAGACAGAGGCCAGCTCGGTCACGTCAGAGCTCTAGCGCCCAGGTGTCCAGAGTTACATCACCCATGTCTGAAGAGGATCAAAATGATAACATTAACCCAATACTAAGCTTCCTACGATCAATGAAAGAAGAAGCTGACGAACAACGTAAGAAGGAGAAGGAAGAAGCTGACGAACAGCGTAAGAAGGAGAAGGAAGAAGCTGACGAACAGCGTAAGAAGGACACTCAAGCAATAATTTCGCATATAGGGAAAATTCGTGGGGAATTACTAACAATAAAGAAAGAATGTGGAGAAGCAAAACAATTGTCAATGGTAGCACAAAAAGTAGCAGGCCTAGCCAAAACGGCAGCAAAAGGGGCAATGAGAATCGCAAAAGTAACTTCTCAACTTGCAGGTCGCTTGCGACGTGCGACACAAGCCCACTCAAAATCCATAGCGTTCTTAAAAACCCAAGGTAATATTGCGGTTACGAACATCACGAAACGAATGAAAGAAGTAGAGAGTCGGATAGCAAAACTAGAGCGAAACGGGTACACGAGCACTGCGCGTTCGGATACCAATGATGGAGTACACAGAATTGTGTCTCCGAGGAAAAGCCCGCCGTGCTCTAGCCCAGTGACAGAGTACGCAACTAACAATGCACTCGCAGAAACAGCGAGTAATAGCTCCAATAATTGCAGCCCACTTAGAAGAGGGAATGCTGAATGCCACTGCCACGGTGTTACAGAGGTAGCACATCACAGTTATCAGCAAGATAGATCAGGACACTCAGCAGGCGTGCAAGTATCGGAAACGAGTGACAACACCAGTGCGAGGATCAGACAGGATTTTGATCACAATCACTTCCTGTCGATACTAAAATTCCAGAAGTTCAGAGATAATGGAGGATCGATGCATCCGAAGAGCTGGGTGATGCAGTTTACAAATTCATTACCGTCGTCATGGCCAACCCAGGCAAAATTAGAATTCATGTGTGGACACATCGAAGGCCAAGCCGCGCAAAAGATGCGGGGTGTGGCAGCGACGTGTCGGTCTTATCAGGAATTTGTTGGTGCATTCCTGCGGACCTACTGGTCAAAGGAAACGCAAGACAGGATTAAAGAGGAAATAATATTTTGTCCTGAACTGGAAGTGTCCGGGCATAGGAGCGCAACCAAATTTTTTGAAGATTTACTCAAGAAGAATCAGTTTTTAGATAGTCCATATAGCAACGGAGAAATCATTAAATTTTGTTTTTCCAAATTGCTAGTTAGGTATCAACAGACACTTGTCGGCAAGTGTGGATCTGACATAGAAGCATTCAAGAGTCTATTGCGCGAGCTCGAAGTAGTCTTTGACAAATAAGACGCAAAGGACAGGAAGAAGGCGCAAAATAACAAATACCACGGGCCAGCAAGGGAAGACAACAGATCGCATAATCGCACTGGTCAGTTAGGAAACCAGGGTTACGGAAATCAAGGTTACGCTCTTCACGGTTTTGAAAACCAGAGACACGGAAACCAGAACGTCAGGGAACAGGATCATGCTAGACAAGGAAGCGGGGACAGGAGGAATAACGAACGGCAAAGCGACCGTAATTGGAGAGAGCGAAATCAAGGACAACAGGAGAACCAGGAGCCTGAAATTAGACCTGCAAATCCCAATGCACGTCAGAGGAGGGGGAGTCTAACAAGGGATTGGCGCTAGTCCATAGGACTCCACCACATCTCTCACACAAAGAAGTTCGTGGAATAATAGTAGTTTAAGTAATGTGCATAGTAGAATAGGCAAATATATGAACCGTTCTTCGGGGAACAATAATCGTTGCATTAATAGATTCAGATTGTTAAAGTATTAACACGCTGCGTTGGCTTGTAAAAGAATTTACTGCTGCTAGTCTTTTTTTTGTATATGTTCGCGACTTCCAGTGTCGATGGAGGAGATGTCGCACAAACGGGCACATACAAGAACGTGCTCCTAGAAGCGTTCTGGGATGTCGTCATACGCTCCATATCGGCCACAACCAGTTCATGAGACGTTCATACCAATGCTTGCAGGCACACGTCAGTACACTGCAAGATTGTGGTATATTGCGTGATTTAGAGGATGAATATGGGCAGTATAGTTTTTACAGAGATGCGCCAGCATCATTGTCTTGCAAGTCCGGGTGAACCTGTGAGCGTTTGACTCCAATGGTGCCCTAGACGGTAGAAATGCGGGCATAAAGCCTACCATGCCAATGTGCTGGTTGGGGATTTAGTATGCTGCTCGTGACTGTCACAGATGAATAACCAAGGATTTATACTCGGAAATTCGTGACATACTGTGTAGCTGGTGTGTGGTGGGCGACGGAATCCTCAACAGGAACCAGTCCTGGCTTGGTCATATTACACTGCCTCTGGAAAGGTGTGCTTTGATCGCGAATACTGCATAACATAGAAAAAGAAGCTGCAACTATAAATTTATTGTCTTGTATAGCCATGGCTAACCCAGTCTCTGGAGTTTCAGTGAGGCGTAATGAAAACTCGGCGGTCATGTCGTACGGCGCGCACATCACTGTCGTCAATAGCGGCGAGCAGCGAGACATCTCAAAGTAACAGGAATTATGTAAGAGTATTGTATAAGGTAAACAAACAAACAAAAAAAAAAGGTACGATATACTAGGATAAGTTAAACTGTAGGATTTAACAATAACTAGATTAATATTGTGGGGGTTTTCTACCACAAGTGTTTGGCGCGCGCCTGTTGGGATGTTATTTTTCAGGTCATCAAATCACAGACCCAAGATGGAGGGACGACCGGGGAGCGAGCGTAGAATAGTTGCTTGTTCTTTATAAGCTCAGTAAAACTTCGACCTGCATAATAACATAATTTATTCAAAAGACATAGAATGTAGATCGTTGGCAAATGGTAGTTAATTCTTGAGCATGTCTACTGTCGATCTATATAATTAATAGTAATATTAGTGCGGGCCCGCACATTTAGCTGTTCATCCAGTGTAGCGTCACACACCATGTACAGTAGTGAGACCGGTCTCTACACAGATATCAAGATAAATTATTTCCATGTCTAAATTTGATACACCAAGATGTTGTTATAATGATAGCCATAGATTAATAACTATAAAAGTAAAATAAGAGTGTCTGAAATGACAGACCATCAATGTGTCATTATGTAAATTTATTATAACATAGAAGGTCATGGGGAAAAGTTAGGCATAAGATTTTTGTCAGAACTGTGCAGATGACGGGTATCGTGGCAATGCAGAGGCCAGCCAGCTCAAAAACAAGAGGTCTTCGGCTACCTGCAAGAAGGCGAGCGTCCGGTCCTGCAAGCTGACAGTCACCGGGCCGTATACCTGAGGGATTAGGCGGGATCCTCGCCGGGCCACAAGCGAAAGCGAGGCTGGCCGTTGACACTGACATGTGACCCACACGCGACAGCCTGCTAGCTCTCCAGACGCGGCAGCCGTTTGGAGGGATTCCCTGCGGCAGACCATGTTGTCGTGAGTACACGAAGAAGATCACATATCGTGTCAGAACCTGCGCCTCATGTGCCTCAGGACAGAAAGGGACGCTATATACTCACCTGTTTGGGTTTTTACAACTCACTAGCATTGGCCGATCTGCATACACAAAGCAGTATCGTGCCACACTAACAAATGTATGGTCTCATTTCTATCTTCTCCTCTCTATTAGAGAGCAGTTTTAGCAATCGTCGCTCCTAGTTCGATCCTGTATGGATGACCTCACACACTTGTGAAGTCACTCCACGTTCCATCATCCCTCGTCGGACTGCAATATTGGGAAACGTAAAGTACTGTCCAGCGAGAGAAGAGACCTAGACTGGTGATGTATCCCAACAAGTAGACCTCAGAGACAATTAATCAACGTGAGGAGAGCCTATCACTGTATCTTACTGTCGTGATTATATGCGTGGGTCTTGGTGCAATCTCAACAGAGTACTGCAGATGCTCCAGCACACCCTATTGCCGTTGCAACAATGTAGCAACAACACCCGACGTTTAGCCCTATGTGATGTCAGTACTGTGGAATTTGTGAAGTGCTTCGAATATTTCTAACAATGTGATTTAGTGCCTCATTCTCAGCACAGTCGTGAACTTTGTGCAATGTGCACGCACAACTTGATGCCCCATGAACCTTGTATTTTTTTTTCTCTCTTGTGTTGTTTTTGTAATGTATGTTATACCTTGTATGTGTTTGTGTTTTACACTGCAATTCTTATTACAAATTACTGTATTGTTCTCCACACCATGTTTTTTTTGTATTTTGTATTTATTGTTGTGTGTATGCAAACAGTGTGCCTGAAGTCCCCATAAACTGAAGCAGATACCACCACTGTCATTGTGAATGGACCATCAGTTCAGGGAACATTTTGTAAAGGTTATTATTGCTGCAGGGAGACAGAATGAATCGGAGGTTGTAACTAGATTCTGAAAGCTCACAAAGAGATTGTTAACTTAAATAGTATCATATGTGAGTGAGTTCAGGTTAGTTTAATGATTCAAATTGTTGTAAAATCTAGAGCATTTAACTGCAGAGCACTCCAACTCTGATTGTAAACAATAAACTGCTCCATATTTGGCTCACACGCCCGGGCCATATTTAGAGCGTGAATGTCTGTGTGAATCGGTGTTTGGAAGGGGTTCCCTGGGTATGGATGTGTGATGTGAGTGTTAGTGTTCCATATTAAGAAGGTGAAGTTGGCTACATCATAAATACTCCTCCCTCTAAGAGCTGCACTTTTCGGTTGCAGTGGTTTTTTTTTATAGAGTGCGGCATGTGGAGTCAGTTTATAAGATTGTTCTTGGGCGATTGACTCACTACCTTGCTCCTAAGTGAGCCAACCACTCACCAATTACAATCTAAAATGGCGTAGGGGCAATGAGAGGTGGCATGAGCCCCCTCTCATATTTCTATCTTATGATTCTCCTCTCGAATTGCATGCGGTGGAAAGTTGCTATTCCTTCACATGCGGACTTCCCACGCAGCATCTCTCCTCACCTGGGTGGTCCGGTGACAGGCGGGCTCTGCTGATTTTGAAAGGGTGTGAGGGAGTCGAGTGAATGCTTTCCAGACACCGACATTGTCAAAAGACACGCCCGGAGGGGCCTGAAGTAGCGGCTGGGCTAGAGGTTCCGTTACTTCGCAGAAACTTAGCGAAAACACTTTCTGGCGGGCTACCAGCGAGGCGTGGGAATGACTTGTGTACCCAGGCAGTTGTGGCGGGAAAATTCCCGCGCTTTCTGCAAAATAGTAACTGTGATTGGCTTGCTCAGGGCATAGCTCCGTGACGTAGCAAAATCAGCGCAGAAATTGGCGCCAAGAATCTCCATTGGTGGAATGGTAGTGCTCCGGCAATGGAGTGGAATTTTCCGCCGGTTTTCGAGTTGCTGATTGGAACGTTTAACCACGGCCACTGTCGTGGGGGCGGGAATGTTCTGTGTTCGGCCTGTACGGGTGCTCAGGGGTGGTCGGCTCTCGCTTTTCGGTCGAGGACGTCGAAGCAACCAGCCATCGCCTCCGGTACGCCAGATCGTGTTCTGGTAGTTAAGAAGACAGTTTGGTAATGTATGTCCGCAGCACCGGCAGATAGAGATTTGCCTAGGTGATAATCAGAGCTCAGCAGAGCGCGCCTGCTCGTCTTTTTCTAACTTTGTTCTGTCTTGAGTAGCAGCAATTAATGTTGGGTTAGCTGTGTGTCTCTCTTAAGATTTGAGTGGCAAGGAATTGGCTCCACATACCACTTCGTCTTAAACCTTACAATCTAGTTTAGGGACAACTTCACCTTCACAGTGTTTGTTTGAGTATCCAATTTGAGCCAATTTGATGTATTATAAATGTTTCATGTGTTTTTGTTTATTATTTTGTGTTTAGTCTTAATAAATCATATTGTTATTTTGGACAGAACTTTCATTCTGTTAATCGGTAGAGCAACCCATCATTTCTCACTACGTTAATGAAACCTTCCTTTATTTAACTTATTTATCAAATTAAATTATTGCAGGTGCCAAACTCTTTTCTACTCCACTTGCAGGGTTGATTACAGTCAGTTCGCGTATATTTTTTAATCCATGTGCAACAGCAAAAGTCGGAGTTAGAATAGGGGGGGCTTAGAGCATCATTTACATATGTAGATTCTAGAAGAATTTAGTATTAAATACACTGCCTTACCCGGCACCTAGCACTTTAACATTCATTGTTGCTAGTTTAAACGTTTCTGATATGTGTCTTTACTCTTTACGTTATTTGTTTCGTGGGTCAGCACATAATGATCAACCCGGCGTGGAATTTTCCTTGGATTTTTGAGCCATTGAAGTGTCCCGTGGCCGCGTTGCGAACTCTGCACAGGGCAAGTACAGTGGTGGGTGGGGCTGCCACCCTTCAGCTTCCGTCTCAGTTGATTTTATTTCTGACTGGATCTGTCCTACACGGGACAACTATGTAGAAGAAAAATGTTTCGTGAGTTAAGCGGCCCTTTGTATATCCTGTACAGTTTCCAGACGGCTCACGCCTCCAGCTTTTAGGGGTATCTAGTAAAACACTGATCAAGTACGGAAACAAACCGATCAGAATGAAGTAACCCGTAACAGGTCTGGAACACACGAAACGTACGGGTAACGCGGCTACGGTTAGCATAGTCTACGCTTACTCACGGTAGTCTACGATAGCCTATGGTAGTTTTACTACTCTGTGCGTACATTAAGAGCTATGAGCACTTGTTTATCTTCGATAGTCCGCCTGCCTATATGGGTGGTAATGTTCTCGCATCCCGTGCAGGCGGGCCCCGGTTCGATACCCGGCTGGGTTGGAGATTTTCTCCGCTCGGGGATTGTGTGTTGTGTTGTTCTCGTCATTATTTCATCCACGTCTCTGGCGTATAAGTCGCCCAATGTGGCGTCGAATGAAATAAGACTTGCACTTGGCGGCCGAAATTCCCCGAATAGGGGCCTCCCGGCCACAGATGCCATACGCTCATTTCCATTTTTATCATTCATACTCTAAAACACATCTTTTCTACTGCAATTTCTTTTCTGCCCATATTTTTGGAGGACACAGTATGAACTAAAATAAAGAAAGAGTGTCGAATAAACATAGGCTCTAAAAGCCATACCTTAAGAGCCAAGCACACGTAGGAGAGATGTGTTCACAGTAGCGATGATCGACAAGTGTTCATCTCCCAAGTTTACTGGACTTTTTTTTTCTTGATTTGGTGTATACCACCTACCAAAATGAGGAAAGCAATGAACTTGCAGTAGAAGGCATTTGTTTCACAGTATCGAAGATTAAGAGATCTTAAGGCGTGTATTTTAGAGCCTATGTTTGCCAGACTTTTTTCTTCTTGTCACACGAGGAAACCATTCTTGAAGTTTTGCCGTCGGTTTTTGCAACACCCCGTATGCAGCAAAATGTCCATTAGAAACCGATATTTCTTCTGCACTTGCTCGAAGTTTCGAACAATTTCGACACATGGTGAGCCGTGGCGCTCGTTACTGGTGCGCCACTCTCTTGGATGCCCATTATCGATCCTTCGATGTTTCTTATCTTTGCTTGGCTTGTTGTTTTCCGCATTTTCGGGGCGAGTGGCAGTTGACGTTTGCTCGGGCGACCTGCTGAGACGCCGCGAGGTACGAGGTGGGAAGCAACCACGTATATGTGGAGTTGGTTGTACGCGGTCTGCAGTTTCAGCATGGAGGATATGTGTTGGTTGCCTGCCTGTCTGCTCTCCTAATTTTGCTCGCCGTGCCTTGCGATCGCCTAACTTGGGTTGCTGCCTGGTGTATCCTACACGAGCCATACCGGACGTCCAGCAGAAGTCAGCAGAAGTTAAGCAGCCCTGTGTTTCTTTAAAGAAAAGGAGCAAATGTATAAGACATTTTGTAACCAATTTTGGTGACCTCTTAAGCGTGGCCTTGGATTTTACACTGTCTTTGGGGAGAGTTAATTCTTTTAAATTTAGATAGTTGGGGTTCCCTGTCCTTTATAATCTCTTGGGGGTTTTATTTGAATGTTCTCTTTGGGGTTCCTTCCTTGTGCTTAGTGAACTGTTTACTTGTGTAGCGGGAAGTGACTTTTGGCATTTGTCTTTTCAATTAAGTGTTGTCATCCCTTCGAGCAACCTGGTGTCACTCATCGTTAATTAATGCTGGTTTATGTGTACTTAATTTTGAATTGTCCATTTGAATTAATATTTTGCAGCGCAGTATAGCACTAAGGCAACCTCATTGTATACCAGCTTGTGCCCCGGTGTTAGTACTTTAATTTTCAGTGGCACGAGTTAGCTCCACTACAGGTTTTACTGATGTGCTCCCTTCAAAATCTTGTCTTGTATAAGTTTGCCCCATGTGTGTCTGGGAACACAGAGAAGAGCTTTAGTGTTACTTCAGTGCTAGTCAGTTAATAGGATCTTCATTTTGGCTTGGCTTCCACTGATGAGTTTGAGTGGAGCGTAGTATGATTTGTTATTCATTTAATTACTGTAAGTTTGTTTATTTAATGGGGAGCAAGACATTTAAAGACTGTTGGTATTAACTCCCCTAGTTGCTCGGTGTTGCTAATTCATTCCAAATGGCCTACTACTTATTCAATGGCAAGGCTGTTGATTAGTTGGTTACTGTGTGTACAAATTAACGCTATTTATTTGTTGCCGAAATTGTTAAGGTGTCTATGTCGTGATTCAATCACTAGCTACATGTTTGAGCTAAATTGATATAAACCTTACATTGCCTCTTTAAAATTTTTTGCCAGCAGAAACCCCTAAGACAACTAAGTTTTGTCACTGCTTATGTTAACCTGTACTGTGAGCAATATTTCATGTAGTTAAATTTTGTCTTAAAATATGTATTTCTCCGATGTAATAAACGAGTGATAAAAGAAAAAAGCAAAGGGGCCTGGTCCTTCCTATTGTGTCCGGTTTGTAGCACGTACCACATGGCACAAGCGTAGTGAAGCATCCGAATGACGTCTACGAAGCACAACCATTCAAGTAATGTGCTGTAATTAAATTATTGATCTCTAAAAAAGAAACCGCGGTGAACGTCGATGAACGATGGTGTGCAGCGAACGAAAATGATGCAGTTCATACGAGAACTGATGGTCGGTGGGCAAAGAAAGTCAAAGAGTCTGGGAGTGCAGGACGCTGCTCCCTGCATGGTGGGTGGCGCGGCTCCCTTTATTCTTGTACACCTGCGCATCACAACTCGAAAATTTGCTCCACAGCCATTGGTGACCATTGCCACTACGCTTGAAAGGATTGAGGCTCTCTGATATTCAAAGATGTGCTGAAGACTGGTTCAAAGAATGCTCACAACATACCACAATATCCAAAGAAAAGCCATTTCATCTGAATTGGCTGAGAAGTCTGAAGCTAATCGAGAGATCTTTATGTCACGGATCGTTATCAAGGGGACGAAGTCTGGGCGCATCACTTTTAGGCGGAAACAAAAGGGCAGCCGCTAGAGAGGCAACACTCGCAAGGTCCTAAACAGAAGAAATTCATGACAGCTCCTTTTGCTGGCAAAGGTACGTTGACTGTCTTTTGCGATACTGATGGTTGCATTCCCGTTGATGTGCCGCTGAAAGGGTTACCATTAATTCAGTGGAGTGAAAGAACTCAAGAAGTATTTACGACGTTTCGGCTCGACAGGAACCCGAAAGAAATCTTGCTTCAGTGTGACAATGTATGCCCACACACAAGTCTCAAAACCCGGGAATGGATCGCCGGCCAAGGTGGCCGAGCGGTTCTAGGCGCTACAATTTGGAAGCGCACGACCGCAACGGTCGCAGCTTCGAATCCTGCCTCATGCATGGATGTGTGTAATGTCCATGGGTTAGTTAGGTTTAAGTAGTTCTAAGTTCTCGGGGACTGATGACCTCAGCTGTTAAGTCGCATAGTGCTCAGAGCCATTTGAACCATTTTTAAACCTCAGAAGTCCCATAGTGCTCAGAGCAATTTTTTGAACCGGGAATGGATCGCCAGATTCGGTTGGAGGTCACTGCCTCAACCACCCTGCAATGCAGGCTTGGCACGCTTGGACTTACACGTGTTTGAGCCACTTCAGAATTCTCTGATTCTCTGTGTGGGACACACTTTGAAGAGGATGAGAGCGTAATTCAAGCAGTGAAACCATGACTACAAGCAAGTGTAACACACTTGAAGACCTGACCTGCTGCCCAGGGCAAAGCACACTGATTGGCCAAAACATTATGACCACCTGCTTAATAGCGAGTTTGTCCGCCTTTGCAAAGAAATACATCACTTATTCTGCGTAAAAGGAAACCCACAGTTTGTTGGTAGGATTGTGGACATTGTGGACATACGTAGCATTAGATGCATACACACATGTCACGCAATTAGCGAAAATAATGGGCCACTGATTTAAGTACGAGGTGATGGTGCCCGATAGCCCCAAAGGGGTTCCATGGTGCGTGAATTCCGTCGCCGAGACATCAACGTGAGTTCACTATAATGCTCCTCAAACCACTCTAGCACCGTTCTGGCTACGAGAAAACACAGTTATATTGCTAAAAGGCGACATCGCCATCGGGGAAGACATCAAGCATGAAAGGCTGCAGGTGGTCCGCAGCTGTCAGCGTCTCTTCGGTTATTACCACAGCTCGCCTGCAAGCGCAGGAGGATGTCCCCCATAGCATAATACTGCTCCCACCAGCCTGCGTCCCTGGCACGCTGCAGGTTTCTAGCCGCCGTTCACCTCGATGACGGCGTTTGTGGAGACGACCATCGACCTACTGCACCAGAAATGTGATTCAGTCAAAAAGCCAACACGTTTCCATTGATCGATATTCGAATTCGAATCGTCTTGTGCCAACTGCAATCGAAGTTGACGATGTGGTTGGGTCAACAAGTGAACACTGTAACCTCCCCTACAAAAATTTAAAAAAGACAGAAATATAAAATGAATAGGAGCCAAGAAGAAATATCGTCCCCACAGAAATATTTAAATAAAAAATATAAAAATAAATGGAACCCAAGCGTAACCTCCCTAGCAATTAAATTTAATGACAATAAAAATGAGAATCGCAATCTGACTCAAGGTGTCAGCTCTCACAAAAATAATGAAAAACAATTCAGTGATAAGAAAATCTCAGTGATAATGATAATTCAATTAAACCGAAATATCGGTCTTTGACCCTGTGCAAAACAATCAGAATTAAATTCTTACCTCATTGAAACTGCTTGTCAAATTTCTGCTCTTATTGTTGCGCACGGCTTGGAGGAACTGCATTACAAATAATATTTTTTTTTTTTTTAAATTTAACTGAAACTTTTCTTTAAGGGAAATGAAGGAAATCGTAATTAAATGAATTTTTTTTTGTAAAAATTGCTTTGAAATCAAAATTATTATTGGGGCATTTGTTGGAAATTAATTACAATAAATAAACTTTACATTATCTGATGATTACCTTAATTAACAATATACCTCATTCAGCATCTTGACCAGAATGCCATGTCGACGCTCGCCGACTGCGTCCCTCTCGCGACCGTGACAGGACTAGACCACTACTGCCGACAGGCTACATCACACAACCGCACTGGGCTGCTACTACTGACCGACTGCTCTACATGACGACTACTAGCGTACAGCTGGACGCAACTGAACTGAGCTACTGCTATCGACAGACTGCACTGGCCTACTGCTACTAGCGTACTGCTCGCAACACTCGCGCGGTCAAGCGCAGACTAACCATGATAATAGGCTCTCTGGTCAAAGATTTTAACGTGCCTCACCATCGCTGCTACGTTACATACGTGTTTCAACACGTAGGAGTTGTCTGCTGCGGAGTTCCATATTCAACAACGTACGACGAACGGTGTGGTCCGAAACACTTGTGCGTGCACCAGCATTGTGGTCTTTCGGCAGAGACGCCACAAATCACCAGCTACCCTACTTTAGCGATCAGACAAGCCTCCAGCCTCCAGAGTCGTAGACGTCCAGCCATTTAGCGCCTAGTGGTAGTTTGACTGTCCTTCTACCTCTTTCCGTAGATGCTCACGACAGTAGCACGTGACCGTTCCACCAACTTCACCGTTTCCGAGATACTCGTTCACAGGTTCTGCGGAATAATGACCTTACCTTTGTCGAAGTCGCTTATCTCATTGGATTTCCCCATTTGCAGCCCATATCTTCGTTAGGATGACCTTCGCCCGTATCTGCTCTGCTTGCATACTTTTGCTACCGCGCCACGTGCCCGCAACGCCACGTGGCTGCATTGAACGTCGCGGTGGCAGTGGTCGTAACGTTTTGGCTTATCAGTGTAACCATATATGGCCTGCGCTTGCCACATGTACTTGGAAGGAGTAACCAACCCGAAAACATACCTCTCCTAGCAGCTGTAATTATTAGTTTGCAAATGAAATAAATACTGATGTAATGTTGTCCAGTACACTCTCCCGTCACCAATAAAAAATATGTGCACTTATATCCCTAACACCGTTTATGTATCATTGAGCTGAAATACGAAAGTTATCATAGCATTAATTTCCAGACTGAAGAGTAAAATACCGCACTGAAGATAGTAGGAAAAGTGCTGAAACGTGTCTGGGTACAGAAAAACTGAACAAAAGGCGGAACACCTCTACAAGAGCTTCAGCTTCACTGCAAATTTAAACGCAGCCAAAACCTCTCAGACAAATAGAAGCTAAACGATGTCAAAGTTAGCGTAAGCAGGGCTATGCGTGAAGCGTTCAGTGAATTCGAAAGTAAAATTCTATGTACCTACTTGATAGAAAATCCTAGGAAGTTCTGGTCTTACGTTAAATCAGTAAGCGGATCGAAACAGCATATCCAGACACTCTGGGATGATAATGGCATTGAAACAGACGATGACACGCGTATAGCTGAAATACTAAACACCTCTCTCCAAAGCTGTTTCACAGAGGAAGACCGCACTGCAGTTCCTTCTCTAAATCCTCGCACAAACGAAATAATCGAAATAAGTGTCCAAGGAATAGAAAAGCAACTGGAATCACTCAACAGAGGGAAAGTCCACTGGACCTGACGGGAAACCAATTCGATTCTACACAGAGTACGCAAAGATCTTGCCCCCCTTCTAACAGCCGTGTACCTCTGGAGGAACGGAAGGTTCCAAACGATTGGAAAAGAGCACAAAATGGCTCTGAGCACTATGGGACTTAACTACTGTGGTCATCAGTCCCCTAGAACTTAGAACTAATTAAACCTAACTAACCTAAGGACAGCACACAACACCCAGCCATCACGAGGCAGAGAAAATCCCTGACCCCGCCGGGAATCGAACCCGGGAACCCGGGCGTCGGAAGCGAGAACGCTACCGCACGACCACGAGATGCGGGCAAAGAACACAGGTAGTTCCAGTTTTCAGGAAGGGTCGTCGATCAGATGCGCAAAACTATAGGCCCATATCTCTGACATCGATCTGTTGTAGAATTTTAGAACATGTTTTTTGCTCGCGTATCATGTCGTTTCTGGAAACCCAGAATCTACTCTGCAGGAATCAACATGGATTCCGGAAACGGCGATTGTGTGAGACCCAACTCGCTTTATTTGTTCATGAGACCCAGAAAATGTTAGATACAGGCTCCCAGGTAGATGCCATTTTCCTTGACTTCCGGAAGGCATTCGATACAGTTCCGCGCTGTCGCCTGATAAACAGAGTAAGAGCCTACGGAATATCAGACCAGCTGTGTGGCTGGATTGAAGAGTTTTTAGCAAACAGAACACAGCATGTTGTTCTCAATGGAGAGACGTCTACAGACGTTAAAGTAACCTGTGGCTTGTCACAGGGGAGTGTTATGGGACCATTGCTTTTCACAATACATATAAATGATCTAGTAGATAGTGTCGGAAGTTCCATGCGGCTTTTCGCGGATGATGCTGTAGTATACAGAGACGTTGCAGCGTTAGAAAATTGCAGCGTAATGCAGGAAGATCTGCAGCGGATAGGCACTTGGTGCAGGGAGTGGCAACTGACCCTTAACATAGACAAATGTAATGTATTGCGAATACATAGAAAGTAGGATCCTTTACTGTATGATTATATGATAGCGGAACAAACACTGGTAACAGTTACTTCTGTAAAATATCTGGGAGTATGCGTACGGAACGATTTGAAGTGGAATGATCATATAAAATTAATTGTTGGTAAGGCGGGTACCAGGTTGAGATTCATTGGGAGAGTGCTTAGAAAATGTAGTCCATCAACAAAGGAGGTGGCTTACAAAACACTCGTTCGACCTATACTTGAGTATTGCTCATCAGTGTGGGATCCGTACCAGATAGGGTTGACAGAGGAGACAGAGAAGATCCAAAAAAGAGCGGCGCGTTTCGTCACAAGGTTATTTGGTAAGCGTGATAGCGTTACGGAGATGTTTAGCAAACTCAAGTGGCACTCTCTGCAAGAGAGGCGCTCTGCATCGCGGTGTAGCTTGCTGTCCAGCTTTGGAGAGGGTGCGTTTCTGGATGTATCGAATATATTGGTTCCCCCTACTTATAACTCCCGAGGAGATCACGAATGTTAAATTAGAGAGATTCGAGCGCGCACGGAGGCTTTCCGGATGTCGTTCTTCCCGCGAACCATACGCGACTGGAATAGGAAAGGGAGGAAATGACATTGGCACATAAAAAATGGTTCAAATGGCTCAGAGCACTATGGGACTTAACATCTGAGGTCATCAGTCCCGTAGAATTTAGAACTACTTAAACCTAACTAACCTAAGGACATCACACACATCCATGCCCGAGGCTGGATTCGAACCTGCGATCGTAGCGGTGGCGCGGTTACAGACTGTAGCGCTTAGAACCGCTCGTCCACCCCGGCCGGCAGTGGCACATAAAGTACCCTCCGCCACACACCGTTGGGTGGCTTGCGGAGTATAAATGTAGATGTAGATGTAGAGCGAAACTGACAGGAGATCACTTGGGGATACTAAGAAGAGAAAGAAAGAGAAACTGTCAGTGATTTGACCCAAAGAAATATATTTTGGTGTGCACTGTAGAATGATCTAAATGAGATAATGTTTTTGTATCTTTTGTATTTCTACGAACTGTCGTGGCAGTCTTGTTTGTACAACTTGAGTGCTTCGGTTTGTCGAGAACACTGCACCAAAATATTGCTGTAACATTTTCCGTGTTGAAAGTGTTCCCTCCGAGTCGTTTCCCGTGGACTCTGTGAGTGTGGTAACAGTTTGTGCTTGCGGATGGGGCGCCCGTGCAGTGGAAGCCCCCCGGGCCGCTTCCCAGAAGTGTAGGCCCGCGGTCAGGCGTGCCAGTGTCGTGACGCAGTAGAGTACACGCCACACGCCACACGCCACACGCCACACGCGTGGGGCACGTGCGGGACTTCCCACGGTGGCTTATCCGCCGAACACGGGGCCGTGACGGGGACTCGTTACGTTACAAAGCTGCGTGCTCCGTGGGCCGGCTGCGTGCTGATCCGTGTTAACACGTTGCAGCCCCGACAGTCCTAGCAAGGTTTAACAGACGTGTTAAACTCAGCCTGATAAATAGCGGATCCAGCTGAAAATTGCCTCGTAAACGGCAAATGTGCTCACTGTACCACATTTGATATTTACGAGACTATTCAATCTAGCCAGTTCTTCTTGTTAAAAACCATTCAGCAGCCAATATCGCATAAAATATTTCTTTATTTAAGACAACTGGTTTCAAGAGACTTTGCTTTCTTCAGGTCTTAAACTGTTGTAAAACATTCTTGTGTATATAGTTCCGCGTAGTCAGTGCGTACTCAACTTTCCCACTAGAGCGCGCCCCACTAAGCACAACAGTGCAGGCGCAGCACTCGTCCGCCTTGGCACTACGAGATGGCGCTGCCTTAGAGACGGACCAAATTCTGCTTCCGCCGATCCGCGTATTAATATGTAACCCAGCCAATGAGATTGCTGCTAATGTAGAACCTTTTCTCCTCGCGGATCACACTCGTGCAGTGATACCTGAATGCGCAAGGTATTATAACGAGTGTACAGACCTCCGATCAGTTAGTCTGCATTTGTCTGCACCAGTCTGTAGCAGTCTGCATTAGTGTGTACCAGTCTATAGTCAAATTTCAGTCTGCGCCTAATAAGAGTATCATATTCCTGTACATAGCCATGAAGATAAATGTATAGACACTTTTGTCAAGTATCGGAGATATGTGAGAACAAGATTAACGTACCAAGACCAAAGGAACTTCAGATTGTCAATTGTAAATAGCATCCAGAATCAAGTTAAGTAATGTTTATACTTGTCATTGTTCTAATAAATGTGTGTGAAAATTAATCAGGTTCTGTTTACAGTTGGTCACCGTCAATCTGCTACTGTAAGCGTGCAAGTGGCATTTCTATCGTCTGACCTAACGGCAGAAGATAAACACGCCACGATAAGACCATGAGACATATTGCTGACACTCGCCTACTTGATTAGAGCGACAAGTCAAATAATCTGATGGTGTGTGTACCGAAGGTCTTACAGTACGCACACCACAGACATGTTTATTTTACGTTGGTCCTCACGCTCCAGATGTCAAGCGGATAAAAGTACACCATAAAGACGACGCTTGTTTTATTATTCGTGTTTTATAACTATTTTTTAACTATCTGTATCTCACTTTTGTAATGGTTCTTATTTTAAAAACCACAACACAACAACATGTAAACTGTTACTTGTCACACTGCTAATTTTCATTTTGTTATCCATATTTTTCCATCAAAGGCTGCAAGTCGTCGCCTATTTTTAATGTACGCTATGTACCTTGCCATAGCGGTATCAGGCACCTGTTCCCACCAATCACCATACACTTTCATGGCATCCTGTTCATATTATAACTTGACATAGAGAATTTCTTGTGAAGAGATTTTTAAGCTGATTCTAACCTTTTATTTTCTCCTTTTATGACGTATAATTTTGTCATAATGACGAATACTGTGCTATATTGACAAAGGCGTCAAATTACGCCAATTATAACTTTGTTACAGCACCATAGATTGTCGCAGTGAGAATAAGACGCTATTTCTACATCAACCGCCGATACATCTATGCAAACACTGATTTCATTGTCGAAATGTCAGCCCTTGAGATATCTTTCGCAGTACACAATAATCTCTGATCATCTGATGCCTGTGTCACCGGGCTAGGACGCCGTTTCTACGGCGACTATCGATGCACTTTAGTAACATTGTCCGCTGTTGTCACAGAAATATTACTGTAGTTCCGCCAAAGTACAGTTATTTTCATAGCGCTGACATCAGAAGAGAGCAAAATTAACCGTATTTCTATGGCACATAACCGTAACATACGACGTAGCTCCCCATAGTACAATATTTGATAGCACCACTAACGTCCACAGCGGAACAGGACGCCATTTCCATGGTAACCCTCGATTATCCACGTAAATGTTGGGGCGACGACAATCTTTGGTGCAGATTCTGTAGTTACGAGTTTAGAGGGCAGCATACTCTAAGCCTTATTTCACACCAATGAACCATTTTAATGGAATAATTTATGTTCAGTGACGAATAATGATCAATAATTGACATTGTGGCGTATTCCAACTTCAACTGTTCTTTCGTAGTTAGGTATTAAGTTATCTAATCATTTCTATTGGCTACTTGTCGTACTCAGAACGATGGGTGTGTCCACCCCTATTAATACCCGTTCCCTCTATACAGTCAGCAGTTCAGCGTCGACGGAACTCATGTAGCAGTGTCCATCCACCGCTCTGGGTATAATTTATTACTATTTATCTTATTTTTATATATTTTTATATGCTTATTATAACGTATACACTACTTTGGCAACATATCTTTACAGAGTCTGCAGATGACTCATAGAGTCGAAACCGGTCACTCACTCCATTAAAAAAATTGAGATCAAAATTGTTTCAAATTTTAATTTTTAAAGTTTTGCCGTCGCTAAAATATTTCAAAACGTAAAGCGTGTCCATATACACTGAAGCGCCAAATAAACTGGTACAGGCATGCGTGTTCGAATACGGAGGTACGTAAACAGACAGAACACGGCGCTGCGGTCGGCAACGCCTATATAAGACAGCAAGTGTCTGGCGCAGTTGTTAGATCAGTTACGGCTGCTACGATGGCAGATCATCGAGATCTAAGTGAGTTTGTACGTCGAACGTAGTGTTGTAGTCAGTGCACGAGCGATACGACATAGCATCTCCGAGGTAGCGATGAAGTGGGGATTTTCTAGTACGACCATTTCACGAGCGTACCGTGTATATTGGGAATCCGATAAAACACAACCCCCCCCACCCCCCCCCACATCGATGCGGCTGGAAAAAAGTCCTGCAAGAACGTGACCGACGACGACTGAACAGAATCGTTCAATGTGACAGAAGTGCAACCCTTTCGCAAATTGCTGCGGATTTCAGACCTGGGCCATCAACAAGTGTCAGTGTGTGAAGCATTCAACGAAACATCATCGATATGGGCTTTCGGAGCCGAAGGTTCTCTCGTGTATCGTTGAGACAGAGTTTTACGTTTCGCCTGGGTCCGTCAACACTGATATTGACTATTGATGATTGGAAACGTGTTGCCTGTTCGGACGAGTTTCGTTTAAATTGTATCGTGCGGATGTACAGGTACGGAGACAACCTCATGAATCCATGGACCCTGCATGTCAGCAGGGACTGTTCAGACTGGTGGAGGCTCTGTAATGGAGTGGGGCGTGTGCTGTTGGAGTGTTGTGGGATCCCTGATACGTCTAGATACGACTCTGATAGGTGACACGTACGTAAGCATCCTGTCTGATCACCTGCATCCATCTATGTCCATTGTGCATTCCGACGGACTTCCAGCAGGTCAATGCGCCCCCTCCCTCCCCCAAGTCCAGAAATTCCGGCAGGTCAATGCGCCACCCGCCCCCCCCTCCCCCAATTGCTACAGAATAGCTTCTGAGTTTATATAATTCTGCTGGCCAACAAACCCCGCTGACATGAACATTACTGAGCATATGTGGGACGCCTTGCAACGACCTGTTCAGAAGTGATGTCCACCGCCTCTTACTGGTTTATGGACAGCCCTGCAACATTCATGGTGTCAGTTCCCTCCAGCATTACTTCAGACATTATTCGAGTCGATGTCACGTCGTGCTTTTGCTTAGAATATGTCCAGCATATGTAAACAGATGTGCTATTGTGTGTAATGTCTATATGATGTAACAATCATCTGGCCTTTTGCACAAGGTGTTTTATGGTTTTAGATATTTCAGCGACGACAAATCTTTTATAATGTGCTGATTTGCTTCCGCTTGGCATCTTTTGCGTGAGGTACAGCGTAAAATGAACATATTTTACAATAAAAAGTTGATGACAGCGAAGTCTGTTGAAACTGGTTGTCGTAAAGAAAGAAATATTTTATACGATCCTGGCTGCTGAAAGGTTTTTAACGATTGAAACAGACCGCCTCCAGCGAAAATTCAGTTTTTTTTAGGCCATCAGTCTTCACACTGGTTTGATGCTACCCATTATCTACAGCTACGTGCAACAGAGCGATCAGTCCTGAACACAACCACCTGGCAAGGATCCATTTCTCCCGCCAGCGGCGGCGCTGGTGGGCAGTGTACGTCCCCTCCGCTGCGAGGCCTTTTGTTTGTGTGGACCAAAAAGCACTGGAGATTTTAGCCGGTTCCAGGACGAAAATAAATTGCGAATGGAAACCTGTGCCTGAAATCGTCATCTGCCACGGTAAAAGAGCCTCACATTCAATGGAGAAAAAGCTTTTCTAGGCAGCAGATAGTTCTATCTTCTCCACTGGCGATCATGGCAATGAGTCGCGATCACTGGAATAACAGACAACATTGCGAAACGCTCCGTCTGCAGTCCGTCAGCGCACGAAGTCACGTTTGCTGCCAAAGGGGTGGCGCAGCGACAGGCGCTGCCACCTATAACTTCAGTGTTCTGTAGCGACGTTGGATGACGTTTCCGGACACTGGTTTCTATCCTCGATTTGATCGTCAAGTCATCTGATACAAGCCATAGGAGCTTGTCGCAACAATTCTGGTGCACCTTCCGTATACAAATGGATCCAACTTTTCCCAAGAGAAGCATTAATGGACATGCTACTCTAAGCCCTCTGAGCCAAGTCAGTAAAATCTTCAAACTACCTAAAAGCATTTCAGTTTTTACTGGAAGCTCTGAAGTTTTTTCTTCAGCTGACTTCTTAGAGATATTAATAGTGTCTGACCCTCAGAACGTCATTAAAATTATTCATCCCTACCGATGGACTAAAACAAACAACCGGTATATACTGGATGTGGTACTGGAATATGTTTGCAGTAAAGAGAGAGTGGACAATTCATCTGCTGTGTATGCATTTCCACGCTAACATACGCTGTAATGAGGTATCTGACGCATAAGCGAAGCAAGCTGCATCTACAGGGTGTTTCAGTAAAAACGTGCAAAAATGTAACTGGTCATAGAGGATGCTCCATTGAACAATCTGAGGTCTGGAACCTGTCGTTGGAGACACCAGCTTAAGGAGGTAATAGGAATAAATCACATTACTGTGTTTGTTTTATTTACATTAGTTACAGTTAACTGCAGATAACATCACTGACAGAATGAACATACCATTTGTTCTGTATCTTACAAAATGTGCTGAAACTGACGGCCATCAATCTCAATTACCTGCGAACAAGATTCTGACGCACCCTGACAAATATCCCTGGTTTCGAATGACGTCACCGGCACCTACAGTTCTGCAACTAATTCCATCTCCGTATCGACTGGATTGTCATACACAAGTGACTTCAGATATCTCCATAGGAAATAATCAAGGGGATTCAGATCAGATGCGCTCGCAAGCCTCCTCTTCACAATCGGGTGAGCGAGTGGTCCTCGTGTTGCCAGGTCCCTCCCTCCTTCTTTCCAACGAACCAGTCTCCCGCATTCGTCGATCGAGAGAAATAAACACTTGTCGTGACGAATAATGATGCCTGTTACGAAGTCGTTCCCTGTGCAATCTTCCAGCAGAGAAAGCATTCCAACGTACTTCCCTACACACGAGATGCATGAAAGTGAGTTCTGCGAAACTGTACCGGTACTGATCCATCGTATTGTACTGTACGTCTCTGAATTGAACTGAGTAATGAACGGGTCTGTCGTTGATTCATAGCACGTTCTTGTCATTCGAAAATGGACATGCGATGCATCAGAGCCACTTTATGGAGAAGTAATGTAAACAAAACTTGCATCATGAATTCCTAGTCATCAGGCCGGTCTTGCTTGTATCTTTGCAAGAAATAAAGAATGTACATGTAAATAAACAGCACGGTACGTGTAAACATGTATGCATGTTACTTTTAAATAAGCTAGAAAACACTCATGCTAGACAAAGCGGTAAACAAGTTTATTTTCATATCTTAAAAAAAAAGTGTGTGAAATCTTATGGGACTTAACTGCTAAGGTCATCAGTCCCTAAGCTTACACACTCCTTAACCTATATTATCCTAAAGAGAAACACACACACACCCATGCCCTTACGAGGACGAACTTCCGCCGGGACCAGCCGCACAGCCTATGACTGGAGCGCCCAAGACCGCTCGGCTAATCCCGCGTGGCTCATATCTTCATCTGGCTTCTCCGACCCCAGATTCCCTACCTCAAACTGTTCAGTGGAGCATTCTCTACGTCCTGTTACATTTTTACGCGCTCTTAGGGGACAGCCTCTATAACCGGTATACAGAATACTTCCGTGAGGTGAGGAGTTACGGAAAACAGAAATGGCAAGAGATGTAGACCGCGTCCCAACAAACGTAAGATGGGTATTAAGTGGCATCAGAAACTCACAGGGGTCTTCGAGGACACATTTGGACCGATAAAATGTTTCCACCATCATTCGCCTCAGCTTTAACTAAGCCCCTTGTCCAAACATCTACAAGGAATCAACATTTACGGGTTATTCTGCAAGTGAATCTGATTCGGAGTTAGAAGCCGACGTTAACCACATCTTGATTTCGTGTCCTGAATAACTGTGAAAGAGGGGGATATTCCAAGATATTCATGAGTATGGGATACCACATTCCTCATTATCCATCTTCTGATTTATTTACTAAAGATACCTTTAAAACGTGACTGTTGATTTCCTTGAGCGTACTCGTATAGGAAAAAAATCTCTAGCTTTCGATAGTACTCCTAGTTTCGTTTTTTTTCCTTTATTGTTATTTTAATACCTAAACAACAGGTAGGCTGTCAGCGGCATGCTACGCCGCTCTTCAGCCGTAGTGTTGACAAGAACAGAACACAGAATGGAGAATCAGTATGAACAAAGTGACACGCAAAAAAGAGTGGTCACAGATACACAAAAAACACGGAGCCGTTCACACTCGACGAAAACGACACTGAAAACACGTTGACACGGCGCACAGAACACTTGTGAATCCGACGGCACAAGTGAACGGAGAAGCGTGACGGCGGTCACTAAAAAACACAAAACGACGTCACACACAAGAGACACAGATGGCGATGATCTCCGGCGCGCGAATGTTCACTGAGCATGTGAGAGTCCGGGGACCTGCCAAGAGAGGAGGAGGGGGGGGGGGTTGGGAGAGGGAGAAGGGAGAGCAGAGATGCCATGGGCAGGGGAGATAGGGGGGAGGGAGGGAGGGGAAGCCTGGGGGAAGAGGGGTGGAGGGAGGGGATGGGGGAAAAGGAAAGAGAAGGGAAGGGAAGAGAAAGGGAGGGTGCCGAAAGGAAAGGACACCGGAAGTGGGGGGTGGGGCAGGGTCAAAGTTGATAGGAGGGGTAGATGGAGGGGAGGAGGACATAATCAGGGAGGGGGAGCTGATGGAAGCCACCGTGGGAGAGGGTAAGGAGGGTGGAGAGATGGAGACCGGGTGGGACGTGGGAATACAGGCGCGGCAGCGGCGGGGGTGGGTGAGGATCGGGGAGACTAGTGGTTGAGGAGGATTGAGTTTACGGGAGGTGTACAGGATCCGTATTCTTTCAAGGAAAAGGAAGAGGTGGGGGAAGGGGATGAGATCGTACAGGATCCGCGTGGGGGAGGGGAGACAGATGCGATAGGCGAGGCGGAGAGCATGGCGTTCAAGGATTTGGAGGGATATAAAAAAGGTAGGGGGGGCGGAGATCCAAGCCGGATGGGACCGTAGTTTCGTTTTTATGTGTTGCTTAAGAATAATTTCTAGAAATAGTATGGAGTGGTAACATAGAATGGGCTACCTTATTTCTAATGCTATTTGTTAATAATTTAGTGACGAAAAATTGTAACAACTTAAGCTTTTAAATCTTTAAACAAACAACTGTTTATTTTCTCCACTTGATTATGTATCGTATGTAAACATCAGTTTTACATGGCTAAACAAAGTAAACACTCTGGTGTCCAAATAGAAAGAAGGCTAGGTGGCAGCATCGTGCAGACTCACATCAGAGTGCGACAATGGCCATATGTCTGGCAACTTACAGTAGGAAAGAGTTACGTAACGGTATTCGGTTTCTGCGAAACGAAGCTGTGAGTCAAACTTATTAAAATTCGTCTCAAAAGGAAGGCGAAATACGGGGAAATTCGTCACAGCAGAGGCCTACAATTGGTGCCGGAATGATGTGACGTAAGCGACCGCTGCTCCTCGTTCTGCACATCACGTTGTGGTTCCGGGCAGCTGATTCTGCACAGCGATGTTCGGTTGACAAGTGAACCCAACGTAAAAGCACTAAGAAAACGACCTTCTAGTCAGAGGGAATGAAATCTTCTGAAAACGAATAAAATGTAAACAGTTATTAACTATAGTCAACGCTTCACCATATTAATCTAGGGATCATATCACTGTAAGCGTTGTTAACAGGTACATCATGGGCGACATCGTATATTGAGGCACATTAAATAATAATAATAAAAAAAATGATCAGGTGCAAGTAGGACCCGCGCTGAGGGTTCCGTACAAACTTAACCTTCCTGTCGCACTCCAGAATATCAGGACAGATGTCACAAGGCCGTGTCATATAAGACACTTAGCTAAAAATCTGTTTTCCCCCTCCTTACAAATCAGGTCCATTAGATTTATTTACATAATACACACTAGCTCATACTAGCGCTGTTTCCTCTGCAAAGTCCGCAGCTCGTGGTCGTCCGGTAGCGTTCTCGCTTCCCACGTCCGGGTTCCCGGGTTCGATTCCCGGCGGGGTCAGGGATTTTCTCTGCCTCGCGATGATTGGGTGTTGCGTGATGTCCTTAGGTTAGTTAGGTTTAAGTAGTTCCAAGTTCTACGGGACTGATGACCATAGATGTTAAGTCCCATAGTGCTCAGTGCCATTTGAACCATATTTTTTTTCCTCTGCAAACGTAAACAAACAAGACGTGTCGGCTCGGACACCGCCTTGTGGCAGGAAGATTAATTACGAGTATAGACAGTTCACCCATTTGGTGACTCGAGAGTCACGAACGATTTTTACCTGCAGTCGACACTGGTACTGGCAAGATATCGGTTCCAGGGATTCGAAGACTTTCGACGATGTTTCAATTTCAAGTCGGAATTCAGATACCATATGATAAAAGAAATATTTTTGTCGTGTGATACAATCACACGACAGTTTTCTAATTTTTACCTTTACTTGTATTGCGAAACCTTTCTTCTTGCCAAATCTCATGAACTTCAAGGGGAAGTGTCCCACAGGTTTTAACACGTAGGTCCTGAGTATCAGAATATGTGATAAATGGCCGTTTCTTTTGATTGCATTGACTTAGAAGCTAATGTCTGTTATACCGCCAACTGGCGGTATACATTAGTATGTGACATAAATTTCAACATGATACGTCTGCGAGTTCCTGAGTAAAAGGGGTCTTAACAGATGGATGTCCGAAATTCTGAGGAAAATAGCGGTAAGTTATAGAGGAAGACGGGACTATACAATATGTAAAAGAGACAAGAGGGAACAATAAGAGTGGAAGACAACGAAGTGCTCCGATTGAAAATGGTGTAGGACGGGGATGTCGTCTTTCGCCGCTAGTACTCAATCTGTAAATCGAAGAAGTAATTGCAGAAGTAAAAGAAAGGTTCAAGAGTGGGATTAAAATTCAAGGTGAAGGGATATCAGCCATAAGATTCACCGATGACATTGTTGTGCTCAGTGAAAGTGAAGAAGAATTACAGGATCCGGTGAATAAAATGAACAGTCTAATGAGTAGAAAATATGTATTGAGGGTAAATAAAAGAAAGATGAAAGTAATGAGAAGTAGTAGAAAAAGTAACAGCGAGAAACTTAACATCAGGATTGTTGATTACAAAGTAGAAGTTAAGGAATTCTGATGCCTAGGCAGCAAAATAACCCACGACGGACGCAGTAACCAGGGTATAAAAAGTAGACTGCCACTGGGAAAAAAGGCCAAGTGAAGTCTACTGGTATCAAACAACGACCTTCATTTGAGGAAGAAATCTCTGAGAATGTACGTTTAGAGCACAGCCTGTGAGAAAACCCGAAAGAATGTTTTGAGATGTGGTGCTACAGAAGAAATTAGGTGCACTGATAGGGTAAAGAATGAGGTTTTAGTGAGGAAAGAACTATATGGGATACGCTAACAAAAGGAAGAGGCACGATGATAGAACATCTGTTTTAAGACATCACGGAGTAACTGTCATTGCACTAGAGCGAGCTGTAGAGGGTAAAAACCATAAAGGAAGACCGGGATTGGAATACATGCAGGAAGTAACTGAGGATGTAGCTTGCAAGTGCTACTCTCGGATGAAGAGGTTGGCACAGGAGAGGAATTAGTGACGTGCCGCACAAAACTGCTCAAAATGACGAATAGAAGAAAGTAAAAATAAAAAAAGGGAAGGACACACTGTCTGATAACAAATGACAAAATATTTTTCCGTATGATATAATTACGGATTAACAAATTTCGGATTTTTTTCTTTGCTTGTAATGTGAAACCTTGCTGCTTGACAAATTTCATGGTTTTAGGTCAACGGGAAGTACGCTGTAGATTTTGATGAATGACTCTGAGACTATCAAAATGTTGACGTAAGTGGCCGTGTCCTTTGACTGCACCGATCAGAAGGTAACGTTTATTATGCAGCCAAGGGACCATAGACCTTAGTATGTGAAATAATTGAAGTTGATACGTTGTCCAGTTCTAGAGGAAAGGACAGACAGACAGTCTGAAAAGAAATGACAAAAAATTGTTTTTCGTGTGTGATAATTAAAAATTCACAAATTTTAGATTTTTTATTTTGGTTGTCGTGTGAAAACTTGCTGTCTTGCTTCTTGGCAGATTTCGTAATTCTACCTCAACGGCAAATACCCTATAGGTTTTAACGCTTAAGTCTGTATCAAAATAAGTGACCTTTTGACTGCATTGACTTGGAAGCTTTACTTTTTTACTTCGACTAGAGACCGTAGGCCTCGATACGGGACATAAATTTCAACCTGATACGTCCATCCTTTCCAGAGAAATAACAGTTGGGCAGACAGACGGACAGCAAAAATGACACTATACGGGTTCCGGTTCTACCGACTGAAGTACGAGACGCTTCTCTGTCTCTCTATCTGTCTCTCTTCTCTCTTTCTTTCTGTCTCTCTGTCTCTCTTTTAAGAAAAAAACTTTTTTGAGACACTGTAGGAACTACATTGCAGCCTTTTCACGTTGCCCCTCTAGTAAGTGTGTTGCCATTACAGAGTGTCTAGAACGATAGAGGCGAGGTGTGCCTCGGAGGACAACAGGCAGCGACTGCTTCTCTGCTCTTCTGCAGGTACAGCTGCGGCCAGCTGGGAGCAGGCGTGACGTCGATGGCCTTGCGTGGCAGGGAACACAGGCGAGGCGCCCCTCAGGGAGTATCCTTGTAATGTTCCAGTACAATATGCGTGGTGTGGCGGTTGACACTGTAGCGTCGAGTAAACATCTAGGCGAAAAGACCTGAAATGGAACCAGCACCTTTGATGGGGTATGCGACTAGTTAGAAAGCCAGAATAGCTGGGACAGTACAAAGTATTTGTTTCTGTGTTGACAATAACATCGTTGGGCGCGAGAACGCGCGGAGGAATAGCGGAAAAGGTAAGAGAGAGACGTTTGTAGTTGCTACTCTGGGGTGGTGCTCTAATGCATAATGGAGGTTGTTCTGAAAATTGCGTTGCAAGCACGGAAAGGCACTGTGGATGTGTGAGCGAGCCTATGTGTGGGCGCAGTACAAGGCAGGAATGGTAACTGTGGAAGACTACTCTGTCGCCCAATATTACTAAAACTTCCTCGCTGCCAAAGAAGAGAGTGCAGGCAATAACAGTCATTACAAAATGCATACGTCGCGCCACCAAGTCGCCACAAAGAAAGATCAAGGCAGTTATCTTTGTAGCTTGCCAACAATAGTAGCTTCAGCAGCTGAACATTAGAGAGTTGATTTAATTGAACCATAGACCTATGGAGTCCTACTGATAATCCCAATTCATTAACTAACAGCAGGATCCCATTCTGTCACCATTATTACCGAGACTGTCTCACAAGTGAAAGAAATATTACTCATTCATTGAAGTGAAATTAATCACGTTTGCAGTTAACTGAAATCAGCTAGTCATGAAGTCAGATAGAGTTCTTTATGCACTGCAGTGTTACTACTGCATCCGATCACAAAGGTAAAAGTCATTTCACTGGCAAAACGTACATGCCGTTCCAACTGATGTGACTTACATAATTTTATATTGAATGTTTTGCAAATATTTCATGTGCTTCTAACTTGCGTAATATTGGCAGCGCAGAGGTGTGTACAGCCAATCTTGCGCATGTGCATTCTGTCTCGCTACGACCTTCCTTTAAACTTACAATTATTGCATTATTTCAGATTCAGTTAGTAACAAATGTTAACTTTTTCTATTTTATGGGCTGGTGACCATAATTAATTGTTTTCAACATAGACTTCATACTATTTCGATTACCTATTACAAATCAGTAACTACAGTAATCCATTTAACGTATTACAGAACTTTTCTTTTCTGATCATTATTGAGCACGATGAGTATCGGTACATTAGCGATCAGGTTATAACTGTTTGCATTCTTTCGGTTACCATTATTTTTCGGAATCGATGTATCTTCCTGTTAAATAAGGAACATTACGTATGTACAAGTGTCATGAAAACCATTAATAAAATGGAGAGTGCAGGTAGCTTATAAGCGAATGATTGAAGTTGGTAGTAGAATATTACATACGTATGTGTTGTATGAAAGAATTGCAACAACTTTGGTCTTGAAAAATAAAATCTTCAAAATGAGCAAGGGTTCCTTTTTATTTTTTTTTTTTTTTTGAGTCATCAGTCTTCTGACTGGTTCGAAGCGGCCCACCACGAATTCCTCTCCTGTGCCAAGCTCTTCATATCAGAGCAACACTTGCAACCTGCGTCCTCAATTATTTGCTGGACGTATTCCAATATCTGTTTCCCCTACGGTTTCTATACTTTGCAGCTCCCTTTAGTACCTGTTTCACAGTACTGTAAGGGGTGAGACAAATCCAACACCTTCCATGAAAACCCTGACATGATAAGCAAATCCAGTAGTATGTCACATAGCTCCGAATAAATCGTGACATTAAATTAACCAAAGTAACGAGTGAGCAAATGGAATACCACAGACTAACACAAGAATGCCTAAATGCATGTCATACCTTCCCACCGTGAGACAGACGCAGTTCCGAGGGGAGAAACGAGAACAGAGGCCGAGAGCAGAAATGTGTTAAGTTGGAAGGCCCTACGATAAGGGACGGACGGACACCCACGTCGCCAGCTAACTGCTAGGACCACACCACCCGCAAGTTTTAGCGTGAGACTTTTTCGCGTCTCTGTTACGTTAGGACCACCCCCCAGCCCATGTTAAAAGATAGAGCCCTCCAGAAGAACAGTATAGATCTTACGATAACGCTAAAAGGACCACACCAGCTGCAAGTTTTATCGTGAGACTTTTTCGCTTCTCTGTTACGTTGCAAACTTTAAAAACATTGCCCCACCACGAAAAGTATAACGTTTCTCATTGGATAGACAGAATTTTTGTAGGCGGAGCTTAAGGTTAACATTGAGACCCTGATTGGTCAGATGAAAACACAGCCAGATAATTTTTTTTTAAACCAACTTCGGTAAATTGTAGTAAGGAGAAGTCAGGAGAGAGTTGCTTCCGAGACGGAGAGGTGAGCGGAGCTGTGCTGCCCGCCGCCCCCTGACGAACACCGACAAGGTAATGAACGCACGCGATGCCGCATAACAGCGCATAAAGCTTCACTCAGAACTGCAGAAGTCTCATCTGTTACACCCCCTTTTTGCGTAATACTAGTGTCGATCGTCAATTTAAGCTCATGGTGTTCACATTTGCCACTTGAAGTAAAAATCTGAAACGCGATGATTTTTCTGTTATATAGTTATTGAGAAGTCACATCAGCCACTATAATTTACGACAAGTTAAATAAGTAATTAAAGATAACTGAGGGTCACAGTAGACCATTTTGATAGTTTTCTCTTTTGTGAAACTTAATTTAAATCTAGATTATAGATGTGATATGGCATAGGTCATCCTTCGATCCATTGTAGAACTTGGAAACCCTTTCAGGGAATATTCGTTCACATTTTTGTTGAACGCAGTTGGTTTTTACCATCCTGTATTAAAACATTTCCTTTTATCAATAGTGCAATTTATAAAAAATGTTTTGTGAGTAGAATAAAATTTCCAATGGTAAACTTAACTGCTTTTTCGACGTTATTTTACCAGATAACTAAAAATAGGAAAGCCTTGAACCCCTTCCACTAAATTTAGTTAGTATTAAGATTCTTTTACAGGGAGTGCAGTGGAGCTGTATTTGGTTATATCATCGTTAGTCTCACTGAACTCTTCTGAACTCTACATGTCTGGCGTCTCCTTACCAGCAACAGGTCCCAGGCTCAAACTAGTCAATTCCCTAAAAAACACGCTCAGAGCGTCGTTGCGCGAAAGTGGTAGGGAGACACGATATAGAACAAACAGACACCATGCAGAATGTTTAGAGTACCTAACAATACCGTCCTCCAAAAGTCCTTTCTCAGAAATTTCTTTCTCATTTTAAGGCCGATGCTTGATACTATCAGACTTCTTTTGGCCATGAATGCCCTCTTTGCCTTTGAGAATTTGCTTTTTATCTTCTCCTTGCTCCGTCCGCCATGTGTTATTTTACTATCAAGGTAGCAGAATTCTTTACCTTCGTCTACTTTGTGGTATCCAATTTTATCACTAATCTCATTTCTACTACTCCTAATTCTTAGGTTTTTCTCCCAATCCACATCCTGTACTCATTCCATTTAGCACGTCCTGTAACTCTTTCTCACTTGCACTGAGAACAGCAGTGTCATCAGAGAACCTTATCACTGATATCTTATTACCCTCAATTTTAATACTTGTAGATAGTTATGCACATAGTGTGAGCAATGCTTTGTGCTGACCCAATAGATAAATCTGTTTGTCTATTCGACGTTCGGTAATTCGATGTAAGGAAGGAAGGTTAGTGTTTAATGTTTCGTCGACATGGAGGTAATTACAAACGGAGCACGAGCTCGGACTAAGAAAGGTGGAGAAAGAAATCGGCCCCATCCTTGCGAAGAAACCACACAGGCATTTGCCTTAATCGATTTAGAGAAATCACGGACAATCCAAATCAGGATGGCCGGACAGGATTCGAACCGACGTCTTCCAGAATGCGAGTCTAACGCGCTGACCACTGCACTATGTCGCTCGGTTTAATCAGACGTAATAGGGATCTGAAACATTCGAGTAGTACCCAAGAATGGCTCACACAAGCATTCCATACGCGATCGTTAAGGGTGCATTATTCTTTCCTAACTCTGTCTCCGTAACCGAGTCATCAGTGTGGCTGAATGCCATCCGGACAAACCGGGTTCGGACCCTGGTACTGCTAAGAATTTTACTTTTGTGAGAGAATTGGAGAGGTGTCTACTAGTACTCGTGATGCCGACTGACTGGCGACTTGAGCGGGAAGTAGTGGCTCGGTGGTACGCAAACCGACAGCAACCGGAAGAGCGCTGTGTTGGCTGCACGCCATTGGCTGATGGATGACACGGTGGTAGATCTGTCGCAGGTACTGACTTTGCCACCGTTTTTACTACAGTCAAACATAACAGTCACCAAACTCCGTCTCGTTCTTGTCACCCACAGCGATAGTAGCGCCCCAAGCGTCCAGCAAGCGACACTTCTGAATACGACATCGGATGAAAACGAAGACAAACGTTTATATTGATACGTAACATAATTTTCACACTGGGGAGTCTACACAGTGCCATAAAAATCGACAATGACAACACATTTGTCATTCTTTAGTTTCTTGCTGTATCGAGTGACCGCTCGGTTTGAGGCGCAATGTCACGGATTGCTTTGCTCCTCCCGCCGGAGGTCCGAGTCCTCCCTCGGGCATGGGTGTGTGTGTGTTGTTGTCAGCATAAGTTAGTTTAAGTAGTGTGTAAATCTAGCGACCGATGACCTCAGCTGTTTGGTCCCTTAGGAAATCATACACATTTGAACATTTTTTTTTAGTTTCTTAAGGACCCTGGAAGGTACGGAACAGTACATTACAGGACGGTTTATTTGCGATTCTCTTGTAACCTACAGATATTTACTGAAAAATGTCGTTTTCCTTTAACAACAAAAAGTTCTAGTAGACACCTGAAGGCCTGACCTTTTTCAGAAAGACATTGTATGTTTACCCAACAAAGTGAAGTTTAGTTTACTATAATCTCAGCCAAATCACTGAATTTGGAATGTAGTAAACCTATATGGAATTTACACTCAAGAGCGAAAGAAACTGCTACAGCTGCCATGCAGACGTGACGTGGACTCTACTAATGTCTGAAGTAGTACTGGAGGGAATTGACATCATGAATCTGTAAGAGTACGAGGGGGTGGAGATCTCTTCTGAACAGCACGTTGCAAGGCTTCGAAAATATTCTCAGTAATGTTCACGTCGTGGTAATTTCACGGCCAGCGGAAGTATTTAAACTGAGAAGAGCGTTCCTGGAGCCACTCTAAAGCAATTATGGACGTGTGGAGTGTCGCATTGTCCTGCTGGAATTGCCCAAGTTCGTTGGAATGGACAATGGACATGAATGAATGCAGGTCATCAGACGGGATGCTTACGTACGTGTCACCTGTCAGAGTCGTATCTAGATGGATCAGAGGTCCCATATCACTCCAACTGCACACGCCCCACACCATTACAGAGCCTTCACCAGATCGAATAGTCCCTTGGTGACGTGCAGCGTCCATGAATTCATGAGGTTGTCTCCATATCCGTATACGTCCATCCGCTCCATAAAATGTGAAACGAGACTCGTCCGAGCAGGCAACGTATTTCCACTCTTCAATAGTCCAACGCCGGTGTTACGGGCCGAGGCGAGGCGTAAAGCTTTGTGTCGAGCAATCATAGAGGGTAAACGAGTGGGACTTCGGCTCCGAAACCCGCTATAGATGATATTCCATTGAATATTTCACGCGCTAACACAGCATTGAAATCTGGAGCAATTCGCGGAAGGGTTGCACTTCTGTCACGTTGATCGATTCTCTTCAGTCGTCGTTGGTCCCGTTCTTGCAGGATCTCTTTCCGGCCGCAGCGATGACGAAGACTTGATGTTTTACCGGATTCTTGATATTCACGGTACATTTGTCAAATGGTCGTACGGGAAAATCCCCACTTAGTAGCTACCTCGGAGAAGCTGTGTCGCAACGCTCATGCGTGGACTATGACAACACATTCAAACTCACTTAAATCTTTATAACCCGCCGTTGTAACAACAGGGACCGATCTAACAACTGCGTCACTGTCCGCAGCGCCGTATTATGCCTGGCTACATGTATCTCTATTTGAATACGCATGCGTATACCAGATTCTTTGGCGCTTCAGAGTAATACATACATTATTTAATGCACAAAATAAGCCACCACAGCTGTAGCTTAAGAGAAAACGACCCAGACGTGATAACAAGCATTCAGACGCAAATAAAACTATTTCCCGACATAAAAGAAACCAATTACACAATTGTAACAAAATGTGAGCTACAAATGGCAAAAATCTTCAACACATCCACTACTGAAACAAATGTGATTACATTTACAAAATTATTCGGGTACTAGAAAGGCAAGTGTAAAAATGGACAAATCATTAGATTCCATAAATTTGTTTACTTGTCATGAAACTGTCTTTGATAATAACAGGAGACAACGATAGAAATAAATGCTTGGAATGTATGAAAAATGTTTGTATTCTCTTGATTTCAGTGGAGTAAGCTGCAAATATACATATATTCTAAAGTCTTTATTCATGAATAATTTGTTACTTATTATTGAATTATTGTGATTCGGCTGGTTTTACATGTATTTCAGGATAATTCATGTCTCTTGGTAATTTACCAACGCGTGGAAGGCACAATTATAACCATTGTTTCCGCGATTATGTAGAAAAGAATTAAAAACGAACATAATGCTTACAATGCATGTGACTGTGTTTTCTTGCCACTTGGGGCGCTAGTGTCGCTCAAGCTGTCAAACAGTAACAACTTTTGCACGAGAGAGTGTCGTGACTATTTATTAGACTGTGGTTTCCACTACAAAGTTTTGACAGTAATGTTTTTGAATAGTATTTTCATAACAATATTACAATTTTTAAATAGTGAATGTTGGTTCAAATGGTTCAAATGGCTCTGAGCACTATGGGACTTAACATCTATGGTCATCAGTCCCCTAGAACTTAGAACTACTTAAACCTAACTAACCTAAGGACATCACACAACACCCAGCCATCACGAGGCAGAGAAAATCCCTGACCCCGCCGGGAATCGAACCCGGGAACCCGGGCGTGGGAAGCGAGAACGCTACCGCACGACCACGAGATGCGGGCTAGTGAATGTTGCCACTACTTATAAAACAAATATATATACACAAGAAAAATTGTGAGGCGCTGTGTTACTGTGTTATAAGCTGTGTCGGTGTGTTATAAGCTGTCCATTTTCGAAGTGAAGTTGTTCATTGCAGGCAAAAACACGCCCATTTTAAAGAAATTTATCCATTCGTGAATTTCTCCTTCACCAAGACAGCAGCAGCCGCTTTCTGCGAATAGTCTCCTGGATGTAGTTCCCTCGAGAGTGCGGGAAACTAATCACTGGCCTCATTTCTTCCTTCATCCATACGGTTACTCATAACAAAATGCGCAGAAAACAAGTACGAATAGAGATAGTCACTGAACCGGAATAGCAAACGTACGAAAATAACAGTGACGTCAAGGTACATCATTGTTGATTCATCATTATGAATCTATGGAGCAGAAAAGAACTGCTTGTACTTATTCATTTACCCTCCGAGTAGCTCCACCTGTGACGACGCGCATTATTTTTTTGCCTTGTTACTAAAATAGGAAGTACTTACTTTTGTGAGTTCCTCTGAAACACCTCCTACCCCAAAGCGACGTATAATGTTCGCCAGGTAAGGAACGCTGTAAAAAAAAAAATATGTAAGCGGAGCCGACACGGACGGGGGACCCCCCTAGCGGGAAATCCATTGAGATAAGTAGATAAGTGACTTTGAGAAAGGGCGGATTATTATACGCAGAGCTTGGGAACGAGTATTTCGAAAACAGCGCAGCTGGTCGAATGTTCACGTGCTACTGTAGTGAACATGTACGGAAAGAGGCAGAAGGACACTAGGAGCTAAACGATTGGACGTCCACGACACTTCACAGAACGGTGGGGTCTGGACGCTTGTCTGGTCTGTAAAGTAGGTTAGATGATGAGCTGTGGCATCTCTGCCGAAATAGCACGCACAAGTGTTTCGCAGCTCACCGTTCTTTGTACATTGTTGAATATGGAGCTCTACAACAGACCGCTTCTACGTGTTCACTTGTTGACCGAATGACATTGTCAAGTACGATTGCAGTGGGCACGAGACCATCGAGATTCGACTATCGATAAATGAAAACGTGTTGGCTTTTCGAGTGAATCACATTTCTGGTGCAGCAGGTCGATGGTTGTCTCGACAAACGCCGTCATCGAGGTGAACGGCGGCTCGAAATGTGCAGCGCGACGGACGCACGACGGTGTCCTCAGCTGTGTAACTTTCCGTGTCTCGGAGCGAGAACCATGCTACAGTAGTTTGAGGAGCGTTGTAGTGAGCTCACGGCTTAGACATATAGAAAGGAAAGAACGCAAATACGCATAGTATGTACCAACTCTCTCACACAACACTCACTCCCTCTCTTTAGATGCCTATCATGGTTTTAACTCAGACACTGGAAAACCACAGTTTTCACCATCTAGTAAACAATTTGTAAAAACATATAGTGCTTAGGATTTTTTGTATGCTCGATCAGTCAGTGGCACATCAGTTTTCGACTCTAAAGGTTCGTGCTATGAAATATTCTCGGGCAGTCAGCCGATTGGTGCCGCAACATCGCAACCCGAGAGAACTTCATAGCTGCAATACGCCGAGACAGCCTGCAGTCACATAAAAGTTCGCGGTTTCGACTGCACAGCACACCACGCAGTAGTTGTACTCCGAAAGAAAGCTGCAGTTCCAACTAAAAATACTGAAATTTTCGTAGACATCATCCACGAATTATTATAAAATTTTACCAATGAACTGTATTGTCCAAAGAACCACTATTACTCAAGTTGACGGATACGGAGTCCTACGTTGAAGCAGATCTACACTCATGCTCAAAAATTAAGGATAATGCTGATACATGGTGAAACAACGCTCTGGTGGGCGGTTTGCGGCCTTACATCACCTCGGGGTTTGACCATGCGGTGAATCAGACCTGCGGTCGTCGCACGTTGGCGCTGGCAGCAGTCCACATACACAAAGGGATGTTGGTGCATGTCGGAGTATGGTGCAACGAGTAAGCGTGCAGACGTTTTGAGACGTGCTAATAGTGACTGTGCGTTGAAAATGACTCAAAGAACACATATTGATGACGTTATGAGGGGTAGAATACTAGGGAGACTGGAGGCTGGTCAAACACAGCAGGTCGTAGCACGGGTCCTCCGTGTGCCACAAAGTGTGATCTCAAGATTATGGCAACGATTCCAGCAGACAGGAAACGTGTCCAGGCGCCACAGTAGGGGACGTCCACAGTGTACAACACCACAAGAAGACCGATATCACACCATTAGTGCCCGCAGACGGCCACGGAGTACTGCAGGCAGCCTTGCTCGGGATCTTACCTCAGCCGCTGGAACAGTTGTCTCCAGACGCACTGTCTACGGACGACTGAACAGACATGGTTTATTCGCCCGGATACCTGCAAGGTGTATTCCACTGACTACTGGTCACAGGAGAGCCCGTAAAGCCTGCCGTCAAGAACACAGTACGTGGTCATTGGAACAGTGGTCACAGGTTATGTTCACAGACGAGTTCAGGTGTAGTCTGAACAGTGATTCTCGCCGGGTTTTCGTCTGGCGTGAACCAGGAACCAGATTCCAACCCCTTAATGTCCTTGAAAGGGACCTCTATGGAGGTCGTGGTTTGATGGTGTGAGGTGGGATTATGACTGGTGCACGTACACCCCTGCATGTCTTTGACAGAGGAACTGTAACAGGTCAGGTCTGTCTGGACGCCATTTTGCACCAGTATGTCCGCCTTTTCAGGGGTGCGTTGGGTCCCACCTTCCTCCTGATGGATGATTCGCACGGCCCAACCGAGCTGCCATCGTGGAGGAGTACCTTGAAACAGAAGATATCAGGCGAATGGAGTGGCCTGCCTCTTCTCCAAACCTAAACCCCATCGATCACGTCTGGAATGCTCTCGGTCGACGTATCACTGCACATCTTCAAACCCTTAGGACACTTCAGGAGCTCCGACAGGCACTGGTGCAAGAATGAGAGGCTATACCTCAGCAGCTGCTCGACTACCTGATCCAGAGTATGCCAACCAGTTGTGCCGCCTGTTTACGTGTGAATGGTGATCATATCCCATATTGATGTCGGGGTACATGCGCAGGAAACAGTGGCGTTTCGTAGCACATTTGTTTCTGTACGGTTTCCTCAACTTGTCAGCAATACGGTGGACTTACAGATCTGTGTCGTGTGTGTTCCCTATCTGTCTATGCTATTAGCACCAGTTTTGTGTAGTGCCACGTTGTCTGGCACGATATTCTGAAGTTATCCTTAATTTATGAGCATGAGTGTAGTTATCCCCAATTTTGGTGATTCACACTTTACATAAATGCACCACTAATTCCCTCATTTACGTAGACAAGAAAACAAACGAAAGTAACATTGTCCAGTAGAAATAATAATACCAGTCTGGATTGAAATTATTGTGTAAATTGTTAGTGCTTTCATCAGAATATGTTTAGTGCATTATGTAAATATCAGGTAATTACTGAACGTTCTTCATTGACTTTTCACGTGAAAACATTAACATGTCAGGAAGTTATTTCTCAAGTAAAGTCTTAAATTCTGTGTTTTATACAGTGTTTCATATACCAAAAGGTACTTAATATAAAAAGCTGAAATTTGTACAACTCTTAACTGTGACATTTACAAAAGATTATAGAAAGTTTCCCATCAGTTCGGTTATTAGTACTGTTTTAATAATTTATGACAATGAATGTAATATTCGAACACCGTTCAGTGAACGCGTTTGGCTTCAGCTTCTGGCTGATTCACGTACGAACATATGCTGCTCTCAGCGCGTGAAACTTTTCTCACAGTTTGTGCTAAGAACGCTTCTGTCAGATTCCCTGCGGGCGAAGTGTATTGCTACACGTATTCAACACTGAAAAACTGATTAGGCACATGTCTGTCAGATTACTGCGTAATGGGGTTAGCAGACGTAAGTTTTACATAATTTGCTTACGACTAGTCGCTCCGCTGAGCTATTTATCGATCGTAGGCACCTGTTGAGAGACGCGGGGTTGGAGATTAGTGTGAAAACGACGCAGCAGGTGACTTTGTAAGCGTGTAACGTGGGGCAGCCAGCGATACGCTCTGAAGATAAGTCCCGCAGCACGCAACGCGTTGTGCTAACACGGGGCTTAAACGTCGATGGTTGCGTCAGATAGTGGCAGACATAACGCATTCTGCCGTTTGTGGGCTACACCAGAGGCAAGCGCGTTGTGATCTGCTACTGTATTAGCTCGGCGGGAAATCTGACATGGAGAGCGTTAGCCAAAAGCTGTAGTAGCGTCCACACATTAAAAAAAATTCATTAAAAAAATCGTGACTAGAAAATTATGAGAGACAAATCATCGAGGTTTGAAACTTCCTGGCAGATTAAAACTGTGTGCCGGACCGAGACTCGAACTGGGTACCTTTGCTTTTCGCGGGCAAGTGCTCTACCATCTGAGCTACCCAAGCACGACTCACGCCCCGTACTCTCAGATTTAATTCCGCCAGTACCTCGTCTCCTACCTTTCAAACTTCACAGTAGCTCTCCTGCGAACCTTGCAGTTTCATATCAGCGCATACTCCTCTGTAGAGTGAAAATTTCATTCACCGAGGTTTGTTGTAAAACGTTTAGCAGCTCACAAAGTTTTTTTCCCTGTTATTCATGAATTTCAAAGTGTGCTCCACTCGTCGCTCTTAGACGTAACCGCACAAAAAGAAATCTAATGGCGTGACCATGGCAGAGGGCGGGGTCCATGCGATGGCGCAATCACGACCCATCCACCTCTCAGCAAATGTGCCATTGAGCACATCCTGCACTTTCAGACTCCAATGTGTGGGTGCACCATCGTGCTGGAAGATGATGGACGGCTGCAGCTCTTTGATCTGTAGTAGCAGGATCTGCTGCAGCATGTACAGGTAAACATTTCAGATTAAGGTTTTCTCTGCGAAGAGGAAGAGGCCAACCACTCTACCATGCATTATGCCACACCAGACGTTAGGTTTCAGGCTTTCAAGAATGTGTTAACATGTGCTGTGTGGGTTTTCGGAACGAGATGAAATATTGTGCCTTCTTCTGGTCTGTCGTCACTCTGAAGTCAAATCTGCTAGAAAGAACAAAGGAAGAAAACACGTTAAGAACTGTAAAAGTTTTACAACGACCCACGATTCTTTAATACTTTACCAAGTTTTGATTCTTTGAAATGATAGTGGGCCATTATGGACATACTGTTCGGTGGTAAGCTTGTAAGCAGGTAGTTGAGTAGTGCACGAAGCATGCAAGAACTATCAGCCACCATCGTACTTTAGAAGAAGATATAGCCGAAAACCCGAGTGTATTATGGTCCTATGTAAAATCTCTGAGCGGGTCTAAGGCTTCCATTCAGTCACTCGTTGCATAGTGAAGGGTGATAGATGAAGACAGGAAAAAAAGGTGCTTCTCTTGCCGAGCGCAAATTCATTAGCGACTGGAGAAAAGCGCAGGCGACGCTTGTACGGGTGTTCAAAAGGCTCTCCGCAGTGAATAAACCGAAACGAAACTCAGTGAGCCGGTCGCTGCTGGCCGAGCGGTTCTAGGCGCTTCAGTCTGGAACCGCGCGACCGCTACGTCGCAGGTTCGAATCCTGCCTCGGGCATGGATGTGTGTGATGTCCTTAGGTTAGTTAGGTTTAAGTAATTCTAAGTTCTAGGGGACTGATGACGTCAGATGTTAAGTCCCATAGTGCTCAAAGCCATTTGAACCATTTTTTGACCCATTTTTTGAAACTCAGTGAAATACAAGTTATTAATTTATTGAATATTCATTTCCACTTACAAATTTTTACATTAAATGTTGAACGTATCCCCCCTGTTGTTGAATACACAATTCAATTCGTGTAATCATGTTTCCAAACACAAGCTGTAACATTTCTTCAGTAACAGAAGCAGTGAAAGTGGATGTTGCAGTTTTCAATTCATCGATGGATTTTGGACGGTTTTTTATAGACAGTTACTTTCGCTGCACCCCAGAAGAAAAAGTCAGGTGGTGTTAGATCAGGCGATCGTGGAGGCCATAGTCTCTGTGAAATTATACGATCACCAAAAACATCAGCAAGCAGTGACATTGAAACGCGAGCTGTATGCGTTGTTGCACCATCTTGTTCTCCTATGAATAGGTACAGAATATCACTGCAGCATCGTTGTGCGTTTATTGTTTCATTGAAAAATATGGGACGTCTAGAAATTGCAATCCAAACTCCTATTTTCACAGAATGAAGTGGTTCCTCATGAATACACGATGGATTCGCAGTACTCCACACATGAGAATTTCACGAGTTCATGTACCCCGATAAATGAAGCCACGCCTCATCAGTGGAAAACGTTTCACTAAGAATATCCCTTCCATTTCGTTGAACGAAATTTTTGAACCATTGACAATAATGCAGTGTCTTGCCATGATCAGCATTTTTTAGTTCTTGTACGACTGTCACTTTGTATGGGAAAAGTTCTAATTTTTTCCTTACAGCTGCGTTACCCGTTCCGACATTAACATCAATTTCCTGGGCCAGTTTTCTTACTGACTTGTTCGGACTCATGGACATTTTATCGAAAATATCAAGTAGTTTATCCTCAGACAAAAGGCTAGGACGACCCCTTCCCGGTGCATCTGTCACTGAACCGGTACTTCGAAATTTGTTAATCAAATCTCGCACAGTATCGCCATGAGGGAGTGTTGTCTCCGGGAAAAATGAATTAAATGTTTGACGAACTGAAACTGTGTATTTACGGCCAGCTTTGAACCCTTGTTCGACTAAAAACACACGTTCTTCAATGGTTAGCATTTTAGCAGTGACAAAAACGAAACAAACGAACAAAGGAACTGAACTTAAACGTTCACGTCTACACGTAACGACACACACCAACGACACTACTGACGCTTGCTGAGATAAACGAAACAGTGGAATGTTGGGAGAGTCCACTTGAAGGGAAGTAACGCAGGCAGGCGAGCAATCATAGGGCACGCGTGGCTAACAAGCATACGGCACTGCGGAGAGACTTTTTGAACACCCCGTATATAAGGAGGGTAAAATAACGTATCCGCAAAATTACAAACTCAGTTCGAATATAATACATTTTCTTGAGACAGAGAAGTTTATGCTTACAAATAGCACGTTTTTAGAGAGCATTGTTCTTGCGAAACTCGGCTAATTCTTCTATCAGATGATATCCTGAGAACTGTGGATAAAGGAAAGCAGGCAGATACCATATTTCCAGATTCCCAGAAAGCATTTGACACCGTGCCCCACTGCACACGTTTACGAAGATAGAACTGTAAGGGACAGGTTCCCAGACGTGTGAGTGGCTCGAAGACTAAAGTAATAGAAACCAATACGTTGTCCTCGGCGGCGAGTGTTCATCACAGACAAGGATATCGTCAGGATTGTAACTGGCCCGCTACTATTTTCTTTGTACAAAAAGATGTCGAAGGTGAGTGATCGTAGGAGGATACAAGATGACTTAGACAAAATATCTAGTTGGTGTGATGAACGCCGCCGGCTGGCTGTAAATGTAGAAAAACGTATTAGATTAGATTAGATTTGCTTTCATTCCAGTTGATCCGTAGTGAGGAGGTCCTCCAGGATGTAGAACATGTCAGAAAAACAACAATACATGACAAATATTTACAACTCAAACAAATAAGCTAATGTACCATTCCACAGGTCCCAAGTGGCATGGTCGTCATTTTTTAATGAACACTATATGAAAGACTCATTTTACAAATACTAATGCATTTAATTTAAAATAAAAAAGTTTCTTATTTATTTATAAGGTAATAAACGTGTAATACAACTACTAAATACTTATTTACAATGAACACTTTACTGCACTGAACTGGTGCAGAAGTTAGATTCTACTTACACGCCGGCCGAAGTGGCCGTTCGGTTAAAGGCGCTGCAGCCTGGAACTGCAAGATCGCTACGGTCGCAGGTTCGAATCCTGCCTCGGGCATGGATGTTTGTTATGTCCTTAGGTTAGTTAGGTTTAACTAGTTCTAAGTTCTAGGGGACTAATGACCTCAGCAGTTGAGTCCCATAGTGCTCAGAGCCATTTGAATCATTTTTTTCTACTTACACAAACACACACACACACACACACACACACACACAGACACACACACACACACAGACTTATTTACAATGAACACATTACTGCACTGAAATTGTGCAGAAATCAGTTGATTCTACTGAGAAATTTATCAATGGAGTAGAAGGAGTTGGCAACCGATAAATCCTTTAGGCTTCTCTTAAACTGAATGTCATTGGTTGTTAAACTTTTTATGGCTGATGGCAAGTTATTGAAAATGTGTGTTCCTGAATAATGCACACCTTTTTGTACAAGACTAAGTGACTTTAAATCCTTGTGAAGATTATTCTTACTTCTAGTACTGATTCCATGAACTGAGCTGTTGGTTTGAAAAAGTGATATATTTTTAATGACAAATTTCATTAAGGAATAAATATATTGGGAAGCATTAGTTAGTATCCCTAGTTCCCTAAACAGGCTTCCGCAGGATGTTCTTGAGTTTGCATCACACATAACTCTTATTGCATGTTTTTGTGCCCGGAAAACTTTAGCTTGGCTTGATGAATTGCCCCAAAAAATAATCCCATATGACATTATGGTATGAAAGTAAGCATAGTATGCCAGCTTTTTGATTTTTATATCCCCTATGTCTGTGTTAATGCGAATGGGTAGCAAAAACAAACCCGTAATTTTCGCTTGCAGCGTCAGTAGTGTGCTGCTCGACACACGCACGTCGTTCAAATACCCCGCAGCAGCCGACGCCCGTGCACTCCCACGTCGGCCGCAGATAACGACCGCCACAGCGCAGTCGTAGCGAGGCTCTCTGATATCGATACCTAGAGACGCGCCGGCACGGGTCACTTTCTGCAGTATCAGATTCACCATTAATTGTGACCTGGAAAAAGCGTTCGACAATATAAAATGGCGCAAGCTGTTCGAGATTCTGAAAAAAGTAGGGGTAAGCTATAGGGAGAGACGGGTCATATACAATATGTACAACAACCAAGAGGGAATAATAGGAGTGGGCGATCAAGAACGAAGTGCTCGTATTAAGAAGGGTGTAAGACAAGGCTGTAGCCTTTCGCCCCTACTCTTCAATCTGTACATCGAGGAAGCAATGAGGGAAATAAAAGAAAGGTTCACGAGTGGAATTAAAATACAAGGTAAAAGGATATCAATGATACGATTCGCTGATGACATTGCTATCCTCAGTGAAATTGAAGAAGAATTAAATGATCTGCTGAACGGAATGAACAGTCTAATGACTACACACTATGGTTTGAGAGTAAATCGGAGAAAGACGAAGGTAATGAGAAGTAGTAGAAATGAGAACAGCGAAAACTTAACATCAGGATTGATGGTCACGAAGTCAGTGAAGTTAAGGAATTCTGCTACCTAGGCAGTAAAATAACCAATTACGGACGGAGCAAGGAGGACATCAAAAGCAGACTCGCTATGGCAAAAAAAGGCATTTCTGGCCAAGAGAAGTCTACTAATATCAAATACCGGCCTTAATTTGAGGAAGAAATTTCTGAGGATGTACGTCTGGAGCACAGCATTGTATGGTAGTGAAACATGGACTGTGGGAAAACCTAAACAGAAGAGAATTGAAGCATTTGAAATGTGGTGCTATAGACGAATGTTGAAAATTAGGTGGACTGATAAGGTAAGGAATGAGGAGGTTCTACGCAGAATCGGAGAGGAAAGGAATATGTGGAAAACACTGATAAGGAGATGGGACAGGATGATAGGACATCTGCTAAGACATGAGGGAATGACTTCCATGGTACTAGAGGGAGCTGTAGAGGGCAAAAACTGTAGAGGAAGACAGAGATTGGAATACGTCAAGCAAATAATTGAGGACGTAGGTTGCAAGTGCTACTCTGATATGAAGAAGTTAGCACAGGAAAGGAATTCGTGGCGGGCCGCATCAAACCAGTCAGTAGACTGATGATAAAAAAAAAATTAATTGCGACACACGCTATATACAGAGTGAGTCTCCTAAATGGGGACTCACTGCAGGAAACGGTCCGTCATAGAGGAATGAGCTAAGAAGATGGTGTGGCCAGCAACGCGTTCCAGAGCAGGCACAGTCACTCGGAGGAGGAAGTTGAAAGACCTTTGACAGTGTAGGTTTCAGTGACTGAAATCAGACATGAGTACGCTCTGGACAAGTGCATCTACATCTTCATTTACATCTACATGGTTACTCTGCAATTCACATTTAAGTGTTTGGCAGAGGGTTCATCGAACCACAGTCATATTATCTCTCTACCATTCCACTCCCGAGCAGCGCGCGGGAAAAACAAAAACTTAACCTTTCTGTTCGAGCTCTGATTTCTCTTATTTTATTTTGATGATCATTCCTACCTACGTAGGTTGGGCTCAACAAAATATTTTCGCATTCGGAAGAGAAAGTTGGTGACTGAAATTTCGGCGCGACGAAAAACGTCTTTGCTTTAATGACTTCCATCCCAATTCGCGTGTCATATCTGCCACACTCTCTCCCCTATTACGTGATAATACAAAACGAACTGCCCTTTTTTTGCACCCTTTCGATGTTCTCCGTCAATCCCACCTGGTAAGCATCCCACACTGCGCAGCAATATTCTAACAGAGGACGAACGAGTGTAGTGTAAGCTGTCTTTTTAGTGGACTTGTTGCATCTTCTAAGTGTCCTGCCAATGAAACGCAACCTTTGCCTAGCCTTCCCCACAATATTATCTATGTGGTCTTTCCAACTGAAGTTGTTCGTAATTCTTACACCCAGGTGCTTAGTTGAATTGACAGCCTTGAGAATTGTACTATTGATCGAGTAATGGAATTCCAACGGATTTCTTTTGGAACTCTTGTGGATCACCTCACATTTTTCGTTATTTAGTGTCAACTGCCACCTGCCACACCATACATCAATCTTTTCTAAATCGCTTTGCAACTGATACTGGTCTTCGGATGACCTTACTAGACGGTAAATTACAGCATCATCTGCGAACAACCTAAGAGAACTGCTCAGATTGTCACCCAGGTCATTTATATAGATCAGACAGTAGAGGTCCCAGGACGCTTCCCTGGGGAACACCTGATATCACTTCAGTTTTACTCGATGATTTGCCGTCTATTGCTACGAACTGCGACCTTCCTGACAGGAAATCACGAATCCAGTCGCACAACTGAGACGATACCACATAGGCCCGCAGCTTGATTAGAAGTCGCTTGCGAGGAACGGTGTCAAAAGCTTTCCGGAAATCTAGAAATACGGAATCAACTTGAGATCCCCTATCGATAGCGGCCATTACTTCGTGCGAATAAAGAGCTAGCTGCGTTGCACAAGAACGATGTTTTCTGAAACCATGCTGATTACCTATCAATAGATCGTTCCCTTCGAGCTGATTCATAATGTTTGAATACAGTATATGCTCCAAAACACTACTGCAAACCGACGTCAATGATATAGGTCTGTAGTTCAATGGATTACTCCTACTACCCTTCTTAAACACTGGTGCGACCTGCGCAATTTCCCAATCTGTAGGTACAGATCTATCGGTGAGCGAGCGGTTGTATATGATTGAAAGCGTTATGTCTGCGTTATTTGTTGAACCCCACACTCAAGAGCTGAATAATGTTGTTCACGAAACTTACCACTATCTGTGTCAGTCATTACCTACGGAGTGGCCTCTGCAGTGATCTTGCATGGCAGAGACCATCATTCTCTCCTGCTTGTGATACTGAAGCACTGGTATAGACAGTAGAAACAACAATTTTATAACGAAATTACACTCAAGAACAACCAAAATCTCAAAATGATTGAAATGGCTCTGAGCACTATGGGACTTAACATATGAGGTCATCAGTCTCCTGGAGCTTAGAACTACTTAAACGTAACTAACCTAAGGACATCACACACATCCATCCCCGAGGCAGGATTCGAACCTGCGACCGTAGCGGTCGCGCGGTTCCAGACTGAAGCGCCTAGAAACGCTCGGCCACAACGGCCGGCGCACAAAATCTCATAATATGCGACTTCTAGAATACACAAAATCAACTGTGACAGTTGTAACAATGTCCATATTGGCCAAACCGGGCGAAATTTGAACACCAGATTTGAAGAAACAGTGATAGTAATCCGTCAAGCTTCTATTTAGACCTGAAAACCTAACACCGCAAAGCGGAGAGAATCTAAACTGCATTAGAAATATTACACAAAGTACCGAAAGGACTCATTATCAACATTCTCGAAGAACTGGGTATTTATTTTCATACAAGGAAATATCCACACGAAATTCTAAGTGAACAAACAGATTTAGAACATAAATACTACCTAGAAAACTTTATTGACATAATAGAACACGAAAAGACGTAAACAGAACGTATACGGACCATAGATAAAATTTAAAAGAAAATAAGAAAAACAAGAGGTAATATCTTCGCTTGTATTCTGAGGAGTGGAATGATCATATAAAATTAATTGTTGGTAAGGCGGGTACCAGGTTGAGATTCATTGGGAGAGTGCTTAGAAAATGTAGTCCATCAACAAAGGAGATGGCTTACAAAACACTCGTTCGACCTATACTTGAGTATTGCTCATCAGTGTGGGATCCGTACCAGATCGGTCTGACGGAGGAGATAGAGAAGATCCAAAGAAGAGCGGCGCGTTTCGTCACAGGGTTATTTGGTAACCGTGATAGCGTTACGGAGATGTTTAATAAACTCAAGTGGCAGACTCTGCAAGAGAGGCGCTCTGCATCTCGGTGTAGCTTGCTCGCCAGGTTTCGAGAGGGTGCGTTTCTGGATGAGGTATCGAATATATTGCTTCCCCCTACTTATACCTCCCGAGGAGATCACGAATGTAAAATTAGAGAGATTAGAGCGCGCACGGAGGCTTTCAGACAGTCGTTCTTCCCGCGAACCATACGCGACTGGAACAGGAAAGGGAGGTAATGACAGTGGCACGTAAAGTGCCCTCCGCCACACACCGTTGGGTGGCTTGCGGAGTATAAATGTAGATGTAGATGTAGATGTAGATGTGTGTGGGGTTGATCTGTTATTCTGCGCAACGGATTAATCTGAGATGTATCCCTTATCCTGTGGCTCCTGCAAGATGCAATTTCCACCCCCACACTACTACAGAAGTCATACAGACGCTCCTAAAGTTCTAAAGAGAAATGCCTGAAAAACATTCAGCAATAAATATCTTCTGGAGTCGTCCGCTGTAAGGAAATGACACAAACATTCACAAAATTTCTTATGTAACTAGTTGGATACTTGGGTACTGGAGTAGTGCTAGTTCGTGTAATAAAAGCATGAAATAACGAAAGTTATTGTTTATTTTGCAAAAATTCTGAGAAATCACAATGACACTTTTAGTTATGAATTGAACAAGTTATATCCTGGTTCTTTTCGGAATGTGAAGTTACCTTTCAAGGATAGGATTCGCTAATGAGATTTCTATACAAAGTTTAAGATGCTTGTTGCCTTGGCAGAATAGCTCAGAGGCGCACGTACTCAACTTGAATAATTATCCTTTAGAATGTTCTTAGGTACGGTTGCGGCTGTCGCGTGTGAAATGCAGTGAAGTGTACAGTTGTGGAAGAAATATGGGGCTCACAATAGCTGTAGTGCACAATACCGTAAGCCGCGATGACTGCTGTCTGCGCCGCTCGCTGCTGACAAATAAGATAAATCTCTAAGTCAGCCATTGCTGAACACTGTCTAGAACTAGATCATACCATGAAGTATGAGGATGCCAAGATTCTAGCACAAACACCCAGATTTTGGGACAGTTTTATAAGAGAATCGATTGAGATTAAAATGGCTGACGATCTTGTGAATCGTGACACAGGGTACCAGCTAAGCAGAGCCTGGGATCCGGCTTTGGAATTGTTAAAGGAGCAACGGGGCCAGCTGCAACACTACACAAACAGAAGAACCAGAGACATGGAGATGGTAAACGAGCCCCTGACGGACTGCCAGGAGCACCAGACCGAAGATGGAACACCCAGAACTGGGACCGGTGGGCGCGGACCGCAGAGGGAACATCCAGAGCCGCAGCGGAAGAAAAACGGAGCGGCAACGCTCCAACAGGTCGTGGTGAGCGGGCGCGGACCGCAGGGGGAACGCCTGGTACCCCAGACCGTAGATGAAACCCCCAGGAGCGGGTTTGGTGGGCGCGGACCGCAGAGGGAACACCTAGAACCGCAGCGGACGGAAAACGGAGCAGCAAAGCTCCAGCAGGTCGCAGGGAATGGGCGCGGACCACAGAGGAAGCGCCTGCAGCCGTTGGTGGAGGGGGAAGGCCATAGGCATAAATACTGGACCAGGTCCACTCGAGGAGCAGTCTCAGGTCGCACCTGATGAAGGTCTCGAGCTACGTGACCGAATATCATGCAAGTACTACACTGATATCCGGCAGAACACCCGACAACCCAAGATGTCAAGATAACTCTCGTTCTATCTGGATTGACCTTCACCAATCACTCTCTCTATGCCTTGATGAAATCAAGGATTCCTATTTGCCCCTAGTCTTAACTATTGGCGTGGTACACCGGTCAGAGAACCAGTCCACCGCGATGCCACTCAAAATTCACTCGCAGGCGTTTAAATATAACTCTGTCTATTTACACCGCACAATAAGTGTGTCGGCCAACACAGTGAACAATCACAAGAACTCAATCTAGAGTCGCCCTTTGTTTCACTATCGACTGAGGTGCTCTCCCAGTGAAGTACTGAGGAGAGACTTGTTCCTCACTCTTTGAGTACACGTACAAGCATGAACACTCTCGTTACGTGTTCTCGCTCCACGAGCGACAGCGGAACGGCGCCTCTCCACGCCAGACGTGAAGGGGTATATCTTTCGGTATCTTCCATTATTTTTACAAGAACTCACTATAGAGTCGCCCTTTGATTCACTCTCGACCGAGGTGCTCTCCCAGTGAAGTACTGAGGAGAGACTTGTTCCTCGCTCTCTGAGTACACGTACGAGCGCGAACACTCTCGTTACGTGTTCTCGCTCCACGAACGACAATGGAACGGCGCCTCTCCACGCCAGACGTGAAGGGGTATATCTTTCGGTATCTTCCATTATTCCTTCAGCTCAAGGCGTCAGAAATATCGTCTGCCAATTACCATTGCTCTTCCAAAACGGGAGAATGACGTTTCGTTTAAGGTGACCAATCTGGAAACCTATAGCTTTGGCGTTTGCTGTCTCCCTGTGAAAATCTCTGAAATTGTGTGCTATGTGTAAAGAATGCGTAGGCTGGCCACTCCCACACAATGTAGCGGAATTTGATTTTAAGCCAAACACGGGATTGCTTCCCCCTTTCCACTATGGCCCACGCTGTCCGCTACAGGCGGTCACCGGCCGACATGGGCTGGGTCGTCCTCTGATGGGCCTGGTGTCCCGCTGTGCGGCCTCTGTCCCGAACTAAAAGCCTCTGTGACTGTCGTGTCTGGAATGTATGTGTGCACGCCAGCCTCGAGCATTACAACCACGGTGCACTCAGTTGTCAATTGCATATCGTTTACATGAATTCAAACAACATTGAATTTATCTTATCGCGTTTGGGTTCGAATGAAGCGTCTTGATGTGTGGAACATGATTGTGAGGGCGGAATATGTAAGCAATGAAGGTCAGGAGATCACGACGTCTTACAGTATGCTGTATATGCTTTGTAAACATATGGCATCAAAGTAAAGAACTATCATAACTGAACTCTCAAAATACCGGACCAAAACTTATTTTTACATTTCGATAACTGCGAGGACTACACTATGTGATCAAAAGTATCCGGACAACTGACAGAAAAACTTTATTATAGGTTCGCTATTGCCATCAGTTCCAGCTAGATGGATGTACCAGCCGAAATGTAAACGTAAAACAACAAAATGTTCAAATGTGTTGAAATCTTATGGGACTTAACTGCTAAGTTCATCAGTCCCTAAGTTTACACACTACTTAACATAAATTATCCTAAGGGCAAACACACACACCCATGCGCTAGGGAGGACTCGAATCTCCGCCGGGACCAGCTGCGCAGTTCATGACTGCAGCGCCCCAGACCGCTCGGCTAATCCCGCGCGGCGAAAACGTAAAACAGATACAATTAATATACAGACAATCTTATTAACGCTATTTCGCAGATCATTTTATAATGGTAATATTAGAAAACGTATTACGCTATTGCAGCTGGTTTGGAGCATTCATTTCTAGATCGTTGTCTCTTGCCTGGTGTGTCCTCGCGTGACCTGCCAGTCGCTGGAACCTGAGCCGTGGCAGGGTTGTTGGCACGTAATATGAAAAACGTATGTTTTTGGGGGTGTTCGGATAATTTTGATCACAGAACGTATTTTCCTGTTAGGAAATAGTTACAAAGTTTGTTACTTGTTTGTGACGGTCGACGAGGACCATTTGTGTTGAATTAATTGTGTTATTAAATGTAACGGATGAACTACATGCTCTCGCGATTCTTGCGCAAGCGTTCCAAGTCCAGGATACTTCAGCTGCCTTTCTTGTAACTTTGTTCATTGTAACGTATATGCAACAAATATGTGTCGTTCCTGCAACAAATTTACCTATGTTCGGCAGTGGAAATGGACTCGATAAGCAACCTGATCTATAGGAACAAATGAACCAGTAGCAATGAATACCTAAGCTATCTGACTGCGTTTTCCAATAAGAATTGGAAGTGATATAGAATCTGGCTTGTGCAACGGAATTTACTGGATTAGAGTACATGACATGTTGTGGCGTGTCAGTGTCTCTGTTTTGACCCTAAGTTCTGCACTCACCTCTTTACATGACTGCCTTTTTCTAAGTGGTTTACAGCAATTCGCAGCAGCAACGGCTAAAGCTTATTGTTACTAAGCATGAATTTAATAAAAAGGAGTTTGCTTGGCTCCTGTTAACTGATAAATAACTTGTGAGAACGGATTTCATAAATTAAGTCTATTTAAAAACTTCAGAAAGTATCATAATTAAGTATTAATAATAACGAAATGCCTCACAATGACTATATACGTATTAATAATTGCCGAGTGCCAAACTAACGAATTATTTCAGTTTCACAGTTAACATCTAATAACCACAGAATTTATCTATTTGGAGGATAAGGAGGCTTCGTTAACTAACAAGCAAAACATGGGATTATTGCAAACTATGACTAAAAATCACGAGCCTAGCCCTGTAATTGCTTTTGTGCCGTGCTTGGCAATTTTATCCCGAGTTCCATCTTCTAACGTTGTGTAGCCATCTGAATCTCTCCTGGCCATTTAAATGAAGTCAGGCCTCGAGTTTGGTAAGGTCTGCCATCACCGACGTGAGGGCATCGTGGCACGTCTTCTGTCTCCGAGCTCTCGACTGACACTACTGCTTGCACTCTCGCAGACAGACCTCGTCTCACAACACTAGTTAGAATCGCGTTCCCATGTTTCGCCCTCAGATTGTTACTATCGATATCTGAGTGCTTACACAATGCAAAGGATAGCGTGAAGTTGGCTATATTGTTTTCAATGTAATGTGGAGTTCTGACACACTCCTTACATCATTGCGAAGATAAGAACAGCGGTACGTCGTTTCCAAATTGTATAATGTATTTTTTATTCGCTAATCCGCTTCGTATCCTTGAGAGCTCTTCAGAAACATTCCACAGTATGCTATTCACGCAAAGACACCGTTATTAAAAACGCAACACAAAACTGATTTTGACTTCCCTACACTAGTGCACAGCGTATCTGCCACGGGGTTTTGAAATCGTCTACTCGCCGCAGTTGACAGTAAAGGCCAACTGACGTACAGTCCCGTGACCGGTCCCTGAGTGCACCGGCCATGATGCCACGGTGACGCCTATTCACAGAGGTCATAGTTTCTCCCAGCGCGTGGCAATACACTCGAGCGGCCGTTATGGCGAAGTTCTCGGACGAAGCTATCATGCATGCTGAATTTTGGATGAGGAACAGGAAAAACAAGTGCAAAAACGGGATTGTTTCATCAGGCAAATAAAGCAACAGAAGGGGATTTGTGGCTCTATGCAGTTAACTGACGAGCAATGGAGCAAAGTTTTATGCATAATTCAGACTGACAGAAGATGCATTGACTTAGTATTGAATAAGTTGGAAGTTCATATGAAGGAGCGAAACACAGCAAGGAAAGCCATCACACGAAGAGAACGGCTCGCCGTTTGCTTCAGTTGGTATACGAGGTGCGACAATAAAGTAATGAGACTTATTTTTTTTGCAAGATGCCTACAGGCATCTGTAGGCACAATATCTTTGACCTTGGTCTATAAACTGCTTCTAGTCCAAGCGGCACATCGATGCAACTGCTCAGTCGTGAGTTGTGCTGTAATAAGTTAACACGTGTTTGTGTCTGTCGTCACGGAAATGGAATCACATAATATTGCGCAACGGTATGCCATTTCTTTTTGTGTTAAATTGGGTGAAAACGCGACGACAACTTACAGTAGGCTTCAGAAGGCTTTTGGAGAGGAGGTTATGTGAAGAACTCAAGTTTTTCATTGGCATAAAATGTTTAGTGAACGCAGAACGAATGTTGAAGATGAAGACCGCAGTGGACGACCATCAACCTCATGGACGGATGTCAGCTTGGCCAGGGTGCGTGAACTCGTACAATCTGATCAAAGATTATTCATGAAAATGTTTGCAGAAGAACTGAACATGAATCGAGAAAAGGTTCGTCTAATAGTAAGTGAAGATCTTTGTATGAGAAAGATTTGTCCAAAAATGGTCCCCAAAAATCTCACACCACAACAGCGAGAAACACGGAAAAATGTGGCAGCCGATCTGTTAGAGCAAACGGAAATCAATCCAGAATTGTTGAGCTGTGTTATCACTGGTGATGAAAGTTTTTTTTTTTTCCCCAGTATGATCCAGAGAGAAAACGCCAAAGTGTTCGCAATGGTGCTGAAAGGGCTCACCCAGATCAAAAGAAGCTCGCATGTCAAAGTCAAAAGACAAATGCATGCTTGTGTGCTTCTTTGATTCCAAGGGAATTGTTCATAAAGAGTGGGTGCCTCCTGGACATACAACCAATTTTACTACAAAGAAATTTTAGAAAGACTACGTAAAAGAGTTCTTCGTGTCCGTGCCAACATTGCTGATGATTGGATTCTGCATTACGATAATACGCCATTCCATACTGCTCTGTCAGTACAGCAATTTTTAACTTCAAAACAAATTTCAGTGCTACCACAGCCACATTATTCACCAGATATCGCTCTGTGCGACTTTCTTCTATTTCCTAGAGTCGAAACGGCGGTCAAGGGACACCATTTTCAAACAACACAAGATGTCCAAAAAGCTGTGACGAGGGTCTTGGAGGATATTACAGAATATGAGTTCCAGAAATGTTACCATCAATGGCAGAAACGCTGGAAAAAGTGTATGCAATCAGAAGGGAACTACTTTGAAGGATACAACACTAAACTTGACTAAAACAGTAAGCAACATTTTTTTTTCAAGTCAGTCTCATTACTTTATTGTCGCACCTCAAGTAACACAATTAAAACACACTTTGTCACTTTATTGTTAATTAAAGCCATCACACGAAGAGAACGGATGTCCGTTTGCTTCAGTTAGTTGGTATATAAGACATTTTATCCCATAGCCATGGTAAAAAAAAAATTGCTGTTTGAAGAGCGCGCCGCAGCGCCCTCCGTTTCTGGCGGTGGCGCCGCTGTGGCAATCGCAGCTTTGGTATCTCCCTCTGGTGGGAAAGTGAAAAGGTTGCCTGTTCACGTGCATTTAAGGGGCACTATGAGCTCGGCAGTTTCCCCTCCTCAATCCTACCACTGCCAGCGCTGTCTCCTGTACAACGACCACCTCACCCAAAACCGCAAGAACCCAACCACCTGCCCCCATTCCTTACAGTGTCCCAACCTCGCCTCCCCCCTTTCCTGCAACACCTGCAATGAACCTCACCCCACCTATTCCTCCAAATGCAAAGCCAAGCCCCCTCCCACCAACCCTGATCTCACTGTCCCCGTTCGCCCCATCGACCCACCCATCCACCCTAACAATTCCATCCGCCCTTCCCCTACAGTAGAAGACATCATCCAGTTCCTCACCATCGTCCTGCAGAACATCCACCCCTTCCAGCGCCCCCACACACTCCAGCAGATTTCCCTTGCCACCCGCTCTGTTTTCCACTTAAACACCTACGCCACCTACTCCCACAACCAGGCCCACTTTAACTTCACCCGCCTCAGCACCCTCGTGTAAGTCCCTCTCTCCCCTTCCCACATCCTTTTCACCTCCAACCTCCTAGCGCATCAACAGTATCGTCTCCTCTACCTCAACATTCGCTCCCTCCCTGCAAACAAATACCTCTTCATGCATACCCTTTGCCAGCACCAGGTTGACTTTTTTCATCCTTAATGATGAGATGCTGACCACCTCAAGCATCTCCCTGTCTGAGCACAACCTCTCCTCAATGAGCCGACGGAACACTTTCTACTCAGCCTATTTTTTCCCTCCCACACCATCACCTGTGCCACTATCTATGTCCACCCCACAACTCCTCTCCCCTTTGACTTCATTTCCCATGCACCTATGTGATCGCCGCTGTCCTCAACATTCACACCCGTGACACTGCCACACTTCAGCAGTGGCATCACTTCCTTGCCACCGTCCATGGTGACCTTGTTCCTCTGCCACAGCACACCCATCCTGAAAGCAACTCCACCCCGATTTTATCCTCACTTCCCTTAACCTCCTTGGTCGCATCGCCGTTGATGTCCTTGATCCTGTTGGTAGCGACCATCTCCTGGTCCTTCTCACCATCTCCTCTACCCATCCTGCCCCTGCAGCCACCCGCCCAGCTGCCCCTCCAAAGTCTGTCCATGACTACCACCATGCCAATTGGGATGCCTACTGGGAATCCATTGCCTTACAGGTCTAAAGCCATCCCCTCACCTTTCACCACCCTGATGACATCACCCACGCCTCTTCCTTCCTTCAGAAGACCATCACTGACGCTGTGGAGGCTCATGTCACTACCAAACTCATCCACCTCACCCAACTATGCTTCCTCCACAGGCTGTCCTTCTTCTGCGCGAATCCCGCAGGCTCTACCGCTCCTTCCTCCACACCCACTGGCAATTAGAGCGACACATCCGGAACCTCCTTACAGCAAAGAAACGTCAGGACTGGCGCCAGACATGCACACACCTCAACTCCACCCTCCCTGTCAACTCCTCCAAATATTGGTCAGCCTTCCACCACATTACTGGTAGCCATCCCACCCTGCATTATCCCATCCTCCATGACCATCGACCCTTTCCTGACAACCTCAGTAAGGCTAACCATTTTGCTTCCCACCTATCCAAGGTCTTCTCCATTCCTGACGATCCATATTTTGATTACTACCTATTCCCCACTGTCCTCGACGGCACTGACACCTCTGTCCGCCCCACTCGCCCCTAGCTTCCAGTACTTGGATCGGTTACCCCCTCAGACATCAACACTCCCATCACCACACAAGACATCACACTCGTCCTCCACTCCAAACGCAACACCGCCCCTGGCCATGATTGTGTCACCTACCGCCACCTAAAGGAATCTGCCCCATCCTCCCTGTCTGTCCTTGCTACCCTGTACAATGTCCTCCTCTCTACTGGATTTTACCCCGACTTGTGGAAGACCCCGTGTCTTGCTGTTCCCTAAACCTAACAAACCCCCCTCTGATACCTCTTCCTATCGTCCCATCTGCCTCATCTCCATGTTCAGTAAGGTCTTTGAGGCCATCCTCTCGCACTGTATTCACCGCCACCTTAACCAGCCCCACCTCCTTCCCCTTACCCAATGTGGCTTGCGGCCTTCCTTCTCCACCGACGACCAGCTCCTAAACCTTACCAATCATCTCTCCCTCCAACTTAACTCCCATCGCTCTGCTATCTTTGTTTCCCTTGATCTCCAGAACGCCTATGACCGTGTCTGGCATCCTGGGCTTCTCTTCAAACTCTAGACCTATGCTCTCCCCATCAACTTTGTCTGTCTCATTGCTTCCTTCCTCTCCTATGTGACTATCCAAAATTCCAACTCCCGTACTTTCTATCCCTCTGCCAGCGTGCCCCAAGGTTCTGTCCTTTCCTCTATCTCCTGTACACTGCTGATATGCCCAAACCTCCCCCACCTGTTCATCTTCTCCAGTTTGCTGATGACACCGCCTTCCTAGCCCTTTATCCTACCCTTCAACGGTCCCAACGTACCCTCACCACTTGGTACAACCAGTGGTTCCTCCGTATCAATCCCTCCAAGACCCAGGCAATCATCATAGGCCGCACCACCCGCTCCTTCTGCCTCCATGATTTCTACCTCACCATTTATGGCCATCCTATCCACCTCACTCCTACCCTCAAATACCTTGGCCTCACACTCAACTGCCACCTCACCTGGATTCCCCATCTCCTTACCACCCAAAACAAAGCTCACAACTGCCTCCGCCTCCTGAAACTCCTGTCTGGCCGGTCGTAGGGTCTGCATCCTTCCACCATCCTTCACACCTACAAATCCTTGATCTGCCCCATCCTCTGTTATGCTAGCGTAGCTTGGATTTCCGCCCCTCTCTGCTTCTATAAAGCCCTCCAAATCCTCGAACGCCATGTGCTCCGCATCGCCTTCTGCATCCGCCTTCCGTCCCCCACACGCATCCTTTATGATCTCATCCCCCTCCCCCACCTTCTCCTTTTCCTTGAACACATCCGCACACTATATATTGTCTGCCGCCTTGATCCCCCTCACACCCTGGTGTCTCCCTTCCTCCACCAGTTGCCGCTCCTTTACCATTGTGTCCCACCATCTCCTCACCCTCTGTCTCCTTGCCCAATGCAACTTCCATAATCCACCCCTCCTGTGCCCCTTCCGGATGATGAGCTTCACCCTGACATTTACCCTTCCTACCAACTCTAAGATGGGGATCTTCCTGCCTCCTCCTCAGGGCTCCCTCTCCTCACCCTCCCTGCTCCTGAGCGGCTTCCCCCTCCTACTCCCCTTCCCTGTGCCCCATTTCAGTGTCTCTGCACGCCCTCCTGCCCTGTCTTCCCTCTTCATCTCCCACCCCACGTGTCTCCTGCCTCTTCGTGTACCCACTAATGCCCCTCCTCTCTTCATCCTGCTGCTTCCCCTGCTGCCCCTTGCTCACCCCTCCTTTTCCATCCTCTCTGACCTTTCCCTCGGCAGGTCCCACCTGGCAGTTTTATTCTTCGTCATGTGTGTTCCGAGTGGGTTTTAAGTGTGTTGTTCTGGAGTGTTTTTAATGCTGTGGCCTGTCCATTCAGTGTCTTCCCTGTGTTTTAAGAATCTCCAACTATGTTTTTTTTAACTTTCTGGTGACTTTTTTAACTGTCCTCCATGAACGTCTCCATGTCAGTCTATTTTTCCCTCCATTTTCTCCCATTATTCCGTTTTCAATTCCCCTATTTTATCGCCTTATGTATGTAACATTTTGTTCTTATTTTAAGTTGTCATGTCACTCGGCTGAAGAGCGGCGGATTGTGCCGCTGACAGCCCTCCCCTGCCCCATATGGGGCAGGGGAATGTAATCACAATAAAAAAAAGGCAGTTGGTCAGCCGGAGTGAGGGTAGGTCAGTCTCACGTCACCAGTTGCTGGTCTGTCTCTCGTTTGCATTTGTGCGGCAGTTAGTGTCTGTCTGTCATGGGAGTGCGAGTATGTCTGTCGTTTGGATCAAGCTTTAAGCCACAAAATGAGAGTCTTGCCACTCTGCCAGTAACAGAACTCAGCTAGTGGGCGCCCGGTCAGGGCTGAGTTCCTGCATCTGAGTCTGCACGTTAGGCTGCCAGTCTGCTTGAGTTGCTCGGGCAACGGTCATTGGCAGTTGGATCAATTGGTTGGTCAGTCGCGCACTGAGACACGAGATGACTTGTCCGCTTTGAGCGTCGGCGCATGTGAGGTCCCCACGTGAGTGCAGTGGGCTGCTCCGTATAGAAAGGGGTAGTGGCTTCGCGGTTGACACGATGGCAACAGGAGTGAAACCACGACATCGGGCTGGCCGGGGCGAGCTGCGACGCCGTGAGACGGGAGATCGGCGCGCCTTCCTGCGTCCGTTGAAGCGGCTGGCAGCGGACGGTTCGGGACAGCGTTGCGGGTGCTGCGCCAGGTCTTCTCCAGAAATCGCAGTTTATTAGAAGTTATGTGATTGAAGATATGTTGTTTCATTTACTTGTTAAATTCTACTTGTTTTCTTGGTGAGGTCACCATCCGCTTCGTTTTGGGGTCGTCCCACCATTCTCCGTTTGCCCACCCACGGGAAGGTGGTTATTTGTGAATTGGGTGGTCCGGTTTTTCCTTGTGGAGTTGGGGAGGGTTAGAGCAATCTGCGGTTCGGGTTGTTCACTAATTCCCCTGTCAATCTGCTGTACGTTAATAGCTGCCCTTGTCATGTTTGTCGTATTCGGTGTTAACCAATTTATAGAATTAAGGTGTAAAGGCCGAATTCCTAAAATATGTTTTTATCTTGCCTATCATCTTGCAAGACGGTATATGTGTAATGTAGAGCATGTTGTACATTTTATGTAAGTCTGAATTTCATGAGTTTCATTTAAATAATCTTTTTTATAAAGTTGCCACCCTTCCACCGTAAGAGTCTTTTTAAAAACAAATTGCACTTTCGGTGGCAAATAATTTCTGAGCGTGAGTGTTTGTACCATTTCCATCCCTCTTACGCGGTGCATAGTTAATGTGTTTGTGTGAGTTGTTAAAATTTTTAGTTTAAAGTAATCTGGTGTGTTGCAGATTTGCACCAGTGTAGTCTTTCAGAGGTTGTTGTGAGCGATCGTGACTACGGTCGTGTTGAAAGGGAGCGGCAAGTTTCTCAGCCCGAAGGCTCATACTGTCAATATTGTTCTTTCTGCCTCTAAATACAATTGTAACTTGATATTTCGAGGGTGCTTTTCTGCTTATAAATTTTAAATCTGTTTTTGAAAAGGCTTTTATGAATAAAATTCCCATTTGTTAAAGGTAATTTCATTTTCGTCAGTTACTCCCTGGCAACTACTTCCACGCTCACCTTGTGTGTTTCAGTGTGTGAATATTCTTGATTGTAGATGAAGTAAATTCTTTAAGAAAAGATTTTGAAAGTAAATTCATGGTTCAGTCCCTTTATTTCTAATTGAATATCTGGAATCAACATTCATCATTATTGGCTACTGTTGTATAGTCTTCAGTATTTTCTTGTGTTTCGTTCGATACTGATTTATTACCTCTAAGACCACATGTGAAACCTTTGTTTGCAGTATCCCTAGCGTCCTGTCTTTCTTTTGATATATTGTACCACTGGATATGCCTGAACACAGTTTCATTTAGTTATCAAACGGGCCTTTTTACGGTTCACAAGATCATGTGAGAAATCCTTCAAGACAATTGCAGACAATATGATGGATGATTTGATGCCTACTCACAGAAGAAATTTAGCAGAACATCGCTAAGGGTTTGTATGGAATGTAGCATTTTTTTCTAACCTCAGAGAAGCTTTAGTTCGGAAATAATTTTCCATTCAGCCTAATCGAACACAGGATCACTATTCTTTACTTATTGTTCTTGTGGTCTTCAGTCCAAAGACTCCTCTATGCAACTCCATGCCACTCTATCATCTTCATCAGCGCAACCTACATACTTCTGAATATGCTTAGTGTATTCATCTCTTGGCCTCCCTCTACTATTTTACCCCCCAAGCATCCATCCAGCTTTGATGTCTCAGAATGTGCCTTATCAGCTCATCCCTTCTTCTAGTCAGGTTGTGCCACAATTTTTCTTCCCAATTCTGTTCAATACTTCCTCGATCGTTACGCTATTTACCCATCTAATCTTCAGCATCACATTTCAAAAGCTTCTGTTCTCTTCTTTTCTAATCTGTTTATCGCCAATGTTTCACTTACAATGGATACACTCCAAATACATTCAGAATAGACTTCTTGAAACTTAAACGTATACTCGATGTTAACAAATTTTGCTTCTTTAGAAACCCCTTTCTTGTCATTGTCTGTCAATAGTTTACATCGTGTCTACTTCGACCAAATGGCTCTGAGCACGACTTAACATGTGAGGTCATCAGTCCCCTAGAACTTAGAACTACTTAAAACTAACTAACCTAAGGACATCACACACATCCATGCCCGAAGCAGGATTCGAACCTGCGAACGTAGCGGTCGCGCGGTTCCAGACTGAAGCGCCTGGAACCGCTCGGCCACTGGAGCCAGCACTTCGACCATCATCAATTAGTTTGCTGGGCAAATAGCAAAACTCATCCGCTACTTTGAATGTCTCTTTTCCTAATTTAATTCCCTCAGCGTCACATGATTCCATTTGACTACATTCCACTATCCTTGTTTTCCTTTTGTTGATACTCATTTTATACCCACGTTTCAAGGTACTGTCCATTTCGTTCAGCTGCTCTTCCAAGCTCTTTGCTGTCCCTGACAGAACTACAATGTCATCGGCAAACCTCAAAGTTTTTATTTCTTCTTATTCCTACTCCAAACTTTTCTTTTGTTTCCTTAACTGCTTGCTCAATGTACAGACTGAATAACATCAGGGACAAGCTACAATCCTGTCTCACTCCCTTCTCAATCACTGCTTCTCTTTCATGCCCCTCGCCTTTTCTTACTGCCATCTGGTTTCTGTAAAAATTATAAATAGACTTTCGCTCCCTGTATTGAACCTCTACTGCCTTTAGAATTTGAAACACAGTATTCCACTCAACATGGTCAAGAAATACTATAAACGTGGGTCTGCCTTTCTTTAACCTATCTTCTATGAGAAGTTGTATGGTCTATATTCTCTCCTGTATTATTTCTCCGGAATCCAAGATGATCTTCCCCAAGATCGGCTTCTACCAGTTTTTCCATTCTTTTGTAAAGAATTTGTGTTAGTGATTTGCAACCGTGGATTATTAAACTAATAGTTCGGCAATTTTCACATCTTTGTGTACCTTCTTTCTTTGGAATTGGAATTACTACATTCTTCTTCAAATCTGGGGGTATTTCACCTGTCTCATACATGTAGTTCACCATATGGAGGAGTTTTGTTATAGCTGGCTCTCCCAAGGCTATATAACTAGTTCTAACGGAATGTTGTCTACTCCCGGTTCCTGTCAAATTATTCACGCAGTATCATATCTCCCACCTCATACTTCATCTACGTCCTCTTCCATCTTCATAATACTGACCTCAAGTACATCTACCTTGTATAGACCCTCTGTATACTCCTTCCACCTTTCTGTTTTCCTTCTTTGCTTAGGACTGGTTTTCCGTGTGAGCTCTTGATGCTCATACAGCTGGTTCTCTTTTCTCGAAAGGTCTCTTTAATTTTCCTTTATGCAGCATGTATCTCTCCCCAAGTGATATACGCTTCTAGATCCTTACATTTGTCCTCTAGCCATTCCTGCTTAGCCATTTTGCAGTTTCTGTCAAGCTCATCTCTTAGACGTTTGTGGTGCCTTTAGCCTGCTACATTTACTGTATTTTCTCCTATCATCAAGTGAATACGATATCTCTTGTGTTAACAAGGATTTCTATTAGCCCTCGTCTTTTTCATACTTGATTCCATGCTGCCTCCACTATTTCACCTGTCAAAGCTAACCGTTCTTCTTTTACTGTATTTCTTTCCCCTAGTCTTGTCAATCGTTCTATAATGCTCCCTCTGAAACTCTCTACAACCTTTTTCAGTTTCTCCAGATCGCATCTTCTTAAATTCCTAACCTTTTGCAGTTTATTCAGTTTTAATCTACGGTTCATAACCAATAAATTGTGCTTAGAGTTCACATCAGCCCCTGGAAATGTCTTACAGTTTAAAACCTAGTTTGCTAAATATCTGTCTTACCATTGTACACTCTATCTGAAACCTTCCAGTATCTCCAGGCCTCTTTCACGTATACGACCTTCTTCCATGATTCCTAAACCAAGTGTTAGGTATGATTAAGTTATGCTCTGCGCAAAGTTCTACTAGGCGGGTTCCTCTTTCGTTCCTTACTCCCAGCCCATATTCACCTATTACTTTTCCTTCTCTTCCTTTTCCTACAGTCGAATTCCAGTCCCACACAACTATTAAATTTTCGTCCCCCACAACTATGTGAATAATTTCTTTTATTTCATCATACGTCTTTCCAGTCTCTTCATCATCTACGGAGCTAGTTGGCATATGAACTTGTACTACTGTGGTATATATGGGCTTCATGTGTATCTTGGCCAATGCGTTCACTATGCTGTTCATAGTTCCCTATTTTTTATTCATTATCAGACGTACTCCTGCATTACCCCTATTTGATTTTGTATTTGTAACCCTGTATTCACCTGACCAGAAGTCCTGTTCCTCTTGCCATCGAACTTTACTAATTCCCACTTTGTCTAACTTCAACGAGTACATTTCTCTTTTTAAGTTTTCTAATCTACCTGCCCGATTAAGAGATCTAACATTACACAGTCTGATACGTAGAATGTCAGTTTTGTTTCTCATAATGAGGACATCCTCCTGAGCAGTCCCCACCGGGAGATCCGAATGGGGGACTATTTTACTTCTTGAATATTTTACTCAAGATGACGCCATCACCATTTAACCATAGAGCTTCATGCCCTCGGGAAGCATCACAACTGTAGTTTCCCCTTGCTTTCAGCTGTTCGCAGTACCAGCACAGCATGGCCGTTTTGATTAGTGTTACAAGGCCAGATCAGTCAGTCATCTACTGAAATGGCTGGTGCCCCTCTTCAGGAACCACAAGTTTGTCTGGCCTCTCGAGAGGTACCTCTCCATCGTGGTTTCACCTGCCTTGCGGGTATCTGTATCGCTGAGGCACACAGGCCTCCCCATCAACAGCAAGGTCCATGCTTCGGGGGGAGGGGGAGATTCTTTAGTTACCTCGTTGCCTCTTGTAGTTACTCAATGTAATTATATTGCTATTGATGTCGGGGCACACGGGAATATGTTACAGCTATAGCCTACATTCTCAAACAATGATCTTCTACTTAGCTGGATGTATTCATTGATGTAAAATCAGAAATATATAAGTACGCACTTACCAATGTTTTCTATCTCAGCTCCTATTGCATTCCTCAGTGTAATCTTCAGCTCTGCGTCAGCGTGACTGGGATTGGAGGCATTATACTCGTCGGCGATATAACGGGCCGGTCATGGCGCTGTCGCGTCACTTGTGTCTGTGAAGCGGCGTTAAAAAAAATGGAAAATGCACGCATCACTACCTAGCAATCGCTATGTTTACTCTAAATTGACATGTGCAGCGATAGAGAGATTTTCAGAGGGTAAAAACGAAAATAAGGGTACAGTTAGGTGAAAGGGCATCTGGTCAATTGAAAACCTGAACGCCTCATAAAATGATTCAGAGGTCACATCACTGTAAATCTAGTGCCGTAATGGTTTCTCATGCCTGGTCGATCTGCTCCTTCAAAGGCGTTTCAGGCCTCCGTAAACAGCCGGCATGAAATAATCTCACCATCACAGGCGGAGGGCGAAAACCGCGCTCCGCTGTGGATCCGAGAGCGCGGAAGTCTCTCTGAGGGAAGTCTTGTAAACTTTTATTCAGAGCGAGCGCGCGTTGTGGGAGAGGGCGGATAGCGCGCGCGGTGTATCGGGGAACCGCCAGACACACGACACGACTCCCCACTCACCGCCCTGCATAAACGGCTTCCGTCACTGTGTCTGCTCCTCGCTGCAGATGCTCCACCCAGGCGCGTCTCCTTCTGCATCCTCATCTACAGCTGTACTCTGCAGAAGCGCTGTCAACTGCATGCCAGGGAGTAACTGCCGTTGTTCCACGATTTGAGGCTTATTCCTGGCTTTAACGTCTCGTCGACATCGAGGTCATTAGAGGGGTCTTATTCCCGTTCCAGTCGTGACTTCAGAGGGCAAGAATGACTGATCCTCTATGGGCGCTGTAGTTAGCCTAATTTTGTCTTGGCTTCAGAGTAGATAGATGTTCTATAGATCATTTGAACGATTCTTTTATCAAAATGTGGAACGCGTCATCTTACAGGATACGTATACGCCTTTAGTGTTAACATTAATGAACAAATCTTTTTTTTTTTACTGGCTACCAGCTTTTAAGCAGAAATTCATCAATGGAATGGGAGTTGTCCAGCAGGAGTGATTTTAGATTTTAAATGTCAGATGTTTCATGTTATTGTGCAAACGACCGGGAATTTTTGTTACTGTACTTTGAACACCTTTCTGACCCACTGACAGCTTTAATAATGGGCAATAAAGGTAAAATCGTAGGTATCGACGTCATAGGTATCGACTTCACCGTTTTTCTCAAATTGTGGTCGATTATTTATGACGAATTTCATTAGCGAATGTGCTCATTGTGACGGCGCAGTTACAACGTCTGGCTCCTAGGAGAGGTACCTACGTGATGTCCGTGGGTGAACACCACATATTATTTTTATTTATTGCTTTTGAGGAGTCAATACTTTCTGTCTAAGTGGTTACCCCTGAAAATTATTCCTTATGTCATTATTGAGTGAAAATACGCAAAATATGTCAGGCAGTTGATTCGTATGTCTCCACGATTAGCAATTATGCCAAGAAAAAATAGCTGAACTTGTTTGAGAAACTCTGTAATATGCTTCATCGGATCAACTTTCCATCAATAAGCACACCCAAGAAATTGAAGCATTCTACCCTGCTTACTGATTCCTTCTCATGTGCTACATCAACTGTTTGTATGACTGTATTTGTTGTACAGAAATGACTAAAGTATGTTTTCTGAAAATTTAGACAGAGTCCATTTCCAGAGCATCACTTAATAATTGTTTGGAAAATGTCATTTACCAACTCTTATGTTGCTTTCTCTTTAATTGCATTTACTGTGACACTGTCATCGTCTGCAAAATGCACCAATTTTGGTTGTCGAATGTTTAGTGGAAGGTCATTCACAAAATTTAAGAAATAGGAAAGGACCTAAAACTGAACCCTGTGGAACTCCGTTTGCGATATACATCCCCACCCCCGAGTGTGTAGTTCTGCATCAGTATTACAACTGATTCCATTCTCCGCCTTGATTGCTTTCATTTCTTAAAATGACCGTTTTCGATTCCAAATCAACCATCCTCAGATGTAATTATAAATATTAATACAATAACATAGCCAAATACCAAAAAAGTTTACACACTACGTCATAGGACAATATAATGTAATATAATTTATATTAATAAACTGCTAAAACGATCACCCAGTCACACAGTCCGAGTTGCAGGTTGCCTGATTTTCAATATTTCATGCAAGTATTGATCGCATTTCAAAACTTAAAATGCTCTCATAATCCACTCATTAAGAGTCGAAGTCTTAAAACAGTAAGCCAAGTATTAGGTTAGCAACTCTGTCGCAAAAACTGACAACAGCCGGGAGAGCAGTGTGCTGACCCCATGTCCCTCCTTATCCGCATGCAGTGTCAGCTATCATCTGAGGATGACATGGAGGTCTGTCGGTACCGCTGGGCCTTCAGAGGCGTGTTTTAACGGAATTAGAGTTTTTGATTCCCAGTTGCACGTTGTCTACGCAACAGCTTCCACATGGAACGAAAATTTGTTCGTCACTCTTGTATATAATTTGAAAGACTTCATTTTCGCCATTGACTGTACGTTTATTAAAAATAATTAAGTGTTTCGAACAATGGCAAAAATTAGGCGAATGCTTCCTTGCATCCATCGTCAAAACCTTCCTCTCATTATACTTCCCATTCGTTTGAGTCGTATACCCTATATGGTTTTCAGCTACTGTATCTTTTATACACAAAACGAGGTGTACAACGGCATTATTTTACCTCTGCACGATTACGAATTGTTTTATTCTTTTGGAATGTAAATATGTTGTTGTTTTGCCATGTGCAATCATTATGCTTTTGTAAAAGGTAGTTGCGTTTTTTATGACGTTACGCACGTACGAGCCCCACACGGTACATTCTATGAGGAAGACGTTATGTAACATGTTCATTGCAGGATTACGAAGCGTCTTCCTCATGCTCACTTAAGTAGCTGCCCCGTTGGCCTCACAAGGGCTGAGTGCACCCCGCTTGGCAACATCACTCAGCATATCCGGGCGGTCACCCATCCGAGTGCTAGCCAAGCTCGACAGCGCTTAATTCCTGTGACCTGATGGGAATCGGTGTTACTACTATGGCAAGTGGGAGTGGGTGACTATTTTAGCCATGCAGTAAAAAACAGGTAAGTGTTTGAAAACAGGGCAAACTAGCTTAATATTAAAGCTTCGGTCTTACACACAAACCTCCAGATGTTAGGCTCTGATCGGTACCAAACGTTGTGTGTCGATACAGTATCAACCAAAACTCCGATTTAGTTCGTAGTATGTGATATCGTACAGTGGAACACGACTAAACGATGATTGATAATAACACTAGAGCTACGGAAGTGACAGTTTTCTAGATCTCTTGTGGGTGCGTTGGTAGAGTATGCGGTGGTCGTGCCAAACGTCCCGCGTTAAGTCGCACTGACAACTATTTGTTTTAATTGCTGACGCGTGAAACGGTTGTATAGAAGAACATTTTCCTGACATGTAAAAAGGCTTTTCATAGTCTGTTCAAATTGGCTCTAAGCACTATGGGACTTAACATCTGAGGTCATCAGTCCCCTAAACTTAAACTACTTAAACCTAAGGACATCACACACATCCATGCCCGAGGCAGGATTCGAACCTGCGACCGTAGCAGCAGCGCGGTTCCGGACTGAAGCACCTAGAAGCGCTCGGCCACAGCGGTCGGCCTCGCAGTTTGTAGCAATGTTCTTTTGACAGTCCGCTTTCGCTTCGTTACTTGAAAGTAGCAAACTTATTATGCCGGCCGGAGTGGCCGTGTGGTTCTAGGTGCTGCAGTCTGGAGCCGAGCGACCACTGCCGTCGCAGGTTCGAATCCTGCCTCGGGCATGGATGTGTGTGATGTCCTTAGGTTAGTTGGGTTTAATTAGTTCTAAGTTCTAGGCGACTGATGACCTCAGAAGTTAAATCGAATAGTGCTCAGAGCCATTTGCACCATTTATTGAGTACGTTTGTACATACAGGTATGGTGTTCCATCGGAATGTGCTACAGAACAGGCAAAACTCGTGGTAAAGCAGCTTGTGCATTTCTAGTTTCATAGAATAAACATAAACAATGGGAACAGTAGAATAAAAGAACAATTGCATCAGGCGTGCCGAAATGTTAATAGTTCCCTGAGCTCCGTAGTTCTAGTGTTACTTTTAATTAACGTTTACGCCCTTTCTGTGGACAGCAGCACATAGTTTGAACTACACTGAAGCGCCAAAGAAACTGGTACAGGCATGCATTGTCAAATACAAAGGTATGTAAACATGCAGAATACGGCGCTGCGGTCAGCAACGCACACATAAGACAAGTGTCTGGCACGTTTGTAAGATCGGTTACTGCTGCTACAATAGCAGGTTATCAAGATTTCATTGAGTTTGAACGTGGTGTTATAGTCGGCGCAGGAGTCATGGGACGCAGTATCTCCGAGGTAGCGACCAAGTGGGGATTTTCCCGTACGACAATTTCACGAGTGTACGGTGAATATCAGGAAACCGGCAAAACATCGTGTCTCCGACACCGCTGCGGCCGGAAAAAGATCCTGCAAGAACGGGACCAACGACGACTGAAGAGAATCGTTGAACGTGACGGAAGTGCAACCCTACCGCAAATTACTGCAGATTTCAATGCTGAGGCATCAACAAAGCGTGTGAAGCATTCAACGCTGCGGCCGGAAAAAGATCCTGTAAGAACGGGACGAACAAAGACTGAAGAGAATCGTTCAGCGTGACAGAAGTGCAACCTTACAGCAAATTACTGCAGATTTCAATGCTGAGGCATCAACAAGTGTCAGCGTGTGAATCATTCAGCGGAACATCATCGATGTGTAGGTTAGTGTTTAACGTCCCGTCGACAACGAGGTCATTAGAGACGGAGCGCAAGCTCGGGTTAGGGAAGGATGGGGAAGGAAATCGGCCGTGCCCTTTCAAAGGAACCATCCCGGCATTTGCCTGAAACGATTTAGGGAAATCACGGAAAACCTAAATCAGGATGGCTGGAGACGGGATTGAACCGTCGTCATTGGACTGTTGATGACTGGAAACATGTTGCCTGCTCGGTTCAAAAATGGTTCAAATGGCTCTGAGCACTAAGCAGAGAAGGTGGTGACGTAACTAACCTAAGGACATCACACACATCCGTGCCCGAGGCAGGATTCTAACCTGCGACCGTAGCGGTCGCGCGGTTCCAGACTGAAGCGCCTAGAACCGCTCGGCCACATCGGCCGGCTCTCTGGTCGGATGAGTCTCGTTTCAAATTGTTTCGAGCGGATGGACGTGTACGGGCATGGAGACAACCTTATGAATCCATAGACCCTGGATGTCAGCAGGGGACTGTTCAAGTTGGTAGAGGCTTTTTAATGGAGCGTTGCGTGTGCAGTTGGAGTAATATGGGACCTCTGATACGTCTAGATATAACTCTGACAGCTGACACGTACGTAAGCATCCTGTCTGATCACCTGCATCCGTTCATGTACATTGTGCATTCCGACGGACTTGGGAAATTCCAGCAGGACAATGCGACACCCTATACATGCAGATTTGCAACAGAGTGGCTCCAGGAACACTCTTCTGAGTTTCAGTTCCTCTTGCCACCAAACTCCTCCGACACGAATGTTGTTGAGCATGTGTGAGATGCCTTGCAACGTGCTGTTCAGAAGAGAGCCGGCCGCGGTGGTCTGGCGGTTGAGGCGCTCAGTCCGGAACCGCGCGACTGCTACGGTCGCGGGTTCGAATCCTGCCTCGGGCATGGATGTGTGTGATGTCCTTAGGTTAATTAGGTTTAAGTAGTTCTAAGTTCTAGGGGACTGATGACCTCAGAAGTTAAGTCCCATAGTGCTCAGAGCCATTTGAACCATTTTTCAGAAGAGATCTCCACCCCGTCGTACTCTTGCGGATTTATGGACAGCCCTGCAGGGTTCATAGTGTCAAGTTTCTCCAGCACTTCTTCAGACATTAGTCGAGTCCACGCCACGTCTTGTTGCGGCACTTCTGCATGCTCGATATTAGGAAATTCTTTGGCTCTTCAGTGTAAATCGCAGTTTCGGTTGGTACTCTATCGACATCTGGATATTTAGGTGTTAATGCCAAATGAAGACAAACAACATGATACTGAAGACACGCAGCAGTTCCGATTTGCAGCTGGCGACCTCTGCAGGTATTCCTGGTCTGTGTTTATACAGTACTCTACCAGTTTCTTCGCAGTGCAGACAATACCTCCACCTAGCAAAACTCCTCACCCATCGATTCGTTATTCTTTTTCGACCTATTAATATAAGCTGCTCACCACTGTGGCTGACCTTATGCCAATAATCCAATTCCGGCCGGAAATTAACTTGATAGTTCTTTCTCCCTGAGGGGAGGCTTCACGCTAAGACTTCAATTGCTTTCAAAAATATTTTAATGGTTATTTCACATCTCTGGAGTGTTTACACTTAGACACCATAACGAATTGGCGGTGTTCGAAACACAAGCACTGAGTGAAATACCAGGACTTTTCTTAGAACAGACGTTATGGTCAAGACAGTACCTGTTCATCACAGACTGCCAAGGTGCGCTGATGGCAAGATACAAACTGTAAACGAAAACTTGCACAGTGCCATTTGCCCCAAGTTGCCAAGAGAAATTTTTGTGTCTAAAAAGAAGATATAAAATCAGGGAGAAACACTTTTGATCGCGATGGTTATTTTACTAAAATGATTGGTTTCGACCTAGGCTTAAGCAGTCTCCAGACAGCACCATCAGCTGAAGTCGACGATGAGTAGAATAGTCAGTTGACCTCTTTCGCTTTCAAGTGGCACTTCTCCTTACCCCTTCTTTAAGATTAATATTTTTGCTATCTGCACTTGGGCCAACATATGCGCTATGGAGTGTTCTCTTTTGTTTTCCCCTTAGTTGCTATATATGCACTTAACATACAAAACACCGAAAGTATACTTGTTCACTCGTGTAGCAACGCTATTTTTGTAATAATGTTAGGAACAGAATTTTTCCTCCATTTGCAATAAAGCAGCACGACCTGTTATAACTGCATAAAACTTTCATGTTTGCGTAAGGGCTTGGCCCGTCGTTCCGAGATCTGATGCATTAAATGCGTGCATAATGCATGCATAATACTGACTAGATTATCCCCAGCAAATTGCAGAGGTCGCCGGCTCGTCGCGGTTAGCTGACATCGATGTAAATGTTTAACGCTGCGTACCTCTGCGCTGCTTCTGATGGAAAGAGTCTTTCACTATGCTGATGACGTATTTAAAGTTGTATGCGCAGAGTATCAAGTTTTCATAGGACTGTGACATCCATATTGGAGACTGAAATGAAGGACAGAATGAATTCCAATGAAGGATACACTACACTTTCTACAAAGCTTGCTTATACAGAGGGGTCCATAAAAATGTATCCACTGTTTAAAAGTCCATAACTGGCAAACTAATAGACGGAGTTGTCTCATATTTGGTAGTGTAATGGTTTGTAGTTCTGGCAGTCGCCACAAAAGCGTTGTATTGTGTTGTTATGTTTTGTAACAGTAACAAGTCCAGCTAACTCCCGTCGTGTGTTACAAAAATTTACTCGCTCACCACACAAGTCTGTGAGACAGTGTGCCCGTGAAACTGGAGAGAGTCGCTTAAGTGGTGAATTTTGAAGACAACAAAATGGAAGTGCTACAGCCCACGATTGCTACACGCAATGAACGAGGACGACCAAGATCGTAGAATGGAGTACCGCGAATGGTTTACTAACATGGTGCGCAACGATGAAGAATTTGCAGAGATGACTGTGTGGTCTGATGAGGCACAATTCAAACTCAATGGTACAGTAAATCGCCACAATTGCATCTACTGGGCCGCCGAAAATCCGAACGTCCATGTAGACAAAGCCGTGAATTTGCCAGGAGTAAATGTGTGGTGTGGATTGTCCTACCGGAGCTTGATTGGGCCGTTCTTCTTTCACGGCACAGTTACCGGTGAGGTGTACCTTCAGAAGCTTCAGACATCCATTTTACCTGCCATCCGACACTTGTATGGAGACGGAAGAGTACTTTCAACAAGATGGTTTCCCAGCCCACTACCAAAATCGTGTTAGGGCGTATTTCGACGAATATCTACCAGGAAGATGGATAGGCCGTAGAGGTGCTGTGAATTATCCACCACGTTCCCCAGACCTAACTCCTCTGGACTTTTACCTTTGGAGAACACTAAAGGACGTCGTTTATCGACAAAAGCCACGCTCATTGGATGAACTTCGAGAATCCATCGTACATTCATGTGCAAATATCCAACTGAACACTTTGCAGTCAGTAGTTCGTTATGCAGTTCGGCGGCATCGTTTGTGTATGGATGTTAATGGTGACTACTTCAAACACCTACAGTGGTATCTTTAAGCTGGACTTTAAGCAGCTCTTTCGCCAAAAATGAGACAACTCCGTCAACTAGTTTGCAAGTTATGGACTTTTAAACAGTGGATACATTTTTTTGGACCCCTCTGTATACTGCTTGTTTCATTCGTTGTACCTCTGGGGAAAAAAAAAGAAAATCGATCGATAGAGTGTTAAGTTTCGATCAGTATTTGAAGACAATAAATGAAGCGTATCATTCTTCAAAATGTGTTTTCTCTGGAAAGCAATGTCTGCTGACTTGGCAATAACACGGACTTACAGAAACGAGTCAAAAATAAGCCGACACGTCTTACTGGATGGCTAGCGTTCAGCAGAAAGCGGATGTAACCTTGGGTGCAGCAGAATCAAGTAGAGGGTATCCAGGAATTAGGGGCGAATACGGAAGTGCTACACAAAAATTTATTGAAAATGTATTTTTTTAATACACATATTAAGTAACTTCTCCCATTTATGTTTGAAAAATTATGTACTCCATAGGACCACCCAAGGCCGCACGGCAACGGGCAATGCATTTGTTGAAGTTCTCGACGACACATTCACAAACATCTGGTGGGATGCCATCAGTAACCCGTCTAGTTTCATCCTTCAGTTGGTGTATTATTTGTGGTTTGTTCACGAATACTTTTGATTTCACAAACGTCCACGAAAAAGTCACAAGGCAGAAGATCGCATGATCTGGCAGGCCATTCCTGGTTTCCGCGCAAAGAGATAATTTTTTGAGAAACTTTTCATTCAGCACGGTAATCGTTTCACGGGATGTGTTGCATGTCGCACATCTTATTGAAACCAAAACTCGTCATTTCCGTCAGCAAAAGGGGAAAACCAATCAGAAACCACATTTCGATAACGGTTGCCGTTCATAATGACGGCAATTCCCCTCACCGTTTTAAAAAAAGTACGGGCCGATCACCCCCCTGCCCAGAACCCACACCACACGGTCGTGCCTTGTGGACGCGTCTCGTCTTCCACAGAGAGCAACATAAACATCATTTCCGGCCTTTTCACTGCTTACGAAAATCACACATTGAGAGTTGTACCACCATAGAGGGAGACATTCAAAGGTGCTGGTCCAGATTGCTGTACACACCGGTACTTCTAATACCCAGTAGCCCGTCCTCTTGCATTGATGTATGCCTGTATTCGTCGTGACATACTATCCACAAGTTTATTAAGGCACTCTTGGTTCAGATTGTCCCACTCCTCAACGGCGATTCGGCGTAGATCCCTCAGAGTGGTTGGTGGGTCACGTCGTCCATAAACATCCCTTTTCAATCTATCAAAGGCGTGTTCGATGGGGTTCTGGAGCACATGCTGGCCACTATAGCCGAGCGATGTCGTTATCCTGAAGGAAGTCATTCACAAGGTGTGCACGATGGGGGCGCGAATTCTCGTCCATGAAGACGAATAACTCGCCAATATGCTGCCGATATGGTTGCACTATTGGTCGAAGGATGACATTCACATATCGTGCAACCGTTACGGCGCCTTCCATGACCACCAGCGGCGTACGTCAGCGCCACATAATGCCACCCCAAAACAGCAGGGAACTTCCATCTTGCTGCACTCGGTGGACAGTGTGTCTAAGTGGTTCAGCCAGACCGGGTTGATTCCAAACACGTCTCGGACGATGGTCTGGTTGAAGGCATGTGCGACACTCACCGTCGAAGACAACATGATGCCAATCCTGAGCGGTCCATTCGGCATTTTGTTGGGCCCATATGTACCGCGCTGCATGGTGTCCTGGTCGCAAAGATGGACCTCCCCATGGACGTCGGGAGTGAAGTTGCGCATCATGCAGGCTATTGTGCACAGTTTGAGTCGTAACGCGACGTCCTGTGGCTGCACGAAAAGCATTATTCAACATGGTGGCGTTGTTGTCAGGGTTACTCCGAGCTATAATCCGTAGCTAGCTGTCATCAACTGCAGTAGTAGCCCTTGGGGGGCCTGAATACGGCATGTCATCGACAGTTCCCGCTCTCTGTATCTCCTCCACGTCCAAACAACATCGCTTCGGTTCAGTCCGATGATGATGATGATGATGATTAGTGTTTTAGGGCGCACAGGTTCAGTCCGAGACGCTTGGACACTTCCCTTGTTGAGAGTCCTTACTGGGACAAAGTAACAATTTGGACGCGATCGAACCGCGTTATTGACCGTCTAGGCATGCTTGAACTACAGACAACACGAGCCGTGTACCGCCTTCCTGGTCGATTGACTGGAACTGATCTGCTGTCGGACCCCCTCTGTCTAATAGGTGCAGCTCATGCGCTGTTCAAAAAATGGTTCAAATGGCTCTGAGCACTATGGGACTTCGAAGGTCATCAGTCCCCTAGAATTTAGAACTACTTAAACATAACTAACCTAAGAACATCACACACATCCATGCCCGAGGCAGGATTCGAACCTGCGACCGTAGAGGTCGCGAGGTTCCAGACTGTAGCGCCTTTAACCGCTTGGCCAACCCGGCCGGCCATGCGTTGTTGTTTACATCTTTGGGCGCGTTTAGTGACATCTGTAAACAGTCAAAGAGACTGTGTCTGTGATACAATTTCCGCAGTTAAAGTCTTTCTTCAGCAATTCTGAAAACAAAGGTGATGAAAATCTTTTTTTTTATGTGTGTATAATGCAGAATCGTTTTAACAGAAATCTCGAAAAATTTGTGATCGATTTCCTCTAGATTTTTGCACAAAACTCTAACAAAAGTTCGGACGGACATAGGCCAGGTACCTTTTTTAATATTTATGGCACATTGTTTACCGCTCCACAAAGGTAAGTCGATGTTTAACGTTGTTACCAAAAATCTCGAAAAGTTCTTCGCCGAATAACTTTATATTTTCAAACGATAGTCTAATAAACGCTCAGACGAACATAGGCTACATGTTTTCTTAATATATGTGGCATATGAATATACAGACGGACGCTCTATATACACCCTAAAAATAACACTTGAAGTCAAAATCAATCAAGAAAATATTATGTATTCACTTTCTGTGACATAAACAGACATGTTGTGAACTTGAAAAGAGCATATACACTGCATAATTAATAATGACTCCATATAATGACATCATGAGCGTACAAATGAAACAGCAGTGTGGTACAAAAGTTGCGAGGTGCCTGGGGCTAGCAGTGTATTTAACACTAAATTCTTCTAGAATCTTCATATGGAAATGATGCTCTAAGCCCCTCGCCCCCCCCCCCCCCTACTCTAACTCCGACTTTTGCTGTTACACATGAATTAAAAAAAAAAAGCGAACAGACTGTAATCGACCCTGCAAGTGGTGGAGAAAAGAGTTTGGCACCTGCAATAACTTAATTTGATAAATAAGTTAAATAAAGGAAAGTTTCATTAACGTAGTGAGAAATGAAAGGGTTGCTCTACCGATTAACAGAATGAAAGTTCTGTCCAAAATAACAATATGATTTATTATGACTAAACTCAAAATAATAAACAAAACACATGAGACATTTGCAATACATCAAATTGGCTCAAATTGGATACTCAAATAAATGCTGTGAAGGTGAAGTTGTGTCCCTAAACTAGATTGTGACATTTGTGACGAAGTGGTAGGTGGAGCCAATTCCTTGCAACTCAAATCTTAGGAGAAACACCCAGCCAACCCAACATTAATTGCTGCTGCAGTAGTGAGAACTCAGACAATGAACACCCAAGACAGAACAAAGTTAGAAAAAGACGAACAGGAGCGCTCTGCTGAGCCCTGATTATCACCTAGGAAAATCCCTAATCTGCCGGTGCTGCAGACATACATTACCAAGCTGTATTCTTAACTGCAAGGACACGATCTGGCGTACCGGAAGCGATGGCTGGTTGCTTCGATGTCCCGTTGTGGTGATGATAATGTCGCGAGTATAGCCCGAAACAAATTATCCTGGTCTGGTTGTTCCAGACTAAAGACTTCCTAGCAATACAAATGCGCCTCTGAGGGAGACCAAGAAGGCTCGCCACACAATCACTGACGGTACAGTGATTGATTTTAACAAGCGAAGTCACACAGTAACTCCGATACAGTCAACTTTAGCCAAAACTGCTCAAGACAGACAACATAGGCCGCTTGTTCGCAGAACGCTCAATTGCCAACTGTACTCGGAAAGTTACGTTGAAGTCGAAATTTCAGCAAATTCATCAAACAGTTACAATTAAATAAAAGTATATTAGACAGCCAACGGAAGGCAGGCTGTCCAGAGCAGCGAGAGCTTAGTCTTGTAACCTACTCCGACCGAAATGCGAGAGACGACTCTCTCAAGAGCACCCGTACAAGCAGAACACAGAACATTCCCGCCCCCACGACAGTGGCCGTGGTTAAACGTTCCAATCAGCAACTTGAAAACCGGCGGAAAATTCCACTCTATTGCCAAAGCACTACCATTCCACCAATGGAGGTTCTTGGCGCCAATTTCTGCGCCGATTTTACTACGTAACGGAGCTATGCCCTGAGCAAGCCAATCACAGTTACGATTTTGCAGAAAACGCGGGAATTTGCCCGCCAAGACTGCCTGGGAACACAAGTCATTCCCACGCCTCGCTGGTAGCCCGCCAGAAACGGTTTTCACTAAGTTTCTGCGAAGTAACGGAATCTCTAGCCCAGCCGCCCCTTCCGGCGCATTTGGGCGTGTCGATCCCGCTCTTATGACAATGTCGGCTTCTGGAAAGCATCTACTCGACTCCCTCACACCCGTCGGCTTAACCCTTTCAAGCTCAGTGGAACTCGCCTGTCACTGGACACTGGGTGATGAGAGACGCTGCGTGGAAAGTCCGCGTATGAATGAATAGCAACTTTTCACCGCATGCAATTAGAGAGGAAAATCGAATTACTCAGAGTAAGATAAATCGAATTACTCAGAGTAAGATAGAAATATGAGAGGGGGCTTCTGCCAACTCTCAAAGTAAACATACACTGTGTTGTTCTTCACTTTCAGGCCCAATTTAATGTTTTGTATTGCCATCTTCTGCTTCGATCACAGCTTCAAAACGTCAAGGCATACATTCCACCAATTTTTTGTGTACGCAAATGTAAAGTTATTCAGTTCTTTCACTAAGGCTGCTTTTAAATCATCTTTGCTTTTGACGGTTTTTTTTTTTTTTACTCTACGCTTTAGTTCTCCCCAAAGATGTTCAATTAAGTTAATGTCTGGTGATTAGGAGGCGAATACAACTGTTTTAGTACATTGTAAAGTAGCTATTCTTTTACGACAATGGCCGTATGCTTGGGGTCATTGTCATGATGAAATACGCAGTCTGTTCTGGTGAGATGGTTCCATTTATCCATAATACCTTCAATAAATACCAAATTCCCATCTCCAGCTCCAGACATGCAAGCCCACATAAGAATACTTCCACCACCATACTTAACTGATGGGACAATATTTCTCTTCTTCCAACTTCCATTCCTTTCTCGCCACACCTTTTGCTGTTCATCACACTGGAAGATGTCAAAGTTACTCTCATCCGTGAAAAGTACTGTATTCCAAAATGTGGAACCTTTATTTCGGTGCAGAGTTGCCAATTCCAGGCGCTTCTCTTCATTTACCCTGCTTATGAACGGTTTCTTCCTTGCTGTTCTACTTTCAAATCCGTGATTGTGGAGCAGTCTTCGTACTGCTATGGGCTGAACATTATTTCCACTAGTACTTGCGACATCTAATGCCAGCTCTGTAGCTATAATTCTGGGATCCGCATTCACTTTTCTAACGATGTGTCGACGCTCCCTGTTAGATAATTTTGGCGGTCGTCCACCTCTGACTTTGTTTTCTACACTTCCTCGATCCCTGAAATTTCTTATTACGGTTTGGGCACTTGCATGGCTCCTTCTAACAGTTTCTCCAACTTTCCGTAGTGACAAGACCTTTTTACTGAGCTCAGTAATATTTTTCCTCACCTCCACTGGGATTTTGGTTCTTTTTGAATCCATGTTATGCTATCGAATTACGTATTGGCAATACACGTCCGTTACACTAACAAACCACACCATTTGCACTGTGTTCACTGCAAAGTCTCTCTTGCAACAAACGACAGACCCGAAGTGTATGTTAACTTCTGTACCGCAGTAAACAAACACCGTTGCATCTGTCACTGTTGCAGCGCACGATACCGGTCTGATGGCCTTGGTTTATGTCATTGTCGACGTGGACGAAGGCACAGAGTTGCACGTCTACCTCTTTGCATCCAGGCTGTAAGCAACATGCTAGAAAATGGGGGTGTATGTAGACTTTAGTGTCCGATTGTATGTGTGTCATTTAACAGGGAAACGTTGTTAGAAAAAACTTGGAAAAGTTCTTGACCAAATTACTTCGTATATTTACACGATTCTCTAATAAATATTCAGACAGACATAGGTTCAAGTCTCTTGACTGATTTACTTCAAATATTTACAGTATGCCCTAATAAACAGTCGTATGAAAGTAAGCTATGTAATTTTTAAATATATATGAAATATGAATATATATCCATTACATAAAAGGGAAAAGTTATTAGCTAAAATCTCAAACAATTCTCGAGTGATTAACTTCAAACTTAAATATGCTACTTTAATAAATGTTCGGACTGACATAGGCTACATATATTTTTTAATATTTATGGCATATAATTGTATAAATAAAATCTATAGATATATGTAATATATATACAGGGTGTTACAAAAAGGTACGGCCTAACTTTCAGGAAACATTCCTCACGCACAAATAAAGAAAAGATGTTATGTGGACATGTGTCCGGAAACGCTTAATTTCCATGTTAGAGCTCATTTTAGTTTCGTCAGTATGTACTGTACTTCCTCGATTCACCGCCAGTTGGCCCAATTGAAGGAAGGTAATGTTGACTTCGGTGCTTGTGTTGACATGCGACTCATTGCTCTACAGTACTAGCATCAAGCACATCAGTACGTAGCATCAACAGGTTAGTGTACATCACGAACGTGGTTTTGCAGTCAGTGCAATGTTTACAAATGCGGAGTTGGCAGATGCCCATTTGATGTATGGATTAGCACGGGGCAATAGCCGTGGCGCGGTACGTTTGTATCGAGACAGGTTTCCAGAACGAAGGTGCCCGACAGGAAGACGTTCCAAGCAATTGATCGGCGTCTTAGGGAGCACGGAACATTCCAGCCTATGACTCGCGACTGGAGAAGACCTAGAACGACGAGGACACCTGCAATGGACGAGGCAATTCTTCGTGCAGTTGACGATAACCCTAATGTCAGCGTCAGAGAAGTTGCTGCTGTACAAGGTAACGTTGACCACGTCACTGTATGGAGAGTGCTACGGGAGAACCAGTTGTTTCCGTACCATGTACAGCGTGTGCAGGCACTATTAGCAGCTGATTGGCCTCCACGGGTACACTTCTGCGAATGGTTCATCCAACAATGTGTCAATCCTCATTTCAGTGCAAATGTTCTCTTTACGGATGAGGCTTCATTGCAACGTGATCAAATTGTAAATTTTCACGATCAAATTGTAAATTTTCACAATTAAATATGTGGGCTGACGAGAATCAGCACGCAATTGTGCAATCACGTCATCAACACAGATTTTCTGTGAACGTTTGGGCAGGCATTGTTGGTGATGTCTTGATTGGGTCCCATGTTCTTCCACCTACGCTCAATGGACCACATTATCATGATTTCATACGGGATACTCTACCTGTGCTGCTAGAACATGTGCCTTTACAAGTACGACACAACATGTGGTTCATACACGGTGGAGCTCCTGCACGTTTCAGTCGAAGTGTTCGTACGCTTCTCAACAACGGATTCGATGACCGATGGTTTGGTAGAGGCGGACGAATTCCATGGCCTCCACACTCTCCTGACCTCAACCCTCTTGACTTTTATTTATGGGGGCATTTGAAAGCTCTTGTCTACGCAACCCCGGTACCAAATGTAGAGACTCTTCGTGCTCGTATTGTGGACGGCTGTGATACAATACACCATTCTCCAGGGCTGCATCAGCGCATCAGGGATTCCATGCGACGGAGGGTGGATGCATGTATCCTCGCTAACGGAGGACATTTTGAACATTTCCTGTAACAAAGTGTTTGAAGTCACGCTGGTACGTTCTGTTGCTGTGTGTTTCCATTCCATGATTAATGTGATTTGAAGAGAAGTAATAAAATGAGCTCTAACATGGAAAGTAAGCGTTTCCGGACACATGTCCACATAACATATTTTCTTTCTTTGTGTGTGAGGAATGTTTTCTGAAAGTTTGGCCGTACCTTTTTGTAACACCCTGTAGACAAGTTGTAGTTACAAAAATCTCGGAAGATTCTTGACCAGTTTACTTTACATTTTCACATTATACTTTACAATTTTATGTGATATATATATATATATATATATATATATATATATATATATATATATATAAATATATATATATATATATATATATATATATATATGTGTGTGTGTGTGTGTGTGTGTGTGTGTGTGTGTGTGTGTGTGTGAAGAGCTGTTAGTAAAAATCTTAGTACAGAGATCTTGATCGACGTACTTCAAATTTACAAGGTACTCCGATTCTCTAATAAACATTTAGGTGGACATAGGCTATATATTTCTTTAAACAACAACGTACAGGTTTTACATTGAAACGAACTGGGAGAAAGATAACACTGTGCTCTGCTGTGAAAATCTCTGTCGCAGTCAGCTTTAACTACATAAGTGGGGTATTTAATCCAGTAGACAAATCGTTTCTCCCATATATATTTTTTCTTGGAACAAACTTCTGTACACAACAGTGTACTCTTTTGCTTTCTTCCTCACTGTCGGTTTTCAGAAAATAGGAAAGTTGTATTTGTGGCTTATGGGCTTATGATTAGATTGCTACTACGTAATCCGAATCGTCCGAATCTTTGCAATCCAGCCAGTGTGCATATTAAAACCACTCAAAATCGTGGAAATCGCTATCCTGACAAGTGCAGCAGCCGGAGAGATCTCTTTCATATCTCTCATACCAGTGATCGCAACCGACTTACCCATTCATGCTAAGCAACTTCAGTTCCCAATGAGGGTATCATTTGCAATAACAATAACAAGGCTCAAAGTCAGAGGGACGTGGGCGGAGCATATGGCCGCAGAAAGTGTAGTGTAACGACGTAAGTTCTGTGTAAATAATTTGTTTTGACATGTGACCATGTGCAGACTTCGTCACCAACGTCAGTTACAAAACACTTCAAAATTATTTAAGCTCTTTTTAACGTTGTCTCTGAATGGTTCTTGAACGAAACTGTAATTGAAACATCATCATTTGAGTCGCATGCGCAGAATTACGTCACTCAGTCCAGTTGGTTTGCCCAAACTTTTTTCAATTTAGATGTCGTTTGTTTCTCCTCAGAAATTATATTAATGCAAGTTATCTGCTTTAATAAATATTAAAACCACACTGAATAAACTTTTAAGACTCAAACGCGCGATGAATATTGTCAAAAATTAATAATCTTGTCAAATAAATCAGTAATCCTTCTTCCTTAATATAATTCTTCATAAATAAATTCTCGGAACACGTAATTAAACTTTTGTACTGTACACTAGTTTATTATCTTCATATATACTACATATAGACGTGAACCTGAGCCTTGACAAGGTAGGACTGAACATTTACAACATGATTAAACTTTCTATGACGTCATTGTTGTAGAAACATTACAAATTCTTATTTTTTCAGTTTTTAGAAGCGCGACGCAACAACTCGGTTTCAGGATCTTCTGTTGCTCTTCGGCTGTCGACCCGCGACGTATAGTGGCCGCAATTTTCTCTCTGGTTCCGGCAGTGAAGATGCTGTCTCCGGTCGTTGCGCCTCCCTCTCCGTACATAAAACATAAAAATAAATACAAAACTTTAGATAATTCACAAACATTACAAGTATTACAAAATTCATAAACAAAACACTAAATTAAACTTATATTCACCTGCAAACTGGGCTGACACTGGTGGATGGGTGACGCTTCAATTTCGCATCCCACTACAAAGGGGGTGGGAAGAGGTTCAAATGCCTCTGAGCACTATGGGACTATTAACTTCTGAGCTCATCAGTCCCCTAGAACCTTTTTTTTTTTTTTTTGGTCATCAGTCTACTGACTGGTTTGATGCGGCCCGCCACGAAGTCATTCCCTCATGTCTTAGCAGATGTCCTATCATCCTGTCCCTTCTCCTTATCAGTGTTTTCCACATATTCCTTTCCTCTCCGATTCTGCGTAGAACCTCCTCATTCCTTACTTTATCAGTCCACCTAATTTTCAACATTCGTCTATAGCACCACATCTCAAATGCTTCGATTCTCTTCTGTTCCGGTTTTCCCACAGTCCATGTTTCACTACCATACAATGCTGTACTCCAGACGTCCATCCTCAGAAATTTCTTCCTCAAATTAAGGCCGGTATTTGATATTAGTAGACTTCTCTTGGCCAGAAATGCCTTTTTTGCCAAAGCGAGTCTGCCTTTGATGTCCTCCTTGCTCCGTCCGTCATTGGTTATTTTACTGCCTAGGTAGCAAAATTCCTTAACTTCATTGACTTCGTGACCATCAATCCTGATGTTAAGTTTCTCCCTGTTCTCATTACCTTCGTCTTTCTCCTATTTACTCTCAAACCATACTGTGTACTCATTAGACTGTTCATTCCGTTTAGCAGATCATTTAATTCTTCTTCAGTTTCACTCAGGATAGCAATGTCATCAGCGAATCGTATCATTGATATCCTTTCACCTTGTATTTTAATTCCACTCCTGAACCTTTCTTTTATTTCCATCATTGCTTCCTCGATGTACAGATTGAAGAGTAGGGGCGAAAGGCTACAGCCTTGTCTTACACCCTTCTTAATACGAAGAACTACTTAAACCTAACTACTTAAACCTAACTAACCTAAGGACATCATCACATACATCCATGCCCGAGGCAGGATTCGAACCTGCGACTGTAGCGGTCGCGCGGTTCCAGACTGTAGCGCCTAGAACCGCTCGGCGCTACAGAGTAGGTGATGCAGAAATAGAGGGGGAGGAGTAAGGGATGGACAAAGAGGGGGAGGATATGCACATAGAGTGGAGTGGGGATTAGGACTTATAGCCAAGTCCAATTCATATTTAGCAACTGCGGCGCATTGCCGAGTTCGCTGGTGAATGTATGCATCGCAAAACGTAGACTGGAAATGTGTACGAAAGACGAGAAACGCGTCTTCTGCTCGTCCCCCGGCCCCCACCTCCCGTCTCGCTGTAGCTTCAGAACGACGGCGCTAGCTGCAGTCGGGGTGTGCGCGCACTGCGGGGCTGTTTGCCCACGTGCTCAGCCGCTGCGCACACACGTGGCCTGCGTCGCTCGCCTCGGATTCTTCCCTGCTCTACCGAAATGAAATTCGTCCGCAAATACCGCCCACCCACCCTCACTCCCTTCGCCTGTACCGCAGCTTCGACCCCCTACCCGAGTCAGCTCCGCCAAGGCGGGGGTGCGCGGCTGACGGAGTTATACAGGCGAGGATTCTGCCGTTTGCGTTTCAGCCTGCTGTGAAAGGAAGAGTGGTTCCCACTGGTATCCAAAGGCGAGCTTCAGGCGGAGTCCATAACTTGATTTGGATTCCGTCCCAGCACAGGGCTTGTGACACTACTACTATTACTACACTGATGTCAAAGATTAAAGCAACAAATTGCTATTTCCCCGTCCTGTGTTTAATTCGTGATATAATCATACAAACTTTCAACAGATGTCTCTGCGATCGTGTTCGTCAAGGAGGATGCTATTCCGATCAACGAACAACCACGCCAGCAATGACGCCAGGGCACATATCAAGCGGGGTACTGTTTGCAGTGTAGCCCCACATTCACAGTTTCTGTGTACACAGTCACAGACGGTGCAGTCTGACACAAATAAGACGCCTACAGGCTCTCATCTGTAGAGGGTCATCAGAAGAATAGAAGTAGGAGAGTCGCAAACTGATGTGGCCCTTTGCCTAAGTGTGAATCGTTGTGTTGTTTCTCGGATGAGGCGACAGTTTATAGCGACCGGAACTGTATCCCGGAGACCAGGACGCGGCCGGCCGCGTGTCACATGTAACATCCACGAGATACATTTTAGCTACAGTGCGACGAGAGGAAATTATGCCTCTTAACAGTTATAAACATTGTCTATCTGTTGTGTACATAGTCCCGCGTAGTCAGCGCGTACACAACTTTCCCACTAGAGCGCGCCCCACTAAGCACAACAGCTCAGGCGCAGCGCTCGTCCGTCTCCGCACTACGAGATGGCGCTGCCTTAGAGACGGACCAAATTCTGCTTCCGCCGATCCGCGTATTAATATGTAATGCAGCCAATGAGATCGCTGCTAACGTAGAACCTTTTCTCCTTGTGGATCACACTCGCGCAGTGATACATGAACGCACGAGGTATTATAGCGAGTGTACAGTCCTCCGATTGGTCAGTCTGCATTTGTCTGCACCAGTCTGTACCAGTGTGCATTAGTCTGTACCAATCTATAGTCAAGTTTCAAAAAAATGGTTCAAATGGCTCTGAGCACTATGGGACTTAACATCTATGGTCATCAGTCCCCTAGAACTTAGAACTACTTAAACCTAACTAACCTAAGGACAGCACACAACACCCAGCCATCACGAGGCAGAGAAAATCCCTGACCCCGCCGGGAATCGAACCCGGGAAGCTGGGCGTGGGAAGCGAGAACGCTACTGCACGACCACGAGATGCGGGCAGTCAAGTTTCAATCTGCGCCTAATAGCCATGATGATAAATGTATAGACACTTTGTCAAGTATCAAAGATATGTTAGAATAAGATTAACGTACCAATACCAAGGGAACTTCAGATTGTCTATTGTAAATAGCATCCAGAACCAAGTTAAGTAAAATTTATGCTTGTTATTATTTTAATAAATGTGTGTGAAAATTAATCAAGTTCTGTTTAAAGTTGGTCACCGTCAATCTGCTACTCTAAGTGTGCAAGTGGCATTTCTATCGTCTGACCTAACGGCAGAAGATATACACGCCACGATAAGAACACGAGACATATTGCTGACACTCGCCTACTTCGTTAGAGCGACAAGTGAAATAATCTGATGGTGTGTGTACCGAAGGTCTTACAGTAAGCACACCACACTATCCGACATATGAGAAAACAGTGCAATAAAACGATGATAAATATTAATTATGTGTATAATATTTTATGATGTGATTGGACATATCAATGTGTATCATACAAAGACAATGGTAATTGTAAATTCCTTTTATGATCTGCGTTTGTCTTCCTTTGTTTTTACCTTTTGTTGGTTGGCTTTTGTAGGTTGCGGATGCAAGACGCATATCAAACTGAGGTCTGTTAAGAAATTGTAATTATTTGTTAATTAGTACTTGAGAATAGAGTTCATTACTATTATAAATATGAGTGAATAATTATTTGTAACTTTAATTCCTCTCTCAATAAGCATTATCTCTGTGAAATATTTCTTTCCGCTGCAAGCAGAGCAGCCATTGATGATAGCGATTGGTATCGCGTTTTTATCTGTGTTTCTTGCGAAAGTATCAAAGGTTTGCATGATGAAAATTAGCCTAAATAGTGCACAATATGAAAGTAAATAAGCATTTCAAATACTTATCCTATAAAAAGGAAATTTACTCTAACAATAGAAAGTCTCTATCAATTGTCTGCCGCCATCTTAACAATTATCTCAGCGGCAAATTAAAATTACGCAACTCTGCAGACATAAATGCCGAAGGTGATAAAAATGTGTAAAAATAAATGTGCACTGGTGGTCCCGAACTCATTTTAATGTAAATAATTCGAATCAGACTGGTTCTTTAAAAACAGCGCGATCCATATAACGAACTTTTCTTGCTCATGTATGGAGCCGAAATTAATTACGCACGAGTTGCGAAGAATATTGTTGCAGGTAACATACGTCAGTGTTGTACGCGGCTGATAATTGGTGGTTTTAATCATCATTTTGCTGAAGATAACTGTTTCATAATCATAATCAGTAGTTGTATAGAATCTGTTGTATCAACTGTGATTTAGTGACACTTACACAACTTACAGACAACACAACGTTAACTTGGAGTTCTTTAGCAACTTGACCAAATCTTTAGCCGTGAGAAATAATTATTTAGTAATTACTCACTGTAATGAAATAAGATTATCATTTTCATTTAAAAATTAGTTAAATATGAAACCACTGAATAACACAGCGAACGCCACACAGCCGGCCAGGGTGGCCGAGCGGGTCTAGGCGCTACAATCTGGCACCGCGCGACAGCTACGGTCGCAAGTTCGATTCCTGCCTCGGGCTTGGATGTGTGTGATGTCCATAGGTTAGTTAGGTTTAAGTAGTTCTAAGTTCTAGGAGACTGATGACCTCAGAAGTTAAGTCCCATAGTGCTCAGAGCCACTTGAACCATTTTTTGAACGCCACACACATTAGAAAGAGTGGACCGTTATTTGGTTGTAAGGGCACGACGGTACCGCCTTAGTGCTGCACGACAACTGACTTCGCAGCGTCCCCTGGACGCGTTGTATCGAGGCAAACGATGCACAGAAAGTTTACGCAGAGTGACCTTTGTTGTTGGAGACATGCTGTCTGTTTACCTCTGTCGCGTCTTCTCCTCAGAGGGGGAACGTCTAGAGTGGAACATGCCATCTGGACGACCGAACTGTGGGCCAATATTCTTCACACAGGTGAGTCCCGATTTGGTCTAGAGAGTGTTTCTCGACGGATTCACGTTTGCAGGGCACGTGGAACACAATTAAGTGACCCAAACATCGTGGAAAGAGACCGATATCGAGGAGGATCGCTAATGGTGTGGGCAGCGATTATGTTGACCACTCGAACACCTATTTATGAAATTGTGTGAGTAAGTCAGCAAGATCTTGGTTGTTGCGAGGTGCTGCGGGCCCAGACTTCGTACAGATAGACGATAATGCTCGACCTCACAGAGAATGGGTGAATGATGTTTTTTTGAAAACAGAAGATATTGCACGCATGTCGCCGCCTGCTCGCTCTCCCGATTTGAATCCCATAGAGCATGTCTGGGGTGCACTAGGGAGACGGGTTGCACCACGTCAGCATCCACCAACCACTGTCCAAGGCGGCAGGAAGTAGGCTGCCTCAACATGAGATTGGAGACATGATTCACAGCAGACTGCATTGGTGCCAGAGGTGGTCACGCCCCACACTAAGCACATTAACCAGTTTCATAATCTGCGTGGAAGTCCGTTAACTTGTAAAAAAAAAAAAAAAAAAAAAATTGTCTATCGTTATCCGTTATCCATTTTGCAGTTGATTACGTTCTGTATTCTTTGCATTGTTCCTACTTCACTATCATCTGTTTGTACTGTTTTGTGGTAAAATAAACGCAGCCTTGCAAAATTTCTGTTTGTTGCTTTAATTTTGCACTCCAGTGTAGATGAGCAGTTGACCGTTGTTACTTCTATGAAAGGGATTTACACTCCTGGAAATGGAAAAAAGAACACATTGACACCGGTGTGTCAGACCCACCATACTTGCTCCGGACACTGCGAGAGGGCTGTACAAGCAATGATCACACGCACGGCACAGCGGACACACCAGGAATCGCGGTGTTGGCCGTCGAATGGCGCTAGCTGCGCAGCATTTGTGCACCGCCGCCGTCAGTGTCAGCCAGTTTGCCGTGGCATACGGAGCTCCATCGCAGTCTTTAACACTGGTAGCATGCCGCGACAGCGTGGACGTGAACCGTATGTGCAGTTGACGGACTTTGAGCGAGGGCGTATAGTGGGCATGCGGGAGGCCGGGTGGACGTACCGCCGAATTGCTCAACACGTGGGGCGTGAGGTCTCCACAGTACATCGATGTTGTCGCCAGTGGTCGGCGGAAGGTGCACGTGCCCGTCGACCTGGGACCGGAACGCAGCGACGCACGGATGCACGCCAAGACCGTAGGATCCTACGCAGTGCCGTAGGGGACCGCACCGCCACTTCCCAGCAAATTAGGGACACTGTTGCTCCTGGGGTATCGGCGAGGACCATTCGCAACCGTCTCCATGAAGCTGGGCTACGGTCCCGCACACCGTTAGGCCGTCTTCCGCTCACGCCCCAACATCGTGCAGCCCGCCTCCAGTGGTGTCGCGACAGGCGTGAATGGAGGGACGAATGGAGACGTGTCGTCTTCAGCGATGAGAGTCGCTTCTGCCTTGGTGCCAATGATGGTCGTATGCGTGTTTGGCGCCGTGCAGGTGTGCGCGACAATCAGGACTGCATACGACCGAGGCACACAGGGCCAACACCCGGCATCATGGTGTGGGGAGCGATCTCATACACTGGCCGTACACCACTGGTGATCGTCGAGGGGACACTGAATAGTGCACGGTACATCCAAACCGTCATCGAACCCATCGTTCTACCATTCCTAGACCGGCAAGGGAACTTGCTGTTCCAACAGGACAATGCACGTCCGCATGTATCCCGTGCCACCCAACGTGCTCTAGAAGGTGTACCCTGGCCAGCAAGATCTCCGGATCTGTCCCCCATTGAGCATGTTTGGGACTGGATGAAGCGTCGTCTCACGCGGTCTGCACGTCCAGCACGAACGCTGGTCCAACTGAGGCGCCAGGTGGAAATGGCATGGCAAGCCGTTCCACAGGACTACATCCAGCATCTCTACGATCGTCTCCATGGGAGAATAGCAGCCTGCATTGCTGCGAAAGGTGGATATACACTGTACTAGTGCCGACATTGTGCATGCTCTGTTGCCTGTGTCTATGTGCCTGTGGTTCTGTCAGTGTGATCATGTGATGTATCTGACCCCAGGAATGTGTCAATAAAGTTTCCCCTTCCTGGGGCAATGAATTCACGGTGTTCTTATTTCAATTTCCAGGAGTGTATTTCTGACCGCGATCGCGCATTAATGCTAACAGTACCGAACGATTGCTTTTGATAGGGATCAGTAGTTCAACTAACGGGCATCGAACCGAGGTTATGGTAGATTTAAAGTGAACTGTAATTACGTAAGTCAAAAGGAGGCCGCCAGTCTAATTAGCCAAGGTGGTATTGCAACGGCGTGGTTACTCATGTTTCACGCAACAGTAAGTGTCCACTCACCTTGTGGTGAATTTTTTCTTCCGCATTCCGGTGCACACACCCTCCCCGTTAAAAACGAATAATAAATAACATTCTATTGGAAAAACTGCAGTAGCACCAGACGAATCCAGCCGATCCAACAACTGTTTTTCAGTATCAGATTAAGTGAGCTATTAATTGAAAGGTAGTTTGTGAGTGAAAACTTCGATATGTTGACACTTGTTTGATACCAAAACAGTGCCAAGCGCATGCTAATCCTAAGTTCTAGTTTCAACAGGTGTCGAAACAAACGTAACACCAAAAAGGGTTACAAAATGGATTATCTGCCACAGAGTGCTCGCTTTCAATATTACACAATTTGACCAATGTTCAGTTTGTGGTCACGGCTTGCTTAAGACACCATGCGGATTTTGATTATTCAAAAGTCACAGTTTACATATTAAAATTGGAATTTCACGTGTTCGTCTTTTTCACACGTTCTCGTACACCACTTCACGCTCACGTTTTAGCCATTATTCCGTAATATTTTCACATTTATTCAGTGTTCCTTATATCTGAACATTGTCGCTGTTGAACTTTTTGGCTTCACAAAGCAATCCTCTTAGCCCACAAATTACTTGCGAACGCCCTGTCTTCTGATTGGCTGATATACAGAGTAACCAATCCAATATTAGTATTAAACCTTTGACCAACACAACTTAATGCCTTTTATGCACAATTTATCAAAAGAAATAAAATCCACAAACATCAAAACAGCTCGTTCATCAAATAACAGTATTGTCGTAAAACGTATCCTGTTTTCTCGGTTCCATAATCTGGCTAGTTGAACTTTACAATTTCACATGAGCATGATTCATTTGCTCAGTACGCAATTCTTAATGTGCATGTAACAATGTTCATTTATTTAATACTTCACATTCACGTCATCATTCACACGAAGAATGAAAGAAATGAGCCATAATTCATAAACATCGCAATTATCTCAATAAACACGGTTTTGTTTACCAAACATAAAGTTTCAACCACTTGATAATTTCATAGCGAGATGCTTATACATTTCTGTGGAGTCACCACAAGGCACCACACTTGCTAGTTTGTAGGCTTCAAATCGGCCGCGGTCCGTCAGTACACATCGGACCCGCGAGTCGCCACTGTCGACGCTAGCAGACCCAGCGCCGCCACTCGGCTGGTCTTACGAGACGAGCTGGCGCACTGGCCAGTTCTACAGCCGACTTCAGTAGGAGTGGTTCACTTGTTATAGCTTCAGAGATCTCGTTTGCAGAGACGCTAGTTAGCATAGCCTTCAGCTAAGTCAGTAGCTACGACCTCGCCAGGCGCTACATACAGTTTATGCATTGACAGTTGATCTATATGTGAGAAGCAATCAGAGTTATAAAGAAGTATTCACAGTTCAGTCTCTAACTGCACTTGCAAATATTATTGTATAGAAGTCAAGATCGACGTTCACCGCTGATGCTGAATTAAAGCTAAGTATTTCTACATCTACATCTACATGACTACTCTGCAATTCACATTTAAGTGCTTGGCAGAGGGTTCATCGAACCACAATCATACTATCTCTCTACCATTCCACTCCCGAACAGCGCGCGGGAAAAACGAACACCTAAACCTTTCTGTTCCAGCTCTGATTTCTCTTATTCTATTTTTATGATCATTCCTACCTACGTAGGTTGGGCTCAAAAAACTATTTTCGCATTCGGAAGAGAAAGTTGGTGACTGAAATTTCGTAAATAGATCTCGCCGCGACGAAAAACGTCTTTGCTTTAATGACTTCCATCCCAACTCGCGTATCATATCTGCCACACTCTCTCCCCTATTACGTGCAATACAAAACGAGCTGCCCTTTTTTGCACCCTTTCGATGTCCTCCGTCAATCCCACCTGGCAAGGATCCCATACCGCGCAGCAATATTCTAACAGAGGACGAACGAGTGTAGTGTAAGCTGTCTCTTTAGTGGACTTGTTGCATCTTCTAAGTGTCCTGCCAATGAAACGCAACCTTTGGCTCGCCTTCCCCACAATATTATCTATGTGGTCTTTCCAACTGAAATTGTTCGTAATTTTAATGATTTAATTGTATTCCTGTCTACTAACTTTCTATTCGCCTAAGATGTTCCAGATACATCCCGTCAAGTGTAGTTCATCGATCCTCACGTCAGCCCACGTGATGAACGCGTGCAATTAATGGCCACACCTCGTGATCAGCCAGATCACCCTTTTTTCATGAGGCCCGTAGTTCCGCCTCATACATAACAATTTCTGCCACAGCCGAAACTATCTTCAGCTAGCTGCGGGATCCGAGTGCACCTGCCATGCGAGACGTGATTCCCTTATGAAGCTGTCTACCTGCTACTGTAACTAAGTTACATTAGCGTGATACAAGGCGCTGAGCCTCAGTACCAAGTGTTTATACTGTTCATAAAGAAAATTAGCTACTTGAGATGATTTTATTTGGTACTAAAACCTGTTTTGTAAATAGGACAAGAAACATTTGAGCAGTCTCGCAAGTCTTGGTGAAGAATTTGTGGTGGTGGTGGTTTTGGGGAAGGAGACCAGACAGCGTGGTCATCGGTCTCATCGGATTAGGGAAGGATTGGGAAGGAAGTCGGCCGTGCCCTTTCAGAGGAACCATCCCGGCATTTGCCTGGAGTGATTTAGGAAAATCACGGAAAACCTAAATCAGGATGGCCGGACGCGGGATTGAACCGTCGTCCTCCCGAATGCGAGTCCAGTGTCTAACCACTGCGCCACCTCGCTCGGTGAAGAGTTTGTCATGAGCAGTACATATACTAGGTTAAACTCTTCTGTCGACAAACCGTCACTCACTAACATACACAGATTAGCCGGAACTATCGGTATAAGCCCGTCCACAGGATAGCAGCGTCGCCTGGCGATGAATCACTGTCAGACACAAGCACGGTACACGTGTCAGTGAGTTTACTGTCTGTGTGTAGAATGGGGAGGGACCGCAATGTATCTGAGTTTGTTCGAGGGCAGATTGTGATGACCTGGAGGCTCGGTGAGAGCATTTTGGAAACTACATGACTTGCCGAGTGTTCGGGGAGTGCTGTGGTGGTTGTCTTCAGCACGTGTTGAAACCGAGATGAAACCACGTCCAGACATCGTTGGGTTGGGTGGCCATCCCACATTACAGATGTTGTATGTCGTAGGCTGGCCAGACTGGTAAAACAGGACAGGCGGGGAACTGTGGCGGATGTCACATCAGACTTTAATGCTGGCCAGATTACGTGTGTGTCTGAACACACAGTGCGCCGCACGCTCCTAATGATGGGCCTCCGCTGCCGGCAACTTACACATGTGCCAATGTCAACACGACGACATCGGCAACTACGACTGAAATGAGCACGTGTCTATCGGCACTGGACGTTGGCCTAGTGGCAGAGCGTTGCACGGGGTGATGAATCCCGACACCTTCTTCATCATGTTAACTCTCTGAGGGGCAGGTAAACACCACTAAAATTTACCCTAGTGGGGCAAGAAAATTTATTTGCAAATTTCAAATTTATTTTACTTGTAACACATTTGTTTTATTGTCTTGACATGTTTTATACACTGAGTTTGTAAAAATTCACTTAAACAACAACAAAATATTAACATTAAATGTGGTCACTACAGGTAACCACCACCCCATTACAGTATACAAATTCGATATTTGGTGGTTGAACTTTGAAATAACTAGTTTTTAATTTTCGTGGTATCTCTTGAAACAGTTCTTGCCTGCTCTCAGACACAAAGGTATTTTGCGCACTGAACATATCCGCACTGTTCGTGCTGGATTTTTCTTTGAACTGCAAACTGCGCATCTTCTAGATGATGAGTGAATTGGTTGATATTTACTGCTTTTGTGGCGAATACTTTCGTCTACATATGGTTTGTGTGATTTGAACTGGGTTGCTATACTACTTTGGGATACAGAAGCAAAATTAGCTGCCACTGAAACTATTTATGGAGCCAACACGATTTTGCAACCCTCTCGACGGAAGTCTTTACTGGAGAACTGCTCCATTTCGATTTCTTTGTGTATAATGAACGCGTTTGTCACACAGCAGTCTAAAAAGTGAAAAAACAATCTCATCCACCATTTCTTGCTTTTTCTGTCAATAGCATAGTCTGACTTTAGTCGGTCAAAATTATCCACATAGTTCATACTGGAATTGTAGTCTTTCAATACAATTGGACAAGTGAAATGGTTCAAATGGTTCTGAGCACTATGGGACTCAACTTCTGAGGTCATTAGTCCCCTAGAACTTAGAACTAGTTAAACCTAACTAACCTAAGGACATCACAAACATCCATGCCCGAGGCAGGATTCGAACCTGCGACCGTAGCGGTCTTGCGGTTCCAGACTGCAGCGCCTTTAACCGCACGGCCACTTCGGCCGGCTTGGACAAGTGATATTGGTTATTGTTCCATCTTTCATTTTTCGAGTTACTGTGGGCACATCTGATGGTGAATAACACGTTGAAATCAAGTTGACTGCCCTGTTATCTTTCCATCTATAGATTACTATGCCATCATTGCTTATTTTGTAGTCGAATTTCCCTCTTTCCAGTTCCTTTTCCTCCTTGAGTTTTGGTATGTTTTTCCTTCTGGGATTTATTGTTCCACAAGCGTACACACCATTGGATTTTAGGTCCTTGAACAGATCATATGATGTAAAATAATTGTCCATGAAAATAATATGATTCTTTCCACGAAGACCACTGGTTAAATTTAGAACCACACGACTGCACACAAGACTAGATCTTGAACAGCTAGTCGTGAATGTGGGGTCATTTCCATCAGTGCCATCACAGTCAACACTGCTGTCACTAGAAGGAATTTCTTCAAATAAAATTCGGTAACATTCGTCCTCAGTTATTCCTTTTCGGCTAGACATATTCGATGGAGACGAAGAAAATATACTGGGTGGAGCAGAAGGGCGGTGGTTAGCAGCACTAACCACACAGAAATTTGTGAGTAAAACATGGAAAATTCTATTTAAATTTAAAGTTACATTACACGTAGACTTATATGTGTTCAACACATAAATATAGGCAATTACTCACCAAAAACAGTCGTATAAAGAAGAGCTACAGAGAATACTGCATGCCACTTCCAAGAACAGTGCTAACAATGAAGAAGTATCAACTACTGTTCTGAATACGCGGCAAAAATTAGCGCAGAAGACCTGCACTGCCATCTAGCCGCATTTTATGCAACAATTAGCTGGTTGGCAGAGAGACTACTGGCCCCTGAGCAGTAAAGGGAGAGAATCATATGTGGTTAACCACAGTGGCCACCTCTCATTGAAACCGTCTACGTAGGTGGTTAGTTACAGTTTTTCCTGCCCTTCAAAGAGTTAATGGAAGGGGACAGCTGCTTGACTTCTGTACTGCGGGATGGAGAGAAGCTGACGGCGGCTCCGTTATGCTCTGGGGAACATTCAAGTGAGCATCCATGGTTCCAGTGAAGCTCGTGCAAGGCACCATGACGGCCACGGAGTACCGCACATTGGTAGCAGACCACGTGCACCCGTTCAGGACGATCATGTTTACCGACGGCATTGGCATTTTTGTACAAGATAATGCGCCATATCACAAGGTCAGGAGTGTGGTTCAAAAATGGTTCAAATGGCTCTGAGCGCTATCGGACTTAACATCTGAGGTCATCATTCCCCTAGAACTATATAAACCTAACTAACCTGAGGACATCACACACATCCATGCCCGTTGCGGTCACACGGTTCCGGACTGAAGTGCCTAGAACCGCTCGGTCACACCGGTCGGCAAGTGAACGAGGGCAGACCGATCCACTGGAGATTCTTGAGTGCCGTTCTCTTAATTATCCCTTTGGCAGTGTTAATGTTGTTTTAATTTAACTGTATTTTACATTTTTAAGTTGTGAGCCTTCAGCTGTGGCAACATGTTTTCAGAGTTTCCTTCAAGTCCAAACGTTATCGCCTTCTGCTCTTGAAAGGTTATTGTAATTTCCTCTGAAAGATTTTACAAGTTATTGTGGGCCTTCTGCTGTTGGTGTAGCAAAAGGAAAATTTTAAACTTACTGTATTGTTTTACCGATTGTTGCAATATATTTTCCTTGATTTGCAATATTTAACCTTGCAGCCTTCAGCGCTTTATTCCGTTTGTTTATCTCTCTCTGGGTACTTTGAGGGCAATCAGCCCTGTCAGCATCTTAAAACATTGTGGCCTTTTGCCTTCAGTAATCATCATAGCATATTTGGAATTTGGAAGATTTAATGCGGTGGCCTTCAGCCGCTGCGCATGCTGATCTCATATATGTATACGATTTATCTTATTCGTAAATTTAACTGTGTGTCATGTCTTTCAAAATTGAACTTATTCTAAAACCTCTGTATGGAGGCCTTCAGCCGCAAGGCAAATTTAATTCTTTCAAAAGTGTATTTGTGAACTAAATGATAGTAAATTACAATTGTGAAATGAATCCGACCGCAACTCCCTTGTCCCTTTCCACAATCCTAATTACTTGTTTGCCCTACGTGATTTAGCCGGCGTTTCAAGGGAGAAATTTCGTTAGCAAAATTATCGTAAAGTCGGAATGAGATTTTCATTCTGCAGCGGAGTATGCGCAGATATGAAACTTCCTGGAAGATTAAAACTGTGTGCCGGACCGAGACTCGAACTCCGAACCTTTGCCTTTCGCGGGCAAGTGCTCTATCATCTGAGCTACCCAAACACTACTCACGCCCACGAATGGCCGGCGGCGAGTCCCGACCTCAACCCCATCGATGTGTTCGTGTCATTCTGCTCCATTCTCCAAGAACTCTCATAGGCTCTCATCGATGAATGCGCACACATACCACGGTGTGACCTAGCTAGATTTATACGGAACGAGGGGCGTAGGTGATAGGCAGTGATAAACGTTGACGGGAGGCATCCACGTTATTGAAGCTCTTAGAATCCAATGAAAAGCACTCTCAGTGGCGTATGAAAATGATCAAAGTCATATTCACCTGATTCTTTTGAGCAGTGCATTAAAATTTTCTTGTGTAGTCTTGGTATGTGCTGTGGTCACCCTGTGGAGAAACAGAAGGATAACCTAATAAGCGGCCTCGTTTTACTTTTTTTGTTTTATTTCACACGTCTCGTTCCGCAGGACCAAATTGAGGAGCAAATTTCCAAGGTCACGGAACGTGTCAGTACATCAAATTACAACATAAATGTAATAACGGATAAAATAAAATGTATGTGAACCCAGTTGATCTCATTTTGAGAACAAACATTCTAATTTGAAGGTTCAAATGGCTCTGAGCACTATGTGAATCAACATCTGAGGTCATCAGTCCCCTAGAACTTAGAACTACTTAAACCTAACTAACCTAAGGACATCACACACATCCATGCCCGAGGTAGGACTCGAACCTGCGACCGTAGCGGTCGCTCGGTTCCAGACTGGAGCGCCTAGAACTCCATAAAATTGATGTGCTAGCCCGACGGGCTCACCGGGTCTGAACTCGATAGAACACATCTGGAATGTGGTTGAATGTGATGACAGAGCATCGCTCCCCTTATAACACTGCAACAGCATTTACGTAGCTTATGTAATCAGATACCAAATTTGGCTTGTTACGTACTATGCCCCAACAGAACAAATAGTCCTGTCACGGTCGCCACGTATAACACTCCCGTCTGCTCCTACTGTACCATAACCTCAATGCTAGAAACAGGTTGTGACATGAAACTATTTTGTAAAAGCAACTATGGCACAAAGCAACAGAGCAGTGTTACCCTCTGAGAGGAATTTTGTTATGTTGACCGTGTTGTACCTAACTGAGGTGGCTTAGCGGAAATGAAAGTCAGAATTACGTAAATATTCGAACGGTAACAAACAAGATTTTTGCCTATCTGCACTGTTTAACGTATAAAGAAAACGGTCGCCAGCCTAACTAGGCAAGAGAATGATTAACATTCTCGTTTAAGAAAGTAGGTATAAGTAACTATAACGGACAAACACAACCTAGACTTGGCCACACGCGAGAGCAATGAACTGTGACACACATATGTTTTAAGATTGAAGCTAACAACTGGAGCAGCACAAACTATTTGCAAAATTATAAGAGATACCGAAACACCCTATTACTTTCAGGCTTACATAAAGTGAATGGTCTTTATAACATTACTATTAATATGCACTTCTAATACACAAGATGCACAAACACTTAGCAAACATGAGTATATAACGTTTCACAACTGCAGCTTTCTCACTTTTACTACAGCGAAACACAATACTGACAAAATTGCAAGAAACTGACTCACCTTTTAGAATTTACTACAGACAACAATGTGATCATTTGTTTTATAAGCCTCAGTCTTAAGAACTTTTAATTTTGAAGTTAGCAACAGCACTTTAAATAGCAGCTTTAATAGGAAAATTATTTTCAGCAAATAACATTTACTTTAACTCACTCCTCACTCTCTTGCCACATTAACTTTAACTTTTTTTTACTAAGTTCAAGAGGCGTTAATTAGCAAAACTCTAGGCTTTAATTTCTTTTAGTAAGGACACTCGGATATCACTTTAATTCAAACGGGGATGAACCTGAGAGGTGTTACGATAAGGAGAAAAATCAAGGTAGGTACATAAATTCAGATATAAATTACCTTATATTTGAGCACAATAACACTTCCATTAAGCTGATCCTTCACTGTACATCATTATAGCATTACGATGCAATGATTGCGCAATGTGGTGGCAACTGCACGTTGGTAGGTGGATTCGCAGACAGAATTGCTGGACTCTGTCATTTCTTGGTGGCGACGATAGATACAAATTCCGGAATAGTTCCAGCTATTTATCCATCCATCCGAGGCATTGGAAAGTAGCAGGAAAAGCCTCTCTCGGAACCAGCACAATATGCATCTTGTACATGGCAGTGCACGGACTCGTAGCTCGTCTCCAACCGGTGGCTCGTCCCCGACTGACTGACAGTCCCACCTTTTCCACCTAGGCCAACCACAGTTTGCGCGCGCTACACAGTTCCGTTCCCGAGGGGAACCACTACACCATTTACATACAAACTAACTAAGAACCCTAAGTGAGGATCAGCAATTTACATAACAGCAACCAAATGCGTTAAATAAAACAAAACATTTACACATATTGACATCTCTACAAAAAAATTATTCACACAAAATTACAATTATATACAGTAAGTTTTGTTCCCTCCAAGTGGGTCAAAGCATTTAAACGTGAGATATACTACATCGCATAGAATCAGACCCTGACTCAAAGTTTTTTTCAAAGAAAGGAGTATACAATTTTGTGTTATCTATTCAATCAAACACATTTACAGAAGCACAGCAATGTAACATTAAATGAAACAAAAGCAAAATAAATCAGTACAGCGTTACAGCTATGGTGTTACACCCTCCGAGGAATTAGGTGACTTGTGTGTGCAAATGTGGTGCCAGCTCCCTCCAGTGACCAGGCCTCATTGCTTCCATGCCAAGACACGCCGCGGTTATTATCCGCGCCGGAGGTGGACATACCGGTTATTATGTGGGTGGTGATCAAGTTCTGGTTGCTCACTATATGCTGTCTGTATTAAAAGCAAGAATCATAACTAATAAAGGAGGAGCACAGTTAATTTTCACATGAGAAAATTGCATTAGGGAGAGAGTAAGTGAAACACCGGGGCACTGAATCTATCATGGTTTGAACAGGATGTATCCGGTTAAACTTTCAAGAACACAAAAGCTGCTCTTCTTGAGCACTTTCCCCGTAAGAGTGGAAGTGTTACTGGTTCTACATTTAGTATGGGCTCAATAAACTGTTATATTATTTGACCTGGATAAAAAGTCCTTCTGGCAACACACAATATGAATAAACTTTCGAACACAAATACAACGAAAAGAACACTTCTACGAATCTATGAAGCAGATATTCATCACGTTGGCTCTTAAACTGTAATAGCCAATAATCACTTTTTATGATCACTATTTTATTTACTTACTTTCGGTACTGAACTACTAGTTCGGTAACAATTTGAATCAAGTAAATCAATCAGTTCATTTCTTAGCTATCACTCCTTTGCAATGCTTTAACTATTCACCTGTGCGAATCACGAGGAGTATTTCAGAAACGTAACTACCCGAAGACGTAAGAAATTTAGTACTGTACAAAAGTTAATGTGCACTATTAAAGATGTTCAAATGTGTGTGAATTCCTAAGGGACCAAACTGCTGAGGTCATCGGTCCCTAGACTTACACACTAGTGAAACTAACTTATGCTAAGAACAACACGCACACCCATGACCGAGGGAGGGGCCGCGCAGTCCGTGACATGGCGGCCCAAACCACGCGGCCAATCCGCGCGGCAGCACTATTGAAGTAGCAAATACTTTGCAGCTCAGTGAGACAGGACACTCGGATATACTGCATCACTAGCAAAACGATCTTGTCTAGGTAGAGTTAATGAAGGGTGAATTAACGTTCTTAATAATGAGTTTAAAGTAGAGTGCTTAGTATTTGAATGTGAAGAAAATTACTGGTACATCAAGACAATTACGATACTATACTTTTATATGAGCTGATGGTGGTGACTGTGGTGACACTATGTGGATGACATGAAGACGGCAAACGTCATCATGGCACTTGAAGTATAAGTACCCTGAATATTTTCTTCTCGGTGCCGGATTTTTATGATTCAGAGCTAACCAGCAAATGTCATGAATTACTACCCAGTAAACTCCCAACTCCGAGGTGTTATTACTCAATCCTCCTGCTTCCCTCAGCATCTGAGATGTGAACAATTTGAATGCTAGCCACCGACTCGCTGTGTGTCACAAAGACTCTTTGCCGTTCTACCGCCAGATAAACTTTCTATATTCCCACCTACCGTCTATCGTGCTGGAGGGACTTCACTTCAGGTTTCCCGTTTACTACAAACCTCCTTGCCCTACGCATGAATCAGTTCTACAAATACTATTTTTGCTTACAAGCATTATAACAGAATTTAGTTTTGAAAAATACGTGCACAGAATTTGTACCACCCCACCCGCCACTTATCTGGTTTTGGCGTGTGTTCATCCCAGCTAATTGACTAACAGATCAACAGGGAGTGCAAAACTGCCACAATATCGGATAACGAAAGGAAAGTATTAAGGCCTTGTGACTCCTGATTGAACTGCAGTGGCAGTGTTGACATTAATTGATTCAGAATTGATCACTTTTAATTAAAAAGGGGTGCACATTGATGTTATATTCAGCTATTGAACACCAGATGCAAATGTTGAACATAAAATTAATTAAGAAAATGACTTCGGATTTCAACTACTTGATTGAAAACAGATGCAGTCGATTAGCACAAATTTATTTTAACTCACGACCTTTAATCATCACATTACATGACTCTCCTACCAGGCAGTGGTAATAAATTGCGTTTGCATGGAGTAAAGCGCGATAACTCAAAAGTAATTCCCATTGACTGACCCAGGCGTAATGCGAAGTGCGAGAAGAATTCTACAATACATGGTCCATGAAACCCTCGTGGAAACTTTGCCGACGTGATCCAACAAATTAATTAGTGGCCGGAGCGGTCGCAATATCACCTAATACAGTGTGGCGGAGTGTCGTCGTTGTGTGGACGTCAGCCAACCTCGTGGTGCTGCAAAGCTGCACTCATCTATTCACTCCTATCTGAACCAAAACTTCCTATGTCCAAGTTCAATCGTTCCATTTGCTAAGTCCTAAACTGCAGAGATGCTCACTCTTTCTCAGGCAAGCTGAGTAAAGAACGCCACGTCTGCACTCTGGGCAAGCTGGGAACAGAAGACCTATACGGAGACTTCTCCCAGTCCACTCTTTGCCTCGGTTTCCCCTCCAGCAAAAGCACTTACGCCAATTACAGTGCAAGTCGCGTTAATTATGCGTCGCTTTGCGGCACTGACCAATGCCTGTTCTGGGAAGTGAACAAATTCCCACAAAATTTCCCTTCCTCTCGACTTCTGCTATTTAGCTCCTTCCAGGCCACCCATCAAGGTTAGCGTCTGCACAAACACTAATTGTTCCAGAATTCTGACTCCCAGGAGAGTACTTCAAATTCCTTGGTCCTACGTTCCCATTGGAGTCTGGCGTATTTCATTCTGTCGCTCTTCACCTGATTTACTTCATACTCTGCAGACCGTGAAGTTGCTATAGTCACGAACATGCATATTTTGACCTCTGTTGACCGCTCCACCATAGCTTCGCGCGAGTTTCTCGCATGTTTCACCGAAAACAGGACGACGGACATTTATCAACAGGCGTACACCAGCATGGGGTTGGGGTCAACCACCCACTCACTGTCACTCATCTTAAGGCGGCTGGAGGCCGCGTCCCGTTACCGCTTTCTCAGAGCTTGAGCCACCCTAAGCTGCTTATTGTCGTTTCCCTTAGCTGCTCCCCCAGCAGCCACGGTCAATTCTGAGTACTTCCCTGGGATAAACTAGCATCCAGTAAATCGTCGCGTTTCCACAAAGTTTTCATATCGTGTGAACTACTTTAAAACCATCACCCAACATTAATTATTTCAATGCGTCCATACTAGACCCTCTACAACATACATTGTGCCTTGTCAGTTATTTTTGTTCAACCCTACTGTTCGCTCAACGTGAGTTAGGTGATATTTAATGACTTCATGTAAGGGGCATAGTTCTTGCCATCTTACAATTTATTCTCGTCAGGTAAGTTTACAGGAAATACGAACAAATATTTGCATATGAGCTAAACCAAAGAATATACACTGATGAGCCAGAACATTATGACCGCCCACATAATAGCTGGAAAGTCCGCATTCTGGCATGGATTATGGCGGCGACGCATCGTGGCATGGAAGCAGTGAGGCCTTAGTTGGTCGCTGGAGAGAGTTGGCACCACATATGCAAGCACAACTGTGACGACACGTTCAATAACACCCCAGATGTGTTCGATTGGGTCCACATCTGGCTAGTTGGAGGGCAAGCACATCAATTGGAACTCGCCACTGTGTTCCACGAACCACTCCATCACACTCCTGGCCTTGTGACATTGCGTATTATCTTGCTGAAAAATGCCACTGCCGTCGGGAAACATGATCGTCGTGAAGAGGTGTACATGGTCTGCAACCGGTGGACGATGCTCCTTCACTGTCATGGTGTCTTGCACGAGCTTCGCTTGACCCTTGGATGACCACGTGAATTATTCCCAGAGCATAACTGAGCCGCCGCCAGCTTCTTTCAGTACTGCAGTACAGTAGTCAAGGAGTTGTTCTCCTGGAAGACGAAGGATTCGCGCCCTCCCATCGGCATGATTAAGAAGGACTCGGGAGTCATCAGACCATGCAACGCTCCGCCATTGGGCCAAAGTCCAGTGCCGATGGTCACATGCGCATTTCAATCTTAGATGCCGATGTCGTGATGTTTATATTCTACATCTACATCTACATACATACTCCGCTATCCACCATATGGTGCATGGTGGATGGTACTTCGTACTACAACTAGCATCTTCTCTCCCTGTTCCACTCCCAACCAGAATGAGGGAAAGAGACCGCCTATATGCCTCTTACGAGCCCTAATGTCTCTTATCTTATCATGTGGTCTTTCCGCGAAATGTAAGTTGGCGGCAGTAAAATTGTACTGCAGTCAGTCTCAAATGCTGGTTCTCTAAATTTTCTCAATAGTGATTCACGAAAAGAACGCCTCATTTCCTCTAGAGACTCCCATCCGAGTTCCTGAAGCATTTCCGTAACACTCGAGTGAATTGCTTCTATGTCCTCCCTCAATCCGACCTGATTGGGATCCCAAACGCTCGAGCAGTACTCAAGGATAGGTCGTATTAGTGTTTTATAAGCGGTCTCCTTTACAGATGAACCACATCTTCCCAAAATTCTACCGATGAACCGAAGACGACTATCCGCCTTCCCCACAACTGCCATTACATGCCTGTCCCACTTCATATCGCTGTGCAATGTTACGCCCAAATATTTAATCGACGTGACTGTGTCAAGCGCTACACTACTAATGGAGTATTCAAACATTACGGGATTCTTTTTCGTATTTATCTGTATTAATTTACGTTTATCTATATTTAGAGTTAGCTGCCATTCTTTACACCAATCACAGATCCTGTACAAGTCATCTTGTATCCTCCTACAGTCACTCAACGACGACACCTTCCCGTACACCACAGCATCATCAGCAAACAGCCGCACATTGCTATCCAACTTATCCAAAAGATCATTTATGTAGATAGAAAACAATAGCGGACCTACCACACTACCCTGGAGCACTCCAGATGATACCCTCACCTACGATGAACACTCACCATCGAGGACAACGTACTGGGTTCTATTACTTAAGAAGTCTTCGAGCCACTCTCATACTTGGGAAACAATCCCATACGCTCGTACCTTAGGAGTCTGCAGTGGGGCACCGAGTCAAACGCTTTTCGGAAGTCATCCGTCTGATACCCTTCATCCATGGTTCGAACTCCACATGCATGTGTCGTCGGCTGCGGAGGTACATCGTTTGAAGTGTTCGGTGCACTGTGTGTTCAGATACACTTGTGCTTAGCCTAGCACTAAAATCTAATGTTGTATTGTATTGTATGGAGCTGGGGACCTAGAAACGACGGGAAGGCTTCGTCCCCGCCGTAGCCCGCAGTGTTTCACAACCCCACAATACGCTACGGCAGTCCACTCACCCCACCGCCACCCCACACTGAACCCAAGATTATTATGCGGTTCGGCTCCCAGTGGATCCCCCCGGTGAACGTATCAGACCAGAGGAGTGTAACCTCAATGTTTGCATGGTATAGTAATTACGGTGTACGCGTACGTGGAGAAAGTGTTTGCGCAGAAATCACCGACATAGTGTAACTGAGGTGGAATAAAAGGACCTGCCCACATTCTCCGAGGAAGATGGAAAACCGCCGTAAAAACCACCCACAGATTGGCCGGCACGCCGGACCTCGACACTAATCCGCCTGGCGGATTCGTGCCGGGACAGGCATGCTTTCCCGCCCCGAAAGCAGAGCGTCTGGCCGCACAGCTGACTGGGCGGGCTAAATCTGATGTTAGTTGCACCACAGTCCGCCGCCTGTTCTGTTTTACCAATCTGCCCAGCCTACGATATCCGACATCTGGAGTGATGGGTGGTCGTTCTACCCCACGACGTTTCGACGTGGTTTCACCTTGGTTTCGCCATAGTGTTGAGGACACTCACCACAGCACTCCTCGAACACCCGACAAGTCGTGCAGTTTCCGAAATGGTCGTGCCGAGCATCTGGGACATCACAGTGTGCCCTCGGCGAAACTCAGGTAGACCGTGCGCCTTCCCAATTCTAGATACGGACAGAAAGCTCTCTGATACCATATGCACCGTGCGTATGTCTGAGTAGCAGTCATTCCTCTCCAGGTGACGCTGCTATCACCTGGACGGGTTTTCATTGATAGTAGGTCAGCGGTCATATTGTTCTGGGTGGTCAGTGTAGTCATAATACACTGATGAACCGGAACGTTATGGCCACCTACTTAAAAGAGTGTTGTCCACTTGTGTAACACAATTCAGCAGTGATTCTACGTGTCACGGAATCGACAAGTGCTTGATAGGTCCGCAGAGGTTTGTGGCATGGCATCAGATGCCTTATCACAAGTCACACACTTCCTGTAATTTACAGGCGGTTGGTTTGTGGGTGAGGAGATGGCGTCGGATAGCGTCCCAGTTGAGTTTCATTGGACTCATATAAGCAGAATTTGATCGCGAAGACATAAACCTGAATTCATTGTCATGCTCCAAAAATCACTGCAGGGCGATTCTGGCACGGACGTCTATCCTGCTGGAAAGATGTCATCGCTTTTGGAGAAGAAATCAAGCATTAGGAGTTACTGGTGGTTCATAATAATGTCCACATAGTCTACAGCTGTCATGGTGCCTTAGATTACTACCACAGGTCCCATGGATGCCCAGGTGAATGTCTCCCATAACATCATACTGCACCCATTGGCCGCCGACCGTGGCGCAGTGCGTGTTTTGATCGATCGTTCGACCTGCATGGCTTCGTATCTGGACTCGACCATCGATCTGGTTTAACAATAAATGGGATTCATCTGAGCAGTCCAGTCTCCAAGTTCCCGTGCTTGTATGCCCATTGTAATCATATTTGACGATATTGTTGGGAACACGTAGGGGTCCTCTGCTGCCGAACAGTATATTTAACGCTGCGTGTTGAACGGTGAGCTCCAAAACATCTGTGCCTTTGCCAGCACTGTACTCTGACGTCATATCTGCCACAGATCGCCGCCTATTTTGCTCTAGAGAGCGGGCAAGCCTCCGGTCCCTTCATTCTGTGATGCGCTATGGACATCCAACTTCTTGTCGTCTACTCGTGGCTTCAGCATTCTTCAGCAACTTTCCACAGACGCCGACGACAGTAGCACGCGAACAAGCGACCAACTTCACTGTTTCCGAGACGCTCGTTCCTTGACAATGGGCCCCAATAAGCTGGCTTTTGTGAAAGTCGCTGAAGTCGGTGGATTTGCGACACTTATCTTCGCTAGAATGATCCGCCATTCGTCTCTGCTCCGCTCATATACATCTTTACCGCCTCACTTGCCCTCAGTGCCAGCAGGCAGCATGCAGCCCCATGGTGGGCAGTGCTCATAATGTTTTGGCTCATCATGCCCTGAAAATATTTCTCTTGATATGAAATCCGACCCACAGGTGATCAAAATGTTACTTTTTTGTAACAGTCTGCATTTGATGAACGTTAGGACGTTAATTTTCGTCCTCTTTTAAGTTTAAAGACAGGTGAATGGACGAGGGTTGCCCAGAAAGTAATGTACCGCATTTTTTTCTTCAACACTTCTTTGTGGAACGTAATGAGAATTACACACACGTAAGAATGGTGTTTTATCTATACGTTTTATTTTTCCACGTAATCTCCATCCAGTTTCTATGCCCTTCCTCCGGCGCGAAACAAGGGCTTGTATGCCCTGTCGGTACCAATCCTTGTCCTGAAGGCGGAGCCACTGCTTCACTGTGTGCTTCACCTCCTCCTCGTCCTCAAAATGTCTTCCACGAATGGCATCGTTTAATGACCCTAACAAGTGGAAGTCCGAGGGGGTTTCCCAGGTGTGTAGGGTGGGTGAGGTAACACTGTCAAAAAATGGTTCGAATGGCTCTGAGCACTATGGGACTTACCATCTGAGGTCATCAGTCCCCTAGGACTTAGAACTACTTAAACCTAACTAACCTAAGAACATCACACACATCCATGCCCGAAGCAGAATTCGAACCTGCGACAGTAACGGCCGCGCGGTTCCAGACTGACGCGCCTAGAACCGCTCGGTCACAGCGGCCGGCTGTGACAGTATCCACTATCGGTGTTCAGAAGTCCTCAGACTTGTGTGGGGCCGAGCGTTATCGTCTTGCAGGATTGCTGTGGCGCCAAAATCGCTGGAAGCGTGTCTCAAGTTTTGTTAATGTTGTGACATATGCTTCTAAATTAATGGTACCGCCTCTTGGCATCATATCAATGAGAATCACACCTTCACAGTCCCAGAACACGGTGATCATGACCTCACCGGCGGAAGCAGTTGCGTTGAATTTTTTCTTCTGTGGGGAGTGGTAATGGCGCCATTCCATCGACTGTCGTTTTGTTTCGGGCTCAAAATTGTGAAACCAGATTTCATCACCTATCACAATCCGGAACGAGAAGGCGTTCCCCTCAACTTCACAACGTTGCAACAAATCAAGACAAATTCGTTTTTCTGTGCGATTTGGGATCCACCATTAAACGCCGCTGGACCCACCTTGCACACACTTTAGAATATCCAAGAGTTCGGGTAATAGTATTCACACTCCCTTTGACAGATGCATCGCCAACTGCGGATCGTAATGCGTGTGTCCTCGCGAATGACAACATCAGCTCGCTGCAACATGTCAGGTGTTGACGGCTTGGTTGGTCACCCCGGGCGCAAAAATCGTGGAGCTCCACCGAACCGTCTTCTCATAATCTCACCTTCCGTGCCCACTGCCCGTCGACAGCAGATGCTCCATAGACTTGGCACAAGCGTTTGTGAATATTTCTCACTTTCTCTGCAGTGGGAAATTCAATGACGGCACGTTGCTTGTAACATACATCATCTAAAGGCGCCATTTTGAAACTGTCCTGCAGTTACGCTATCTGTCGGAAGTTACGGAAACTTTGCGCATTCATTTAGGACATTTCAATCAATACATACCTAACGTTTCGCATTCGTAGCATTATTTACGGCTGAGAAAAAAAAATGAGGTGCATTACGTGCTGGCAACCCTCGTATTAAATATATTGCTGAGCGAACAGACGCCCTCACAAATATGGGTATTCGTGTTGTGTTAATCTGCTGTAAAGAAACAGAAAGAATAGTTTCAATGCCATGAAGTACCCGGAAGAACTGGGACAGATATAGTAGCCGGCCAGGATTGTGCGTGTGGCGGAGGAAGAGTGGGAATAGCCCTACTGCTACTGGCGCTTCGGAATGCCAGCAATGCCACGAGCAATGAAGGCTGCAAAGCCGAACAGCCAGCTACAGTTTTTTTTAATCATGAGTCTTCCGACTGGCCTGATGTGCCCCCGCCACTAATTTCTCTCCTGCGCCAACCTCTTCATCTCAGAGTATCAATTGCAACCTATGTCCTCAGTTATTTGCTGGATGTATTCCAATCTGTTTCTTTCTCTACAGATTTCGCCTTCTACAGCTCCCTCTAGTACCATAGACGTCATTCCCTCCTATCATAACAGATGTCCTATCATCCTGTCCCTTCTCCTTCTCAATGTTTTCCACACACCTCTTTCCTCTCCGATTCTCCGCAGAGCCTCCTCATTCCTTACCTTACCAGTCCACCTAATTTTCAACATTCGTCTGTAGCACTACATCTCAAATGCTTCAATTCCCTTCTGGTACAATTTCCAGACAGTCCATGTTTCACTACCATACAATCCTATGCTCCAAAAGACCGTTCAAAGACAAATGTTGATGGTGTTGGGACAGCAACTAGCCACAGATTTACTTTCAGTTCCTTTATTCAAAGGTTACCGTTACCGGTTTCGAATCGTTGTGATTCATACTCAGACGGATTACACGCTTTCCAAAAATTATTTTCCAACCTCCAAAGCAAATAATATTAGTACGCCTATCTGCAGACCAAGCAGCAAATTTATATGTTACTATAATTCTCATGATGCTAAATGTAATTAAATAATGTACTATTTTACCTATACAGTACTACATATATACACACACACATATATATATATATATATATATATATATATATATATATATATATATATATATATTAAAAAGCTATATAATTAATGTAACAATATCAACTCAAAAAATCAATGTCTCTGTACTAGTGTAAAAGGCATTACAGCTGCGTAAATGAATATATGATCCTTTCCAAACATAGGACATCATCGTCAAATGTTACGATATATCATAGCATCTTTGATACTCATATGTCTGTAAGCTCTTTGTATGTATCAAAAAATGTGGTGCGTGATAGAAATCTCCTCAGTGACAAATCTTAAGTGTTCAGTGAGAAAAATTTAAGTGTGCAACAATAAGAATGCAGTTGGAATGTATTCACATCTGTTGGACTAATGTTCTGAAAACAAACACTACAAACCGGCATTTCGCGTAAGTCACGTTGCAACGAAAATCTGTAACGCAACCATCTGCGTGTGGCATGTTTATAATTATGTATTATTTATATTTTAGGATAATTAATCTGGCCGGCCGCGGTGGTCTCGCGGTTCTATGCGCGCAGTCCGGAACCGCGCGACTGCTACGGTCGCAGGTTCGAATCCTGCCTCGGGCATGGATGTGTGTGCTGTCCTTAGGTTAGTTAGGTTTAAGTAGTTCTAAGTTCTAGGGGACTGATGACCACAGCTGTTAAGTCCCATAGTGCTCAGAGCCATTTGAACCATTTTTTTGATAATTAATCTGTCAATAACGCACCACATGTCGTAAAGAAAGCGCGTAATCCGTCTGAGTATGAATCACAACGATTCGAAACCGGTAACGGTACCCTTTGAATAAAGGAACTGAAAGTAAACTTGTGGCTGGTTGCTGTCCCAACACCATCAACATTTGTCTTCAAACAACAGCCACGGTCTCCATCATGTCATCATATGACAAAATTGCATTAAACGTTCGAAGACTTTTCTTCTTAAAATAAAGGCATATGTTTGGTACTAGTAGGCTTCTCTTGGCCAGGAATGCCATTTATGCCACTGCTAGTCAGCTCTTTATGTCTTCCTTCCTAACACTGTCATGAGCTAATTTGTTGCCTAGGTAGCAGAATTACTTAACTTCATCTAGTTCGCAATCACAAATTCTGATGTTAAGTTTCTCTCTGTTCTCATTTCTGCTACTTCCCATTACTTTCGTCGTTCTTCGACTTACTCTCAAACCATATTCTGCACTCATTAGACTGTGCATTCCTTTCAGAAGATCATGTAATTCGTTTTCATTTTGGCTCACGACAGCAATGTCATAAGCAAATCGCATAATCGTATTCTTTCACCCTGAACTTTAATTTCACTCTTGAACAGTTTTTGATGCTGCTGAGAAACAGTCACACAACAATTTTTAAACGAACACACCGCCAAGTGACTGTATTGTTGTTTATTTAATTACGACTCAGGTTTCGGCATTTTATGCCATTTTCAAGTGATTGAGTTTATGTTATTAACATGTCCTGAAATTTATGTTAATAACATAAACTCAAACACTCTTGAATCTTTCATTTATTTCTGTGACTCCTTCTTCGAATATAAAAGATTCAACTGTAGGGGCGAAAGACTGCACCCCTGTCTTACACCCTTTCTAATCGGAGGACTTCTTTGTTCATCTCCCACTCTTATTTTTCGCTTTTGGCTGTTGTACATATTGTATATTACCCGTTTTTCTCTACAGCTTACGCCTATTTTCCTCAGAGTTTCGAAAATCTCGCACCATTTCATATTGTCGAATTCTTTTTCCATGTGGACAAATCCTGTGAACGTGTCTTGATTCTTCTTTAGTCTTGAGTCCATTATCAAGCGAACGTCAGAATTGCCTCTCTGGTACCTGTACCTTTCCTAAAGCCAAACTGATCGTCATCTAACACATCCTAAATTTTCTTTTCCATTCTTATGTATATTATTCTTGTTGGCAACTTGGATACACGATCTGTAAGGCTGATTGTGCGATAATTCTCGCACTTTTCAGCTCTTGTAGTCTTCAGAATTGAGGGAATGATGTTTTACCAAATGTCAGATGGTATACCGCCAGACTCATACATTCTACACACCAACCCGAATAGTCGTTCTGTTGCCACTTCTCCCAGCTACGGGTAACAAACTTATTATTTATTGTCTCGTTTGTTGTATAGACATCAATAATCGGAAATACATCATGTCTAAAAAACGGCGGTTGGAAGTTTATCATCAATAGTTAATTGTGCGGTAGTGGATTTCTTTCACTATGTGTGCGCAGTACGTTGCATTTATTTACGTCCTGGGTCAACTGCCAGAGCCTGCACCATTCGCTAATTCTCTGGGTGTCATTCTTCAAATCGATACTGTCTTCTGGCTTTGCTGCTTTTGTCATAGACAACCTCAGCATCTGCGAACAGTCTTAAAGAACTCCCTCCACTTTCTACTAGTCAGTAAAGACTGACAGTCCTATCATACTTCCTTGGCTACTCAGGAAATTACCTTCTGCATCTGTCGAATTTGTTCCGTTACGAGCGAAGTGCTGAGTTCTATCTGCGAGGAGGTCTTGGATCCAGTCGCAAATCTGCTCCGATGCTCGGCAAGTTCGTATTTCTTTTTCACTAAACGGCAGTGTCGGCCTGTGTCAAATGCCTTCCTGAAGTCAAGGAACACGGCATCAACCTGAGCGCCATTCTCCACGGCGCTGTGGACCTCATGGAGGACCAGGGCGAGATGAGTTTCGCGTGATCTCTGCTTGCGGGATCCATGTTGATATTTATAGATAAGATCTTGGTTCTCCAAAAACGTCATAATCCTTGAGCATAAAATATGTTCCATAATTCTACAACAGGCTGACGTCAATTACATAGACCTTGTGTAAGGACGTTTCTTGAAAAGGGGAAGCTCCTACACTTTTTTCCATTCGCCAGGTACCCTTCGTGGCTCCAGCGATTTACCATAAACTTGTTCTAGGAGGCGAGCAAGTCCTTTTGCATAATCTTTGTAGAATCTTATTGGTATCTCGTCTAGTCCTGATGCCTTTCCAGTGCTAAGCGATGGTAGTTGCTTTTTCATTCCGCGATCGGCGCGATATCTACCATTTCGACGTTCGTACGATGATTGACGGCGTCCGGAAAACCGAATCCAGTATTTCGACCTTCTCTCTGTTCTCTTCAGTTTCGGTGCCAGTATGGTCACTGAATGAATGAACACTGGATTTCGAGCCGTTTACTGATTTTACGCCGGACGCTATGGCCGAGCGGTTCTAGGCGCTTCAGCCCGGAACCGCGCTACTGCTACGGTCGCAGGTTCGAATCCTGCCTCGGGCATGGATGTGTGTAGTGTCCTTAAGTTTAAGTAGTTCTAAGTCTAGAGGACTAATGACCTCAGATGTTAGGTCCCATAGTGCTTACAAGGGAACCTCCCCATCGCACCCCCCTCAGATTTAGTTATAAGTTGGCACATTGGATAGGCCTTGAAAAACTGAACACAGATCAATCGAGAAAACAGGAAGAAGTTGTGTGGAACTATGAAAAAAATAAGCGAAACATACAAACTGAGTAGTTCATGTGCAAGATAGGCAACATTAAGGAAAGTTTGCGCGGAGGAGCGCCATGGTTAGCGTGAGCAGCTGTGGAACGAGAGGTCCTTGGTTCAAGTCTTCCCTCAAGTGAAACTTTTACTTTCTTTATTTTCGCAATGTTACGATCTGTCCGTTCGTTCATTGACGTCTGTGTTCACTGTAATAAGTTTAGTGTCTGTGTTTTGCAACCGCACCGCAAAACCGTGCGATTAGTAGAGAGGCATTCGAGAGGCACGTCCTTTCGTCTAATATTCGCACGGTTTTGCAGTACGGGCGCAAAAGACAGATACCAAACTTATTACAGTGAACACAGACGTCAATGAACGAACGGACAGATCATAACTTTGCGAAAATAAAGAAAGTAAAATTTTCACTCGAGGGAAGACTTGAACCAAGGACCTCTCGTTCCGCAGCTGCTCACGCTAACCACGGGACCACGACCCACCTAAGCTCATAACGTCATTGAAGTTGCATATCTTGCTATTCAGTTTGTATATTTCGATTATTTTTTTCATAGTTCCACACAACTTCTTCCTGTTTTCTCGATTGATCTGAGTTCAGTTTTTCAAGGCCTATCCACTATGCCAACTTATAACTAAATCTGAGGGGGGTGCGATGGGGAGGTTCCCTTGTTAGAGAGAGCCATTTGAACCATTTGAACTGATTTTACGTAAGCTTATAACCTCTTAGAGTTTTTAGTCAAATCGGTTGACAAAAGTTTACTTTCAAAGCAGTTGATCACTTTTCTCTTTGCTCTCCTTAACGCTCATTTTCGTTTCGATCAGCTTTTGTTTGTTAGCTGCGCTTTCACTTCTCTTGTATAAGTGATGAAGCGCTCTGTGTTTACCCAGCAGTTTTGTAAAGCGGCTATTAAACTACGGCGAATATTTTCTATCCCTTAAGACCGTGCCAAGAACATAGCGTGTAATTCTTACTCAACGATGTTTAACAATTTTGTCCATTTGTGTTCATCTTCGTCCTCATCCCTGAATATCTAATGTTGACTGCTTAGGCACTCCGCGAGCTAAGCAGAACTATATTCCTAACGATCTTAACAGTCCGTGTAAAACCGGTAGTCATAGTTGCTATCACAGCCTTATGCTCACTGGTACCCTCCTCTACATTAAATGATTCGATAAATTCAGGTCTGTTTGTTGCTAGGTGGTCTAACACGTTCCCTTAACGAGATGGTTATCTGCTCGAAGCAATTTGCGGACAAGTTATTCAGAATAATGTATGCATGTCTTTACATTCTGATAATAAATAACTAAATAATCAGAAACCAAACCATAATCATCTCATCGTAATAAAATTCTAATCAAATGTCGACTAACAATTAAAAAACTTACTCAAAGAAACACTAAATCAGTAATAATGAAACGATTAAAATTTTTTCACTGGATATAGATTTCTCGCAGCTGTCTTCTGAAACCCCTGAGATAGTTGTGAATAACCCTGTATTGTCACAGCTACGACAACTGAACTAGAAACGTAAAGATTTCAATTAATTCCCACATAACTGGGCTGCGTGTTGCACTGCTACATCAAAAATGTGTAGGTTGAGGTAATAAACAATGAGTGAGTGACAAAAGAAATCAGAAAAAAACTGCAGAGCCGTGTTCTGGAATTATGACATCGGAATAAAGGTTCTTACGAAACAGCAGAACGGCCTGATAATGAAGTTGTGATTTCAAAACGTCCATTGGCATAATAAAAGTGATATAAATACAGTAGATGGTTTTCATCAAATAGTTGAAAAGAAACGAAAAATGAGGGGTTGAAATGAAATATACTTCTTTCAGAACGTCTGTTAGAAAAATTTGCTGAACATATACAGTCTAACTTTAAAGTAAGTGATTGACTCAATGACTCTCCAGCACTTTCCTAGTGATAACCTGTTGACAGCGGCACTCTTGCGAAAACAAAGTGTTTTGATATTCCAGACGATTTACTGTTCTGGAACTGGTTAAGCCTTTTGGTGCGTGCATATTTCAAAATTTCCATCTGTTAAGCTTTAATTCTGTACGCAATTTAGAGGCATTTACCTCTGCTTTTACGAGAGCTGGACTCGTTTGTTTACAAGGCGCCGAACCATCATACACCAGCGCGAATTTTGATTACACCGAAGCGCCGCGTGTGTGCATCCATAAATACTCTGTAACGATCATGCAAATCTCCAAAATAAAACAAAACCAACTTCACAAATGGAGCTTTTTCTGCCTCAAACTGCAGTATTTTTGTTTTGATTATTCCAGTTTCCCAATTTATCGCTCTCTGGACTCGGAAGTTTCGTTTATATAACATTGGTTGTCCGTTCTGCCTACATCCTGAAAAGAAAGACAGTTAGTTGAGGAAAATAGACCACAACCATCTTCGGCTGGCCAAGACTGTATGACATCATTTTCGTACTTCAGCATTGCTTACAGTAATAGATCATTACATTACTTACCATTAGAGTTTCGTTTTATTCTTTGAAAACATCATCTGAGTAAACAATTTGTCTGATTTCCACTTAGATCAGACAATATCGCCTGTTTGGGCGAACTCCAGGTAGCCTCACAAAACGATTACATCGTTTTCAAGATAGAGAAACGTTGATCAGATCGACTTCGAAGTGACCGTCAAACACTGCCAAGGGAACTGTCCAATCCAGCATGTCTAAATTTACCCTGAATTCTTTTTTATGGGAAGAAAACACTGAAGGAATCACAATTCCAAAATTTTAGGTGCTAAGGCACACTACAAATATTTTAAAAAATGTTGAAATTTGCGAAATTCGTAGCTCGCCAAGTGGCTGGAGAAATGTACATCCTGGCGTAACAGTAGAAGATGGTACATGCGCAACACGGCACGTCGGTAAACAGATAACACTGCACAGCGCGATCGAAATTTGTGTAGCGAATTTCAGTTACCGTTGATAGTTTCTCTTACACAATTATTCACAGTTACCATTCGCTCGAATTTGTTATCTTAATTAATGTGCATCATAATTAGCAGTTGAATTTGTGCTATCGCCAAATGTTAACAAAGATGATTGTTGTGCTAACTAAAAAAAAACGATGATTTTTGTATTAATTAAAGTCCAGAACAAAAATAAAGTACCTTCCAAGCCCAAAGAAGACATGTAGAGTAGGAACTTCCCTTGAGAAAGAAATGGCTATAAAGTTTTTAACTAAGCAATTGAGGGAGAAAAAGTCGATTTCGTTTCATAAAATCTGAAAAAGAACTGTATACATGAAAGAAAGACTTACATGAAGAACAATATTTGGGCCGACATGAAACTCTCAAAAATGTGAAAGAAAAACTATTTGGAAAACTTTGAATTGCACACCGATATTGAAGGAGATTTACGAGACTGGGCCCTCTGAACTGCACCTGAGATTAATGTTACTGATTCTCAGGCGTCCTCGACCTGGTTAAACCTGTTCAGAAATTTATACCGAAAAGGAAGTCACAAAAATTGCGAAGTTTATCTCAAGTAAACGTGCAGAGGAGAGGTCATTAGTAAGTAAAACCACGTGGAAATTAATTGCTGATGTGAAGACAATCGTCTTATTATCCTCTAAACTGCTACGAGTAAAGCCAGGAACTCAGATTTCGTGCAAATCACACTTTATCATTTTGAGCGGAAGAAAGGCGAAGTCCTTGTGCAGTTGATGGATACAGTGACACATTTGTATATAACAATGCGAATCATAAGTTTCAGCGAATTACTGTTTCTGCAGCTTTATATCTATCTTCAGGAAGATCAATGCAAATAAATATAAAAACTGGAAAGAAAGGACTGTTCACTCCCAAGAATCTTGTAACTGACGTTGCGAAATCCTGAAAAATCGAACAGAATAATTTTCAAAAAAAAAAAAATGGCTCTGAGCACTATGGGACTCATCTGCTGAGGTCATTAGTCCCCTAGAACTTAGAACTAGTTAAACCTAACTAACCTAAGGACATCACAAACATCCATGCCCGAGGCAGGATTCGAACCTGCGACCGTAGCGGTCTTGCGGTTCCAGACTGCAGCGCCTTTAACCGCACGGCCACTTCGGCCGGCCAATAATTTTCATTGTTACGTCCGAAACGTCTTCTTACTATTTGCCGAAAATCATTAATTGGTTTCATGTAAACGTAGGCTTCCGCAGCCATTGTCACAGTCAATAAAATTTTTCAGAGTTTGTGACGCCATTGTCAATATGCAAAACTACCGACGTTTCAGTCAGTATTGCAAGTGCCTTCTTCACGCTGTTTTTGTTCTCTGCTGAATGAGAAAACTTTGTTTCTTATATATCTGCAGACGTGGCTGTTACCTAATTGGTTTTGTTGCACTTTTGGTCTGGACATTTTGTTTGGATTCCACCTGGAAATAACAGCGTGACTCGGCCTCTAGATAAAAATATTTTTAACAATCTACGAGTAAAACATTTTTCAGAAAATTTTTGGGCAAAATAATTTGATTTAGCTCTCTGTCATTTCAAGTTTATGACACGTTTACTTCACGTTTATTAATAGATCTGTTCAGTTTCATTCATTTCTGTACTGTGAATTTACATCAGCACGTTTTGATCAAGTATGCCCGGTATGCAGTAAAATACGCAGAATAACAGCACTAATCATTTTGTACTCTATTCCAGTTCTGTGTAAATAAAACTAATAATTTCTGTGAAACAGCTGAATGCATTAATTTTTCATTTAAAAGATGTGCCTGAGGTAAGGAAAATGTTTGTTTTTCTCATTCAATAGACACTTCACATTTTTGTGACGACTACAGGGAATAAACAACGAACTGTTTCATTGTTAACAAAATATACATTACACAAAAACATCATAAGAACTGCGCTACAGAAATTGTTTAAAACATTTCATGTCAATAAATTAAAGTCCCCATTGGTAAAAAAAAGTCGTCTGTAATGTAACATTATACACTGCCTTGACCTTCTTCCCCCGCTAGTCATTTGTGTAACAATTATATTTGCAACAGTTTAGTTGTCGATATGAACCGGAAGTTATTAAAAAAAATTAATGGTTTGTGACATTTTTGGCGTGGTTCAAATGTTTAAAATTCGAATGTGTCCACTTTGGACTTCGCGCTATGCGGCGCTAGGTCCTCTTGTCACCGCTATGTCTGCTTATTTGCCGATTCGGCGCTATGCAGGAAGGACTGTAAAAACCACTGTTATAAGCGGTTCTTTGTACAGCAAAAATACTTGCAGTACACCTTAGCAGCTAAAATGTTTTGAATGCATTTATTCCGATGTATTCACACTGTGTGAAAAATTTCAGGGCAGTTTCTACATAAGAGATTGGACCATTCTCTTGTCAGAAACAGATTTTCATTAACATGTGTAATTCCTCTTAAGGGTGTCTTTTTAATAATTTTTCAATGTGCTGCATCAGTTTGTAATAGTACTTGAATTACGCAACCACTACGGCATCTCATCTGAACCTCTCGATACCAGTAATATTCTACTGCATTTCTTTAAAGTACTTAACATATTTCTGAGACAACATTCAGATTTGATTTCACTTTTGATGCATCGATATGTTTATATTGCAATGATATTATTCTTATGTGTATTCTTTCTTTTGTCACTATGATCTTTGACGTACTTGTAACTCTGACTTTTGGGCGCGTAAGCGTTTGTTAGTTAGTTGTTAAGTTGTTTGAAAGTCGGACCTTGAGAAAGTCAAGTGTTGGACGTCATGTTGGAAACACGCTTAACGTAGTCAGCTTATAAAATGTGAAGTTTGACAGTGACTGTGAGGAAGATGTTTTCAAGTATGTTTTGTATTGTGAAGTGATGTTTGTGTGCCACGTGATATTGCAATAAAAGCAATTAAAAGGGAGTGTAGCTTAAATTCGGAGTGCTGATTGCTTTTCTTTACATCGCCATTGTCCAGCAAAAGTGTAATCTTTAAGGATGGTTTGCGAAACGCATCTACATAACTTTTGAATATAGCAGGATAAAACCTAGGCCTCTTTGCATCCGAGCTTGGAATCATAACCACCTAGATTTTCAACGATTGAGCCATGATTTTCCGACGAGACCAGCGTGGGAAACACAAAAAGATGAGTGCCTAGTTTTTTGATTATTACATGAAATGACTTTATTAACTGTGCTCTAACGACACCTACCACATAATATGACTCTTGTTGCCCGAAAATGCAGTATTTAGCAGCGTGAGCAACACCACAATCGTTATTAAAATTTTGACCTTTGTTGTGGTAGGGTTGTTAGAAGTTCTGCCTCAACAGAGTTCGCACACAAATCGTTTTAAACCAAATCTCTTGAAAGGCACAAGTGTGTACTGTGCTTTTCACTTGCATGGATGGGAACTCGCTCATCGCTAGGAGCGGAGACGATACACTGTAATATTGCAAAACATATAGGAATACCGCTCAACAGATATTGGGTGAACTTCTAGTCCAAAGAGCGCACTAGAAACAAAAAATCTCGTAATAAAACTGGACTGATCACAGTGGGACTGTGTAATACGACATCCCTTTTTGGGATCCTGTATCCTCTCCCGGTGTCATCACATATGCGTAATATCGGTTTACACCAATTTAAACTGCTGCTTTGATTTTGTCTTTTCTGGTTACCTAGATTCGAATACACCGAAGTTATTTTTTGATAATTTGTACTAAGCTTTTGTTTTGAAGCTGTTTACGCTGAGCCTCACCAGTATACAGAATGAAGGAAACATTTTGGATTAAAAGCTAACGTACCATCACAATCTGTACATAATACAAACTTGAGGCACATGGTAGGAATAATGTTGCTATGGTATTTATGGAGAAATTAAAGTCCCGATATTTCTAGTCATCTAAGGCAGTTATTTTTATGTTTTAAAGCTAAAAAAAATGTTTGTATCCCTAATAGAAATATGACATGATGATTTTTCAGTCAGCACCAAATATGCTCATGTTCCAATTGGTGGTAATTACCAGAACTGTAATTACGGCTATACGGAAACGTAAAATTTTATTTGTACAAAGTTTAATTAATTAAATCTAGGCCTTTCCTTCAATAAAATTAATCGCTTTGTTCGCCTGTAAATGATAGGATGATCGTTCTTTAAGTAAGTAAACTGATATATGCAAATTAACGAAATATATTCTTGCAATGATAAAACATGTATTTTATAGTCTTAATAGAAACAGATTCTTTCTTTTGTATGAAATTACTCGATTTTATTTCATGTAAATTTCTATGTAATTTGGGAAGATGTACGTAAAAATTTTAATTTTGTAAATCTAAAAACTTAATTTGTACAATGACAGTAATTGTTTAAAATCACATAAATAGAGGTGATTTGTACGCTGCCATACGTCTGTCTGAGGTAAGTTTTACGTCAGTCATGAGACAGTGGTAAGTCAATTTTACGCGTGTAGATCGCTGCCGAACATCTAGCGCGCGAAATAAAACTCTTCATGAACAAGAAATACTGGAAGTTCTTTTAACCATTGCATGAGTCCCGTGTGGCGACATCAAGATGAACCCACGGCATCATCAAGAAGCAGCACGCCTCATTACACAAGATACGTATTATGTATTTGGCGGAGGATAGCCGTAATACGACGTGGTATTCTGTTTTCCTCGTGTTAAGCAACGACACAACTCCCAAACTTCGCCAAACAAAAACATTTACAGCTGTCATCGTGAAACCATCCGAACTCCTGAAATTGTGCTATGATAGTGTTCTGCAGAGTACAGCAGTCCTGTTTGGTATAATTCAGCACATGCCAAACGCGTAAATTCAACTTTTAACGACCACTGTAGAATTGTAACAGGTCGTTTGGAGTCCAGTCGATTGGCTTTCCTATCTGGGAGGAACATCACCAGACCTCGCGGTCTAGTGCTAAATCGCGTGTCTGGAAAGTGAAAGTTTCGCGCTATCGAATCCCGGTCGGTCCACGTATATTTCAGTCTGCCTTCATCTGTCAGTGCAGTGAGGATTTACCACGAACAACAAGTGGTTCGGATTCCACTTTAAACTGTACGTGCGCTATCGCCGGCAATATTTCTGGGGTACGTTAAGTCGCCGAAGTCGCGTCCAATTGGAAGACTTGCATGCAGCCACGTCAAATTCTTATTATAGTAGGAACAGCATCACATCCCATTCGAACAGAAACTGCTGCGAGCAAGGACAGAAAGAAACTGGAATAGTAAAGAGACCATCCACAGTTGGGGTGAAAACAGCGTCCGCAAGGACTGACATCAGGGAACTTAGAAACGCCTTTGAAAAAGACAGGATGCAGCTATTGTAGGGCTGAGAGCAGACTTCTCCTAAAATTATAGTTTGTAAAACGTTACATCCCGACCATAATGAGAAGTGTAAGACTTGTATAGCCCTGAATAGGTTGAAGAGTCGGCAGGTCGATGGCCAATCTTACGATATTCGATTTAACTTATAGCGTTTCATTTAAATCGCAAGCTAAAATTTGCTACAAGATTAATTTTTCTTTTTTGTGTGCGCGATGCATAAGTGTAAGGTCTTTGAATAACAACATGTATTTTTTACTTAAAAGCCTGAGAGCCTAGCGATACGCAGTTTATCTTGTTTTGTCAAAATTGTTTTTCATTTGTCACTTCCTTACTCATCTTCCTCTGTCCGATCGTTGTAGAGGCAAAATTTAAGTTATTTGTACTATTGCTTACGAAATAACAACTTGAGAATTAAATACTTAACCGTGTTTTATTTCTCAAGATCAGATGAGATTCATTAGTGCACATGTGTATGTATGCGCACGCGCGCGCGCGCGCGCGCGCGCGCGTGTGTGTGTGTGTGTGTGTGTGTTTTATCATCTACAGCATAATATGATGCGTTTCGAGAATTCGTTCTCATTATCAGGAGGAAATATTTACGTAGGTAATTTTTGTGGGTTTGTATGTGTAGGGAACTGTAAGTGGAAAATATCTGTAGAGGAAGACGGAGACTGGAATGCATGCAGAAAATAATTGATGAAGTAGGTTGCAAGTGCCACTATGAAGATGAAGAGGTTGGCACAGGAGAGGAAATCGTGACTGGCTGCTTCAAACCAGTCAGGAGGCCGATGACTCAAAAGAAAAAAAGAAAAAAAGAAGAAAAACCTTTGTTGTTCTGCCTTTTTTGCCATTCAGTTGTGTTTGACGTTTACTGCAATCTTCTGTATGACTTTCCGAAACATCACATAAAATACTTATGTAAATATTTTTGTTCTTGATCATGATAACAAATTCTCGCAAATGTATCATCCAAATCGTGAACAAATGCTCATCTGGTCCAATGTACCGTTATTTAAATCGTGAATGCTGATTTTGCTAATGACCCTTTCATGGTTACTCCATCTTGCAATACAGTACTCGACTCCCACTGTGGACTATTTTACGTATTACTCCAAAAACGTGTGAATCAGTATATAAATCACCCAAGGAGAAGTTTACGAAGGTAAGATAGATAATATAAAGGACCAAAAAAAAATCATTTCATTCACTTATGTACATTTTGAACAGACTTGGCTTTTCACATCTCCATCTCCTTCCACATCTTTTGTTTTTATACGTAGGCTGAACATCATCCACAGTGCGGTCACTTCGAATGTAGCTGATTGCTGCAACTATTTCTTTGTAAGAGTTCAACCGCTTATTACCATTTTCGCACTCAACGTGGTTCGTGTTATGAAGGACTTCGTATTCTTCATGTTTTGCAATGATCACTGTGGTGAAAGTCACACATGAAGTATACTTCGTCACTTTATTGCTTCAATGCATTAAACCAAGCAAAGAGCCATGTATACAATGACGAACGTTGGTCGAAGTTAGGCCCTCGCTTTAACTTTTACCAAAGACCTTTCCTACAAGCTTCCCTACTACAGTGTTATAGATTTTACCAAAGACCTCTGAGAAGTATTTGTCGTTGGTGCCGTACACCACACTGTTGACGTCACACGGACGTGCGCTCTGGCCAGTAATTACCGTTGGCCGCGCTTCGGGCTCGTGGCGAGTAATTTCAGCTCTCCTTCTGCCCTCACAGCCAGCCTTTCCTCTTCGCACGACAGAAGCAGCCAGTCTCAGGCCATTTGTTGTACCACTCAAGGAATTTTTTCTCTGTTGAATCTATTATCTGATATTCGGTACGAAATCATCAGTGAAACGTTCTAAACTGACTCAGATTTAGTGGATTTAAGAACACAGAACGCAACCATCGCTTCGTTATACATCACGTAGTTTTCGCACAATCGTTTTCTGCAACTCTGCAGGTACTTGTGAATAACCCTCTGCAATGGTCGCATTAAACTCTTCTGCACTTTCAGTCACCGGCATAACTTCCGCACTGATCAACCAGAACATTATAACCACCTACGCAATAACCGGTGCGTCCACCTTTGGCACGGATAACAGCGGCGGTGCGTCGAGACGTGGAGGCAGTGAGGCCTTGGTAAGTCGCTGGAGGGAGTTGGAACCACATCTGCACACAAAAGTGCAAATTAGGTGTAATTTCCGTAAATTCTAGGGAGGGGGAGCGATGGACTCTGACGCCACATTCAATCACATCTGGCGATTTGGGGGACCAGCAAAACAACTGGAACTCGCCACTGTGTTCCTCGAACCACTCCATCACACTCCTGACATTGTGACACGGCGCATTATCTTGTTGAAAAATGCCGCGGCCGTCGGGAAACATGATCGTCATGATGGGGTGTATGTAGTCTGCAAGAAGTTACGACACTCCTTGGCCGACATGGAGCTTTGCACGACTTCACTGGACCCATGAATGTCCACGTGAATGTTCGCCAGAGCATAATGGAGTCGCCGCCAACTTGTCTCCATCCCGTCTAATTGCTTAGCTGAGTAGCTCCCATGCGGCGGGCCCGAGTTCGATTCCCTGCCGGGTTGGAGATTTTCCGCTTGTGGACTGGGTGTTGTTTTGTCCTCATCCTCATCACTGACACACAAGTTGCCCAATGTGGCGTCGACTGAAGTAAGACTTGCACTCGCCGGCTGAACTTCCCCGAGTGGGGCCTGACGGCCAACAATGGCACACGCTCATTTAATTTTGTATCCTTTCCGCAGTATAAGTCTCAAGGAGCTGTTCCCCTGGAAGACGACAGATTCGCGCCCTCCCATCGCCATGTTGAAGAAGGTATCGGGATTCATCAGACCATTGCAACTCTTTGTCACTGCGCCAACGGCCTGTGCCGATGGTCACGTGCCCATTTTAGCCTTAGTTGACGACGTCGTGCTGTGAACGTTGGCACATGATTGGGTCGTCAGCTGCAGAGGCCCATCATTAGGAGTGTTCGGTGCACTGTGTATTCAGACACACTTGTACTCTGCCCAGCATTACAGTCTGATGTTAGGTCCACCACAGTTCGCCCCCTGTTCTGTTTCACAAGTCTGTCCAACATCACGTCGTCTGGACGTGGTTTCAACTTGGTTTTGCTGAAGACACTCACCACAACACTCATCGAACAGCGGACAGGTCGTGCATTTTCGCAATGCTCGTAGCGAGCCTCTGGGCCATCACCGTCTGCCCTTGGACAAGGTCAGACAGATCGCGCCCCTTCCCCATTGAAGATACTAGACGCTCACTGATACTACATGCACCGTGCGTGTGTCTGACTAGCAGTCGTTCTTCTCCAGGTGAAGCTGCTATCGCCTGGACGGATTATATCGATAGCAGGTCGGTGACCACAACGTTCTGGGTGATCAGTGTACCTCGTTTCCCACGTGCTGCCTAGTGTACTGTGAGGCTACAGCAATAAATTAATCTCGAGGACATTGGTGAGTAAGGCGATGCAGAACGTCTCTTCTATAGCGCCTCAAATCAAAGTTTTCCGCGGTACACTCGTTTTGACGAAACGATCCTGTGACGCAGCGTGCAGACTCTTCTTTCGACACTCTCCAACATTTCCACAAAAGTTTCTTTGTGAGGATGCCATAACGACGACCGATTAGGAAGATTTTGCGGGGTAAATTACTGATGTACACTGCATTAGCCGTGCCCACGGCTGGATTTCCTCGTATAAAGAAACTTTCCTTCTTCTGCACTTCAAATATTAGGTTCAAATGGCTCTAAGCACTATGGCACTTAACATCTGAGGTCATCAGTCCCCAAGAACTACTTAAACCTAACTAACCTGAGGACATCACGCACATCCATGCTCGAGGCAGGATTCGAACCTCCGACAGTAGCAGCAGCGCGGTTCCGGACTGAAGCGCCTATAACCACTCGGCCACAGCCAAATATTAGCCCAACGCCTATTACTTCCTTGGCCTTTCCATTCTCCTTCGGCCTACTGGATTATAACTACTCAGTTTGTAAGGTAGTCTTCCACTATTTTAGAATATAAATATTCTTGATTGCGAAATTATTTAATATCAATGACACATTTCACTCTTTCGGAGCCTCGTCAGATTGTTTATATAAACAAGACACCAATCAATTAGTCAGAAACAGCTTGCTCGTGGGATTATTCGATTTGGCATCCATCGTAAACCCACGACTAGCGATTCTATAATCAATGCTTCCTCCTGTAGAGTTTTATCAGATTTGTGATGAATGGAATTAGTGAGCTACCATTCAGCGAATCCTCCGTAGAAAAAGAGTCAACGAATTTGAAAATCATCGCTGCAAATAATTCCTAAAGTCCTGCAACTGTCAATACGCTATGTAAAGGTAAAACATCAGTAGCTGAGCACTGAGGTCTCCCCGTCTCGCTGTTTCTGAGGTCCACATTTGTGCACATCCCGTTAATGGGGAATCTCTCTTATGATTTCGGTAAGCTTTTTAGTAACCAAGTTTGCGTGTTGTTTTCACTACTGTCAATAAATCTCAGGATAATTACATTCACAATGAACGCGCCCATAAGGATAACAACGCAGGCTCGGACGTATACAAATTGGAGTGTAGCGATTGTGAAATGTCATGTACAGGTCAGACTGGCGGCATGTTTAAGACCAGGTTCAGCGAGAACAATCTAAGAGGGGCCAGGTTAAACACAATATTGCGTTTGCTGAACCAGTCTTCCACACTAGAAAACTTGAAAATGCAACACATTCGCCGCCGGGCTGGCCGAGCGGTTCTAGGCACTACAGTCTGGAACCGCGCGACCGCTACGGTCGCTGGTTCGAATCCTGCCTCATCCATGTGTGTGATGTCCTTAGGTTAGTTAGGTTTAATTAGTTCTAAGTTCTAGGGGACTGATGACCTCAGAAGTTAAGTCCCATAGTGCTCAGAGCCATTTTGTGCAACACATTCCTCAGAAGGAGAAAAAGTTGAATCTAGCCGAGGAGTTGGAAATGGTTAAACATCCCTATGTCGTTACAGACAAGTTGCTGAACGATTAACTGATCAGCATAATCCACGTATATTATGATAGTCACTTGCCGACTCATTACCAAATGTGCCGGCCGGTGTGGCCGTGCGTTTAAAGGCGCTTCAGTTTGGAACCGCGTGACCGCTACGGTCGCAGGTTCGAATCCTGCCTCGGGAATGGATGAGTGTGATGTCCTTAGGTTAGTTAGGTTTAATTAGTTCTAAGTTCTAGGCGACTGATGACCTCAGGAGTTAAGTCGCATAGTGCTCAGAGCCACTTGAACTTACAGTGTTTGGGAAGTCGCTACCGTGATACCATTTTATTTTGTCGACAGCCTAATTTTAACTTCTTTGTTTTGTTGTGTATGGAGTTAGCAGAGTTATACTTCAAAGGGGGGCTTATTAATGACCGTATTTTATCGCAGGTGACGTTACCTTTTTTATGTTATGTAACTTACATTTTTATTCGGATGACTAGAAGTAGTTCTTTGTCAGTGGTTTTCAAAGCTTACGACTTCCCTTGTTCCTGATCCCTTCCTATTTGGGTTGTTGGTTTTGTATACATACGCTGTGCAGGCAATCTAAAATTTAACTATTTTAATCCGTATGGCAGTTTTAATATATTTTGACTTGCTATTTGATATCACTTTACCTAATTATTCTTTTTTGTACAAGGACACCCTAATGCACTTTTGGTTTCATGTAGTTGCAGTGGTCTGCTTAATGTATCTTAGTTTGTTAGGTTTACGTTGTGTTTGTATTTCGCAGATGTGTCTTACGCCGGTAATGCGCGTCATCTGGGCATCCCTTGCCACATTAAACGCAGTGCTTGCGTCTTGGTCTGTCACAGTAATATCTGTGTGCAAGCAGAACGACACTGCGCTGCGTGCTGCCCATACCGCGTTTATTTTGTAAACGTGGCCCTGTTTTGTACTACTATGGTGGGGGTCTGCTAGTGTGTTACAGGTAACACGTGAAAGCTGGTGAAATTTTCTCCCTTTCTGTATCTTCTAGTTGATATACTGGCGGTTTTCTTTTAGCTAGGTCCATCTTGTATTTTATGTTTTCATTTCGGATGGGTTACATATCTAGTTACTGTTGGGTGCATTGTCAATTTTACATAGATTGATGACCGATGTGTTTTATATCTAACTAGTTTTACGTAACTTTCTATTACTTTCAGTTCATTTTACCTGCTTAATCGTGCAAGACTTTCTCTATTTTTTTATTAATTGATTGGTTTCTTGCTTTTATAGACAATCTGGCGTTGCTACAAAAGAGTGAAACGCGTCATTGGTATTAAATAATTTCGTAGCCACTGGTGTTTATATTCCGAAATAATTCAAAACTGGTTGCTGTAGCATCCTGCCACAATGAAATGGAATAATTTTTAATCTGACACTGTTCATTCTGTCGAGATGTTTCCTCCATTTTTTCCTGTTGTCTTCAGTTTCGTTCCTTACGTTAAATGTTTAATTCTTACCTAATGTCACATGTTCTGTCTACTCTGGTACAGTCTTTCACAGCCCTAAGAAGTCCCATTGCAGCAGGCAGGACCTTATTCATCGTTTGTAAGTGATTCACGACTCACTTCGGAAAAGTAGTCTGGGGACAGCCATTACTTTATGAAACATCATTTATGTTATTTTTTTGCATCTTTTAAATACCAGTACATTATTATACACATGTTCACAAATGTTTTTGTGACAGTTGTATGTGATAACCCATCCCAGATAATGAAAATTGTTAAATAAAACGTTCTCGGTTTTCCAGCCGCGTCAGTTCAAATAAAATCCTCGAGCTTTCGATGGCCATCTCCGCCATCGTCTTCAGGAGTTCACCGACTGCCGGGGCTGTTACGGTTTCTCGCTTATATAGACACGATGACATCATCAGCAGGCAATCAGATCGATCCAATGTGGCGCGCGCGTAAGTCGACCCGGGCAGCTCGTGGCAGCACCGGTGACGTCAGGTGGCGCCAGGAGGAGGCGCCACGTTTGAAACTGCCGCTCCCGCGTCGTGCATCTGTCTCTGCTTTCTTTCGATGTCCAACGCCCGTTCACATGCCCTGCTGACTGTGTATCCCTGGTCTATGTTGAAATTGTTTCTGTTTAAGCGAATCTCGGCCGCTTCCTTTATAACAGAGTCCCAATATGTAGAAGCATGAGACAGCACTTTTGTATTTTCGAACTGTATCTTATGACCGTTTTCTAGGCAATACTCTGCTATGGCCGACTTGTCAAGCTCCCTTTGTTTTAGATGAAAATTGTTGACTTTAACTAACTGCTGACTTTTAGTACGGTATTTTTTATCCCATGAGGCCCCGTCCTATAAAAACCACTGTTTAATTTTTTGTGGATATAGCCATCTGACGGTCTTGGGATATTTTACATGGAAAGTAAATTCGTTTCTGCAGGTCATGTTAATTTTGTAGCTGTTCTCATTTCTGCTACATCTCATTACTTTCGTCTTTCTTCGATGGTTCAAATGGCTCTGAGCACTATGGGTCTTAACATCTGAGGTCATCAGTTCCCTAGAACTTAGAACTACACTCCTGGAAATGGAAAAAAGAACACATTGACACCGGTGCGTTAGACCCACCATACTTGCTCCGGACACTGCGAGAGGGCTGTACAAGCAATGATCACACGCACGGCACAGCGGACACACCAGGAACCGCGGTGTTGGCCGTCGAATGGCGCTAGCTGCGCAGCATTTGTGCACCGCCGCCGTCAGTGTCAGCCAGTTTGCCGTGGCATACGGAGCTCCATCGCAGTCTTTAACACTGGTAGCATGCCGCGACAGCGTGGACGTGAACCGGATGTGCAGTTGACGGACTTTGAGCGAGGGCGTATAGTGGGCATGCGGGAGGCCGGGTGGACGTACCGCCGAATTGCTCAACACGTGGGGCGTGAGGTCTCCACAGTACATCGATGTTGTCGCCAGTGGTCGGCGGAAGGTGCACGTGCCCGTCGACCTGGGACCGGACCGCAGCGACGCACGGATGCACGCCAAGACCGTAGGATCCTACGCAGTGCCGTAGGGGACCGCACCGCCACTTCCCAGCAAATTAGGGACACTGTTGCTCCTGGGATATCGGCGAGGACCATTCGCAACCGTCCCCATGAAGCTGGGCTACGGTCCCGCACACCGTTAGGCCATCTTCCGCTCACGCCCCAACATCGTGCAGCCCGCCTCCAGTGGTGTCGCGACAGGCGTGAATGGAGGGACGAATGGAGACGTGTCGTCTTCAGCGATGAGACTCGCTTCTGCCTTGGTGCCAATGATGGTCGTATGCGTGTTTGGCGCCGTGCAGGTGAGCGCCACAATCAGGACTGCATACGACCGAGGCACACAGGGCCAACACCCGGCATCATGGTGTGGGGAGCGGTCTCCTACACTGGCCGTACACCACTGGTGATCGTCGAGGGTACACTGAATAGTGCACGGTACATCCAAACCGTCATCGAACCCATCATTCTACTATTCCTAGACCGGCAAGGGAACTTGCTGTTCCAACAGGACAATGCACTTCCGCATGTATCCCGTGCCACCCAACGTGCTCTAGAAGGTGTAAGTCAACTACCCTGGCCAGCAAGATCTCCGGATCTGTCCCCCATTGAGCATGTTTGGGACTGGATGAAGCGTCGTCTCACGCGGTCTGCACGTCCAGCACGAACGCTGGTCCAACTGAGGCGCCAGGTGGAAATGGCATGGCAAGCCGTTCCACAGGACTACATCCAGCATCTCTACGATCGTCTCCATGGGAGAATAGCAGCCTGCATTGCTGCGAAAGGTGGATATACACTGTACTAGTGCCGACATTGTGCATGCTCTGTTGCCTGTGTCTATGTGCCTGTGGTTCTGTCAGTGTGATCATGTGATGTATCTGACCCCAGGAATGTGTCAATAAAGTTTCCCCTTCCTGGGACAATGAATTCACGGTGTTCTTATTTCAATTTCCAGGAGTGTACTTAAACCTATCCTAAGGACATCACACACAGCCATGCCCGAGGCAGGATTCGAACCTGCGACCATAGCAGCAGCGTGGTTGCGGACTGAAGCGCCTAGAACCGCTCGGCCACAGCGGCCGGCAGCTCTCAATCCATATTCTGTACCCATTAGACTGCTCATTCCATTCAGCAGATCGTCTAATTGTTATTCACTTTCATTCAGGATAGCAATATCATCAGCGACTAGTATCATTGGTACCCTTTCACCGTGAATGTTACTCGCACTCCTGAAACTGTCTTTTGCCTCTTCGATGTACGGGATGAACAGTAGGGGCGAAAGAGTACATCCCTACCTTACATCCCTTTTAATCTGAGCGCATCGTTCTTGGCCGTCTAGTCTTATTATTCCCCCTTTGCACTTGTACATATTGTTTACTACCCGTCTCTAAATTACTAAATTACTGTGACATTTTCTTTGTATAAAACATGATTCAGAGCAATCTGTGTACTTACGAGAAGCGTTCAGTAACTAATGCAACACATCTTTTTCTGGAAGGAGTTTGGCTCTATTTAGGATTCCAGTACACCACATTATTCTTCACTTTTCTGTACATCCTTTTTTTTCAACATAATGTCCATTCAGTGTGACGGCGTTACGCTATCTTACCGGGAGGACCTGGATGACCACATGGTAAACCACGTCGAAGACAACGTCTTGCTGCATCAACCTCTGCCACTCCCCCCCCCCCCCCTCCCCCCCGTTATTATTACTGCTTCTCATGTTCTGCATCCTTCATTGTGCCAAACAGATGGAAGGTACGTGATCCGGGGTGCAGGATGGATGAGGACGAACAGTGCAAAGCCGTTTAGTGAGTTGCTCTCGGAAGGGCGCACTTGCGCGAGGCACTGCGTTATCACGCAGAAGATCTTTTCTTCACTGTCACACAGCACAATACACCTCAGCGTTGGTCATTGCACCATGAGGGAGAACGTCAAACAGAGCAACCCCTTCAGAGTCCCAGAAGGCCGTCGCGGTCGAGTTTGCGGCTTTGAGCTTTTTCTTCAGAGGAGAATTGGTGTGGCGCCACTCCATGGATTGCTGGTACGTTTCCGATTCGAAGTGGTGAACCCATATTTCATCGCCTGTGACGATCTTCGACAAAAAATTGTCACGGTCAGCTCCGTAACGCGTGCGTTATTCCGCACAGATGGTCCTTCGCTATTCTGTGTGGTCTTCTGTTAGGCGTCGAGAAATCCAGCGGGCACACATTTTGGAGTACCCCAATTGGTGGACGAGTGTGTCAGAACTACGAACAGAGGCGTTAAGCTGAACAGCGAGGTGTTTCATTGTGATCCGTCGATCACCTGGAGTGTGAGTTTCCTCACGTTCCAACATTAAAGGAGTCATATCTGTGTGCGGCCGGCCGGTACGCTGGAGATGCAAACAGGTTTGAGCCACCTTGTTCCAATGATGACAGACGCCTAGCCCAACGATTCATCGTACTTTTGGTCACTGCAAAGCCTTCTGAAAGTACCTTTGAATATCTGCGACGCTGCGGTTTACCGCCAAGACAAACAGTGACATTTCTCTTCTTAGAACGCAGCTTTATTACAGACGCCATTTTTAAGACTACCAGTAGGATCTTCATGACGCTGTAGAAGCTCATGTCCGAATATGCTACGATGTCTCACAACAAATTCTGCGATATACCGGGTGATCAAAAAGTCAGTATAAATTTGAAAACTTAATTTTTACCTCTCCATCTACATTATTCCGTGGCTTATTGACACACATGCTTGGAATGACACGGGGTTTTATTAGAACCAAAATGCAGGATGGAGCTCCATCCCATATTGCTAGACGCGTGAAAGATCTCTTGCGCGCGTCGTTTGATGATGATAGTGTGCTCAGCCGCCACTTTCGTCATGCTTGGCCTCCCAGGTCCCCAGACCTCAAAAAAATGGTTCAAATGGCTCTGAGCACTATGGGACTCAACATCTGAGGTCATCAGTCCCATAAAACTTAGAACTACTTAAACCTAACTAACCTAAGGACATCACACACATCCATGCACGAGGCAGGATTCGAACCTGCGACCGTAGCAGTCACGCGGTTCCGGACTGAAGTTCCTAGAACCGCACAGCCACCGCGGACGGCCCCAGACCTCAGTCCGTGCGATTATTGGCTTTGGGGTTACCTGAAGTCGCAAGTGTATCGTGATCGACCGACATATCTAGGGATGCTGAAAGACAACATCCGACGCCAATGCCTCACCATAACTCCGGACATGCTTTACAGTGCTGTTCACAACGTTATTCGTCGACTACAGCTATTGTTGAGGATTGATGGTGGACATCTTGAGCATTTCCTGTAAAGAACATCATCTTTGCTCTGTCTTAATTTGTTATGCTAATTATTGCTATTCTGATCAGATGAAGCGCCATCTATCGGACATTTTTTGTACTTTTGGTTCTAATAAAACCCCATGTCATTCCAAGCATGTGTGTCAATTTGTACCTCTCAATCTACATTATTCCGTGATTTATTCAGCTTTCAAATTTATACTGACTTTTTGATCACCCAGTATGTGTGCGTGGTGTCTGCTCCTTCGGACATACATGAATTGTAAATTGAAGGTGGAGAGGGGGAAAAAGGAAAAGAAAGGGAGAGGTTCACTGTTGTCAGCTGCATCGGGACGTCACACGGAATCAGCGGCGACGAGTGAAAATGTATAGTGGAGCAGGATTCGAACCGGGGATCTCCTGCATGGTAGGCAGACAGTGTTAGCCATGTTCTTTTGGACATGTCCGAAAGAACAGACACCACGCATTCACATAACTGATGTGCCTAGTGGACAATGGGTCCACCTTCTTCAGTACCGATGCACAAATATGTCTCACCTCATGTGGCGGTCTGTAGCGGAGATGGAGGAACTGGACAGGGCTGCGGATAGGTGGTGCTCCATGGATCGGCGGTGAAGCGTACTGTCCTCGCAGTTGCGATAACGCTGTGTCACGAATGACGCAGTGGCTGCCGCAACTCCCTAGTGAGGTAGTACGGTCGGGCGACGACGCAAGAGCGATTTTGCATTGGATTAATTTGTGTGGTGTGGCTACGGGAATTCGTATGAACCTGACAAAGTCGGGAGCGATGAACATCGGGAGAAAACTCTGGATGGGAAGTGTAGGACCATTACAGCCAACAGACAGGATGAAAAGGTTGGGAATTGTCTACACTACAGACGTTGGACGCTCGTCGGCACTAAGCTACAGACGTCCTCTGCAAACAATTCGTGAGAGTGTTAAAAGTCACAGGCTCTCAACATGATACAATGGGTCACCTTTGCCAACACTTATCTAGCTTCACGCATCCCCCACCTGGTCCAAATTCTTCCTATGCCGGTGGTGTTGGTGGGCCGAATCCTGGCGGCGTTAGGATATTTTGTGAGCACAGGACTACTTTTTAAGGCCGGGTATGAACCACTCACCCTGCCTCAAGGTCGTGGAGGCCTTGGGCTAGTCCATGTCCGCGACCGAGCAGTGGCTATTTACGTAAGCACGATGATAAAGATGTGGACACATGGACACGACACCAGACAAGGCTGCCGGGCACCTTGATAGGCGAACTAGCTCCACCTTCTCGTCTGGCACCGGTACCGGTGGCTCGCATCTCACCATCGCTTGCCCACATACGAATCTTTTTTGTGGAACACAGATATCTACATATGGAACTACCGACTACCAGGACGGAAACCGCACATGATATAGATAGCACATTCACTCGAGGACAACCAGGTAATGCCGTAGAGAGGCGACAACCAACAGCGACATGGTCAGTGATATGGCGTACAGTGCACCATCTACATCTTGATACGGGGACGCGCACACTATGGTACCAGGTAGTAAATGGGAAATAAGTGACTCGTTCCAGGTTGCATACAATTCATACGGCGGATACGCTACTGTGTCCACAGTGCAGTGTTATAGACACAGACGAACATCGCCTGATATGCGGGCCTTCTGCGGCCGTGTGGTTGATGTTTGGTCCAAAAAATGATCTTCCTTCGCGTGGTGTCGCAAACATGGATTCTACTTCTCGCAGATATGTTTTCCCCGAACGGAGACCAATGTACACTCCTGGAAATTGAAATAAGAACACCGTGAATTCATTGTTCCAGGAAGGGGAAACTTTATTGACACATTCCTGGGGTCAGATACATCACATGATCACAGTGACAGAACCACAGGCACATAGACACAGGCAACAGAGCATGCACAATGTCGGCACTAGTACAGTGTATATCCACCTTTCGCAGCAATGCAGGCTGCTATTCTCCCATGGAGACGATCGTAGAGATGCTGGATGTAGTCCTGTGGAACGGCTTGCCATGCCATTTCCACCTGGCGCCTCAGTTGGACCAGCGTTCGTGCTGGACGTGCAGACCGCGTGAGACGACGCTTCATCCAGTCCCAAACATGCTCAATGGGGGACAGATCCGGAGATCTTGCTGGCCAGGGTAGTTGACTTACACTTTCTAGAGCACGTTGGGTGGCACGGGATACATGCGGACGTGCATTGTCCTGTTGGAACAGCAAGTTCCCTTGCCGGTCTAGGAATGGTAGAACGATGGGTTCGATGACGGTTTGGATGTACCGTGCACTATTCAGTGTCCCCTCGACGATCACCAGTGGTGTACGGCCAGTTTAGGAGATCGCTCCCCACACCATGATGCCGGGTGTTGGCCCTGTGTGCCTCGGTCGTATGCAGTCCTGATTGTGGCGCTCACCTGCACGGCGCCAAACACGCATACGACCATCATTGGTACCAAGGCAGAAGCGACTCTCATCGCTGAAGACGACACGTCTCCATTCGTCCCTCCATTCACGCCTGTCGCGACACCACTGGAGGCGGGCTGCACGATGTTGGGGCGTGAGCGGAAGACGGCCTAACGGTGTGCGGGACCGTAGCCCAGCTTCATGGAGACGGTTGCGAATGGTCCTCGCCGATACCCCAGGAGCAACAGTGTCCCTAATTTGCTGGGAAGTGGCGGTGCGGTCCCCTACGGCACTGCGTAGGATCCTACGGTCTTGGCGTGCATCCGTGCGTCGCTGCGGTCCGGTCCCAGGTCGACGGGCACGTGCACCTTCCGCCGACCACTGGCGACAACATCGATGTACTGTGGAGACCTCACGCCCCACGTGTTGAGCAATTCGGCGGTACGTCCACCCGACCTCCCGCATGCCCACTATACGCCCTCGCTCAAAGTCCGTCAACTGCACATACGGTTCACCCACGCTGTCGCGGCATGCTACCAGTGTTAAAGACTGCGATGGAGCTCCGTATGCCACGGCAAACTGGCTGACACTGACGGCGGCGGTGCACAAATGCTGCGCAGCTAGCGCCATTCGACGGCCAACACCGCGGTTCGTGGGGTGTCCGCTGTGCCGTGCGTGTGATCATTGCTTGTACAGCCCTCTCGCAGTGTCCGGAGCAAGTATGGTGGGTCTGACACACCGGTGTCAATGTGTTCTTTTTTCCATTTCCAATAGTGTAGTAACTTGGATTCGGGGTCTGACTGTACTTTACCCTTACCGAGAGGGCTGTAAGAATGTGCTAGACCTTTGGGCTTTACTACCAGAATGTCACTCATTGATTACGCAAAATCCGAGATATCGAACATACGAAAAATTTTAGGTGGTGCCTGGCTTGATTCCGCAGTTGCGGTGTACCGGGTAGGATACTGTAGTTATTGCATATCAGTACTCTGAACAAGAAAGGACCAGGACAGTGGAGAAGAGGATCCACCACCATACGTGAAGGCGTACCCAGCATTAAGTCGAGGTACAATGGGACCGGCGAGGAACGCGCCCGCCGTGAGGGACGTGGCCCGTTGTTCTTCTGTACTGAACGAAGCAGATTTCTTTTGCTTTATTATTGTTTCACCACTTACGTAAAACAAAAAGAAAAACAAAAGTAATGTTGAAAAATGCACTTATTTAAGTTTTCCAGAAATATTTTATTGTTTATAGAATATTGTCTTATTTTGACACATTAGATAGTTTTATTTGCTTTATCACTACAAAAAAAGGTAAGCAGGAGATCCTGGGTTCAAATCCCGGTCCGGCACACATCTTCACTGGGCACAGCTGATTCCACGTAATGTCCCGATGCTGCTGACAGAAGTGATGCCCTCTCTTTCCTTTTCTTTCTCCCCCTCTCCGCCTCCACTGTCCATATAAATTCTGCATCGTTTCCACCGAAATTTGCCAAGAAAAAAATTGTTGTATTGTTTATTGAACGACCGACGTACATCCGATATACAGGGTGATCCACTGATCGTGACCGGGCCAAATATCTCACGAAATAAGCATCAAACGAAAAAACTACAAACAACGAAACTTGTCTAGCTTGAAGGGGGAAACCAGATGGCGCTATGGTTGGCCCGCTAGATGGCGCTGCCATAGCTCAAACGGATAGCAACTGCGTTTTTTAAAATAGGAACCCCCATTTTCTATTACATATTCGTGTAGTACGTAAAGAAATATGAATGTTTTAGTTGGACCACTTTTTTAGATTTGTGATAGATGGCGCTGTAATAGTCACAATCATGTGGCTCACAATTTTAGACGAACAGTTGGTAACAAAAAAAAATGGTTCAAATGGTTCTGAGCACTATGGGACTTAACATCTGTGGTCGTTAGTCCCCTAGAACTTAGAACTACTTAAACCTTACTAACCTAAGGACATCACACACATCCATGGCCGAGGCAGGATTCGAACCTGCGACCGTAGCAGTCAGTTGGTAACAGGTAGGTTTTTTAAATTAAAATACAGAACGTAGCTACGTTTGAACATTTTATTTCGGTTGTTCCAATGTGATACATGTATCTTTGTGAACTTATCATTTCTGAGAACGCATGCTGTTACAGCGTGATTACCTGTAAATACAACATTAATGCAATAAATGCTCAAAATGATGTCCGTCAACCTCAATACATTTGGCAATATGTGTAACGACATTCCTCTCAACAGCGAGTAGTTCGCCTTCCGTAGTGTTCGCACATGCATTGACAATACGCTGACGCATGTTGTAAGGCGTTGTCGGTGGATCACCATAGCACCATAGCAACTTGCCCCACAGAAAGAAATCTGGAGACGTCAGATCCGGTGAACGTGCGGGCCACGGTATGGTGCTTCGACGACCAATCCACCTGTCATGAAATATGCTATTCAATACCGCTTCAACCGCACGCGAGCTATGTGCCGAACATCCATCATGTTGGAAGTACATCGCCATTCTGTCACGCAGTGAAACATCTTGTAGTAACATTGGTAGAACATTACGTAGGAAATCAGCATACAGTGCACCATTTAGATTGCCATCGATAAAATGGGGGCCAATTATCCTTTCCCCCCATAATGCCGCACCATGCATTAACCCACCAAGGTCGCTGATGTTCCACTTGTCACACCATCGTGGATTTTCCGTTGCCGAATTGTGCATATTACGTCGGTTTACGTTACCGCTATTGGTGAATGACGCTTCGTTGCTGTATAGAATGCGTGCAAAAAATCCGTCATCGTCCCGTAATTTCTCTTGTGCCCAGTGGAAGAACTGTACACGACATTCAAAGTCGTCGCCATGCACTTCCTGGTGCATAGAAATATGGTAAGGGTGCAATCGATGTTGATGTAGCAAACACCGACGTTTTTGAGATTCCCGATTCTCGCGCAGTTTGTCTGCTACTGATGTGCGGATTAGCGGCGACAGTAGCTAAATCACCTACTTGGGCATCATAATTTGTTGCGGGTCGTGGTTGACATTTCACACGTGGCTGAACACTTCCTGTTTCCGTAAGTAACGAACGGTGCGGACAATTGGATGATGTCGTCCAGGATACCGAGCAGCATACATAGCACACGCCCGTTGGGCATTTTGATGACAATAGCAATACATCAACACGATATCGACCTTTTCCGCAATTGGTAAACGGTCCATTTTAACACTGATAACGTATCACGAAGCTAATACCGTCCGCACTGGCGGAATGTTACGTGATACCACGTACTTATACGTTTGTGACTATTACAGAGCCATATATCACAAAGCGAAAAAAGTGGATGTTGTGTACATAGTTCCACGTAGTCAGTGCGTACACAACTTTTCCACTAGAGCGCGGCCCGCTAAGCACAACAGCGCAGGCGTAGCGCTCGTCCGTCTTAGAGACGGACCAAATACTGCTTCCGCCGATTCGCGTATTAATATGTGACACAGCCAATGAGACTGCTGCTAACGTAGAACCTTTTCTCCTCGCGGATCACACTGGCGCAGTGATACTTGAACGCGCGAGGTACTATAACGAGTGTACAGACCTCCGATTAGTCAGTTTGCATTTGTCTGCATTTGTCTGTACCAGTCTATAGTCAAGTTTCAGTCTGCGCCTAGTAAGATTATCATATTCCTGTACATAGCCATGAAGATAAATGTATAGACACTTTGACAAGTATCAGAGATATGTGAGAATAAGATTAACGTACTAAGACCAAAGGAACTTCAGATTGTCTATTGTAAACAGCATCCAGAATCAAGTTAAGTAATTTCTATGCTTTTTATTATTTTAATAAGTATGTGTGAAAATTAATCAAGTTCTGTTTAAAGTTGGTCACCGTCAATCTGCTACTGTAAGCGTGCAAATGGCATTTCTATCGTCTGACCTAACGGCAGAAGATAAACACGCCACGATAAGACCACGAGACCTATTACTGACACTCGCCTACTTCGTTAGAGCGACAAGTCAAATAATCTGATGGTGTGTGTACCGATGGTCTTACAGTACGCAGCCCACAGTGGTCCAACTAAAACATTCATATTTCTTTACGTACAACACGAATGTGTAATAAAAATGGGGGTTCCTATTTTTAAAAGACTCAGTTGATATCCGTTTGATCAATGGCAGCGCCATCTAGTGGGCCAACCATAGCGCCATCTGGTTTTCCCCTTCAAGCTAGACGAGTTTCGTTATTTGTAGTTTTTTCGTTTGATGCTTATTTCGTGAGATATTGGGCCCGGTCACTATGAATGGACCACCCTGTATAATTGGGTAAGTAAATTGCTACTCTGAGATAGAGACGGTGGCACAAGAGAGGAGTTTGTGGCGAGTCGCAGTTGACGACAAAAAGCTTTTTCGGGTTTTGGAACTGCAGAAGGCGACGTCCAGACGGGTGCGGCCTTCCGCTCCGCCTCGTAGCACGGTGCCGGCAGAGCGAGCCGCTGGCGCGGTGCAGCGCTGGCTGCGCTGCTCTGTATTAACGGCGCGCCTGCATATGCATGCGTGCGGGACCTGAAAATGTACGGCGTTGCCGCTGACACTGCGTAACGCGGCGACACGGTCGCCTAGCCACGCCGGGCGCGCGCATATATTTGCTGGCGACCCGCCCTCAGGGACAAAGCGACGCGCGACACAGTCCCGGGTCGCCGCGTGCAGGGGCGAGTCAGCTGTGGGCGCGCGTCCCACACTGCTCAGTACTGCGCACTCACCACCTAGCCACACTTTGTTTCTTCAATTTTTTTGTCTCATCATTCTCCTGACATGTCATAACAAAGCAGCTTAAATCACTTAATAAAGGCAAGGCTTCCGGTCCAGATTGTATACGTCAGGTTCCTCTCAGAGTTTCTCTTGTTGTTGTGGTCTTCTGTCCTGAGACTGGTATGATGTAGCTCTCCATGCTACTCTATCACGTGCAAGCTTCTTCATCTCCCAGTACCTACTGCAGCCTACATCCTTCTGAATCTGCCGTTGGCAGAACACTTAGAAGGTGCAACAGGTCTACCAAAGACACTGCTTACACTACGCTTGTCCGACCTATGCTAGAGTACTGCTGTGCAGTGTGGGATCCGCATCAGGTGGGACTGACGGATGACATCGAAAAAGTACAAAGAAGGACAGCTCATTTTATATTATCACGAAACAGGGGAGATAGCGTCACAGACATGATACGTGAATTGGAGTGGCAATCATTAAAACAAAGGCGTTTTTCGTGGCGACGGGACCTTCACATGAAATTTCAATCACCAGCTTTCTCCTCCGATTGCGAAAACATTCTGTTGGCACCCACCTACATAGGGACAAATCATCATCACGATAAAATAAGGGAAACCGGGGCTCACACGGAAAAACTTAAGTGCTCGTTTTTCCCGCGTGCCGTTCGAGAGTGGAACGGTAGAGAGACAGCATGAAGGTGGTTCATTGAACCCTCTGCCACGCACTTTATTGTGAATAGCAGAGTATTCACGTAGATGTAGATGTAGATGCGGCCCGCCACGAATTCTTCTCCCGTGCCAACTTCGTTATCTCGGAGTAGCACTTGCTACCTATATCCTCAGTCATTTGCTGGACGTAATATCTGTCTTCCTCTACAATTTTTGCCCTCTACCGCTCCCTCCATTACCATGCACGTCATTCCGTCATGTCTGAACAGATGTCCTACCATCCTGTCCCTTCTCCTTGTCAATGTTTTTCACATGTTCCTTTCCTCTCCGATTCTGCGCAGAGCCTCGCCATTCCTTACATTATCATTTCACCTAATTTTCAACATTCGTCTGTAGCACCGTATCACAAATCCTTCGTTTCTCTTCTGTTCCGGTTTTCCCACATTCATGTTTTACTACCATACAGTGCTGTACTCCAGACGTACATTCTCGGAAATTTCTTTCTCAAATTAAGGCCGATATTTGATATTAGTTGACTTCCCTTGGCCAGGAATGCCCTTTACGCCAGTGCTAGTCAGCTTTTGGTGTCCTCCTTGCTCCGTCCGCCATTGGTTACCTCCTTACCTAGGTAGTAGAATTCCTTATCTATTTTGTGACCATCAACCCGATATTAAGTTTCTCGAGGTTCTCATTTTGCTACATTCTCATTACTTTCGTCCTTCTTTGACCTACTCCCAATCCATTTTCTCTACCCATTAGATTGTTCATTCCACTCAGCAGATCATCTAATTGTTCTTCATTTTAACTGAGGATAGCAATATCATCAGCGAATAGTATCATTGATACCCTTTCACCCTGAATGTTAATCGCACTCCTTAACCTGTCTTCTACCTCCAGCATTGCTTCTTCGATGTACAGATTGAACAGTAGGGGCGAGAGACTACATCTCTGTCTTACACCCCTTTTAATCTGAGCGCATCGTTTTTGGTCGTCTACTCTTATTAATTCCTCTTGGCTCTTGTACATATTATTTACTACCCGTCTCTCTCTGTACAGATTACCCCTATTTTCCACAGAATTTCGACCATCTTAACAACATCTTACATTGTCGAACGCCTTTTCCCAGGTTCACAAATCCTATGAACGTGTCTTGATTTTTCTTCACTCTTGCTTCCATTATCAACCGCTACGTCAAAATTACCCCGCTGATGTTTTCATCTTTGCTAAAGCCAAACTGATAGTCATCTAACACATCCTCAATTTTCCATTCTTTTGTATATTATTCTTGTCAGAAACTTGGATGCATGACCTGCCGATTCTGCGATAATTCTCGCACTTGTCAGCTCGTACAGTCTTCGGAATTGTGTGGATGATATTTTTGCGAAAGCCAGACGTCGTATCGCCAGACGCATACAGTCTACACACCACCTGTATTACTATTATATCGGACATTTTAGAAAACATGCGCATATTTCTGATGCACCGCTATTCTTTGCTTGCAACCACAGCATGTTATCGTTTATCATGTACAACTTACGCCATCCAACGGCGAGATAGGTAACGGTGTAACGGATCTGCCGCCTCTATGCAAACCTTCCTGCCGCAAGGTGAAATATCCGGACACATGTCACAAGACCGTGTCGCATTCGACATTTAGCTTCAAAAATATTTTTCCCTTTGAAATCAGGTTCATTAGGTTTACATGCACAACACACACTAGCACACAATAGCACTGTTTCCAGTGTAAACGAAAAGAAACAAGACGGGTGGGAACCGATATGAGCATGCAGGAGGAAGGTCAGCACTCCGCCTGTAGGACAGTGCAGTGCAGCAAGCTTGAGAGAGTTGCGTCTGATGCCGATGTGCACGGATGGTTCGAGGACGTTATCAGCCACGCTATTCTTACCAAGATGATATGTTTGGGGTTCCTTTTGTGCTTTGACTTCGCGTAATGTAATATGGCACTTTTATAACAACTTCCATAAGGTACGTGAAATTTTTTATTTTGTATAATAGATGAAATTAATTGTAATCTGGGTTGTTTTGGAAATCAGCCTTATGCAAACACAAGTAATTTATTTTTATATTTCCCCAGACATGTTTCGACACCAGTGTGTCATCATCTGTGGGTTAAATTTTTATTTTCTGTAAAGCACAATATCACATTTGTAATAATTTAATTACTGTAGGCCTAAGAAATACAATATTTGCAATTTTCTTCGCTTTGTTTGGACAATCACCTTAAAATTACATCACTAATTGAACTGTATTATTAAACATCGATTTTAGTGCTCGTTTTCGTCGTTTTTTTGGCAGCATGTCATCTGCAAACTAGTCACGAAGAAAAATTATTAGGTATTTGATGAGAGCTGTTTCGAGGTTAGAGGTTATGTACGTTTCTGTACTTACATTTTCCGTCTTGTTTCGTGTCCCTGGTTGGTGTCTCAGATACTATTCAGCGCATTGCTTTTACTCAGTTCTTCATAAATTTCCGCTCACATGCACTTACACAAAATGTGGCGAATGTGATCTGAGCAGACACTTCTGGCAATACACTCAGTGAGGCGTGTCATGTTATTGTCGTTACTCACTTGTTCATCGTTGGTCTTCTGTGTGTTATGTCGCTGATTTTGTGTGTGTGTGTGTGTGTGTGAGAGAGAGAGAGAGAGAGAGAGAGAGAGAGAGAGAGAGATAGATAGAGAGAGAGAGAGAAAGGGGGCAGAGAGAGATGGACAGGGGTGGGGAGAGAACCAAGATATCTATATCTTTTTCCTCGTCGCCCCAACCCCCATTATCTTCATATACGCCCCTTTGATCAGATGGCTCCGAAAACCGGTGATGTTGGAACAATAAGAGCTCCTATACTGCGATCGCGGAGTACGAAGCGTGTTCTTCATTTCCAACCATACAGTTGGCGTTCCACAGCACATCGTGTGTACCTTAGAATATGTAACTGACGACGTGGACTGGACACCCAGTCTCAGTTGAAGGACGTCTATCTAAAGGCTTTCAGAGGCAACACAAGTTTCATATTCAGTATTTCACATAAGTGTTGTTGACCGAATTTAAAAATTCTAAACGCTATCATAATCTCCTCATTAAGAAGTATAATTTTCTTTTGACGGTTTAACACAGCAAGTCAGAAATTGTACATACAGGCTGCTCGAATATTCCCCTTACAAAGGTGCAGGACCTATGGAAGGGACTTAGTAGATAATATTTTGAATTGGAACCCACCCGAAAACGTATCGTTTGCGTGCTACAACGATTTTAAAACGCATAGGTGACGCGACCAGTTTTACAAGTTATTTATTAGGCGCGAACCAGTAGATCACTTGTTTCACAATTCTGCTCGTTAATAACCAAAAAAAAAAAAAAGAAGGAAACTTGGTCAGTTTTGCAAACACCGTTGTTTACAGTTAAATTTATGTCCTTGGAGCACGAGAGTCAACCGTGCTGACGGCGAAGGTACCTCTTTCTCGAAGCGAAAAGGGTATGCGATGGAGTCGGACGTTGTGAATAATGATCTGGATAAGGACGAGCACGCCGTGACGTTCAGCATACAGAAGGATCATGTCGTTGTAGTCTGTAAGCGTGTACCCAACCATGATGCTTTGACATTCACAGACACCTCAATGGGGCTCGAATCAGGTCAGGACAGAAGATGACCTCAGCCGATCTGACGTAAGCAACCCACCCTCCCTTTCCCCATGACTACCCTGTTGTATACCAACCTAGCAGACATGCTTTCATACGGCCGTAGCACGTGGGTTCCTATTCAAAATATTATGTACTAATTCTCCTCTACAAGTCGTAGACGTTTCTAGTGGAGATTTCCGAAAACCCTGCACATCCTGAGGCACCGTAACTGACGGCACGTAAATTACCCACACCATATCCACCCAGTACATGACAATGACACTGCTTAGAGACTTATAACAAACATTGCACGTAGTTTCCAATCCCTTCGAAATTTTTTTCGTTGACAACAACCCATCCGCCCCCCCCCCCCGCCCCCACACACATTGTGAAAGGGATAAAAGTACATCGTATACGTGACACAGCAACATCAGGAACGAAGCTTTAATTTTTTACTTCTTTACTACTAACTTTCGTCCCAACACATTTTGCAAGCAGTATGCACATATGCCACTGAATGTCCCTCAAAAATTATTTCATTGTGTGACACAGAGTACAGAAGTTATGACGCCATGAAAACTACCGTGTATGATAAACTAGTTTCTTCTAAAATGGAGCGCTAATCATGCCGTCTATATTCATGCAGTGTTTAATAGCGACATCACTTAGCGACTTCCAACAGATCTTAAACATAGTTTCAAAGTGAAAATCATAAAATCACAAGAATTAGGTATCTGTGTCTTCAAGTATAAAGGTTTTATAATGCTTAACGTAAGAAATTTGTCAAGTAATCTCTCCGTGCACTGTCTACTCCAAAAAGCCGCCCCGGACACGCGATCTGTCAGTGGGTCGTATTTCCACTTGTAATCACAGAGGTAAGGGGTCAAGTGTTTTAGGTAGCCCTTAGCCTAGCCACCATTTGGATACATATCGGAAGAATGACCATACTGTAGTTATGCTAGAGGCAGGGTCAAAACTGGAACTTTACATATTTCCTGTAATCCGTCGAAATTGACAAAACGGTTGGTTCTTTTGCAGTAGGTGTTGTCTATGGTGAACCTTACACGCCTTATAAAAGCACCGTTTGATCATGGTTGGTTCCTGAGAAAATCCTGAAAAGTACAAATTGTGGGGACGGCCACTTCTATTCGGTATGATTACCCGTTACTCAGACTCAGAGCTTCAAAGTCATCGTACTTATGCAGAAAACTGCAAAAAACAGTTTCCTTGCCACTTTTGCATCGTGAGCCGCAGTCATCTTAATAATTGACCGCAGAAAATGCATTATTTGGACATTTATCTAGGAAATTCCATTTCCCAGTTTCCCAAAATCTTTACTCGTTATCATGATACACGCTTAAAACTATGACTTTCCGGTACGAAAATTACCAGTTGTGGGGATGACCACTATTGTAGTTTCTATTCATGGTAAATAGTCGAAAATTCTACCATATGTTCTTAAGATGGAGTTCTCGGGGAATATTGAAACACTCTTTGATATCATTAGCCATCCAGAGGTTTAAAGTTACCGTAGTTATTCACGTGAAGTATGCACATAATATCCGGTCTGAGGCGTAAATGTGATTTTTAACTGACGTAGTTTCATATGGCAAAGATTCTGGGGTCATCGCAAGGGCTGAGAGCTAACCAATCTGTTTTTAATCTGCATTTTTTCACCAATAAAACTTTATCACGCACTGTCTCGGTATTACCGATCATTCACGGCTATACAGGCTGTGTTGACCTGGAAATTATTCGGTGGTGCCACCTGACAGCGTAAGCACCTTACAGAAAATGATTTTGTCATACGTACTTCTTTGCACTTGCTAATAAAACGCCGCATTTTTTTGTATACTGTAGGTGTAGTGTAAAAGTGTTGAGCATTTTTATGCAAACTGCGTAAAGTGAACTTACGTTGGATGAGACTCCTGCATTCGCTTTAGACTGGAGGAAGCGTCTATTGTGTGGTGTGTCACTGTACACCATACATTTGTAGCATCGTTTTAAAACCTTTTGTTTGTAGTCGCCACGTGGTTGTATAAAAAATTTTTTGAATTTAATATATGATTAATTTGTTAATTTTTGTATTTGGACAAAACGAAACGCAATTAGCATATGGACGAAAAGTACCCTTATTCTTCTTTCTGTATTAATCTTACATTATGCGTACCTGTTTATTGTTTATATGTGTCAAAGTATGTAATTGTCAAAGCGTATAAATAAACTGTCAAAACTTTACTAGGCTATATAATCCGTTTTACATAAGCAGCACACCCTGGTGTAGCAGGGAAAACAAAAGAACCGGCAGAAAAATACTCCTGTCGGAGCAAAAAAGTTCATGTGTGCCTGTTTAAAAAAACTATTACAGAAAAGTGGGCAAGCATGAATCTGTTCGCACGCCAAAATCTTTGGTGAGGAACGCAGTATGAGGTGATTCAACCCTTTTTTGTCATTGTCTTTTAAAGAGGAACGTATTAATTTTTTTGTGGTTAGACTGCAGAATTTTTCCGCTGTACTAGATATCAGTCAGTCTCTGAAATTAGCACACTTGTGGCTTTCGAGCGCTGCAGGCAATGAAGAGTTCTGAAGGTCGAACGCAAGATTTAAATGTACGCTTAAGCCTAGTCTCCTTTACGCGAAGACACTGAGTTGCGAAACTCGTTTCATGGAACCAGTGTTGCGCAACTTGTTTCGTAAATGACTACAAGGCGACATGTATGTACATTTCAGTATGGCCTTTTTGTGAATAGTGAAGCATCAAGCGAAATTTGCCGTAATCCCATTGGTAGTGCAACAGTTCAGGATTGTCAGCTCTAAATCAGTACAAAAGTAAAATAATAAAGGTTTGAATTCGTCGGTAGAGAAAGAGATGTGAGGTTTTGAGAGCTCAGCGACGATATTTTGGCTGCTTTAACCACCCAATAGCGGCGTCAAACAGAATTCAACACTATTGATAAAAATTCGTGGTGAAACCTTCAGGTGTCATTTATTTTGCACAATTCGCTACTTGTTTCGGTCAATGGCCATTATCAAGCTTAGCCTAAAACGAACAAATCACGCCATTAGATAGTTTACATGGAAATACACTCCTGGAAATTGAAAGAAGAACACCGTGAATTCATTGTCCCAGGAAGGGGAAACTTTATTGACACATTCCTGGGGTCAGATACATCACATGATCACACTGACAGAACCACAGGCACATAGACACAGGCAACAGAGCATGCACAATGTCGGCACTAGTACAGTGTATATCCACCTTTCGCAACAATGCAGGCTGCTATTCTCCCATGGAGACGATCGTAGAGATGCTGGATGTAGTCCTGTGGAACGGCTTGCCATGCCATTTCCACCTGGCGCCTCAGTTGGACCAGCGTTCGTGCTGGACGTGCAGACCGCGTGAGACGACGCTTCATCCAGTCCCAAACATGCTCAATGGGGGACAGATCCGGAGATCTTGCTGGCCAGGGTAGTTGACTTACACCTTCTAGAGCACGTTGGGTGGCACGGGATACATGCGGACGTGCATTGTCCTGTTGGAACAGCAGCTTCCCTTGCCGGTCTAGGAATGGTAGAACGATGGGTTCGATGACGGTTTGGATGTACCGTGCACTATTCAGTGTCCCCTCGACGATCACCAGTGGTGTACGGCCAGTGTAGGAGATCGCTCCCCACACCATGATGCCGGGTGTTGGCCTTGTGTGCCTCGGTCGTATGCAGTCCTGATTGTGGCGCTCACCTGCACGGCGCCAAACACGCATACGACCATCATTGGCACCAAGGCACAAGCGACTCTCATCGCTGAAGACGACACGTCTCCATTCGTCCCTCCATTCACGCCTGTCGCGACACCACTGGAGGCGGGCTGCACGATGTTGGGGCGTGAGCGGAAGACGGCCTAACGGTGTGCGGGACCGTAGCCCAGCTTCATGGAGACGGTTGCGAATGGTCCTCGCCGATACCCCAGGAGCAACAGTGTCCCTAATTTGCTGGGAAGTGGCGGTGCGGTCCCCTACGGCACTGCGTAGGATCCTACGGTCTTGGCGTGCATCCGTGCGTCGCTGCGGTCCGGTCCCAGGTCGACGGGCACGTGCACCTTCCGCCGACCACTGGCGACAACATCGATGTACTGTGGAGACCTCACGCCCCACGTGTTGAGCAATTCGGCGGTACGTCCACCCGGCCTCCCGCATGCCCACTATACGCCCTCGCTCAAAGTCCGTCAACTGCACATACGGTTCACGTCCACGCTGTCGCGGCATGCTACCAGTGTTAAAGACTGCGATGGAGCTCCGTATGCCACGGCAAACTGGCTGACACTGACGGCGGCGGTGCACAAATGCTGCGCAGCTAGTGACATTCGACGGCCAACACCGCGGTTCCTGGTGTGTCCGCTGTGCCGTGCGTGTGATCATTGCTTGTACAGCCCTCTCGCAGTGTCCGGAGCAAGTATGGTGGGTCTGACACACCGGTGTCAATGTGTTCTTTATTCCATTTCCAGGAGTGTATATACACAGGGTGTCCCACCTATCTTGTCCACCCAAAATATCTCTGGAACAATAACAGCTATTGGAAAACGACTTTCACCGGTATCAATGTAGGGCTGGGGCCCATGAATGTAAATATTTGGAAACATTCTAAAACGAAAGCATATGTGTTTTTTAACACAAACTTTTTTTTTTAAATGAACCTCCTATATTTTTTCTTCAGCAATCTATAGCATGACAAAGCACTTACACAATGGCGTTGATTGCATCGCAATATTCCCATTACATCCCGAGATATTGAGACGCGAAGTTGACGCTTGAAACACCCGACATGGCGCTGCTAGCGCACGTCCTGAGGCTCAGGCGTGAACCCCATGCTGCCCGTAATCGCGATGTGATTGACATGCGTAATCACACTTATCAAGAGGTCCGAAACGAATAATACGGTCTGCTGCCATCCTGCATTAACGTCGTACATTCCTGCAAGTATTTATCCCATAGGCTATGGGTGATGCGGTTATGTAACACATCTGTGTACCGTAACGTTAGTCACAAAGTTAACTTCGCTTATTGTTAATCCGTTACTAAAAAGGTAATGCCGTTCAACGTTAAAACTTTACTTTACTGTAGATATAGCGCAAGTGACAGTTAATCATTCACTCGTAATAGTAAAATTCATGTTGATGGTTTTAGTGAAACGAGCAAGTGGACTAAAAGTTTTACCGTTGTTTAGGTAAAAATGTTTTGATTTGGGAAGTTCAGGTAGGACATAGAAGATGAATGTTAACATGTTTCACCAATTAGTTTTACTATCACATAATCATCAATGTTATGTTTATCTAATGCATTAAATGACATTGTTGCAAACAAATGTTTCTTAACATCACTGGGTAAAATGGCCCTTTGTAGAAACTTCCACTGTGATACCAGCACTACATGCTAAACATAGCGTTCACATCTCATGCTCAAAGTGATGCCCGTTGACTTGCATACATAGGGTCACTCTGCGGATGAAGGATGCCCTACTTCGTGCTACTGTTTCCTCTTTGATGGCTGTACAAACATCAAGAATGCGTTGCTTCATGTCCTCTGGTGTTGTTGGTTCATGTTGGCGAACAGCATCCTTCACTGCTCCCCAAAGAAAATAATCCAGCGGTGTAAGGTCCGGAGATCGGGCAGGCCATCTAACTGGGCCACCTCGTCCAATCCACCTACCAGGGAACTTACGGTTCAGAAGTCGTCGTGCTCGTAAGGCGTTATGTGAAGGGCATCCGTCATGTTGATACCACATGACCATTCTCCGGTTCAGAGGTACGGTGTCCAAGAGAACAGGAAGATTGTGTCGTATAAATCTGGAGTATTGCCTGCCATTTTGAATGCCATTTATAAAGAAAGGTCCGATAATGGTATCTCCAATAATCCCACACCAAACATTAACTTTCCACGGACGTTTATGCTTTACCTGACGGAGCCATTTTGGATTGTCTGCGGACCAATAATGCATATTCCTCATATTGACAATTCCTTTGTTGGAGAATGATGCCTCGTCGGTAAAGAGAACATCTGCAAAAAATTTGGATTAGTCAGAAGTTTCTGCTGAGCCCACCGAAAAAATGTTACCCTATTGCGGAAGTCATTTCCATGAAGATCCTGGTGTAAATGAACATGGTAAGGATGAAATTTATGACGTTTAAGAATACGCTGTGCACTTGATTTCGACACACCAACTTCACGTTCAATTTGACGTGTGCTGATTTGAGGATCCACAGCTATGGTAGCGAGCACAGCAACTTCAGCACGTTCATCTGTGCGTGTTCTAGGACGATGTCGAGGTCTTGGATTTAAGCTTCCCGTTTCACGTAGACGAGATGTGAGACGACCAAACATCCGGCGCGAAGGCGATGGCTTGTCAGGGAATCGTCTTCTGTACAGTCGTTCTGCCTGAACAGCATTTCGTCCACCTACAACAGGGTACAGTACAGGTATGTAGAGTAGGGTAGAAAACAGACATATTAACTTAATAATCATAATGTTCGCTAACACTACTATCAACAAACAAGCAATCTCATAACGTATTTCCCGTCAACGTACATTCTCCATAGATCAGCAGCATTTCTACCATATCTTCATGTTTGTACATTATACTGTACAGTATAAGTTCCACAACACAACGTTTATTCACAATGTGTATTACCTCCGTGGCGTCACAAGATTACCCTGATGCACGACTACACTGGCAAGCGGTGTACTGCACGCCAAAGCAACAACAAATGGGATGCTCGGAGGGTGGTGGAGTACAGGAGTTTGCATGGGTCGCAAATCATAAACAAGGTGAAGTGGTAACTGTGGCAGTAGTGGGAACTACGTTGGACACTTGACTAGGTAGAGCCAGGCCCTGCGCGACAGGCGCAATGGGTAATATACCGCATTAGATACACCTTATTTTGGGTGTGCAGGATAAATAAGACAACCTGACGGGTGTACACCGATCGGTACTGGTTCATATTGTGTACGTAGATACGTAAAACGTGCAAGAGGGAAACTATTATGTGCTTATGAGAGTTGATGGCAGCAGACCGTATTATTCGTTTCGGACCTCTTGATAAGTATGGAAGTGTGATTACACATGTCAATCACATCGCGATTACGGGCAGCATGGGGCTCACGCCTGAGCCTCAGGACGTGCGCTAGCAGCGCATGTCGGGTGTTTCAAGCGTCAACTTCGCGTCTCAATATCTCAGGATGTAATGGGAATATTGCGATGCAATCAACGCCATTGTGTAAGTGCTTTGTCATGCTATGGATTGCTGAAGAAAAAATATAGGTCCATTTAAGAAAACATAAGTTTGTGTTAAAAAACACATATGCTTTCGTTTTAGAATGTTTCCAAATATGTGCATTCATGGGCCCCAGCCCTACATTGATACCGATGAAAGTCGTTTTCCAGTAGCTGTTATTGTTCCACAGATATTTTGTATGGACAAGATAGCTGGGACACCCTGTATATACTTTAAATTACTACTGTCACTGAGTTGCTGCTTTGCCTGACCATGAGCGGCGTTATTAGCAGCTCGTATCGATCCCCTCTCGTAGTATCTTTGCTCGACTGGTATTACTTCCTGGTCTTGTCTGTCGTAAGAGAGTTCGGATAGCGAGTTCGGGTGGCGAGTGTGGGCTGCCCGTCAGTTGGAACGAGTCTGGAGCGCAGTCCAGACCTGCCAGTCGGGCTGGAGCAGCAGTGAGGTCTGTGTCGACATGGCTCGCCCGACCATTGTCGCCACGCGTCGCTTGATCCGGGCCACGGTCTTGGTGGATCGTCGGTTTGTCGTCCTACTGGACGACGCGTTTTGGCTCGCCGATCGTTCATGAGTCGGCTGTGGGTGTGTGCATTGTTGGATATCGTTCAGGTCTTCGTGCAGTGTTTGTCAGGCGTGTAGTTGGCGTTATTTCGACTGACGACTATTTTAGATGTTGTCGGTATTCTCAGGCGAGTCGGTCGGTTGCTGCGGTCCCTGTGCAGTGCAGAAGCGTGTGTAGAGCTGTCCGACCGGTACGAGCTTCGTGGTTCACCGACCCAGGACGTCAAAGCTGAGTAGTGGTTTCAAGTACACAAGCCACTTTCATTCATGTTGTGGTGCTTCGTTTCGATGGTTCGGTGTTGGGGAGGTTTTCCTGTAAGCAACACAGAGTGTTTCTATTGCTGAAATTTAGCCGTCATGCCGTGAAATTAATTATTGGTTGACTACAATTCGAGTGCACCAGTGGAATTTTGTGGCCGTTAGTGTTCCGGTTACCTGCACTGGCCACTAGCGTAATTTCAGGTAGCGTCCTTTCCTCACCTGTTGTCGCTGCCCAACATGGTGTGTAATTTCAGCAGTTCAGTCTACATACGCGTTTATTTGGGGATAGTGATACAAGTAATTGTTTTGGGGGGACTTGAATTCTCGTGTACTCCGTCGTGGCAAGCAAGCGGTTGGTCGGTCGGTCCGTGACTGTCCCTTGGTTGGGTTCCGACGGATCAAGCGTAGTTGGACACACCACCCGTCTCGCCTAAGTGAACGAAAGGTTCAAAAAATGGCTCTGAGCACTATGGGACTTAACATCTGAGGTCATCAGTCCCCTAGAACTTAGAACTACTTAAACCTAACTAACCTAAGGACATCACACACATCCATGCCGAGACAGGATTCGAACCTGCGACCGTAGCGGTCACGCGGTTCCGGACTGAAGTGCCTAGAACCGCTCGGTCACACAGGTCGGCAAGTGAAGGAGGGCAGACAGACCCACTGGAGACTCCTGAGTGCCGTTCTCTTAATTATCCTTTTGGCAGTCTTAATGTTGTTGTAATTTAACTGTATTTTACATTTTTAAGTTGTGAGCCTTCAGCCGTGGGAACATGTTTTCAGAGTTTCCTTCAAACGTTATCGCCTTCTGCTCTTGAAAAGTTATTGTAATTTCCCCTGAAAGATTTTACAAGTTATTGTGGGCCTTCCGTCGTTGTTGTTCCAAAAAGAATATTTTAAAGTTAATGTATTGTTTTACCGATTGTTGCAGTATATATTTCCTTAATTTGCAGTATTTAACCTTGCAGCCTTCAGCCATCTTATTGCGTTTGTTTATCTTTTTCTGGGCACTTTGAGGGCCATCAGCCCTGTCAGCATCTTAAAACATTGTGGCCTTCTACCTTTAGTAATCATCATAGCATATCTGGAATTTTGAAGATTTAATTCGGCGGCCTTCAGCCGCTCTGCATGCTGAGCTCATATATGTATATGATTTATCTTATTCGTAAAATTAACCGTGTTTCATGTCTTTCAAAATTGAACTTATTCTAAAACCTCTGTATGGAGACCTTAAGCCTAGAGGCAAATTTAATTCTTTCAAATGTGTATTTGTGAACTAAATGATAATAAATAACAATTGTGAAAATCTTATTCTGGAAACATCCCCAAGGCTGTGGCTAAGCCATGTCTCCGCAATATCCTTTCTTTCAGGAGTGCTGGTTCTGCAGGTTCGCAGGGGAGCTTCTGTAAAGTTTGGAAGGTAGCAGACGAGATACTGGCAGAAGTAAAGCTGTGAGGACAGGGCGTGAGTCGTGTTTGGGTAGCTCAGATGGTAGAGCACTTCCCCGCGAAAGGCAAAGGTCCCGAGTTCGATTCTCGGTCCGGCACACAGTTTTAATCTGCCAGGGAGTTTCTTATCGAAAGTTCTTTAGTATTTTCTTCTGATGTATACTTGGTATAGTAATTAACACTCAGACGGACATAGGCTACCCTTTTTTAATGTATGCAATATATAAATATGTATTTAATATAGAAAGCGGAAACTTTGTGAGCTAAAATACGAGTAAGTTCTTGACAGATTTACTATAAGATTTTACATATACACTAATAAACATTCCGATACACAAAAGCTATAATTTTAATACCCCAGTCTTGGTACAAACTTTCATTTGTTGTTTCAGACATTTGACTCTTGAAGAGGTCTCTGGGACAATACAGTATAATTTGGTTCAAGCACCAACATGCGGGTGTCAGACAGGATTACAAGTGTGTTCTCGGGGTCTTCAGTCTGAAATGTAGTCTGACACATATCTTCTCGCTACTCTGTTCTCTTTATATCTACATAAATACTATTTTTTTTAAAAAAAGGAAAAAGAAACAGTAACGTACAGGTTTCCTTTTAAAACCGACTGCAAGGACAGAAATATTGTACAGTACTGTGAAACATCACGGTTTCTTTTTTCTCGCTGCCAGTTTCAGCTACAGAAAACAGGACAGTTGTCTTTATGGCTTATAATGTTACGATTAGAACACTACTACAGTACGTGAATCGTTCGAAACTTCGTAATTTTACCCATTCGCAGTTTAAAGCTGTTGTGTACGTAGTTCCGCGCAGTCAGCGCGTACGCAACTTTCCCACTAGAGCGCGCCCCGCTAAGCCCAACAGCACAGGCGCAGCGCTCGTCCGTCTCCGCACTACGAGATGGCGCTGACTTAGAGACGGACGAAATTCTGCTTCCGCCGATCCGCGTATTAATATGTAACGCAGCGAATGAGATTGCTGCTAACGTAGAACCTTTTCTCCTCACGGATCACACTCGCGCAGTGATACCTGAAAGCTCGAGGTATTATAACGAGTGTACAGACCTCCGATGAGTCAGTCTGAATTAGTCTGCATTTGTCTGTACCAGTCTGCGCCTAATAAGATTGTCATATTCCTGTACATAGCCATGAAGATAAATGTATAGACACTTTGTCAAGTATCAGAGATATGTGAGAATAAGATCAACATACCAAGACCAAAGGAACTTCAGATTGTCAATTGTAAATAGCATCCAGAATCAAATAACGTGATGTTTATGCTTTTTATTATTTTAATAAATGTGTGTGAAAATTATCAAGTTCTGTTTAAAGGTGGTCACCGTCAATCTGCTACTGTAAGCGTGCAAGTGGCATTTCTATCGTCTGACCTAACGGCAGAAGATAAACACACCACGATAAGACCACGAGACATATTGCTGACACTCGCCTACTTCGTTAGAGCGACAAGTCAAATAATCTGATGGTGTGTGTACCGAAGGTCTTACAGTACGCACACCACAAAAGCTGTGAGAAATACTGTGACTGAAGCTGCTATTCTCACAGATCCAGGAGATGGAGAGAGCTCCGTCGTACGTCGTTACCAATGATCCCAACTAACTTACCCATTCATTTGAAGGACGTATGTTTCCAATCCCGTTTGCAGTAACAATAAACAATGCTCAAGGGCAGAGGGGTAAGAGGACAGAGGGTAGGCGGGAGGAATGGTGGACAGAGAGAGGGGAAGGAAGTCATGAACACAGAAAGGGGTAGGGGGGAGGGGTAGAGCTGGATAGATAAGCTGGGAGAGAATAGAGAGGGGGGGAGAAGGGGAAGGAAGGATTCCAGGACGTAAGAGGTCTGTTCAAAAAATGCCGAAACATTGTAATTTCAAACCAATGGTGTCTTGGAGCGAGGTGCGGTTGGCACAGGCCTGCGTTTACTGTGTAACTGCCTTAAGTTTCAGTGTTGTATGTCTGTCAGATAATTGTTCAGTGCTGTATTGAGTAGAACGTGTTGTCACACAGTTTGCGAATTTCGAGGTGGCAGAGTTAGAGGAGCAGCGCATCTACGATAAATTTTGCGTGAAACTGAAGAAAACCTTTACAGAGACAGGATGCAGGAAGCCTGCGGTGATTTAGTGCTTAAAGCCGTACTCGGTGCTACGAATGGTTCACACGCTTTAAAAATGGCTGGACGGAAGTTAAAGCCGTCGGCACACGGACCGTGCATCCGAACGTTGAGCGTTGAGCGTGCAGAGTTTCTGACGTCACAGCACGGAATAGCACGCTCGGGAGTCTTTCCGAACGTGCAGAACAATATCTGGCATGTCAGATATTCTCAGCGTGCGTCTGAGCGTTGACCAATGAGATGGCACAACGCCACCTACGTCACAAGCACTCCGTCTCCCTTCAGTACAGAGTTGTGAAGCGCCATATTGGCATTCATTTCAAGCCTATATGTACATATTCGCAGTCGGCTTTCAGCCGTGATACCGTGCGGACGGGCTGGGCGCGCCGGGCAGTGCTCCGCAGGTGTTGTTGTTTACCCGCTAGCGCGCGGTCGCGACGTTGTCTTGCCGTATAGTACCTGTAACGACCCAACATGGCGTTCTCATATCGAAAAGCTACAATCAAACTAACTTTCAACGCATCGTACACGAGACCGAAGGCCCATGAAATTGAACTGTTTCTACCAGACATCATGCACATCGAACCACAAGAACTGATAGGAATTCATCTGTCTATTGTAACCAGCACAGTATACCTCAAACTGATTGACGAAGCGGCCTGCGACAGATTACTCCAACGATCTGCAAACGGCTTTCGCTTCTGTCGCGCAGACGGTAACGTGAGCGTGGTAGGAGTTGACCATGTTGGTCTGGGGGTGCGTACCGTGCGCATCTTTGAACTACCGTTCAGAGTTCCTGCCAACCTAGTCGTTGATGCGCTGCGGCCATACGGCACAGTTCTGAGCCACACAGAGCAGAAATGGAACACATTCGAAACGTACCCTGTTCTTAACGGGGTACGACAAGAGCGCATAGAACTTAAGACGCACGTTTCATCGTATGTTTTCGTTGGTGGCTGCCGCGCAATTGTTATATATGATGGACAACCGAGGACCTGCTCGGGCTGCGGCCAGGAGGGCCATGTTAGAACTGAGTGTCTGCAGCGCCGCCTCGTTCAGGTGCCCCGCAATGAACTTCCCCAACGATCCACTATGATCTCTCTCCCGCTAACATATGTGGAGGCAGCACGACATGATGTGATGGATGATCAAAACCTGCTACCTCCTCAAGCCGCTGCCAGCTCCGTTGGAGAGTCAGCGCCGTCGACGACGCCGCAGCCCAACGTTGCACAGGTTCCTACAGCCTCCGCCCACCGCAGCGTTGTGGGCACCCAGCCACGGTCACTGTCGGGATCAGACACAGGGGTTCCTAGCGACCGAGACTGTGTCGAGCCCCGCCCTCCAGTCGATGTCGAATCTCGGACCCGATAGCAAAAATCACCCAAGCGACACAAGAAGAGGCGATTGTCAGCTGACGAACAGGACAGGAATGTGAAGCCGGCGGAAGACATCGACTTCGTTGACTCGCCCACAGTTGCAACGGACTCCAGTGGCATCATTCACCAGAAGGTGCCTGAAGACAAGGAACACTCTCCTAAATCTGGTGGCCCAGAAAACGAGGCGCACTGCGTCGACTCCCAAAATGTGGGCTCCTGTGAAAGCGTCCAGCCCCCAATGACATCACAATCGTCTCTTGGTGATTGGGCAGACGATATGGAGGCAGATGATGCACAGCAAACATCGATATCTCCACCAGAGCCCATGGCTGACATTGAGCCCGGAGGGCTCTGCCAGTGAGGGACTCCTACGGCACAGTAATGCACAGCATGCAGATGGATGGCTGTGTGGTGTGTGGTGTGTGAGATCACTGTGGGATTGCACCGGCACACTGCCTCCGCCACTTGATATGTCTCAGTCATACCGTGTGGGAACAGTCAACGTAAATGGTGTCCACTCCACTGTCAAGACCCGCATGTTACACGACATGATCAGAGCGGCAGACTTGGACATTGCCCTTCTCCAGGAGGTCCGTCCCGAGCTGTGTTTAGACCTATATGGCTACACCACGTACAGCCTACCCGTAGGTGAGGGCGCAGGAGGAACGGCCATCCTTCTCCGAGATGGCATAGACGCGACGGACGCGACGTACTTGCCGAACGGGCGAGGCATCGCACCCAAACTTGGCGCAGTCCGCCTCATTAACGTCTACGCTCCCTCCGGTAATTCTCACGGTGGTGACAGGCATGTCTTCTATTCGGAGGAGGTAGCCCCACTTTTGCAAGGAAATATGGACCATCACATAGTGGGCGGCGATTTTAACAGTGTTCTGCGGCCCGAGGACCAGATACCGCATTACGTCCCATGCCCGGCTCTACAAACATTGATACGTGACCTCGCGCTCCACGACACATGGTTCTTACATCATGGGACCCAGGGTGGATATACGCACTTTACCAGCCATTCTGCCAGTCGTCTGGACCGAATATACGTCTCGCGTGCTCTCCGCACAGCAACCCGTGATGCAGAACTCTGGCCGACGGCCTTCACGGACCATCTCGCGTACATCTGCACTGTCACCTTGCCCCGACAACTCACAAGACGCAGCAGGGGCCCGTGGACGCTGAACGTCTCCCTCCTTCGCGAGGAAGCGTGTCGGCGAGCAGTCACTGACACGTGGCGTCGATGTATCAGGCGCCTGCCTATGTATGCTTCCACGTTGCTGTGGTGGCTGGGATGTGTCAAACCTGCCCTCCGAAAGACCTTGATGGCCTACGGGCGTGACAGATCGAACTGGCAAAGGGTAACATCGGAATTTTACTATACAGCGTTACGTGAGCTGGCGACGCAACCGCCGTCTCCCGATCGTCAGATGTCCGTACAACGCATCAAAGCTCGTCTACTTCGCATCAGGACAGAGCAGCTAGACGGTGTCCGCCTCCGTGCGCGAGTGCAAGACTGTATCCCCAACGAAACAGCGTCAGTGTATCACATTGTGCGCGAGAGGCGCCACCGCAAACGTCAGCTCATTACGGCGGTAAACACGGAGGACGGCGGGCGCGCAGTGACACAAACGGACATCGCGCACACGTTCGCCAGACACTATGGGACCTTGTACATGGAAGATCCGCGAAATGTACGTGATTATGACGAGCTGTTGCACGATTTTCCCGCCCCTCGGGACGTGGCACCCGATGATAGTCTGCTGTTGCCCATTACACCCGACGAGCTGACATCGGCCTTGGCATGTGGAGCACCGAACAAGTCGCCTGGACCGGACGGTTTACCCCTGGACTTCTACCGCACTTTTTACCACCTTATGGGTGACAAGTGGCTCCAAATGTTTCAAGACCTTGAGAGGTGGCATGAGCCCCCTCTCATATTTCTATCTTACGATTTTCCTCTCTAGTTGCATGCAGTGAAGGGTCGCTGTTCCTTCACACGCGGACTTCCCACGCAGCGTCTCTCGTTGCCCGGGTGGTCCGGTGACAGGCGGGCTCTGCGGATCTGGAGAGGGTTAAGCCAACGGGTGTGAGGAAGTCGAGTGAATGCTTTCCAGACGCCGACATTGTCAAGGGACGCGCCCGGAGGGGTCTGAAGTGGTGGCTGGGCTGGAGGTTCCGTTGCTTCGCAGAAGCTTAGCGAAAACACTTTCTGGCGGGCTACCAGCGAGGCGTGGGAATGACTTGTGTACCCAGGCAGTTGTGGCGGGAAAATTCCCGCGCTTTCTGAAAAATAGTAACTGTGATTGGCTTGCTCAGGGCATAGCTCCGTGACGTAGCAAAACCAGCGAAGAAATTGGCGCCAAGAATCTCCATTGGTGGAATGGCAGTGTTCCGGCATTGGAGTGGAATTTTCCGCCGGTTTTCGAGTTGCTGATTGGAACGTTTAACCACGGCCACTGTCGTGGGGGCGGGAATGTTGTGTGTTCGGCCTGTACGGGTGCTCAGTAGTCGGCTCTCGCCTTTCGGTCGAGGACGTCGAAGCAACCAGCCATCGTCTCCGGTACGAAAGATCGTGTTCTGGCAGTTAAGAAGACAGTTTGGTAATGTATGTCCGCAGCACCGGCAGATTAGGGATTTTCCTAGGTGATAATCAGAGCTCAGCAGAGCGCGCCTGTTCGTCTTTTTTCTAACTTTGTTGTGTCTTGAATAGCAGCAATTAATGTTGGGTTAGCTGTGTGTCTCTCTTAGGATTTGAGTGGCAAGGAATTGGCTCCACATACCACTTCGTCATAAACCTCACAATCTAGTTTAGGGACAACTTCACCTTCACAGCGTTTGTTTGAGTATTCAATTTGAGCCAATTTGATGTATTATAAATGTTTCATGTGTTTTTGTTTATTATTTTGTGCTTAGTCTTAATAAATCATATTGTTATTTTGGACAGAACTTTCATTCTGTTAATCGGTAGAGCAACCCATCATTTCTCACTACGTTAATGTAACCTTCCTTTATTTAACTTATTTATCAAATTAAATTATTGCAGGTGCCAAACTCTTTTCTACTCCACTTGCAGGGTTGATTACAGTCAGTTCGCGTATTTTTTTTTATTCTTGTGCAACAGCAAAAGTCGGAGTTAGAATGGGGGGAGGCTTAGAGCATCATTTACATATGTAGTGTGGTGTCACCGCCAGACACCACACTTGCTAGGTGGTAGCTTAAATCGGCCGCGGTCCATTTAGTACATGTCGGACCCACGTGTCGCCACTGTGTGATCGCAGACCGAGCGCCACCACAAGGCAGGTCTCGAGATACGGAATAGCACTCGCCCCAGTTGTACGACGACTTTGCTAGCGACTACACTGACGAAGCCTTCTCTCATTTGCCGAGAGACAGTTAGAACAGCCTTCAGCTAAGTCCATGACTACGACCTAGCAAGGCGCCATTAACCGTATCTGAAGATAGTCTTATTTGTATTATAAAGAGCGATGTACCACAAGGATAGAATAAAGTTAAGTATTCGAGGAGTTGCATACTTTTCTTATTAGCATTCACTATTATTCCTGTTCCAGAATTCACGCCCGTCTGCGTTAGATAGCGTGCATTTCGACTTCCTCTATCTACAAGGTGTTGGCACATTTGCCAACACATCATGTAGATTCTAGAATTTAGTGTTAAATACACTGCTAGCCCCGGCACCTCGCATAAAATGGCGACCCTTAGCCTCAGATCTTTCCTGTGAATCGCTGATAAGCAAGTATTATTAGTAGTAGGGACACTCAGAATTTTTTTGCTTAATTTTTTTATTGATTAATACCCAAGTTTTTTTCTGGTAGTTCCGCGTTTAGTTTTAAGTAGCGGCGCATGATTACAGTTTTTGTTTTCAGTGTATATATTCTTTTGTTCATTGTTTTTGTGTTCCTTTGATGGTGTGTCCATATCACATCACACTTTATCGGGTTTGTGTGCGGTTTCTGTACCTCAACAAATCGTGCTTATAATTACAGCGTTGGAGAGGTGTTGTTGAAAGTTTGTGTCTATGTGTAAAAATATATGGATTAGATTAATTTTATTGTGCATTTTAGATAAATTTGTTTTTCATGAATGCTAACGAGAAGTAAGGCACGACTATTATCGAGCGAAGCTAAAACAAAAGTGGATACCATAATGGATAAGGTGCACGTTACTGACGGGGATAGGTTCGGAGGTGAGATGGGCACATTTTTAGCAGGACAGGGCGGCAGGTTCATTGATGAGGAAGGAGATTTGCACGCGATCTTAGAGCAACATCGCGGCCGTGATTATGATAGTGAGGTAGAGGATGAAACAGAGACAGGCACACAGGTCGAGACGGTAGCAGAAGTTTATAGTCAAACGATCGAGAGCAGACAGGGGCCAGCTCGGCCACGTCAGAGCTCTAGCGCCCAAGTGTCCAGAGTTACATCGCCCATGTGCGACGAGGATCAAAAAGATGACATTAACCCAATACTGAGCTTCCTACGATCAATGAAAGAAGAAGCTGATGAACAACGTAAGAAGGAGAAGGAAGAAGATGAGAAACAGCGTAAGAAGGAAAAGGAAGAAGCGGACGAACAGCGTAAGAATGACACTCAGACTATAATTTCGCATATAGGAGAAATTCGTGGGGAATTACTAACAATAAAGAAAGAATGTGGAGAAGCAAAACAAATGTCAGTGGTAGCACAAAAAGTAGCAGGCCTAGCCAAAACGGCAGCAACAGGGGCAATGAGAATCGCAGAAGTAACTTCTCAACTTGCAGGTCGCTTGCGACGTGCGACACAAGCCCACACAAAATCCCTAGCGTTCTTAAAAACTCAAGGTAATATTGCGGTTTCGAACATCACGAAACGAATGAAAGAAGTAGAGAGTCGGATAGCAAAACTAGAGCGAAACGGGCACACGAGCACTGCGCGTTCGGATACCAATGATGGAGTACACAGAATTGTGTCTCCGAGGAAAAGCCCGCCGTGCTCTAGCCCAGTAAGAGAGTGCTGAACTAACAATGCACACGCAGAAACACCTAGTAATAGCTCCAATAATTGTAGCCCACTTAGGAGAGTGAATTCTGAGTGCCACTGCCACTGTGATACAGAGGTAGCACATCACAGTTATCAGCAAGATAGATCAGGACACTCAGCAGGCGTGCAAGTATCGGAAACGAGTGACAACACCAGTGCGAGGATCGGACAGGATTTTGATCACAATCACTTCCTGTCGATCCAGAGATAATGGAGGGTCGATGCATCCCAAGAGCTGGGTGATGCAGTTTACAAATTCATTACCGTCATCATGGCCAACCCTGGCAAAATTAGAATTCATGTGTGGACACATCGAAGGCCAAGCCGCGGTATAGATGCGGGGTGTGGCAGCGACGTGTCAGACTTATCAGGAATTTGTTGATGCGTTCCTGGGGATCTACTGGTCAAAGGAAACGCAAGACAGGATTAAAGAGGAAATAATATTTTGTCCTGAACTGGAAGTGTCCGGGCAAAGGAGCGCAACCAAATTTTTTGATGATTTACTCAAGAAAAATCAATTTTTAGATAGTCCATATAGCAAGGGAGAAATCATCAAATTTTGTTTTTCCAAATTGCCTGTTAGGTATCAACAGACACTTGTCGGCAAGTGTGGATCTGACATAGAAGCATTCAAGAGTCATGAGCCCCCTCTCATATTTCTATCTTACGATTTTCCTCTCTAGTTGCATGCAGTGAAGGGTCGCTGTTCCTTCACACACGGACTTCCCACGCAGCGTATCTCGTCGCCCGGGTGGTCCGGTGACAGGCGGGCTCTGCCGATCTGGAGAGGGTTAGGCCGACGGGTGTGAGGGAGTCGAGTGAATGCTTTGCAGACGCCGACATTGTCAAGGGACGCGCCCGGAGGGGTCTGAAGTGGCGGCTGGGCTGGAGGTTCCGTTGCTTCGCAGAAGCTTAGCGAAAACACTTTCTGGAGGGCTACCAGCGAGGCGTGGGAATGACTTTGGCGCCAAGAATCTCCATTGGTGGAATGGCAGTGTTCCGGCATTGGAGTGGAATTTTCCGCCGGTTTTCGAGGTGCTGATTGGAACGTTTAACCACGGCCACTGTCGTGGGGGCGGGAAGGTTGTGTGTTCGGCCTGTACGGGTGCTCAGGGGTGGTCGGCTCTCGCCTTTCGGTCGAGGACGTCGAAGCAACCAGCCATCGTCTCCGGTACGCCAGTTCGTGTTCTGGCAGTTAAGAAGACAGTTTGGTAATGTACGTCCGCAGCACTGGCAGATAGGGATTTTCCTTGGTGATAATCAGAGCTCAGCAGAGCGCGCCTGTTCGTCTTTTTTCTAACTTTGTTGTGTCTTGAATAGCAGCAATTAATGTTGGGTTAGCTGTGTGTCTCTCTTAGGATTTGAGTGGCAAGGAATTGGCTCCACATACCACTTCGTCATAAACCTCACAATCTAGTTTAGGGACAACTTCACCTTCACAGTGTTTGTTTGAGTATTCAATTTGAGCCAATTTGATGTATTATAAATGTTTCATGTGTTTTTGTTTATTATTTTGTGCTTAGTCTTAATAAATCATATTGTTATTTTGGACAGAACTTTCATTCTGTTAATCGGTAGAGCAACCCATCATTTCTCACTACGTTAATGAAACCTTCCTTTATTTAACTTATTTATCAAATTAAATTATTGCAGGTGCCAAACTCTTTTCTACTCCACTTACAGGGTTGATTACAGTCAGTTCGCGTATATTTCTTTTATCCTTGTGCAACAGCAAAAGTCGGAGTTAGAATAGGGGGGGCTTAGAGCATCATTTACATATGTAGATTCTAGAATTTAGTGTTAAATACACTGCTAGCCCCGGCACCTCGCAACCTGATCCGCCCTGATTTCACTGTCCCCACAGAATTCACAGAAGGCATCTTGATCCCAGTTCCGAAACCGAATGGTGGTTGTAGGTGGCAGGATTTTCGCCCACTCACACTCCTCAACAACGACTACAAGATCTTCGCCCGTACCCTCCGCGCGCGTCTCCATACCGCTATCGGGAAAGCCATCCACACCGATCAGACATGTTTAGGTGGTGTCAGCAACATTCATACGGCGTTAGGAGCATACCGCGACGTAATTGCTTTGACGGCGGCCTGCAAAATACGAGGCGCCCTTGTCGCCGTAGATTTTGACCACGCATTCGACCGCGTCGATTACGGCTTCTTACGCGCAGTTTTGCAACACATGGGCCTCTCTCCGGAGTCTGCACAGGTGGTCCTTCGACTGGTCCACGGAGCGCGCTCCCGCATGATGGTCAACGGTTATCAGTCTGGTCACATTGTTGTTGGACGGTCAGTGCGACAAGGGTGCCCCCTGTCGGGCATATTATTTGCTGCAGCGCTTGAACCAGCTTTACATGGTCTACGGCAGCGATTAACTGGTATCTCCTTGCGGGACGTGAACTTTTGTTGTGGTGCATTCGCCGATGACGTGGTGTTCCTGGCCAGATCAGAGGATGAAATGCATATGGCGCTACAGTGGCTACGCCAGTACGGGGCGGTCGCTGGGAGCGTCATCAACGTGAAGAAGACAAAATACATGGATGTCGGAGGGGGGATTTCCCACACAACGGCGGTGCCCTTTGACAAGGTGCCCGTACTCAAGTGTTTAGGAGTGCAATTCTATAGCAATGTCCGCCGCACGGCGGCGGTTACGTACCGCCGGCTCCTACACCAGACACGTGCTCTGCTGCAGGACAACAAACTACGTCGCTTGGATATGCTCCTCAGAACACGTTATGTCAACACCTATCTTGTCTAAAAACTGAACTATTTTGCGCATATCCTTCCCTTGACAGCTACGATGGCCGACAGATTTCAAGCAGCATATGGACATTTCGTAAGCACCGGTCTGGTTTTTAAAGTCCGATACGCCACCCTGACACTGCCGCAGCGGGGGGGCGGTATCGGTTTGATTCACGTATATAACCGTGCGCGATCGCTTTATCTCAACACTATGCGTCGCACGTGGACCTCTGCCCACGCCACTCTGACGGGCACCCTGATAGCGGAAGTAGCACCACACTCTCTGCATCCCCCGGTTTCTGTAGGACACATTTCACCGGCACTCACCCACATCAGAGAGTTCTTTATTGACTTCAGCTACTTACGGTCAGAACTTCCGACGACACGGAAGCCCAGCACAAAAGACTATTATCGCCTCTATAAACAGCAGCAACCTGTAAATACGGTCGCCCACAGACATCCTGAAGTTGCCTGGAACACGGTGTGGCGAGCGCTACACACGGCTTTTCTACCTACGACGGTGCGTTCATTGTGGTACGTGGTTGTGAATGGGAAGTTCGCTACTCGTCAGAGGTTACATTCCATACATCTGACGGACGACCCCTTGTGTCCGACATGCTCAGTCGCTGACTCGGATGCACACCGTCTGACGTGTGCCTCGACCAGCGAGTGCTGGCTACTGACGCAGCGCATGCTGGCGTTACTCTTGCGGCGATTGCCGGAGTCTATCTCCCCTGATGACGTATTGCGCCCCGACGTCGTATACTTTCCATCAACCAGAACGAACGCCGTTAACTGGCTAAAAGGCATGGCCGTTTACTACATATTTTGCGATGCTCCCAAAGGCACACTCGACTTTTGGTCCCTACTGATGACGACACATGCAGCTTTCAGCCGCCACCCGAAGTACAGAACTCGTTTCGCAAATTATTTGGGTTCATTATTTGCGGATCCTCCTGCTCACTGGGGCGTTCCGGGTATGAGACGCTGAAAATGAAGAAGAATCCTGGAGCATATTGATCCTCTATGGACGGAATAGGGGGGAACCCCTCCCAACAGACGAGAAGACGACTCGGACGCTCGGCTACGGCAGTTGTAGGATCTTTCTTTGTAATGAAACAAAAATAAATCTATAATACAAAAAAAATGTTATAAAAAAGAAATAAATAAATAGAAAGAACAACATCGACAAACCCACTCCATCCTCTTCCTGATCCTTCGATCCTCGAACTCGAACACGTTGCTTGGGCGTGGCGGCGGGATGGCCAGGCTTCGGGTGTCGACCCCTGCCCTACCCGTCGTCCTGCTCCTTCAGCGGTTCATTAGTTAAAAAAAAAGTGTAATGAATAGCGTCACTGTTCTATAACGAGTTGTTTTGTTGGGGCGGTGGTTCGCGTCCTGACAGAGCCAATTTTTTTTCTAACATTCGCATTTTTATTATGTTCTGATACTTTATTATTAGTTTAATATAAGCATAGACTATAATATTTGATGTTATGTATGTACAAGTTCACCTTTTTTTGAGGGGTGACTGTTCGATTGGCTTAATCTAAAGGACAGCTTGCGCTACTTGTATAAAGATATTTTGTCCCTTCTTCTTTTACGCTTCGTAATTGACATGTTGTAAAGATTTTGTTACTGGGTAGGAACAGTCATCAAGTAAGACTGACCTTGGTGTTTTACTAAAATGTGGGAATGATGAAATAATGTTTATCTTATGCGGAGAATTATTCCAAATTTGTAACGCACTGTTTGTAATGGAACTTTTGTAAGCCTGTGTCCTTATTGATTGGACATGGTACTTTCCTTTTCGTGGACGAAATGTTTATTTTAATAGAGCTAACGTAGGAATTTTACGTGCGCCCGTTGAGTAAACAGTGTGACTTACGAACTAGAAACATCCCTCAACTGTCGCTGGAGTGCGTTGCGATCGCGTATACCACGTTGGGGTCCACGTACCGTATGCACAAGTCGCATCGTTCCTGAGCGTTCAGCAGAACGTTGAACTTGGCACGCTCAACGTTAACGTTCGACAGCACGGTCCGTGTGCCGACGGTTTAAGGATGACCCTCGTTCAGGACACCCTTCGACGTCTACCGACGACTCTCGTGTCAGGGACGTCAGCGAAATTGCGGGTGCGAATTGAAGACTGACTGCCCGAGAGACTGCAGAAGAATGTAACATTTCAACTGTATCATGTCATGAAATCCTGACACAGCACCTTGGAATGCATCGTGCTGCCGCCAAGTTCTCCCAACGGCTCATGAGTCGCGACCAGAAAGACCTTCCCCTTGCTATCGGTGAGAAGCTTTTAGATCGTCCAAATGAGAACGAGACGTACCTTAATAGAATAATAACTGATTAGGAGATGTGGGTCTACGGTTATGATGTAGAGACCGGGATTGAATCTTCGCAAGTGGTCCGGAAAGTTTCTCCAAAACCAAACAAGCTCGTCAGGTCAGGTCAAATGCAAGAGCCAATGCTGATAGTTCTCTGCGAGTTTGCAGTACTAGTTCGTAATGAATTCGTGACGCAGGGACAAACTGTTAATCGATGGTTCTATTGGGACGTGTTCCAACGCCTGTGAGAAAATGTGAGAAGGAATGGCCGGAAATGTGGAGAGACAATTCATTGGTCCTGCTTCACGATAACGCACCCGCACATTCATCCCTGTTGGTGCGTGACTGTCGTACAAAAAACGAAATCACTGTGCTGTCTCGTCCTCCGTACTCTCCAGACCTGTGTCCTGCGGACGTTTTTCATGTCCAAAATTCAAAAACTCGTTGAAAGGACAAAGAGGCGAGATAAAATTCGCGGATCCAGCATGGGACGTAACAAGACTGCTTCCGGAAGAGGAAACGGCATTGGGAGCGGTGTATCAACTGTGCAGGAGAGTATTTTGAAAGAAACCATAAGTAATAGATAAGTGTAGAAAAATTTTGTGGACAAAGTTCAGGAATTTTTTGAGCGGACCTCGTATATTCAGTTACCATACGTATTTAACAATTGTGAAGCATTGCCGGGTTCGTTAATGAATTATATAAACAAAACGTCGTCTTCAATGAGTTGACCTACTAGTGAAAGCCGTTTCAAAATCTCTGTAGTAGTACCTAAGATTATCCCGTACATAAGTATGAACAGAAAACATTGTAGGGAGTTGTAATTTAAAATACACTACTGGCCATTAAAATTGCTACACCAAGAAGAAATGCAGATGATAAACGGGTATTCATTGGACAAATATACTATACTAGAACTGACATGTGATTACATTTTCACGCAGTTTGGGTGCATAGATCCTGAGAAATCAGTACCCACAACAACCACCTCTGGCCGTAATAACGGCCTTGATACGGCTGGGCATTGAGTCAAACAGAGCCTGGATGGCGTGTACAGGTACAGCTGCCCATGCAGCTTCAATACGATACCACAGTTCATCAAGAGTAGTGACTGGCGTATTGTGACGAGCCAGTTGCTCGGCCACCATTGACCAGATGATTTCAGTTGGTGAGAGATCTGGAGAATGTGCTGGCCAGAGCAGCAGTCGAACTTTCTCTGTATCCAGAAAGGCCCGTACAGGACCTGCAACATGCGGTCGTGCTTTATCCTGCTGAAATGTAGGGTTTCGTAGGGATCGAATGAAGGGTAGAGCCACGGGTCGTAACACATCTGAAATGTAACGTCCACTGTTCAAAGCGCCGTCAATGCGAACAAGAGGTGACCGAGACGTGTAACCAATGGCACCCCATACCATCACGCCGGGTGACACGCCAGTATGGCGATGACGAATACACGCTTCCAATGTGCGTTCACCGCGATGTCGCCAAACACGGATGCGACCATCATGATGCTGTAAACAGAACCTGGATTCATCCGAAAAAATGACGTTTTGCCATTCGTGCACCCAGGTTCGTCGTTGAGTACACCATCGCAGGTGCTCCTGTCTGTGATGCAGCGTCAAGGGTAACCGCAGCCATGGTCTCCGAGCTGATAGTCCATGCTGCTGCAAACGTCGTCGAACTGTTCGTGCAGATTGTTGTTGTCTTGCAAACGTCCCCATCTGTTGACTCAGGGATCGAGACGTGGCTTAACGATCCGTTACATCCACGCGGATAAGATGCGTATCATCTCGACTGCTAGTGATACGAGGCCGTTGGGATCCAGCACGGCGTTTCGTATTACCCTCCTGAACCCACCGATTCCATATTCTGCTAACAGTCATTGGATCTCGACCAACGCGAGCAGTAATGTTGCGATACGATAAAACCGCAATCGCGATAGGCTACAATCCGACCTTTATCAAAGTCGGAAACGTGATGGTACGCATTTCTCCTCCTTACACGAGGCATCACAACAACGTTTCTCCAGGCAACGCCGGTGAACTGCTGTTTGTGTATGGGAAATCGGTTGGAAACTTTCCTCATTTCAGCACGTTGTAGGAGTCACAACCGGCGCCAACCTTTTGTGAATGCTCTGAAAAGGTAATCATTTGCATATCACAGCATCTTCTTCTTGTTGGCTAAATTTCGCGTCTGTAGCACGTCATCTTCATGGTGTAGCAAATTTAATGGCCAGTAGTGTATTTACAGATGAATTATCTCTCTTATTCAAAATCGTTTTACTTATATGTGTTTTATATCGTCTTCACTTCTGTCTTTGCCAGCTATTTTGGTGCATAGTACTTGTAGTATTGCATTTCCTAATCAAATATCATCTTTATCGGCTACACTCCACCCTTGCTTTGCCTTTGACTTTCGTTTTTGTTCTTTTTATAATCTCTTTACAAGACACTGTCGGTTCCGTTCAACTGATCCTTGAAGTTCCATGTCTTCTCTCACAGAATTATAGTCTTATTTCTCCGCAATGCAATATAAATTTTCCCCCTAATTTCTCCTTGGTTTTCTCTATTGGTTGCTCAATGTGAAGCGTGAGCTGCAAACCTTTCTCGCACCCTTCTCAGTTACTGCTTTCGTTTCATGCCTTTCGGCTCTTACAACTAGAATAAAGTTTGCATGGTAGTTGTAGATAGCCTTTCGCTCCCTGTATTTTGTCACTACTGACAGCAGAATTTCAGCGACTAAATACCAGTCTAGCCTGTCAAAATATTTATCTAAATCTGCAAATGCTATAATTGCGGGTTTATCTTCGTGCATCGTAAGATGAATTCATCCTAAGATGGTCTAAGACGTGCCACATGGTCAGCTCTGCCTGAAGTGTTCCTGATTTCTCTAGACACCAAACTAATTTTCCCCCAAGGGCTGCTTCGGTAAGTCGTTTAACTTTTCTCTTAGTTTCTACAACCTACATTTTTGCCGAGACAGGGCCAGATAAATGCGCCCCTATGTGTTTTCAACTGACACCAGCTGAGAATTCACCAAACAGAGAATAAGATGCCATACCATACTTGTTTAACTTTTTTTTCGATTTCCCGCGTTGTGGGTGTGTGTTCTCTCGCCCTAAAATCGCTTACGTACGTCACGTAGTTGAGATCTATACTATCATTCGTATAAGAGGTTTGTCATAAAATTGATATTTATTGTCCTTTAATATTAATCAATTTATCAATGTTTCGTTGTGGTGTGTCTTACGGGATCAGATTTGGACTCAGTGAACACTATGTGTACGTCAAATTTTGTGTGAATTAGACTTGTACAACTACTGTAGTCAGCTGTAAGCTATCATAATTAGGACTACGTCGTTTTCTTAGCACCTCTACGTTAGGAGTGCTGTATACCTGGGGGGCGTTACGTCAACGTCTTACTAGATTACCCTAAAAAACTGGAACCAGTAAACTGTCTAGAAATTGTGTGTTCTTATATAAAGGGTCGCGTTCCTTACTGAAAATTTCTGTTGTACGTCGATATCCTCCTGTATTTTGCTTAAAAATAAATAATATTTATACCAAAATTGAAATTGTCAATACTGAATTCAGGTTTTATTCGAAAATTGTTGATTTGTAACGTGAAAGAGAGGGATTTTGTAGTAAAAATAAAAACAATTCAGATTTATCATAAAGCTCTAGAAAATGCAATTCCCTTAGTAAATAGGCAGAACAAAAAAAATCAAAAATACATCAAACATAGTTTCAATACTTCATCGAACACATGTACAACATGATTCTGTTATTCTGAAACAATTTTTGCAATTACCAATAATAACAGAAAATGCATGGCTTTGATCATGATGAAGAACGTCATATTGAGTTCAAAATAATAATAATCATACATATTTTTTATGTTTGTGCATGTAAATTTTACTTGGGTCAAAGTAATGTTTTCCGTTACATAAAAACGCAGATTGTACACGATCAACTAATTTTTATTACGTACAGAATGCAATTTATATTCCGTAAAGATATAAAACACACGATGGACTAACAATGAACGATGTGCCGTTCTAATTATGTGTAAAATAAACAACGAAACAAAAAAGTCGTCCGCTCCCAGTTTCTTACTTAACCGTTTCTGTTTCTTTCTATGCCAATGTCCCCAATACTACCAGTAATTCTACCACTAAAGACGTCATTTGTCTAGTGCACCAGTACTGCTGAACTCTAATTTTGGTGGAGTGCAAGTGTAAGAGCCATCTAGCGGATACCGAAATCGACAGTCGAGGAATGCGCACTCTGGAAACTTCCAAGAGGAAATTGCAAGAGATACTTGGGACGCTGGCCAACCAAAGTCGTCAGCTGAGATTATTAAATCTGACATAATAATCTCTAACGGCGTAGCAGTCGCAATTAATTGCCTTTTGATGCTAGTTATAACTCCGGTGCCTAACTAGGAGAATTAATACTCGCCTACTGGCTGTGGAACTGCTAAATATCTGTAGTGTATCAGTAATTTACCAGTTTAGGGTGAAAGGGTACAGTACCGCCCAACATTGAAAATAGGTACGAAATTCTTGTCAGAACAACACATTTTTTGTGTAAAAGTAACTCAATTTCAATTAATACAGCGAAGCCGGATACCACTGTGGGAAAGAATGACAATTTATTTATTTAATTGATCACATGTGCACTCCCTCAAAATAAATCCCTACATCCAGTTTGGTGAGATCTGTGAAAGGAATGAATATATGGTCGTCTGCTAACCACAGATAGTGAATCGGAATATATGATCATCTTTGAGTCGATCCTTTGGCTACCTTTGGTGAGACCAAAGAGATGGAAGTTACCAGAGCTTTGAGCGTCTGAAATGTGGCTGACCAATAAGGTAGCAGGGTGCTTCTCCCACTTCGAGAGAGGTGCGAGAGAATCAGAATACGGCCATGTTTCAGCACTCTGCCGCTGAACCTTCTGCTGTAAAGACCTGTTTTTTTTGTTGTGCTCCGTGATGAAAGAGTGGAGGCATGGTATGGATGTGGAATATTTAAGAGTAGTTAGAATTAATACTTTCTCTTTCACAGGACCTTTTGTGGGGAAAATTACAAAGTGAGGCAGGTAATTTTAAGGGGATTGTAGTAAACCAACGGTCACAAAGAGCCCACGTGTAGTTGTAAGTTGAGATACTTCCGTGAGCTTAAGCTGAAATATTTAAGAATTAATAGCGTGTGTACAATAAGCTGAAATATTTAAGAATTAATCGCGTGTGTACAATAAGCTGAAATATTTAAGAAATAGCGTGTGTATCATAAGTTGAAGTATTTAAGAAATATCATTCCGTGTGACGCTGAATTTAAACTCTGAGAGAGAATCAAGGTGAGTCGGCCGTTTTTCCAGCAACGCCACTTGGCTTGCATTGCACAGGAAGACGTGCGTTTATCTCCAGAGTTCACAGTAGGAAAGTAGAATTACAAAGTGGGGCAGTGTCGTGTGAAACTGGGATAAATATTGATTGAAGTGGGAAAGCGGAAAGTGATGAAGTTGTAACCGTTCTTTGTGTAATATTTCATATTGTTGTGTTGTGTATGTCGTGTAATTTGGGTATGTGTGTTTTGCATGGGAGTAGCAAGGTAGTTTCGAAAGATTTGTGGGTATGCCTGTTCCTTCTGTATCGCTCGATCTGGAGGAAAGTTTCGTGAGGATTATTGTGAGAGGCGAAGTGTGAGGTATAATAAAAGATCCACCATCCGATCCAGGGAGTGCACTGTTGCGGTAAATAGATTACGAGACCATAGTATAGAGATTCACTAACGTAAAGCCATGCCCACTGGGCGGAATTTCTCATGTGATTTTGTTGTAGGTTGTAGAATTTGTGTGTTTAGGAATAAATCAAATAGTGAAAAGAAAGAGATTGGTGGGTTTTTTTATTAAATTGTATGTTATCGTAATGTCCCAAATTTATATAAAAGCCGTTAAATCAAAGACAAAAGGTAAATGTGGTATTGCCAGTGCGTAGTGTACAGTCAGAGTTCTATAAATCACTGATAGTCAGATGCGTGTTTCCGTTGCGTATTATTCATACAGGAGGATAATTTGTAGCTAAATAGTAAGAGACGAGAATTCATGTTGCTCGATAAATTAAGGAAGAATCCACTCGCTTGGCAAACCACTCATCTTGCAGGCCTGACTGCTTGATGCCACAGTATGAGAAAGGCAAGTGGGTGCCTCTCATAATTTCGACCCTGCCAGGATTCCGTTTTTTTTTTTTTGCCACGATAATTTTGTTACCAGGATATTTAATTTGTTGCCAGGATTCCGTTTTTTTTGCCACGATAATTTTGTTACCTGGATATTTAATTTGTTGCCAGGATTCCATTTTTTGCCACGATAATTTTACCTGGATATTTAATTTGTTGCCAGGATTCCGTTTATTGCCACGATAATTTTGTTACCAGGATATTTAATTTGTTGCCAGGATTCCGTTTTTTGCCACGATAATTTTGTTACCTGGATATTTAATTTGTTGCCAGGATTCCATTTTTTGCCACGATAATTTTGTTACCAGGATATTTAATTTGTTGCCAGGATTCAGTTTTTTGCCACGATAATTTTGTTACCAGGATATTTAATTTGTTGCCAGGATTCCTTTGCCAGGATCGTTTTTGTTAGGATATTTTGTTGTTAGGGTTTGCTGTTAAGATTTTTTTTATGGAATGTATTGTGATAGCGCTAAGAAGTAAAATTTTTTCTGTTTGGAAATTCTTTCTGGATTGGTGAGGATCTTTTATTTTATTTTATGTAATTAATTGCTATATCGCACAAGGCAGGAAGATCGTTTCATAATTTTTTTTTTTGCGTAATGTCCGTAGTAACTAGGTCGCAGTCAAAAAGTGTAGCCACCATGGAGAATAGCGATTCTGGGGTGGACGTAGCAGTGCAGCAGGAAGTAACTGTTGACCATGAGTTAATGAGCGAGAAAGACAAACACTCCGAAGGGGCTGTATTGTTCAGTGGACCGCTGCAAGGGGATCCTTTATGCGGCGGGCTTTGTCCACAAACGCGGGCTTTTCCCGACGACGCGGGCGAGCCGAGACTAGGCCAGGTGTGCGGTGAAAGTGCAGCTACCCTTAGCGAAGCTACGGTTTCTCAGGCGAACGAGGTGAGCGCGTCGAAAGTAGGAAATAATGATGTGATACTGCAGTTTTTACAAGCGATGAGTAGGGAGACTAACGAAAGATTAGAAGCAATCAATAGAGATAATAAGGAGAGAGATAGGGAGGCTAAGGAGAGAGATAGGGGGACTAAGGAGAGATTGGAAGCAAATAAGGAAAGATTGGAGGCAATTGATAAGGGAAATAAAGAGGCAATGAGGAAGCTACACACAGTTATCGATGAGCGTCTGTCCGCAGTTAATAATCGGTTAGATGAGGGGGAGAAGAATCCGGATGCGGTGCAGCAAGAATGTGATGCTGTGAAAGAAAAGGCCAATAATTTGGAGGTACGAATAAGTGCAATAGAAAGCGATATTACAGAACATAGGGGCGTGTGGCCGGATGAGCGAATCAAAGAGATAGTGGAGGACTTACTTGCAGATAAACAAGGGGCATTAGACAGCGTGGAAGCTCAAGTCACACGGCAGGAAATGGCGCTAAATAAACACAGGGATGAAGTTGCGGAGGTAGTGGTCAGAATGAATACGATTAGCGCAGATGTAGAAAAGATCAGTATAAGAGGCGAAACAGGCTCTGACAGTACGCAGCGAGAGGTTTATGCCGACCAGGAGGAGATACAATCACTATTACAGTTTAAAGAGACACAATTAGAAACAAATAGGAAACATAGGGAAGAACTAGCACAGTTGCAATTAGCGTGCAGAAGCGAAGGTGAAACACCACCAGGTAGACTGCGGAGGGAGAGTGAGATAAATTCAAAAATCGAAAATAGGCAGAAAGAGGATGACGAACTCAGAGAGTTAGAAGAACGGTTGTGTCGGATAAAACAGGTGGCAAACCCAACTGGGTATAGCCCAAGGTCGGAAAACATAAATGCGGAAGAAGAATGTAGGAGACACTTCGTGTCGGTACAAACGTACACTTGTTTTCCGGATCCTGATAATTACCAACATCCATGCCTGTGGCTGTCTCAATTTCATTACCTTCATCGTGGGGACCGCTCCTAAAAATGAAGTTTGTGTGTAACCATTTGAGGGACGAGGCTAGAGCGAAAATGCAGGAAGTTATTAAAGACTGTAGTAGCTACAAGATGTTTTGTGACAAATTTTTAAATGAATTCTGGTCGAAAAGTAAGCAGGACCAGGTTAAGCAAAGCATATTGATGATGCCAAATTGTAACGAAGGTGGTATAAGAGATCCAGTGTCGTGTTATCAGGAAATGCTGAGACGAAACAGGTATTTGGATGTGCCATACGAAACTGGGGAGCTCATTAGGATCTGTATAACGAAGTTGCCAGTGAAATTGCGCAGAGATATAGTGATAGCAGGCAGAGGCTTGAACGATTCTGCGTCATTTCAGCACTTATTACAGGAACTGGGTAACGAGAGCAACATTGTGAACGGCGACATGACTCTTAGGTCAGACAGAGTTGAGGATAGGAACGGTAGAAACTATCAGAATGACAGGAGAGCATGGAATCAGAGGAATGACGGAAATGGAAGATGGCGAGGAAATAGGGGGCAGAATTCATGGGGATATCGACCAGCAAACCGGGAAGATAGAAGATGGGACAGAGATGGAAGAAGGGAAAATGAAAATGATGGGCGAAGAGAGGATAGGCAATTATTGGGTTCACGACAGGACAATCATTGTCACAATGACGGAGGGACAAGAAGGTGACTACTTGATAGACAGGTACAAACCAGGACTATTAATGATGTAAATATTAGGTATATCGATTACGGAAAACTAAGGGAGAATCTGTTAGAGGAGGTAGGAGATGTGGGGAGTGAAGTCCACCCAATAATTAGCGTAGAAATAAATAATATAATCGTACCTTGTGTCATCGACACAGGCAGTGTAATGAGTGTATTGAGGGAAGATGTGTTCAAGTGTTGTAGCCTTACGAAACCATGGCCAACGTTGCCATTGCAAAGGACAACAGTGAGAGGGGCAATTACAGGAAAGGGAATTGAGGTGAAGTTACAAGCGCAGGTAGACTTCGTGTGCCAGGCGAAGAGGTTTAGTACAGTGTTCATGATTGTGTCATCTCTAACTGTTGAAGGGATATTAGGGGTTAATTTTTTGAACCAATATAAAGCAGTCGTTAACATGAGAAATGGTTCGATGGAGTTGAAACGAGATTCGGAGGAAATTACATTAAGATTCGACGATTGCTTACATGGTAAAGATAACGCACACTTAGCATTATGTCTGGCGGTAAAGTCCGGTAAACAGGCACAGAATACGGGGTTCGAACAAGAGAAGAAGGAAATTCATAAATGTTTGGAGGAGGAGATCAGGGAGAAAATCTGGCATTTACGAGGGACCACGGTCTACGGGGAATTGCAGAAAATTTTATACGAGAATAGAAAGGTATTTAAACATGCTGCGGGTACAATAAGAAATTTTGTGTATAGATTCAAGGTCAAGCCACATAAACAGTTTAGGGCCCAAGTGTACCCGATACCTGTTGTGTACAAAGAAAGAGTGGAAGCTGAGATCGAAAGCATGCTACAACAAGGGATTATCGAACCAGCATCCAGTCCGTACAACAGTCCTTTAGTTTGTGTTGAAAAAAAGGATGGGTCAATTAGATTAGTTTTGGACGCAAGAAGGATTAATAAGATAATAGAGCCAGAGACAGATCGGCCGCTGACACTTGACGAATTGCTACAAAAGTTCCACGGGATCAGAGTTCTCAGCTCAGTTGATTTGAGAATGAGTTTCTGGCAGGTGGAGTTAGACAGGGGGTGTAGAAAATACACTGCTTTCTTGTGCTACGGGAAATCGTATCAGTTCCGGAAACTACCATTTGGGTTAAATGTATCATCCGCGGCATTTATCAGAGCGCTAAATACTGTCATTCCTAATGAAATAAAAGATAAGATAACACAGTACGTGGATGATGTCCTGATAGCCGAAAGAAACTGGGAAGACCACAATAGAACGTTAGGCATATTGCTCGGTGCACTGGAGAGACATGGGGTGACCGTGAATTTGGGAAAGTCAGAATTTGGACGAAAAGAAATCGAGTTTCTAGGTCACATTGTGACACCAGAGGGAATAAGACCAAATCCAGACAAACTCGAAGCAATCAGAGATTTTCCGGTGCCAAGAACAAAACGTCAGCTACGGGGTTATTTAGGATTAATCAATTTTTACAGGAGGTTCATTAAGATTGGGGGTGCAGCGACACCCAGACTATGTCAGCTGACTGGAAAGAAAACGGTATGGAATTGGGACCCTGTTGCGCAGGAAGAGTATGAGGCGTTAAAGAAGGCACTGCTATCGGCACCTCTTCTCGGGCATCCAGACCTAGGGAAAGAGTTTTGTATGGCCACGGACAGTTCCCGTAGTGGACTTGGGGTAACATTGTTCCAAGAGCAAGAGCAAGGAGGAGAAGTAATACAACAACCTATTGCATTTGCGAGCCGAGTGCTTAGCAAAGCTGAGAGAAATTACACGGTAACTGAGCTTGAAGCTTTGGCAATAGTATGGGGTTTTAGTAAGTTTAGATACTATTTGTATGGAAGGCATACTAAAATCTATACTGACCACAAGTCACTACAGTTTCTGATGTCGGCCAAACTTAACCATAGACGACTCGCTAGGTGGGCACTCTATTTACAGGAGTTTCAGTTTTCGGTCATGTATATTCCTGGGCCACAGAATATAGTGGCAGATGCGTTGTCAAGGAATCCAGTAGGTCACGGTCAATGTTTTGATGAGGAGGTAAACGAGAACAGATATGATATATTGTATATGCAGGGCGTGCCGTTCGAGAAATACATAGGGACGGTACTCACAAATATCGCGAAAGAGCAGGATAAAGACGCGTCATGGAGAATGGTGAAGGACAGAGTTACAGCGAACTTAGATGCCAATATAGCACGTTTTTATACAATTCAGAACGGGGTCCTTTTCTACCGTAGAAATCCGAACACACAGGACTGGGTGTTGTGTATACCAAATGAAATAGTCAACAAGCTGATCTGGTACACTCACCTAAGTTACGGGCATTACGGGGCAAGGAAATGCTGTAAGAAGTTAAGGGAATCAGTTTATTTCATTAGTATGGAGAGGAGGATCAAGAACGTGCTTGGTAGTTGCAAATTGTGCCAGAAGGCAAAATCGTTAACTATCTCATGCAAAGCACGGCTTTTTCCGATAGTGCCAGGTAGATTGAGGGAATTCGGAGCAACAGATTTGTTTGGCCCGCTACCTAAGTCAGTGCAGGGATATAGATATGTTTTAGTAGCAGTGGAATTGGTGTCAAAGTATGTGACTTTTACCGCCTTGAAACGTGCGACGGGAAGGACAGTGGCAGCAGCGATCGTTAAAAACTTTTTGCGAGAAGTAGGAACTGTAGAAAAGTTCATAGCTGACAATGGACCGCAATATAGATCCAGACAATGGCTAACCACACTGAAGAGAAGAAGGATAAAACCGGTGTTCATATCCCGATACCATGCTGCAAGTAACCCCAGTGAAAGAGTGGTAAAAGAACTGAGAAAATTGTGTAAGATCTATTGCCATAGGCAACACAGAAGTTGGAGTATTTTTCTCAAAGATTTTCAGGACATCCTCAATGAGCTACCACATGGAGCAACTGGATTATCACCAATTACGGTACTAAAGAATGAACCACCACCAGATCGAGTCAGGGAGCTGGTAGATTTTCCGCGATCAGGAAAGCAGAGGCACACAGAAATTGTCAAGGTTGCGATAGAGCGTATTAAGAAAGCAGCTAAGGATAGGCAGGAGAAGCAGAAAGGAAAGATCCGTAAGATCGAATTGGCAGTAGGAGACAAGGTTCTAATTAAAACTCATCGATTATCAAAGAAGCACAGATTCCTAACTAGCAAATTCTTTACTGTGTATAGTGGACCATTCAGAGTGAGGCGGATTGTCCATGAAAATGCTGTACTGATTGAGACGATCAAGGGAAAACAGTCTCGTGGGCTTCATCACATTTCTAACATCAAATTATGGAAAAGTTAAGGATAGATCTAAAGTAGGCAATTTATGGTAGATAGTCAGTGTATTTATTTGTGGTGTGTAACGTTGTGCAGGGTCAAATCGAACATAAGAATTTTCAGGCGGGATGTCAGGAAGTATGACGGAATAGACTGGTCAAATGAGTCATGAACAGGAGTCGACAGAGTGGTGTATGTACGTATTTTTTGTCGTATGAATAAGGATCAAGCAGAAACGACGTGATGATTTATGAGGGAATAAAGATGGTAGATAGAGAAGCGACGTGATAAATAGTAGTGGATAAAGGTGATAGGTAAGGGAAGAAGCGACGTGAAGCAGTGTGATTAATAAATAGAGATTCGACGTGATGAAACAGTGGTAAATAAAGGTGAGTAGAATTGAATAATGTGGAGATGTCTTAGATGTATGTTACAGAGAGACCTGTGTATGCTGCAATAGAGATTGATGCGAATGGCGAAGGAAGACCAGGAAATGATGGAGTAATGGACGGACGGAGAGCCGAAATACGAATGAAGAGATGAGGACAACTGCACAATGTGAAAGGACATAAAGGGAGTATGAGATCCAGATGGTGAACGTTGTGGAACACTGACGTAAGATGTAATATAAGTGTAAGATCTAATTCTTAGCATAACATTTGCGATTTGGCAAAAATAATATTTATTGTTGTTGTTGTTGAAGCCTGGTACCAGGATAACTAATCAAAACGGTACCAAGAATGTGTACAGTTATTTTGCAGGTTGAATAATTTGTGTATTTTTGTTTCTTAGATGAAATGTCGCAATTCTAAGTTGATATTTAGCATGAAGTGAATGCGGAGGTAAGCCGATGGAGAGAGGTGCCAGAGTGAAAGGACGAATTCGGAGACTGGAAAGCTATCTCCGGAACAGCTTCATGTGTTATGTGGTTGAGTATAAGGGAGCAAAGGTATGGTATGTTGTCGTGAGTGTGGTGGTGTTAAGGTTAACTGACTTCTAGACCTATTCTGTTAGTGTATTAATGGATTGAATGAGAAGGAAAATGTGATGTCTGGTGAGTGAGAGTCGTAGAGTAGTGTGATCAATGCGCCCACTCCTGTAAAGGGGATCCTACCGATCTGTAACTAAAACATTATTGTGTATTGTTTGATTTGGATGAACCTCGATGGCAGGTCAGGATTTGACATCATGTGGATGGTTCATACATGTCCTAGAAATGTTGTTATATATAATAAAATGTAAAATGTATAAAGAGATACTAATTTCAGTCTGTCACAAACACGAAGGTGCATTGTATGTTGTAGATTTAGAGTCACCAGTTTCTAAAATGTTTATTGTCTTAGGATGTTAAAGTAGTTTAATATTTAATAACCTGTGTTAGGTAATTGTGAGCTGTATAGATTATTTCTTATTTTTTTTTGTTAGAACACTTTCAAGTGGTATTAATTTCAATCTGTCACAAGCACAAAGGTGCATTGTATGTTGTAGATTTAGAGTCATCAGTTTCTAAAAAATGTTTGTTGTGTTAGGATGTGAAAGTAGTTTAATATTTAATAACATGTGGTAGGTAATTGTGAGCTATGTAGATTATTTCTTATTTTTTTGTTAGAACACTTTCAAGGGGTATTAATTTCAGTCTGTCACGAGCACAAAAGTTCATTGTATATTGTAGTTTTAGGATAAAGTTTCTAATACTTTCACTGTGATAGGATGTTAGAGTAGCCTACTATTTGCTATTGTAATTATGAGCTGTATAGATTGTTTATTATTCCTTTTGTTTTTTTTTTACACTTTCATGTTTTGTATGAGGGACGACAGGTACAATGAATAGCACGAGTGTGGGCTGTCTATAGAAAAGAGATAAATGTTGATGTTGTATGTGTAGAAAACTAGGGTGTATAATTTTAATGTAAGAATTTCCTTTTGTCTGTAATGTTGCGAGATGCACGGAAGGCTAACTGATTGGGTGTCGTAACGCCCATACCGCTAGCGGGCCGAGCTGACGATGCCATGGCGACAGGCGACAGAGCCGCGGCACTCCCCACTCCACTGTCGGACGGGGTACACTCCACGCGCCCGCTACAGCAGGTCAACGGCCTGGGGCGACACGCACGTACCACTGGCCATTCATGAGTTCCGCCACCCTTACGACTGGGGAAGGTATCCCGCGGAGGCAACAGCGGGTGGTTTCTTCTGCTCAACGGCGCGCGCAGCGGCGCAACTGCAGAATGGACGAGGCGCGGCAGAGCCCGGCGAGCATTTTTTTTACCAGCAGCTAATAACTAGTACTGGACTGTGGAGCCGTGAAACAGGACGACTGCGACTTTCCATAATGTGGAAAGTGAAGGACTGGTGTTTCCACGTTGTGAGTGGTGGAAAAGATTTTGTCTTTAGCAGACAGGACGATCGTTTTGTTTTGTCTTGACCACTGAATGGTGGGATCCATAAACTTTTGGCAGTGACTTGTTAAGTGTGCTTTGTGAATTGCACGTGGGACACTTGGTACACTTAGAGGACAGTTGTCGTTTGGTGAACAATTATTGTATGAAGGCAAGAAACTAGAGTGGGACATTGACATTTGCGTCTGTAGTAGGAGACATTTCTTGAACTGGTGCGGGAATAAGTGCTGTTTGTTGAAACTTACGACTTTTAATTACACCATGAACTGAAAGGACAGAACCGTGGGTAATAGTAGTTGTAGGGCCATTTTTTTGGACGAACAGATTCGTGTGGATGGCACTCTGACAGTGACTATGACATTTGTGTTTAATGTGAGATACAGTTTGCTGTCCAGTGCGTGTTCAAAATGCCGATTTGAGTGACTCAAAGACTTTCGTCCGGGTAACCATGGGAGAGCTTTGACACCGAGACAGTGGTTCTAGGAAAACTATCAGCAACTTTTTGACCACAAGAAAATCACAGAATGAAAGGTTTCCGTGTGACTCGCAAGATAGGAAATAATGTATTTGTAATTGTGTAAATGTTTTTTTTATGTGTTTCATTCCTGAAGGGACAGCAAGTGTAATTGTATTTCATCAACATTTGTGTTTAGAATAGTTAGTGTTTGTTTTTTTGTCTGTTCTGGGTTATCAAGTTCACGTAGCATGTTTATTAGAATATTTCGTACAATGATGCTCTAATTATAAGCAAGTGGCGTAATACTAACGTAGCGGTTCATGTAGCATTGATCAGTAAGATTGTCACAGGGGACAAGAGTTTGCATTGCACAACAAATATCGGAATTAACTGATGTATTTTGATGTCGTCCATAGTAATAATCTTGTTGGTGTTTTGACTGAAGCCACTTATTTTTATTATCACAGTGGTGACATTTCACATTAAAGTGTAACGAAGGCTAGTCGAAATGCAAGTTCTTGTCGTCTATATGTGTGACAACAAAGAAAGTATTTTTTATTTGTTTTAGAATTATTGAAATTTGGATTACTCATAAAAATAACGAAGATCCCAGTAACTAAAGCAAAATTTTATCTCAAGATTATTTTTTCACTTCTATGATGTGATGTTTTATTTGCCGTGTAGATTGTTGTAAATTAGTATGTGTACGTTACTCCGGATTGTGGAGAGTACAATAATGCAACAACTGCCAATTTGGTAAAGTAACAACATTTGGTCGTCAATTTGAGGTCACCAGGGGCTAAGGTCTCCTCCTGGTTATTTTGATGAATTGCTACGTTTGTTTTAATACAGTTTTCTTAAAAAAATGTTCGGAACTACCCTCGCATTGCAAGGATAGTACCGTGCCATTTTTTTCTGCATGGGTAGCCGGTGGTGAAAGGGTACAGTACCGCCCAACATTGAAAATAGGTACGAAATTCTTGTCAGAACAACACATTTTTTGTGTAAAAGTAACTCAATTTCAATTAATACAGCGAAGCCGGATACCACTGTGGGAAAGAATGACAATTTATTTATTTAATTGATCACATGTGCACTCCCTCAAAATAAATCCCTACATCCAGTTTGGTGAGATCTGTGAAAGGAATGAATATATGGTCGTCTGCTAACCACAGATAGTGAATCGGAATATATGATCATCTTTGAGTCGATCCTTTGGCTACCTTTGGTGAGACCAAAGAGATGGAAGTTACCAGAGCTTTGAGCGTCTGAAATGTGGCTGACCAATAAGGTAGCAGGGTGCTTCTCCCACTTCGAGAGAGGTGCGAGAGAATCAGAATACGGCCATGTTTCAGCACTCTGCCGCTGAACCTTCTGCTGTAAAGACCTGTTTTTTTTGTTGTGCTCCGTGATGAAAGAGTGGAGGCATGGTATGGATGTGGAATATTTAAGAGTAGTTAGAATTAATACTTTCTCTTTCACAGGACCTTTTGTGGGGAAAATTACAAAGTGAGGCAGGTAATTTTAAGGGGATTGTAGTAAACCAACGGTCACAAAGAGCCCACGTGTAGTTGTAAGTTGAGATACTTCCGTGAGCTTAAGCTGAAATATTTAAGAATTAATAGCGTGTGTACAATAAGCTGAAATATTTAAGAATTAATCGCGTGTGTACAATAAGCTGAAATATTTAAGAAATAGCGTGTGTATCATAAGTTGAAGTATTTAAGAAATATCATTCCGTGTGACGCTGAATTTAAACTCTGAGAGAGAATCAAGGTGAGTCGGCCGTTTTTCCAGCAACGCCACTTGGCTTGCATTGCACAGGAAGACGTGCGTTTATCTCCAGAGTTCACAGTAGGAAAGTAGAATTACAAAGTGGGGCAGTGTCGTGTGAAACTGGGATAAATATTGATTGAAGTGGGAAAGCGGAAAGTGATGAAGTTGTAACCGTTCTTTGTGTAATATTTCATATTGTTGTGTTGTGTATGTCGTGTAATTTGGGTATGTGTGTTTTGCATGGGAGTAGCAAGGTAGTTTCGAAAGATTTGTGGGTATGCCTGTTCCTTCTGTATCGCTCGATCTGGAGGAAAGTTTCGTGAGGATTATTGTGAGAGGCGAAGTGTGAGGTATAATAAAAGATCCACCATCCGATCCAGGGAGTGCACTGTTGCGGTAAATAGATTACGAGACCATAGTATAGAGATTCACTAACGTAAAGCCATGCCCACTGGGCGGAATTTCTCATGTGATTTTGTTGTAGGCTGTAGAATTTGTGTGTTTAGGAATAAATCAAATAGTGAAAAGAAAGAGATTGGTGGGTTTTTTTATTAAATTGTATGTTATCGTAATGTCCCAAATTTATATAAAAGCCGTTAAATCAAAGACAAAAGGTAAATGTGGTATTGTCAGTGCGTAGTGTACAGTCAGAGTTCTATAAATCACTGATAGTCAGATGCGTGTTTCCGTTGCGTATTATTCATACAGGAGGATAATTTGTAGCTAAATAGTAAGATACGAGAATTCATGTTGCTCGATAAATTAAGGAAGAATCCACTCGCTTGGCAAACCACTCATCTTGCAGGCCTGACTGCTTGATGCCACAGTATGAGAAAGGCAAGTGGGTGCCTCTCAAGAGTAGATCAGTATCGATCAGATTTGTCGCAGAAGAGAAGTGTCGAAAACTTACGCCATCGTCTTCGGAGGATTAGATTTTGAGATTGTTATGAAGTGGCATGAACAGTGACGTCATTTTCTAATTTTTGCTTGACTGCCAGCGTCATATTGTTACTTGTGAAGTAGGAAGGGAACGAAAGGTTATTCATAACTTGCACAGAAACAAGACTGCAGTTACAAGAGTCGAAAGGCATAAAAGAGAAAAAATCTTGAGAAGGAGTTTGTAGCCTACGAGTTCTAGCCCAGCCCCATGTTGTTCAATCTGATCGCTGACTGAGCTGTGAAGGAAATAAAATGGAAATTTGGAAAGGGAATTAAAGTTCAGTGAGAGAAAATGAGAGCTATGAGGTCTACCACTGACATTGTAACTCTGCCAGAGACGACATGTGGTTTATAAGAGCAGTTGAATGGAATGGAAGGTATCTTGAGGTTATAAAATGAACGCCAACGAAAGTTAAACGAGATAATGGTATGTAGTCAAATTAAATCAGGTGTTGCTGAGAGAATTAGAACAGAGGCAGTAAAAGTCGTAGATCAGTTTTATTATTTAGGTAGCAAAATAATCGATAATGACCGGAATAGGGAGGATACAAAATTCAGACCGACAATACCAAGAAGAACAGTTCTGTAAAAGAGAAATTTATTAACTTGTAATATAAATTTGAGTGTTAGGAAATCTTTTGTGAAGGTATTTTTCTGGTGTGTACAGAAGTGAAATACCGACGACAACTTATTCAGACAAGAGGAGAAGCTTTCGAAACATAGTGTTATAAAAGAATACTGAAAATCTAATGGGTGTATCGAATAACTAGTGAAGAGATACCGAAACAGACTGGAGAGAAAAGAAATTTGTGGCACTAGTTGACTAAGGGAAGGTATCAGTTGGTAAGAAACATCTTGAGTCGACGAGGAATCGACAGTTTGATAATGGTGAAGGTATGTGAGTGTATGCGTTGGGGGCGGGGGGGGGGGGGGGGAGTTGTAGAGGGAGGGGGACCAACGTTTTGATGAAAGTAATCAGGTTCAACTGTACAGAGGTGCAGAGATGAATAAGAGATGGACAGGCTTGCATGGTGAACTGCACCAGGCCAGTCTTTGTACTGTGGACCACAACAGCATGAAAGTGAGAGGACTTTTTAGTGTGCAGCTTACTCCTAAGTGTACGAATAATTTATTATTTAGTGACAAAGTGCTGAAGCAGATGATATATTTTGTCGATTCTTCTTAAGCAAAGAGGCATAGGTTTTGGGAAGTGGTACTCAAAGACCACCTGCTGAATCGTTTCAGGGAAATAAACTATGATCTGGATTTGCAGCATCTTATATTTCTTAATTGACAGTAATGTTTAATGAAACGTAATCTTTCTCGGTAAAATATTACATATTTGAGAGATCAGACAGCAAAGGAATGACATAAAAAGTTTCTAAGATTTAAATTATAATTGGTTAGATACGACACAACTCCAAAAAGGAAAAAAAAATCAAAATTCACATCGAAATATCAGTTGTGAACTGTACATTATGCGCCAACCAGTTATGAAGAACATGTCTAGCAGTGCTTCGTCATAAGACAATATAAGAGTATGTTTAAGAAAAAATGCCAAGAGCTCGAAGAGTATAACATATTCATATCCTAAGTGACGTAATTTGATATATAATAAGATATCAAATTTTAGAACGTCTTAGTTATCCGAATATTGACTTCATTAATATTGTATTAGAATTATCCCTGGCACTGCATGTAATTTCTTTGATTTGAATTGACTCGGGCGTGTGAGAAAGCAAACCTAATAGACAAAATTGTTGTAACTGACGATAGGTTAATACTGGGTGGTTATAATTAAAATGCAGCTACTCGTGGAAGTCCAGTGTAGGCTATAATTGTCGTATGGCAGCGAAACTTTGTAGATATGCTAATGCTCTAATGAAGAACTGTTTTGTACTGGAAAAAATTTAGTTGCAATTATGGCCACCAGGTGAAAATTTGGCGCTGTACAACGCCTTGTCGACATATCCGGTGCTCATATAGGACAATTTGTGTAACGGAAGTTAATAACAGAATCGACATTGTGACATTCTCACTTGTTTGACCTTTTCTGCCTCCTTCCCGTTTCTGATCCATCACACATGGAAACACTTCCGTATGTCTTTCTTGCATTCACAGCGCCAGGTTTCCACCTGGTGGCCAAAATTGGAACTAATTTTCTTACAGACGTTAATTAGTTCTTGATTAACACATTAGCGCGTCTACCAAGTTTTGCTGCCATTCGATAATTATAGCCCACACTGGATCTCTGTGAGTAGCTGCACTTTAATTGTGAGAGTTAATGCTGATAATATTGCAAGGGTTACTGCCTCTGTAGGAGGTACTACACACATACGTATCTCAGATATCATGTTCCTACTTAAGTTCCGGGTTTTCAGTGGTTTTTTCTCATTTTTACGAGAATGTTGTTGCTCACCTGTGTCTCCTTAGGAGTAGAATTTTGTTTCTGGCTACTTATCACTCAAGGAGATAAGACCAATACGAAAACACCAAAAACCACTTCGGAAACGGGAACGCTGGGAGAATGTGGGTTTGATCAGCTTTCCAAGCAGAACCTGTAAAATTTTAATGAGCGCTAGGTAAAGAATGACTGCTCATGACAGTTAACAATGGTGGTAAAAGTAAGAATCCTCACCAAAAATCAGGAACTGTTAGAGAAAGGAAACACAATTTGTCAAGTTCTTTAAGCAGCATGGAATCGGGAAAAGCCTATATTACCAAACGGCTAACACTGCCACCCAGACACTTGCAGGCTGCCTATCTAACGATTTCATGGGAGGAGAAAAAGTTCTCTGTGTTTCATGTAGTTACTGACTGAATTTAAAAATTTAAAATAAGATCACATGTACTCATCAAGAGGTGTAATATGACGTTAAAGGTTTAACACCACAAGTCAAGCATTGAAGTTGGAAACTGAGTGTACGTCATGAGGCAGCCTGTGAATTACCCTGAGTACATTTCTCGAGTATTTGAGAATACGAGCACTTTGAGACTTCTAACAGACTTTACACATAGTTAAAAACCTTTCCTAAATTTTCTCCTGGTTTAAGAGTTTTATGTGCGTATCATCGAATATATAACACTTTATCTCATTTGCAAAGAATCAGATATTCGAAGCCGTTTTAGACGAGGTTTGGAACTTTAATAGTGGCAACTATTTATTTACAGCCCGTACAAAATAGATACGCGTTTCAAAGTTTTACTGACCTTCAAAGTAGTCACCAGCATTGTGTATAACCCGTTGCCAGTGATGTGGGAAGTTGTAGGACACTCTTAGCAGTGCCAGTTGTGTTGACAGTTTAAGCGGCGCAGTCTATTGACCGACGAATTTGTAGCGGTTCTGAAACGAATGGCGTGATGTGTTCCCTTCAGTTTAGAAATCGAGTTGAACTCACGAGGACTTAAGTCAGGGGAGTGCAGTAGGTGGTATAGCACTTAGCAGCGTCATAAGTCAAACAAATCAGTAACAGCTTGCACTGTACGTGCTTGAGCAGTGTCCTGCAAAATGATGGTCAGGTCCTGCAGAAAGTGTTATCACTTCTGTCTCTCAGCTGCTCGTAGGTCGTGTTCCAAAAATGAACAGCTTAGAGACAGAAGTGATGACACTTTCTCCAGAACCTGACCATCATTTGACAGGACAATGCTCAAGCGCGTACAGTGCAAGCTGTTGCTGATTGCTATACAACGTATTGCACTCCCCTCACTTAAGGCCTCGTGAGTTCAACTCGATTTATAAACTGAACGGAACACTTCACGCCATTCGTTTCAGAACTGCTACAAATTCGTCGTGCAATAGACCACGCCGCTCGAATTGTCAACACAACTGGCACTGCTAAGAATATCCTACAATTTCCACTTCGCTGGCAACGGGTTATGCACAATGCTGGTGACTACGTTGAAGGACAGTAAAACTTTGAGACACGTATCTATTTTGTACGAACTGTAAATAAAGAGTTGCCACCATTAAAGTTCCAACCATCGTATTTGTGGAGCTCGATTCTTTACATAATCGGGACTTGGGGAGAAGTGGGGTGGGTGGGGGGCGTAGGGGTATTGGTTTCCACTCACTGTCTCAGGTGATGATCTCAGTTTGAAAATGGTTCAAATGGCTCTGAGCACTATGGGACTTAACATCTTAGGTCATCAGTCCCCTAGAACTTAGAACTACTTAAACCTAACTAACCTAAGGACATCACACACATCCATGCCCGAGGCAGCATTCGAACCTGCGACCGTAGCAGTCCCGCGGTTCCGGACTGCAGCGCCTAGAACCGCACGGCCACCGCGGCCGGCGATCTCAGTTTGAACGCTAGTGTTATGGACTCCACTGGAATAAATACTTACAAATTTTCAGTGGTCAGCAATGCATAATAGATATTTCCAGCTTCAGCCTTAATGATTTTCCTGGTGCACGCACCGCTTGGAGACAGGAACTATTTGTTCTTGTTACGAGAATAATTTGTTTTACTTCATGTTTCCTTATTTTATTGGTTTAATTTAATTTAGTGTCGGATATGCTGTAAGTACTTGCAGATACGCCTGAAATTAATGGCTAAGAATGCACAGGTAGTTTCTTTGTTAGATCAGATTTTTTTATATTTAATTGAAATTCCTACGTTCGATCAAAACAACTTACGTTTCGTATATGAATGAAATGACGCAATTTCAGAGACTTCGCTGGTCTCTTGCAGATATGATTTTATATATACAGACTGAAGCGGCAAGCGAAAATTTGCATCGAGGTGGGGAATCGAATTCGGGTCTCCTGTTTACTAGGCAGATGCGTTAGCCACCAAGCCACCTTGGCACGGGTACCAGGTGAGCAAGAGACATGGCTTCGATTCCCCGCCTTGATACAAATCTTCACTCGCTACGTCAGTCTAGATACATACTCGTAAAATCATACCTGTATGACACCAGCAAAGTCTCTGAAATTGTGTCCTTTCATTTGTATAAGTATCTGCTCCTGGGTTTCAAACTGGATTTCACATTTACGTCTGATGCTGAGGTCCTGTTCCAGAACGTGGAGAGCCTCAACAATTCTGTTCGTGTGTGAGGGGGAATTTAAAGCAATCTGTGGTGGCAGTGAGAATTTTGATCGACGAGTTAGGTGCGGCAGGGTAATCCGTGCAGTTATATGAACCGCTAACGCACCTGCTTAGTAAGCGTGTGAGACCCGGGTTAGATTCCCGGCCTTGGTACAAATTTTCACTCGCCGCTTCAGCTTATATTCACAGACACTTACGTTCCTTTCAGACGTTGTCCAGTTGTTCTCAGACTATTAAAGGGTATTTTTATTGTTCTTATACCCCATTTCATTATACATAACACAGATAATGTTAGCGTTTTTGTGTCCAATAGGTGCGCCTGGCAGATATCAGCAGCAAATGTTAACGATATTAGGAAAATTTATATTAAAAATGAAGAAATTCCTCCAGCTGTATTTAAGGTGTCGATTTTATTTTGGCAACTAGTTTCAACGTTGCAACATCTGCAGGTCCTATAAAATGTACCATACATACAACAAGCAATGTGAGGTCATCAGTCCCCTAGAACTTAGAACTACTTAAACATAAGGACATCACACACATCCATGCCCGAGACAGGATTCGAACCTGCGACCGTAGCGGTCGCGCGGTTCCAGACTGTAGCGCCTAGAACCGCTCGGCCACCCCAGCTGGCTCTTGGGAAATGGAACAGAACGACACGAACACGTCGATGGGGTTCAGGTCGGGACTCGACGCCGGCCATTCCATTACTTCAATGTCCAGACTTCGTGAGACATCGTTGCTGATGCCCGCCACATGGACCCTGGTATCAGGAGGAATTCAGGGCCACCAAAGCATGCAGCGGCCACCACATGGTACTGTGCGATTTGTTCGAGGTACTGCCTGGCTGTTAGGCGGTCATGGACAAGACCGGATTCGTAGGGCTTTCGACACTGATACCTAGTTTAGACAAGAAGAGAATCGAAGCTTTCGAAATGTGGTGCTACAGAAGAATGCTGAAGATTAGATGGGTCGATCACATAACTAATGAGGAGGTATTGAACAGAAATGGAGTGAAGAGAAATTCGTGACACGACTAGAAGAGGGGATAGGTTGCTACGGCATATTCTGAGGCATCAAGGGATCACCAATTTAGTACTGGAGGGCAGCGTGGAGGGTAAAAATCGTAGGGGGAGACAAAGAGATGAATACACTAGATTCATAAGGATGTAGGTTGCAGTAGGTACTGGGAGATGAAAAAGCTTGCACAGGATAGAGTAGCATGGAGAGCTGCATCAAACCAGTCTCAGGACTGAAGACCACAACAACAACCTAACATTATGAACACGTTATCATTTTATTCCTACTCATGCAACTATACTTAAAAACTATTTTTCCCGTGTGAAACGGAGTACTCGAAGAGGTCGTATAGGTCGTAAGGTCATTTCCCGTAAGCTGTTAATTACAGTCGGATCGGACACAGCGGCTCCAGTGTCCCTTCTGAGATCCTCTTGCAGTGCTCTGGCGGTAGTGGTACGACGCCGCAACCCAGAGACTCCCAGACGTCAGTCTCCACGTGGGAATGTAATGGGTCGGCGCCCTTTTCCAACTCGCCTGGTGTACTGACCTATCTCTCTATAGCGTATCCACAACCTGTGGATGACAACTGAAGATACTATCCATCCTCCTTGGATCAAATAGGTTGCCCTTGCAACTTGCGCTGCGTTGAGATGTCACAGTGTATGCGACTGGTTAACTACAACGTCCACAAATGACAGCTGCCGAGTGCGTACCTCACTAAGGAACAGTGGCGCACCCATACTGACTTAATGCTGAAATGCTGAGGAGTCGTCTGATAATGCAATACATAATACAGCCGATAAATGGCGAATAATTTTAATGGTTGCCTTCACTGAAAACGAAGATTTCAAGCCATGCAATAAGACCACAGGTAGCGCCTGTTTCAAAATAGATTTAACGTACCGGACGTTGATATAGGTGTTCCCTTAATTATTTTGAGGTCGGTATGTATGTGCATGTGCGTCAAATGTTTTTTGAACTGCCACTGTGGCTTGATGATGTCTAATCTTGAAACATGTTGCTAATTAAATAATGTAAGCAGTCAACAAATTCCATGATTAGTAGTGGTATCTGTTAACCCCTTCCATAAGGAATTTTGTCATTTTGAGATTACTGAAGGGCGATTTGTTTCATTGTTAGAACCAGTTCAACAGCCAAGACCGCACAAAATATTTCTTTATTCAAGAGAGCCGGTTTCAACAGACTTTGCTGTCATCTTCAAGTCTGTGAGAAAGTGCGTATGGATGGAATATGTCTCATAAGTTAAGATGTAACATTTGATATAAAAGTATTAGTTTAGTACTATAAAAGTCGGAAGTGTACCTGTACATTTATGTATCTTAAAATATTTTTGTTGTAAAACATGTTCATTTTACGCTGACCTCACGCTTAAGATGTCAAGTGGATAATAATAGCACATAATGAAAGGTTTGCCATCGCTAAAATATTTAAGAAACATGAAACCCCTTGTGCAGAAGGCCATGTCCATTTACATATTGATCACAGGTGCTTGTTACATCACACAAACATTGTACACGCGAGCACAACTGTTAACGTGTGCTGTACGAATTCCAAACAGTGCGAATCCAATTTAAATGGCGTCTAAGGTGCAACTGACAGGTGTTACTAGAAAGATAACTTTTGTATGGTGTGTTGCAGCCACTAGATGGCTCTTACATCAGAATCATATAACAGATCGTAAACAATTCTCTTTTCGTATTTAAAATTAACTGCTTTAGTGAGTGGCCTTTAACAATAATAGAAATTACATAATTGAACTTTACTAACAAATAAAAGAAACTCTCACAATCCCCTTTACATATTCTTATTACTATATGCATAATAGGCAAGTTAAGGTATTTACTCTGCAACAGATTATCATGTTGTTGTGGCAGCGGGAGGGAGGTACCACAAACAGGCTCCGCAGGCAATGAAAAGGCAAAACTCGCAGTGCGCAGGTTCGGCAGACACGAACAAACTACAAATCCCGCACAAAGCTCTCCAAGCAGAGCACTGAAGCCCCAAGGCACAACCAATCACAGATAACTATCTAAAACGCATAGAAAACAAGTATTAAGTGGTGAGACAAGGAAGAGCCGCAGTTCAAATATGACACGTATAGAACTGTCCTTGGTAGACAGAGGATATAATCCAAGAATAGAAATTTTTTGCGAGAGACTTCGGGAACCTTCCAGTGTCTTCGCTGATACACATTTATGAGCTGAGTTGAGGTCACACGTTATCCCATAGACATAAAAGGTTAAGGGGTGAGTGATCAAGAAGACAGATGATTCAATGGTAATCGGAAATCAGGCACGTATCAGAAAGGATTGGAGAGAGGCAGGAAGCAGGGCAGTGAGTCGGTGAGGAATGTCGTTGGGAGATGAGCAGCAGCAGTGGCAGGCTGTTGAGGTAAGCCGACGCAGCCTTCCAACTAGCACCATGTGGCTCATACTACGAATAGTCAGTCGGATATGTGACACCCGATTCTCGTTCGTAGTCGCAGGCGGAATGAACTTACAATCAGTGTCTATGTTTCTTAGACATAAATGGTTTTCCTCAATCCATCCCCAACTCATATGCAACTTCTTATGAACAAACGTTGTGGATTTTGTATACACACCCAACTGACTTCCTTTCGAGACAATGCTCTTGCTACTGCTCACGAACCGTCACCTTTACCCTGTAGCGATTAGAAGGAATCTGCCCCATCACTTCCACTCAACTCTGATGGTGAGATGTGAAACCTTGCCTTCCAAGTCCTACTTGTAATTAATGAGGCAGATCAGGTAAAACTTCTGAATATTCAGATTGAGTGCCCAGGACAGCATCTCCGGGATACGATCGAGTAATGACATGTCAAATAAAGGCAATATTTTTCGTTTGTAACTATCAATTGTGTCCATATATTTTTTAGGGTGAGAGCTCTGCGAAATAACAAACACAATTTCCTCTTTAACAGATCGCCCAGACAACAGGAGCATATCCAGTTTTAGAGAAAACACATAAAAACTGAAGTAGACAGAAAGAAGTTCGAGTGGCAATAGAGACAGTCTATACTTATTTTTTCTTTATATTACTAGTGAACATTTTACATCATGTTTAGTGCTGCCTTCGTCAGTTATTTCGTTGCTCGAGTAGTATGTAGCTTGTTGATCTAATTTCCTCCGTATCACCTGACTTAATTTTAATGCTCTTCACTACCTTGCTTAGCCTTTACGTCCATCTTGCAATCTCCTTGCAAGAGTCTATCCTTTCCATTGAACCGATCCTACAAGTCCTTTTCTGTTTCTGACCAAACTGCTACGTAATCGGCAGTTTTTTTTTTCTTCTCCCCGAACACTGATTCCCTTCCCAACACCGCCTACTCAGTTTGCATATTCAATAACACGGAGCCTAGGATGAAATCCTGTCTCAGTCCTATCTCAATTAATGTCTCTCTTTCTTGTCATCTGACCCATAGAACTGCAGCCAGTTTTCCCTTCAAATTGTGCGATAACTTTGTTGAAAATAACCTTTCGCTCCCTTTATTGTGCGATGAGTATTTCAGAATTTCAAGAGAAAAGATTTGAGCTCACAATGTCAAAAACCTTTTTCTAAATGTATTTATAGTCCAGCACACTAATTAAAGAGTTACGCAAAAACTGTCACACACAGGTTCTCCAGTATGGGTCAAATTCAACGTCTTTTCAGAGCATTCGACATGTTTTCACAGTTTCTTCACTGCTTTTCGCCACTGTCTCTCGGCATCTTCTATTTAAGTAAAGCGTTTGTCTATGAAACGTTCGTACATTGGCCTTTAATTAGTAGAGTGCTTTATAAACTCGCTTCAGTTTGCCAGGCCAAAAGCAAGCATATTACTGCACCGTATGCGTTTCCCGCCTGCATATACGACAAAATTTTTCAGCATTCTACACGTCTGCATACATCAGTTTAGACCGGAACAGCATCAATTAATTGAGTACCTCTCGATGGTGTACATTAGCTTCGAACCATAAACGAGGTAAAACAAACATTTTGTTGCCGTTTATCAATAGTCAATTTTAACGGGAAACGATCGCGGGATGCCGTTGCCGTCCACTAGGGCGAAGATCATATCGTGCAAGCGATGTTTCGAAAATTATGTTCGAATCCGCTTCCACTGGAAGCTCTTAATTTAAATACTGCGAGCTATTCGCAGGCGCCTCCCTTCGGTCGCCATCATAGTTCATTAAATCTGACGCAGGTACTGCTCGAACAGAGAGTGTTCTATTTTATTTATGTTTTATTTTTTATTTATTTTTTATTATTGGAGAGGGCTCTGAGCAAAATATGAGCTCTGTTTAATCGGGTAGTGCGTACCTCTTTTATTCTATTTAATTTGAATTTTCATATTTCACAACTAGATGGGTAAATGTCATATTAACAGTCAAACAGTTTGCAGTTTATTCCATGGTCGCCCATATTTTTTTACTCAGCTAGCATTCACGAGAGCACTATGACCGACGATATTTTGTCACTGCGAAAAATATTCAAACTGAAGCGTTGTCTGAATTATACAGTAAGTACCACAACTGCGCAAGGGAAACTGGAACACACTTTGTGTGTGTGTGTGTGTGTATGTGTGTGTTTAAACGTTCGAGTATAACTCTAGAGCAGTGACATCCAAACCTCGTATACATGTGACGTACTAGAATCTGTCCATAGCCACTTTGAACTTGTTTAATGTATAGCGGCTTTCGGGAACAGTAATGCCCCATTTTGAAAGCTACAGCCTCTTTCTTATTCCGCGAGCCACCTTATGGAGTGTGGCGGAAGGTTCTTTGTGTGACACTGTCACATTCCTACTTCCCTATTCGAATAGAAATCGGTGTGCATGAAATGCGTGTGAGCTCGGATCTCTCTGATTTAGCCTACATGGTGATTTCGCTAACCTTACCTAGGGAAAAGCGACGTGTTGATTGATTCTTGTAAGAAGATACAGTGTGGGAATATAAACAGTAAACCAACGTATGATGTACAGTGCGTCTCTTCTAGCGTCAACTACTACGGTCGGGTGAGCATCTACGTGCTACTTCCATTGTCTGCTTTTCAATAGTGTAAGAAAGGAATTTTCAGCGGCATTACAACAAAAAGAAAATCACTTCAACTCTCTTAATTCTTCCTAGCTTACAATATAGAACATGTAACTTGAATTATAATTTCTTTTGTGTGCTGAGAAGACATCTGCATATACCGGATGAACAAAAAGTCAGTATAAATCTGAAAACTGAATAAATAACGGAATAATGTAGATAGAGAGGTGCAAATTGACACACATGCTTGGAGTGACATTCGGTTTTTTTAGAACCAAAAAAATACAAAAGTTCAAAAAAATGTCCGACAGACGGCGCTTCATCTGATCAGAATAGCAATAATTAGCACGACAAAGTGAGACAAAGCAAAGATGATGTTCTTTACAGGAAATGGTCAATATGTCCACCATCATTCCTCAACAATAGCTGTAGTCGAGGAATAATGTTGTGAACAGCACTGTAAAGCACGTCCGGCGTTATGGTGAGACATTGGCGTCGGATGTCGTCTTTCAGCATCCCTAGAGATGTCGGTCGATCACGATACACTTGCGACTTCAGGTAACCCCAAAGCCACAAATCGCACGGACTGAGGTCTGGGGACCTGGAAGGCCAAGCATGACGAAAGTGGTGGCTGAGCACACGATAATCACCGAACGACTCGCGCAAGAAATCTTTCACGCGTTTGGCAATATGGGGTGGAGCGCCATCCTGCATAAACATCGTACGTTCCAGCAGGTGTTTATCAGCCAGGCTGGGGATGATACGATTCTGTAACACATCGGCTTACCTCTCACCCGTCACGGTAGCAGGTTTCCTGCTTAGCGCCATCTGTCGGACATTTTGTGACTTTTTTTTATTCTAATAAAACCCCATGTCATTCCAAGCATGTGTGTCAATTTTTACCTCTCTATCTACATTATTCCGTGGTTTATTACGTTTCCAAATTTATACTGACTTTTTGATCAACCGGATATTATGGAAAAATACAGGGAGATTGTGACTGAAACTCGCTAATCCCCACTATACAGAGGGAAAAAAATCTACGTCTGTACGTGTTATCTCAGAAGGATGCGTCAAATCGTCCGACGGCAGACAACTACAAAATGTGAACAGATTTTGAGAAAAGAAAGAAGGAATCATGACACACTAACTGAAGATTTGTGCACGGATTCGACAAACATATCGAAACACGACGAGAAATGCATCCTTGAAGACGAACACAGACGCTGTCCAAGCCTGCAGGTTGTGTTATGGTATTCCAACACGAACGGCACCTGTGCGATGACAAGTTACAAGTGTAAGTCGTGGTCAGAACATCGTCCCGTGTAGCTGTGAGTGCATTAAGTCAGAGAGCCGGCAGTAGTGGTCGAGCGGTTCTAGGCGCTACAGTCCGGAACCGCGCGACCGCTACGATCGCAGGTTCGAATCCTGCCTCGGGCATGGATGTGTGTGACGTCCTTAGGTTAGTTAGGTTTAAATCGTCCTAAGTTCTAGGGGACTGATGACCTGAGAAGTTAAATCCCATAGTGCTCAGAGCCATTTGAACCATTTTTACGTCAGAGCTAAGTGAATTCGAACGTGGGCAAGGTGTTGGTGTTTGCGTATCCATGATAGCCAAAGTGTTGCAGAAGGCTGTGTACTGACGATTTGCACTGCATCAGGGGATGTAGAAGAACATCATCCGCCAAGTTACGACGCGGACGAAAATATGGAGGACGACATCTGCAGAAATGAACGTAACAAAATGGCTCTAAGCACTCTGCACTAAGCACTATAGGACGTAACATCCCTAGACTTAGAACTACTTAAACCTAACTAACCTAAGGACAGCACACACATCCATACCCGAGGCAGGATTCGAACCATAGTAGCCGTGCGGTTCCGGACAGAAGCGCCTACAACCGCTCGGTGACAGCGGCCGACTATGAACGTAACACCCACGAATTCTGTCAGCACCAAAAGAACTCGAAGGGGGCTCCAGAAGCATGGAGTTGCAGACTGAGCTGGAATTCGAAAACCACTCACGAGTGATGCAGATGCTCATAACAGGAAAACGTGCTGCCGAAGTCATAAAATCTGGGCTATGGATAAGAAAGCCATTAGGTCGTTTGAGTTTTGTTTCACACTATTTCTAACTCCTGGCCCAGTTCACGTCCCCCGTTGAGGGTTCTATGACGTTTTGTACAGCTATATCGCGGTATTCCGTGGGCCCCATGCCTATTCTGCAAGATCACATTCCTGCCAAGCATTGTGTAACCATTTTTGTTGTTCATCTGCATCCTATGGTACAGTGTTTGTTCCCCAGTAGTGATGCTGTATTCCAAGATGAACAGCCACTGTTCACATAGCTCGCATCGTCCAGGACTGGTTTTATGAGCAAGGGGATGAATTGTCGCATTTTTTCTGGCTACAGCAGTCACCAGATCTCAATATGAGTGTGCCTTTTAGGTCTAATTTGGAGAGAAGAGTGCGTGGTCGCTCTCCACCTTCATCATTGTCACCGCAACTTCTCAGTATTTTGCAGTGGAAATGCTGAAGTATTCCCTTAAAATCATACAGAGACTATATTTATTCATTTGGAGATGACTGGAAGCTGTTTTTAAAGCCAACAGGTTTTCAAATCCGTATTAGGCATGGTAATGTGTTGTGTCTCTCTTATTTCCATATTTTTGACCTACTGGGGACGTGTGCGGTACATGTGCAAGCCACTGCTACGAATTACATCTTTATTCGCAGAAGGTTTGCAAATACCGCATCATACGAAGTGAGGCATTGTTCTCCTGAAATATGACTTGTAATTTTCTGGAATTCCTCTCCATTTTTGAGATCCTTAATTCTTATGCTGAAAAATTTGGAAATTGATATATGCAGGGGATCTCGGGGCAGAACGGCGTACCAGGTTACAACGGGACTGTGCTGTTTTTTAGACAGGAGAGTGCTGCGTCATGTTGTATCGAAATTTTGTTCTAGATCCGAATGGAAGGAAGGCGCGACAGTCATTTTGACTTGGTTTAGAGTGCGACTTGCAAATGAACGGTTGTCGTTCACGATTCTAGTTTTATTTTCGTAATGTTTGGTGAATTTCAAGGAGAGATAAGCCGTGATTGTTTATTGTTAAGTCCTTAAATGACATGTTATTATAAAGTTCAAGCCATATCCTATACATTAGTTGATAGATGCAAGAAGAAAGTACAAAAACGTTCTGGGAAATTCAGCAATAAAAGTCGCTGAGGAATGAAATTAATAGGAAGCTCAGGCAAGCTAAGACGAAATGGCTGCATGAAGCACATGAAGAAACCAAAAAAGAAATGATTGTCGGATGGACTGACTCAGCATACAGAAAAGTCAAAACAACCTTCGGTTATATTAAAATCAAGGGTGATAGCATTAAGCGTGGAATGGGAATTCCACTGTTAAATGCAGAGGAGGGGGCGGATAGGTGGAAAAAGTTCACTGAAGGCCACTACGAAGGCCAAGATTTGTCTGATGTTATAGAAGAAGTAACAGGAGTCGATTTAGAAGAGAAAGGAGATCCAGTATTAGAAAAAGAATTTAAGGGAGCTTTGGAGGACTTAACACCAAATAACACAAATTTACGTTGGTATGCCCGCATCTCGTGGTCGTGCGGTAGCGTTCTCGCTTCCCACGCCCGGGTTCCCGGGTTCAATTCCCGGCGGGGTTAGGGATTTTCTCTGCCTCGTGATGGCTGGGTGTTGTGTGCTGTCCTTAGGTTAGTTAGGTTTAAGCAGTTCTAAGTTCTAGGGGACTGATGACCATAGATGTTAAGTCCCATAGTGCTCAGAGCCATTTTACGTTGGTATGTAGAATTATGAGTCTGGCGTTAAACTGTCTGACTTTCGGAAAAATATCATCTACACAATTCCGAAGGCTGCAAGAACTGACAAGTGCCAGAATTACCGCACAATCAGCTTAACAGCTCATGCACCTGAGTTTCTGACAAGAATGATACACAGACGAATGGAAAAGAAAATTGGGGATGTGTTAGACGCTGATAATTTTGGATTTAGGAAAGGTAAAGGCACCAGAGAGGCAATTCTGACACAGCGGTTGATAATGGAAGCAAGGAGAAAGAAAAATCAAGACACCTTCATAGGATTTGTGGACATGGAAAAAGTGTTCGACAATGTAAAATTGTGTATGACGTTAGAAATTCTGGAAAATAGGGGTCAGCTGTAGGATGGGATTGGTACTATACAATATGTACAAGAACTAAGAGGGAATAATAAGTGTGGACGTCCAAGAATGAAGACACGGATTAAAAAGGGTGTAAGGCGAGAATTTAGTCTTTCACCCCTGCTGTTCAATCTGTACGCCTAAGAAGCACTGACGCAAATAAAAGAAAGGTTCAGAACTGGAATTAAAATTCGGGGTAAAAGGCTATCAATGATGCTATTCACTGATGATACTGGTATCCTGAGTGAAAACGAAGAAGAATTACGTGATATGCTGAATGGAATGAACAATCTAATGAGTACAGAATATGGATTGAGAGTAAATGGAAGAAAGACGAACATACACGTGAATCCAGGTTATGGCATCGAACTATGTCACCACCGAGCATCTATATTCTACCAAAGGAAAAATATGGTTCGAAAGAACAGGGTGCTGAGAAATAGATATTATAGCCCTACATCACAGCAGCGAATACTTTACCAACCTACTGGTCAAGGCGGCACACTATGATGCATTCGGCGACTGACGTCATGGACCGCGGAAATCTGTTATTAAATGCGCGTTCCCAAAAACTCCAAGTACATAGTCTCGCGTTTGGTTAATTCAGAATTCAGGTACTTCCCTGAGAGCCTCTGAAACCCCGACACATTCCAGTGTGCAGGTGGACCCGTTTGCTGGTCTGCCAAACCAATTTGACTCCGTGCCACGACTGTGTGTGTCGGAATACGTCAAATGTTTAGACGACCGACTCAAGACAAATAAGTACACCCAAGCATCACCGTGATGATATAAGCAGTACCCCTGATGGTTCAGAAGGCTCTAAGTCGCAAGGCTCTAAGTCGCACCCTAGCGCAGTCCGCAGCTCGTGGTCGTGCGGTAGCGTTCTCGCTTCCCACGCCCGGGTTCCTGGGTTCTATTTCCGGCGGGGTCAGGGATTTTCTCTGCCTCGTGATGACTGGGTGTTGTGTGATGTCCTTAGGTTAGTTAGGTTTAAGTAGTTCTAAGTTCTAGGGGACTGATGACCATAGCTGTTAAGTCCCATAGTGCTCAGAGAGCAAAGGACACAAGTCTCACCAATTAGGTAGAGACCTGCAGTTCTTTACTAGCGAAGCGCCAGTACAAGAGACTTGTACAAGAGTCACGATCTCCCTTTCTCTGTGTTGCCTCCTCAGCTCGGTTCCGAAAGCACATTTCTCTTTTTTGACTTCCGCCAATTTCGCACAAGCTAATCATGAGCTGGAGCCCAGCATTTTAAGCTCGGTGAATGATTTGACAAATCAGAGACTTAGAGTTAATTGGCAGAAAATGGAAAAAAATTCAGCATCGCAGCCTCTTTCCCACACATTTGCCATGTCTTCAGCTAACACAATACAGGGTGGAAGTACAGCCCTCCATAAACAGCTTGTTATTTCAACTATTGTGTCCATTTCAAAGTTTGCAGGGAACAGCCATAAAATTGCATTGAGAAAACATGTGTTGAAACAGAGTCTGCACGTCTGGGCATCAGTTTTCCTGTCCTACGGAGAATTTGCAGATCATTTACATTTCTTTTGGCGGCTTGCTCGCTATCAAGGCCTACAATGCGCTGTCGGCGACTTTTTGGCGCTAGGCCGTATACCTGGACGTCTGGCGCCAAAGCTTAATGGTTCAAATGGCTCTGAGCACTATGGGACTCAACTGCTAAGGTCATTAGTCCCCTAGAACTTAGAACTAGTTAAACCTAACTAACCTAAGAACATCACAAACATCCATACCCGAGGCAGGATTCGAACCTGCGACCATAGCGGTCTTGCGGTTCCAGACTGCAGCGACTTTAACCGCACGGCCACTTCGGCCGGCAAAGCTTAATGTCTTTCTGCACAATGAGACCGCAGCACAGCCTGTCTGGAAATGTCTCTTCATCATTCCCCAGAAAAAACGCGCTTTGTCGCCCCACCAACGCCGTGCTTTTACTGCAGTCGTTTAAGTCGGCACCCTGTTCCTTTGAAAGCAGGTAAAGCTTACCATATTTCTTTCCCTTGAGCATGCAAACAAGACCATAAACTGCTGTCCACGATTGCATCACAATGTATGAAGTCAGATCGCCATAGATCGTATTCCCTACACAAAATCAGAAGGGAGAGTGCCCTGAAATCTCTCAAAGTAATGAGAAATAAGAACAACGAGGAAGTTAACATCAGGACTGATGGTCATGAAGTAGATAAATTTAAGGAAGACTGGTACCTAAGCAGTAAAATAACAAATGACAGACGGAACAAGGATGATGTCAACAGCAAACTAGCAATGGCAAAAGGGATATTCCTGATGAAGAGAAGTCTACTAGTGCCAAACATGGGCCTTAGTCTGAGGAAGAAATTTCTGAGAATATATATTTGGAAGACAGCACTGAATGGTAGTGAAACATGTACTGTGGGAAAACCAGAAAAGAAGAGAATCTAAGCATTTGAGATGTGGGGTGACACAAGAACTTGAATTAATTTGAGGAAGAAATTTCTGAGAATGTAAGTTTGGAACATAGCATTGTATGATAGTGAAACATGAACTGTGGTAAAACCAGAACAGAAGAATATCGAAGAATTTGAGATGTGGCGCTACAGATGAATGTTGAAAATCAGGTGGATTGACAGGGTAAGGAATGAGGAGGTTCTGTGCAGAATCGGAGAGGAAAGGAACATGTGGAAAACATTGACAAGGAGAACGGACAGGATGATAGGACATCTGTTAAGACATGAGGGAATGACTTCCAAGGTGCTAAAGGGAGCTGTAGAGGGCAAAAACTGTAGAGGAAGACAGAGATTGGAATATGTCCAGCAAATTGTTGACGATGTAAGTAGCAAGTGAGATGAAGAGATTGGCACAGGAGATGAATTCGTGGCTGGCTACATTAAACCAGTCAGAAGACTGATGACCCGAAAAAATGTTATTTGATATGTTTAAATCCAGCCATTATTGTGTCCCATAAAAGTTGTTAATCTGAAATGTGCTCTTGGGGCGGACTGGAATGGTACAGAATGGGATGGCTTCAATGGATTGAAAATAACAGCCAACTAGTTGCAAAATACAGATTTACTGATCCTTGACCATGGTTGCTATGGTTTTAAAACTCTCTTCTGTTGCAGGTGTTGTACGTAGAATCACATTATTTGTATCCAGTATGGGAGTCGTTGACTCTGTGTAGTATGTGTGCCTAAGTGGATGACGTGAACGTATAGTAGACTGAGTCAGCGACTCCCACATTGGCTGTAGATAATGTGATCGTATATGCAGTCTCTTCTGAAGAAGACAGTTTTAAAACTGTCAAAGCCATGGTCAAGGTTTACCATATCTGTACTTTGCGACTGGTTGGCTGTCATTTCCAATCCACTGAAGCTTTTGCATGCACAGTTGCTGAAGCACAGTCATGTTCAAAATCTTTTTTGATGCAAGCAGATTTCAAACTATGTGTTTCTTTTTTTCTCTACTGTATCTAGTTTTGTTAGCTTACATTACAAAGACTGATAGATAGCAATGAGATATTAAATAAACGGAAATGGCGGTCTTAGCTGTTTCATCTTCTGAAATGGTAATTTTAAAAGCATCTTAGGAGTCAAACGTATCCAAATCAACGTTAGAAAAATATACTTATAAAACTAAAAATATTACAACTACAGAGTGGACAAATTAGATGGGAAAAATATAATGTTTTCACTGCAGAACAAAAATATGAGATCGTAGCATATCTGAAAAGGTTACAGTAGAATATGGGCTTGGGACAAGGAATGAAAGAGGAGAAAGACTAATTGAGTTCAGTAACAAGTTTCAGCTAGTAATAGCGAATACCCTGTTCAAGAATCACAAGAGGAGGAGGTATACTTGGAAAAGGCCGGGAGATACGAGAAGATTTCAATTAGATTACATCATGGTCAGACAGAGATTCCGATATCAGATACTGGATTGTAAGGCGTACCCAGGAGCAGATATAGACTCAGATCACAATATAGTAGTGATGAAGAGTAGGCTGAAGTTCAAGACATTAGTCAGGAAGAATCAATACGTAAAGAAGTGGGATACGGAAGTACTAAGGAATGACGAGATACGTTTGAAGTTCTCTAACGCTATAGATACAGCAATAAGGAATAGCGCAGTAGGCAGTACAGTTGAAGAGGAATGGACATCTCTAAAAAGGGCCATCACAGAAGTTGGAAAGGAAAACATAGGTACAAAGAAGGTAGCTTCGAAGAAACCATGGGTAACAGAAGAAATACTTCAGTTGATTGATGAAAGGAGGAAGTACAAACATGTTCCGGGAAAATCAGGAATACAGAAATACAAGTCGCTGAGGAATGAAATAAATAGGAAGTGCAGGGAAGCTAAGACGAAATGGCTGCAGGAAAATTGTGAAGACATCGAAAAAGATATGATTGTCGGAAGGACAGACTCAGCATACAGGAAAGTCAAAACAACCTTTGGTGACATTAAAAGCAATGGTGGTAACATTAAGAGTGCAACGGGAATTCCACTGTTAAATACAGAGGAGAGAGCAGATAGGTGGAAAGAATACATTGAAAGCCTCTATGAGGGTGAAGATTTGTCTGATGTGATAGAAGAAGAAACAGGAGTCGATTTAGAAGAGATAGGGGATCCAGCATTAGAATCGGAATTTAAAAGAGCTTTGGAGGACTTACGGTCAAATAAGGCAGAAGGGATAGATAACATTCCATCAGAATTTCTAAAATCATTGGGGGAAGTGGCAACAAAACGACTATTCACGTTGGTGTGTAGAATATGTGAGTCTGGCGACACACCATCTGACTTTGGGAAAAGCATCATCCACACAATTCCGAAGACGGCAAGAGCTGACAAGTGCGAGAATTATCGCACAATCAGCTTAACAGCTCATGCATCGAAACTGCTTACAAGAATAATATACAGAAGAATGGAAAAGAAAATTGAGAATGCGCTAGGTGACGATCAGTTTGGCTTTAGGAAAAGTAAAGGGACGAGAGAGGCAATTCCGACGTTACGGCTGATAATGGAAGCAAGGCTAAAGAAAAATCAAGACACTTTCATAGGATTTGTCGACCTGGAAAAAGCGTTCGACAATATAAAATGGTGCAAGCTGTTCGAGATTCTGAAAAAAGTAGGGGTAAGCTATAGGGAGAGACGGGTCATATACAATATGTACAACAACCAAGAGGGAATAATAAGAGTGGACGATCAAGAACGAGGTGCTCGTATTAAGAAGGGTGTAAGACAAGGCTGTAGCCTTTCGCCCCTACTCTTCAATCTGTACATCGAGGAAGCAATGATGGAAATAAAAGAAAGGTTCAGGAGTGGAATTAAAATACAAGGTGAAAGGATATCAATGATACTATTCGCTGATGACATTGCTATCCTGAGTGAATGTGAAGAAGAATTAAATGATCTGCTGAACGGAATGAACAGTCTAATGAGTACACAGTATGGTTTGAGAGTAAATCGGAGAAAGAAGAAGGTAATGAGAAGTAGTAGAAATGAGAACAGCGAGAAACTTAACATCAGGATTGATGGTCACGAAGTCAATGAAGTTAAGGAATTCTGCTACCTAGGCAGTAAAATAACCAATAACGGACGGAGCAAAGAGGACATCGAAAGCAGACTCGCTATGGCAAAAAAGGCATTTCTGGCCAAGAGAAGTCTACTAATATCAAATACCGGCCTTAATTTGAGGAAGAAATTCCTGAGGATGTACGTCTGGAGTACAGCATTGTATGGTAGTGAAACATGGACTGTGGGAAAACCGGAACAGAAGAGAATCGAAGCATTTGAGATGTGGTGCTATAGACGAATGTTGAAAATTAGGTGGACTGATAAGGTAAGAAATGAGGAGGTTCTACGCAGAATCGGAGAGGAAAGGAATATGTGGAAAACACTTATAAGGGGAAGGGACAGGATGATAGGACATCTGCTAAGACATGAGGGAATGACTTCCATGGTACTAGAGGGAGCTGTAGAGGGCAAAAACTGTAGAGGAAGACAGAGATTGGAATACGTCAAGCAAATAATTGAGGACGTAGGGTGCAAGTGCTACTCTGAGATGAAGAGGTTGGCACAGAAGAGGAATTCGTGGCGGGCCGCATCACACCAGTCAGTAGACTGATGACCAAAAAAAAAAAGCATATCTGAAGTCGGTGGAGAGCAGAATAGTCCAGCGATGAAACTTTTCAGTGTTAGATCATTCATCATCATCATCATCATCATCATTTACGACTGATTATGCCTTTCAGCGTTCAGTCTGGAGCATAGCCCCCCTTATACAGTTCCTCCATGATCCCCTATTCAGTGCTAACATTGGTGCCTCTTCTGATGTTAAACCTATTACTTCAAAATCATTCTTAACCGAATCCAGGTACCTTCTCCTTGGTCTGCCCCGACTCCTCCTACCCTCTACTGCTGAACCCATGAGTCTCTTGGGTAACCTTGCTTCTCCCATGCGTGTAACATGACCCCACCATCTAAGCCTGTTCGCCCTGACTGCTACATCTATAGAGTTCATTCCCAGTTTTTCTTTGATTTCCTCATTGTGGACACCCTCCTGCCATTGTTCCCATCTACTAGTACGTGCAATCATCCTAGATACTTTCATATCCGTAACCTCAACCTTGTTGATAAGGTAACCTGAATCCACCCAGCTTTCGCTCCCATACAACGAAGTTGGTCGAAAGATTGAACGGTGCACAGATAACTTAGTCTTGATACTGACTTCCTTCTTGCAGAAGAGAGTAGATTGTAGCTGAGCGCTCACTGCATTAGCTTTGCTACACCTCGCTTCCAGTTCCTTCACTATGTTGCCACCCTGTGAGAATATGCATCCTAAGTACTTGAAACCGTCCACCTGTTCTAACTTTGTTCCTCCTATTTGGCACTCAATACGTTTATATTTCTTTCCCACTGACATTACTTTCGTTTTGGAGATGCTAATCTTCATACCATAGTCCTTACATTTCTGATCTAGCTCTGAAATATTACTTTGCAAACTTTCAATCGAATCTGCCATCACAAGTAAGTCATCCGTATATGCAAGACTGCTTATGCAAGACTGCTTATGATCATTAGCGAAAAGAAATGCCTTACCATACAGATGTAACAAAAAGACTTGTCTAGCTGGGCAAGACTTGGTTATGAAATTCAGTGCTAGCTAGGCATTCTACGTTGTCTATTCGTAAGGCGGAAATTACATCTGGTGCAAAAGTGATGGGATTGAGGTTAAGGTAACTTGGTAATAAACTGAAGAGCCAAAGAAACTCTCTGTATTCAAATACAGAGATTTATAAACAGGAAGAATAGGTTGCTGAGGTCGTCAACGCCCATATAAGACAACAAATGTGTGACACAGGAGTTAGATCAGTTACTGCCTCTACAATGGGAGGTTATCAAGATGTCACTGAGTTCGAACGTGGTGTTACAGTCGGCGCACGAACGGTGGAACACAGCATCTCCGAGGTAGCAATGAAGTGGGGAATTTACCGTACGACTTTTTCACGAGTGTACCGTGAATATCAGAAATTCGGTAAAACATCAAGTCTCAGACTTCCCTGCGCCCGGATAAAGATCCTGCAAGAACGGGACCAACGACAACTGAAGAGAATCGCTCAACGCGACAGAAGCGCAACTTTTCCGAAAATTGCTGCATTTTTCAATGCTTGGTCATCGACAGGTGTCAGCAAAACATCTTCTGAGCTGAAGATCCACTCGTGTACACTTGATGACTGCACGACACAAAGCTTTACACCGTGACTGGGCCCGTGAACTCCGACATTGGACTGTTGATGACTGGAAACATTTTGCCTGGTCGGACGAGTCTCATTTCAAATTGTATCGAGTGGATAGACGTGTACGGGTATGGAGACAAGCTCTTGAATCCGTGGATCCTGCATGTCAGCAGGTCGAGGCTCTGTAAGGATGTGGGGCGTGTCCAGTTGGAGTGATATGGGACCCCTGATACGTCTAGATACGACTCTGACAGGTGACAAGTATGCAAGCATCCTGGTTGATCACCTGCATCCATTCATGTCTATTGTGCATTCCGATGGACTTGGGCAATTCCAGCAGGACAATGCGACACCCCACACGTCCAGAATTGTTACAGAGCGGCTCCAGGAACATTCTTCTGAGACAGAAGACAGACCACCAAACTTCTCAGACATGAACATTATTTAGCATATCTGAGATGCCTTGCAATGTGCTGTTCAGAAGAGGTCTCCACTCCCTTATGAATTTATGGACAGCCCTGCAGGATTCATTCCCTCCAGCACTACTTCAGACATTAGTTGAGTCCATGCCAAGAGGTGTCGCAGAACTTCTGCATGGTCACGGGGACTCTAAACGAAATTAGGCAGGTGTATCAGTGTCTTTGGCACTTCAATGTAAAAATTAAGAATAATTGTAAATCTCTGAAAATGACAATATTTTGTTATTGTTAACGACTTTTTTTAAATTTCTCTAGTGACCAGACAAAACTATATAATCGTCCGACCACAGCTCTAGGTTGTTTTATTGCTCTGGGAAAAGGCTAATCACAGTAAAACAAGTGACATATTAGTCCACTTTATTGTATACATGAATAAAAGATTGACTTATCTTAGACACTTTTACATGTTGCGAAAGTACTGGGTAATTTAAGCTTCTCATGGAGTGGCAAATGAGCACTTGAAACACTAACTAAGATACTGTTCTCTTGAGGTCCTATGTTCAGTGTTAACAACACTAAAAGCTCATCTGAAACATCAACTACGAGTAGGTCCCAGATATGATGTTGACAATGTAGCTGAGGTCTCGAATTGGGGTGAGCTCTTACCTGCTCCACACCATATTCACCTCAGTACCAGGGCGCTGTTATTACTCTGAGGGGAGGTGTGGTCCTGTGGAGTGCCTTCCATACGGCGTTGTGGGTTGCAGCGAGCCCTCGATAATGTCTGTGGTATCATCTGCGTTGCCGACATTGACGTGGCATCGTGATCTAGGGAAGATACCATGGATTCCGTACTCCTCGCCTAAATCCGTCATTTAACAACTACTTACGGTGATATTCCTAATACGAGGGTCGTCCAGAAAGTAAGTTCCGACCGGTCGCGAAATGGATACCACTGGGAAAATCCGGTAAAGCTTTGCACAGATTTGTTGTGCAGTGTCTCTAGTATTCCCGTCGATCGTGTCGCGTCGCCCTTTTCAGTTTTGAGTGAATAGTGAGCACGTTAAGATGCGTAGGGAATAGCGTCTCCCGCCAAGTATGAGGGCCTGGTTAGAGATTTCACCTGTGTCATGCAGCCCACATAACACAACTGTCGAGCAGTCCTTCTTCATGCCAATTCTCGGCCGCACACTGAAGGGCAATGAAGCTCCTGCAGCGTTTCCGATGAGAAGTGTTTGATCACCCACAATCCGTAATTGGCTCCCCCTTAGTCTCATCTCTGCTCACAAGAACCGCTGGCTATGAAGACTTTTCCTCAGACAACGAGCTGCAGACCAGTGCAGATAACTGGCCGGAAGCACAGGCGGCTGCTTTCTATAACGAGGATATTGGAAAGTTGATACAACACTACTACAAAACTCGGAGTTGGAGCGGCTACTATGTAGAGAAGTAGGTGGAAGGTGCACGTATCTGCTGCAATTAAAATGTTTCTGGTTTCCACTGTGGTTTCCATTTAACGACCGATCGAAACTTACTTTCTGGACAAACCTCGTAATTTCAGTGTTTGTGCAGTAATTTCACAAAAAATTGCTTTATCCCAATCTGCGCAGAGGGTAGGTCAGAATGGGAAGTGTTGTTGTTGTTGTTGTGGTCTTCAGTCTTGAGACTGGTTTGATGTAGCTCTCCATGCTACTCTATCATGTGCAAGCTTCTTCATCTCCCAGTACCTACTGCAACCTACATCTTTTTGAATCTGCTTAGTGTATTCATCTCTTGGTCTCCCTCTACGATTTTTACCCTCCACGCTGCCCTCCAATACTAAATTGGTGATCCCTTGATGCCTCAGAACATGTCCTACCAACTGATCCCTTCTTCTAGTCGTGCCACAAACTTCTCTTCTCCCCAATCCTATCTAATACCTCCTCATTAGTTTTATGATCTACCCACCTAATTTTCAGCTTTCTTCTGTAGCACCACATTTCGAAAGCTTCTATTCTCTTCTTGTCCAAAATATCTATCGTCCATGTTTCACTTCCATACATGGCCACACTCCAGACAAATACTTTCAGAAATGACTTCCTGACAAATCTATATTCGATGTTAACAAATTTCTCTTCTTCAGAAACGCTTTCCTTACCATTGCCAGTCTACATTTTATATCCTCTCTACTCCGACCATCATCAGTTATTTTGCTCCCCAAATAGCAAAACTCTTTTACTGCTTTAAGTGTCTCATTTCCTAATCTAATTCCCTCAGCATCACCCGACTTAATTCGACTACATTCCATTATCCTCGTTTGCTTCTGTTGATGTTCATCTTATATCCTCCTTTCAAGACACTATCCATTCCGTTCAACTGCTCTTCCAAGTCCTTTGCTGTCTCTGACAGAATTACAATGTCATCGGCAAACCTCAAAGTTTTTATTACTTCTCCATGGATTTTAATACCTACTCCGAATTTTGCTTTTGTTTCCTTCACTTCTTGCTCAATATAAAGATTGAATAACATCGGGGATAGGCTACAACCCTGTCTCACTCCCTTCCCAACCACTGCTTCCCTTTCATGCCCCTCGACTCTTATAACTGCCATCTGTTTTCTGTACAAATTGTAAATAGCCTTTCGCTCCCTGTAATTTACCCCTGCCACCTTCGAAGTATACAAGCATATTCTTTAAAACAAGTGAAAAATACATACTTTTAACTGATTTTCAAATAAGGTACGTAACGTTATACTACAACGCGATTTTTTGTATGTAGAATAAGTGTTTTCTCGCGTTCCTTTCTTGTGCATAAATTGTTAAGCAGTAAGTATTCCTTTGCACAGTTAGCTCCCCTAAGCTCTACCCTCGGACGTTGGGCGCCTGGCTTCTGTACGCTGATGGGAGCCGACCACCAGATTCCCCTGACAGGGTGTGTGCTCTCGGCTGCCTGCACTTCGCTGCCCCCCTCCCTGCGAGCGCCACACACGTTGGGTCGGCCGGCCAGACAGGGCGGAGATTTATGGCACCGCAGAAACGGCCCTCGCAGGGGAAGCGTGGCCGTTCGCGAAAGCTGGCCTTCCCGGTAACATTGGCCAGGGTTCCGCCTTGCATTGTGCCCTGGCCATCGTTCAGGCTCTCTCTTTAGCGATCACAATACTCTCCACCAAATAAATTTTTGGCTAGCTACTGTCTATTTTACAGCAAACCATCTACATCTACAGCTATACTCCGCAAACCACCGTAAGCGAGCCCTAGACTGTCTGTAATGTCTATGGATAAGACAGGAGTTGTAGAGCTACCGTAGGCTATCTTAAGTAAGCGTGCACTACGGCAATTTCCATAGTAGCCTTGGTCATTTAAATTCGTAACTGCTTTACCTGTACGCTAGGTGTGGTTCCGACTTATAGGGCGTTATTTCGATCGCTTTGTTTGGATATGCGATCACTGTCCTACTAGATTCCGCTAGAAACCGGAAGATGTGAATGGTCTAGGAACTGTGTGAGAATATATAAAGGTCTGCATAACACACAGACCATTCCTGTTCATTATATCCTCCTATTGTTACTTAAAAATAAACAGTTTTAATAGTAAAATTGAAATTGTCAATGTTTATTTTTATTCGTAAACTGTTGCTTTGTAACGTGGAACAGAGCGATGCTGTAGTAAAAATAAAAACACAATACAGATTTATCATGTAGCGCTAGGAAACTGAGTTCCTCAAAAATAGTTAAAATTTAAAAAAATGCAAAATAGAAACATCAGTTTATGTAAAACATGTTTCAGATATTCATAAACAACTTTCACACTTATCAATAATAACAGGAAACTCTTTGCCATTGATCATGATAAAGAACGTTCTATTGAGTATAAAAGAACAGTAGTAAATATACAGATTTTTTTATGTTTGTGAATGTAAACTGTATTTGCGTCAAAAGTAATTGATTTGGTTACACAAAAGAGTATATATTACCCGATCACTGATTTTTATTACTTATAAAATGCAGTTTATGTTTTGTAAGAAAATAAAATACACCATGGTCTAACACTGAACGATGTGTGGTTCCAGTTCTGTGCAAAACAAACAAACAAAGAACAGAGAGAAGTCGTCAGCTCCCAGTTTCTCTCTCACACTTTTATTTAAGTTTCTTTCCCTAACCAGTGCTACCAATACTACCAATAATCCTGTAGTTTAAAACCAAACCCACCGTAGTTGTGGTAGAGCGCAAGTCCAGGTAAGACTGAAGCATGTGCAACGTATTGCAAAATATACTGGTTTGGCACCCATATAATCAAATCAACGAGTGCAGTAACCGTCAGTGAAAAATACAATGAGTCATTGTCGAGCAATAGGGAAATGTATCTGGCAATAGATAATCTTCACTTACAAGACACCACACCCCAATAAAACTTTTGTAATTATTATGTTTCGATTCGTGGAATTTAGAACTCAAATATCAATCTCCAAAAGAAACTCCATGCAACTCTTACAAATTCTCGAGAAAACCGAGTTTGAAATTTTCCGTCAAACTTTAAGACGCTAAAATAAGGTTGAAGAAACGCTAATCTGTCGTAGTGTGCTCGCCTGTTCTGGGGAACGGGGCTGGGTTCGATTCCTGAGAGATTCAAGTTTTTAGAAACAGGTGCACATTGTATCGAGCATTTCTGTGAATCGGAACTTACATAAAGATGAAAAGAATCGATCTGATTTCAGTCGTTTTTTTTTCATTTTCTCCATTCAATCATTTAAATATAAGATTCGTCATACGTATGCTGATTAGCACATATATTTGTCATTTTTAGAAAAAAAATGAACGTCTTATTTTAATAATACATCACTCCCAAAAATTCGGTTTTCATTGCAAATATCGGTTCCTAGTTATCGATATTTTATGAGAGTACATAGGAGAAGAGGAACTCCTTAGCCGAGATCGCAGAAAAAAAGTTTATTGTTGATAACTGGTTTCGGTAAAACTATGCTACCATCTTCAGATCTGTAATAAAATTACAAGAAGTGCTACGAACTGTTTTACAAACAATGCAACAGCAACCATAGAAGAACCAAATGACAACATACCTTTTAACATAATGTAGCATCATTTGTGTAACACTTTGTAGCATTCTTGTAATTTTATTACAGAGCTGAAGATGTAAACTTAGTTTTACCGAAACCGGTTACCTACACTAAAGTTTTTTCGCAGCGATCTCGGCTAAGAAGTTCCTCTTCTCCTAAGTAATCACTACTGATCGGCCCTTGGAGCTTAACATGAGTAATCTTATTTTATAAGAGTGTTAATCAAGATCGATAAAATGAAAACAATTGCAAATTAATTTTTTCCTCCTTATGTATTGTACGCTTCATTAGAATGCTCATAGAACAATGCACTGATGTTTAACTATTTGAATCCACGAGGAATCAAACCCAGGCTCTTATGCGCCAAGCGAACACTCTGCCACAGAGTGTTAAATTTCGCACAGCAGTGTATAAGTAAGCAACCTATGTGTAACGGTAGCACAACTCCTACGCCCATATACAAACACCGACATTTATGCAACGGATTAGTGTGGCATTCGTGTAATTCTGACGTTCGAGCTGTAAATGTCGAAAGCTGAACTATGGTGACGTAATTACCAAATGTGTCCAGACGGGACCGACGGGCTGTTATTCGTTTCTTTGTTGCCGAAGGACAAACACCGGTAGACAACCACTGGAGAATGAAGAGTGCGTATGGGGCACCATTTTTGTCGAAAACCACCTCTGTGGACTGGTGTGCGATAGGGGATGCTGCTGATCCATGACGACGCACGTTCCGGTATAGCAAATATCGAGACGCAGAAGTTAGGCCAGCTCAAGTGGGAGACACTGGACCACCTGCTCTGTATTCCTAATCTCTCCCCATGCACCTTTCGCGTCTTCGGTCCCCTAAAAGAAGTCCTTGACAGGTCAATGATTTCTCCTTGACGACGATGTGAAGCAGGAAGTTACGGACTTCTCCACGCAGCAGACCCTGGTGGTTTACCAGACTTGTAACTTCTACCTGATGCGAGTTTTACAAATGTTGACCCAAATATTAATTTTTTCCGCAGATTCGGATAACTTTTGTTTGTTTCGTGGTCATGAGGCCACACAACCTTTAATTATCAATCAGATCATCTGACAAGCTAACTAACTAACCAAACATCCTACTTACTAACGAGCGAACACATTAACTCACAAATAAAAAAAAGTAAAATATTTTGGTCAACATTTGTACACTACTGGCCATTAAAATTGCTACACCAAGAAGATGACGTGCTACAGACGCGAAATTTAACCGACAGGAAGAAGATGTTGTGATATGCAAATAATTAGCTTTTCAGAGCATTCACACAGGGTTGGCGCCGGTGGCGACACCTACAACGTGCTGACATCAGGAAAGTTTCCAATCGATTTCTCATACACAAACAGCAGTTGACCGGCATTGCCTGGTAAAACGTTGTTGTGATGCCTCGTATAAGGAGGAGAAATGCGTACCATCACGTTTCCGACATTGATAAAGGTCGGATTGTAGCCTATCGCGATTGCGGTTCATCGTATCGCCACATTGCTGCTCGAGTTGGTCGAGATCCAATGACTAGATTAGATTAGATTAGATTCTAATCTAATCTAGTCATTGGATCTCGACCAACTCGAGCAGCTGTTAGCAGAATATGGAATCGGTGGTTTCAGGAGGGTAATACGAAACGCTGTGCTGGATTCCAACGGCCTTGTATCACTAGTAGTCGAGATGATAGGCATCTTATCCACATGGCTGTAACGGATTGTGCAGCCACGTCTCGATCCCTGAGTCAACAGATGGGGACGTTTGCAAGACAACAACCATCTGCACCAAAAGTTCGACGACGTTTGCAGCAGCATGGACTATCAGCTCGGAGACCATGGCTGCGGTTACCCTTGACGCTGCATCACAGACAGGAGCGCCTGCGATGGTGTACTCAACGACGAACCTGGGTGCACGAATGGCAAAACGTCATTTTTTCTGTTTCCAGCATCATGATCGTCCCATCCGTGTTTGGTGACATCGCGGTGAATGCTCATTGGAAGCGTGTATTCGTCATCGCCATACTGGCGTATCACCCGGCGTGATGGTACGTGGTGCCTTTGGTTACACGTCTCGGTCACCTCTTGTTCGCAATGACGGCACTTTGAACAGTGGACGTTACATTTCAGATGTGTTACGACCCGTGACTCTACCCTTCATTCGATCCCTGCGAAACCCTACATTTCAGCAGGATAATGCACGACCGCATGTTGCAGGTCCTGCACGACTGCTGCCCTGACCAGCACATTCTCCAGATCTCTCACCAATTAAAAACGTCTGGTCAATGGTGGCCGAGCAACTGGCTCGTCACAATACGCAAGTCACTACCCTTGATGAACTGTGGTATCGTGTTGTAGCTGCATAGGCAGCTGTACCTGTACACGCCATCCAAGCTCTGTTCGAATCAATGCCCAGACGTATCAAGGTCGTTATTACGGCCAGAGGTGGTTGTTCAGGGTACTGATTTCTCAGGATCTATGCACCCAAATTGCGTGAAAATGTAATCACATGTCAGTTCTAGTATAATATGTATGTCCAATGAATACCCGTTTATCATCTGCATTTCTTCTTGGTGTACCAATTTTAATGGCCAGTAGTGTAATTCCTCTCTCTCAAACCCCACCCTATGGGGAGAGAGAGAGAGGGTTTTGGTTTTAGCGAATCAAAATTTACGAAGTAAATAAGTGTTTTATAATCATTATAAACATTCCGCCTCGATTGTAAATTGAAACCGGAAGTTGACCTAGGTTTCGGCACGAATAATCATCACGCCTTCTTCGGAACACACTGAAACTACAAACAGTTTGTAGTTTTAGTGTGTTCCGAACAAGGCGTGGTTATCCGCGCCAGAACCTAGGTCAACATGCTGTTTCAATTTGCAATCGAGGCGGATTCTTTATAATCATTAAATTATTCACAATTGCTGACGCGCTGCAGTGTTAAAAGTTCTCAAATATTTTTTATTTATACGTAACCATTTTCCACACTAAAATGAGAATATGGATTTTCTTGAATTACAGCACCAACTACCAAGAAACAAAATAAAGACAAAATGTACGTAGTTTTCTATGTAGACTCTGATTTTACAATAAAAAATGGTGGTTCCCATTTGAAATTTTAAAGTTGCCTCCCACCCCACCACCAGGGAGCTGGAGTGTATGGCTAATTTTAGCACCAGCAGATGTCCCCCTCGAAAATAATCAACTTTGGATTCTACACATTTTTTCGTGTGACGCTTATTTCTCGAGTGATTCTAGTTTGTCAACTTGAAATTTACACCCTATATAAGAGGCACTCCAGAAGTTTCCGTCTGAAGGCCCGTACAGTTCAGAATCGGTATGCTAAACAGGCGCTGTCGACATGAGCATTCAGGCAATTATCACATGGACGCGTCAGGTAGAAGATACAAGTCTGGTAAATCACCGTGTCCTGCTGCGTGAAGAAGTCCATCCGTAACTGTCTACACTCTTCCGCAACTTTGACCCTCTTCGTTAAATTAATGTTATCAAAAGTCTCCCTCTTCAGTCATATCTGTCTAGCTTTCTGGTACAATTATCGTGAAAAACCGATTTCGGTTTAGAAATCAATGGGACAAAAGCGCTATTTCCGATTATTGATTAAATACGTGTCTTCAAGAGGTTAAATACTACCAAAAAATAAACTTCTGTGGTAAGACTTTCCTCATCCACTTAACCATTTAATTAGAGCAGTTACTTTACCCTTCCACAATAAAACTTTGAACATTCACCAGTAGGGATTATGTTGCTGTGAGAATTAAAAGTCTCCAACGGATTGAAATTTATCACTGGTAATGTCTTGTGTTGAGTGGTATTTAAGTAAATAAATTAGTGAAATCAAAGTGAACTAGAAATTAGAATATAAATCGAAAACTTGGTTTAGTTTAGAGAGTTACATACTGGCATTCAGTGGGCAGAACAGCAGAACAGAAGCGACAATGACCGTGAAGTCAGCATGTTCCACATAAGTGGGCGCTGTTGATTCAGCCGTCAGGGCATTGCCCGACCGGCTCACGTGTTTCTCAGTTGTCGCATGTGAGCAAAGGCCCTCGCCTACATTCCAAGAGCCAATGACCGACGTTAAGAAGATTCTTCGAGAAGCTTTCCAACGTGACGGAAGAGGCAATGACCGGCTCACGTGTTTCTCAGTCGTCACATGCGATCAGAGGCCCCCACCTACATTCCAAGAGCCAATGACCGACGTTAAGAAGATTCTTCAAGAAGCTTTTCAACGTGACAGAAGAGGCAATGGCCGTGAAGTCGTTCACCTCCAGTGAACTGAAGTGAATAAATACGCGAGACGCGGTGGGCACGACAGATGAAGACGGATGAAGACGGGGACGAAGACGAAGACGGAGACGGGGATGGAGATGAAGACGAGAGACGAAGGAAGAAAAGAAGAGTAGCAGTAGTTTTCAGTCAGTTTCGGTGCTGAAGACCGTCATGCAAGAAGAGACTGCATCACGCACAGACGCACCAAGTCCGCCGCTGTAATGGAATAGCAAGCAGGAGCCGCGGCGCCAGAAGACAAAAGTTAAAAGGTATTTGAAGTCTGATTTTTACGTACCTGGGTGACTCGTGAGGACGGGAAGGAGACGGCCTCACATCAGTAGTCACCTGTGAACTGGGATGAAGAGCTGACAGCCGAAGACTGGCAAGCGGGAGTCCGTGGTTCGAGTCCGCTACACTGGCCTTCTCCCGCCGCACCGCTCCGCTGGTCGACGCACAACACACGCGGCCGCTTAGAGAAGAGAAACACTGGGACGCCACATCCAAGGTATCACCATCCGATGCACGACTTCGCTCGCAATAATTAAACGGGCCACCTCACGCTGCGCGTCTCCAGTCGACTGGGCGAGACGGCGACACGAGATACACACCGCTACGCGTAATCAGACGCCGCCGCCGCCGCCGCCGCCGCCACTGCCGCTGCCGCAGCAGAAGACTTCACAAACGACATAGCCGCCGCTCTCCGAACCAGAACATCCCGTAAGATACATTTGTATAAATCTTCAATAAAAGTTATCTTATGTAAAAATGATGTTTCATTCGACCTCATACCCGAGCCAAGGAAGAACCCACCCTGCCCACATGTTGTTAAGAGAGAAAAGTTAATTTATTTAATATTTTCACCCTGACAGAATGCTTTAGAATGCTCATCCTGACAATTGACAGCATCAAAAGAGAAAACCCAGTTGAACTAATTAAACCTAACTAACCTAAGGACAGCACACATCCATGCGCGAGGCAGGATTCGAACCTGCGACCGTAGCGGTCACGCGGTTCCAGACTGAAGCGCCTTTAACCGCACGGCCACACCGGCCGGCTGGGAGCGAATGTCTCAAAGTGTTTCCGCATATTACGAATCAAGCCGAAGTCGCAGTACCTTATGCACGAGGAGTATGCTGGATGTTACGGAACATCCCAGGGCTACTAGAGATGTCATCTACCAAAACTACAGTTCCCTAGTTGTCGTACACTACATGAATGACGTAGTAAATGGTAGTATCACCGGTAGTATTGGTAGGGAAAGAAACATAAATGGAAATGGGAGGGGCAGGTCCGGCCGGATGGGGATGAAATGATGATGATGAAGACAACAGGACACCCAGTCCCTGAGCGGAGAAAATCGGAGAAAATCCCCGACCCAGCCGGGAATCGAACCCGGCTCCGTAGAACGGCAATCCGTCACACTGCTATCGGGGGGCACAGAAACGTAAATGAAGAAACAGGGAGCCGACTACTTGTCTTTCTTTCTCCTTGTTTTGCAAACCACAGCTATATGTGAAACTTCCTGGGAGATTAAAACTGTGTGCCGAATTTTGCTACAAATGTTGTATATTTTTAAGTACCAGAAGATGACTATGTAGAAAAAAATGATCCGTAGGTTTCGGACCCTTTAATATCCACACGCAATTTCTAGACAGTTCACCGCTTCCAGTTTCTAGGAGAATTTGGTAAAACTGTGCTCTGTCGAAAAGAGGTAACGGCCAACGTACATGTAATGCGATTACGATCTTAACTGATGAGGACCGTTGGGAAAACTCCGAAGTCTGTATTAACTTATGATAGTCTGCGGTAGCCTACGGTAGTTTTACAACTCTAAGCCATAACGACAGAATACCATAAGCCATATGAGTCGAGTAAAGTTACGGGTGTTTTCTGCAGAAGGTATCGCAGCTTCTTTCTCAAAACCAGTTGCAGGTTGTGCTCCAAAAAATGGGCTGTAATATAGGGCACTGACTGTCTGCCGCCGGGGGAGGGGGGGGGGTGTATAGAGTCGCATAACACAGACGTAGACGAGAATCACCATGTTATGTTATGTTATGTTATGTTAACCGGGGACCTGGAACCGATGGAGGGGCTCCGTCCCCGCCGCAGCCGCAGTGGTCCGCAACCCCACGACGACTATCACAGTCCACTTCAAACCTCCGCCACCCCACACCGAACCCATGGTTCCTGTGCGGTTCGGCACTCGGCGGACCCCCAGGGAACGTCTCACACCAGACGAGTGTAACCCCTATGTTTGCGTGCTGTACGCGTACGTGGAGAACTTGTTTGCGCAGTAATCGCCGATATAGTGTAGCTGAGGCGGAATAAGGGGAACCAGCCCGCATTCGCCGAGGCAGATGGAAAACCGCCTAAAAACCATCCACACACTGGCCGATTCACCGAACCTCGACACAAATCCGCCGGGCGGATTCGTGCCAGGGACCGGCGCTCCTGCCCGCACGGAAAAGAAACACCATACGTTTAACATTTCCAGAGCTTTCCCAAACTTTCTGTCACGTTGAAAAGCTTCTCGAAGAATCTTCTTAACGTCGGTCAGTGGCTCTTGGAATGTAGGCGGGGGCCTCTGATCGCATGTGACGACTGAGAAACACGTGAGCCGGTCATTGCCTCTTCCGTCACGTTGAAAAGCTTCTCGAAGAATCTTCTTAACGTCGGTCATTGGCTCTTGGAATGTAGGCGAGGGCCTTTGCTCACATGCGACAACTGAGAAACACGTGAGCCGGTCGGGCGATGCCCTGACGGCTGAATCGACAGCGCCCGCTTATGTGGAACTGCTGACTTCACGGTCATTGTCTCTTCTGTTCTGCTGTTCTGCACGCTGAATGCCAGTATGTAACTCTCTAAACTAAACCAAGTTTTCCATTTATATTCTAATTTCTAGTTCACTTTGATTTCACTAATTTATTTACTTATGTACCACTCAACAGAAGCGTACCGTCGTGTGACCATCGAGCAGACGACATAATAATAAGCACACCTGGCCGTGCCAGGTGCGGATGGAATCCCTGTTAGGTTTTAGGAAGAAGACTTTGCTGCATTGGTCCTTTAGTTAGCCGGCATTTATCATGAATCTCTGGCCCAGCGCAAACGTCCAAGCCACTGGAAGGAAGCGCAAGTGATTCCTGCATGTAGTTTAAAAGAATGGACCCGCAAAATTACAGACCAATATTCCTAACTTCGGTTTGCTGCAGAATGATTGAACGTGTTCTCAGTTCGGATACAATCAACTTTCTTGAGACTGAGAAGCTTAACTCCACGAATCAGTATGGTTCTAGAAAGCCTTGCTCAAGCGAAACTCAGCTTTCCCTTTTCTCATATGATACTGTGTGAACTATGCATGAAAGTCAACAAGCAGACCCCTTATTCCTAGGTTTCTGGATAGCATTTGACACGGCGCCCCACTGCATACGGTTAATGAATGTACGAGCATACTGAATAAACTCCCATATATGTGAGTGGCTCGAAGAGTGCTTAAGTAATAGAACCCAGAATGTTGTCCTCGACAACGAGTGTTCATCAGAGACAAGGATATCGTGAGGAATGTCCCACGGAAGTGTGATAGGACCACTATTGTTTTCTATATACGTAAACGATCTGGCGGAGACGGTAGGTAACAGTCTGCGGTTCTTAGCTAATGCGATCTGATTTGCGAGTCCGGCCTTGCCGCAGTGGATACACCGGTTCCTGCCAGATCACCGAAGTTAAGCGTTGTCGGGCGTGGCCGGCACTTGGATGGGTGACCATCCGGGCCGCCATCCGCTGTTGCCATTTTTCGGGGTGCACTCAGCCTCGTGATGCCAAATGAGGAGCTAATCGCCTGAACAGTAGCGGCTCCGGTCAAAGAAAACCATCATAACGACCGGGAGAGCGGTGTGCTGACCACACGCCCCTCCTATCCGCATCCTCATCTGAGGATGACACGGCGGTCGGGTGGTCCCAACGGGCCACGTGTGACTGAAGAGGGCGTGCCCTAATGTGCGAGTAGGTACCAAGCTGCGCGCCGTTGTTTCCAACTACCCTGCAAGTTACATCATTTACACAGGCTGAGCAAAATGAAACTTCCGCAGAAAGCATTCCGTACAGATGAAGATAGTGAACCTAACTAAATGCCTCTGTTGCAAATCTGTATGATATAAGTTGCACATCTTAAGTTGAATGAAATTTCTCTCTAGAGAAGACTGTACTACACTCCATGTCTTTTACTAAGGTTGAAACTTTTGCGTATGGCAACTACTTTTTACAACTAATACAAATTAGGTACACGTTTCAACGTCTTCGTGTCATCGAAAATAGTGAGCAGCATTGTGTATAACTCGTTATCAGCGACGTGTGAGATATCTTTAGCAGCACTATTTGTTCTGATAGTTCGAATGAAGTTGTTAATGCTCAACAAATTATTGCAATAGCTCTGGAGCGAATGTTCAAATTCAATTGACAGCATCCGAAGAGAAAACCCAGTTACATTGAGTGACAGAAGTGTCACATTTAGTAACACAACTGTTACATTTGGGTGTCAGAAGCCGTTTTAGTTGTTACACTTCTACGATCCTCCCGCATGAACGGTTCTTAAATGCGAAGTTTAATACTCCAGCTTTCGTTTTGCTACCTTCAGCTGTCACACAAGATTGGTCAAAGACTGACTGGATGGAAACTTTAGTGAATTTACATAGGACCAGAATTTTCTTGGGTTTTCGGTCACATATTTTGCTAAGATACGATGGTTGTAGTTGTTATATTTGAGCCATGGAGGGGGGGGGGGGGAGGGACGGGGTTGGTAGGGTGAATCGATTTTATCTTGTCGCTGATTATCTCTGTCAAATCGAGTCATAAAGTAGGTCTTGAGTAGCTTCGGTGGGGCAGCAAGAGCGAGGCAGTGGACTAGAGGCAGTACGGCTGTTTCAGACATAGTCGGCCGTTAATTCTCTTTTGTCAAGACTTGGTGTAACTGGTGAAGTCGGAGTTATGACACTGACCTGAGTACGGCGTCATTCCGTCCACGGCCGCTTATTTTACCTGCTTTGATCATCCATGCTATGTACTACTCGGTGCTGTGAGCTGCACTGGATATTTCCAAGACTATCAAATATTTGCCGCATTATGCTGTTTTAGGGCCAGTCCTTCTCACACTATGATACGTCCACCACTGTTGCCTGGACTTTGTGGCTTACTGAAATATTTGTTTGAGCGTAATTATCTGAGCTAAAGCTCTGTTGCTTCAGATTACTTATACTTCTGATCAGTCAAATATTTGGCTGCATATGTACTTGTACCTGTAGCACTTTTATTTTCACACGTCCGTCTCGATCACATAGATTTCTTTACACTTTATGACCGATTTCAGCTTATCGCCATCTTCAGATCGTTAAAATATTCTGATATAAATCATCGTCAAGTTAAATAAAAGGGGCTAAAAATAAAATGACCGCGGACTCATATGCAGACTATGTGTTCAATTGATACTTGTACCTGTATTGGGGATATATGGGTACCACTTAGAGCTTCATTTTAGTGTATTTGTGTTGGCTATTTGCAGTGTGAAAGGCTAAATCCGGTGGTTAATCTTAATGTTACATTTTCCAGTTGGTACGGCTATCTGATTTCTTGTGCAGTTGTACCCTGGGAAAGTGTTTTGGCAATGAGCTACTTCAGTTAAACATAAATTTTTGAAATTTGGTGACATATTAAGAGGCCTTATGCTGACCATTTCTCGAGAAAGTGGTCATTAATATTTGCTGAAGTTGTTTGTTTGGCGTATGTTTCACGCAAGTGGTGTTCGTTAACAGCCCTCCTTAGTCTTGTGAGGTTCGCGGCCACTTTTTCAGAGGCTGGTGGCCGGGGGGGCTTATTGATGTTATGCACCACCTTGGTGTTTATTGGCTGCCTTTGAGGCGCGTCCCTGATTATCTTAGCGCGCTGGATTGAGCTGACAGCTAATGAATTATGTTTGCTGTATTACTTCATGTCTTGACCTATAATACCTTAAAGTTTTACTTAAAGATCTACATCTCCTTTGGAATTTGCTTGTATTGCCCATGTTATGAATATCGCCTAGCTAAGTTTTTTCTAAACTTGCTCATGTATGAGATACTGTCTTGATTATTATGTTACGCAAAGATTTCCAAATAATCTAACCATAATTACTGGTATGAGCCTAAATTGGGATTGTACTTGCCTCAAAGGTTTACAAACTTAATCGATTTTGCTGTTTTAGTACTTGATAAAATTTTCAGTACACTTTACACTGTTTTTAGTAGTGCATTTGCCCTCATGTGTGTTAACGGCCTCTTTGATTAAAAAAATTAATTAGTTTTCTGAGAATTCTTTGAAGGGCGTATGTGATCATTCTTAAATTGTCTTAAAGATATCTTTGGTATTGCCCTTTTGGCAGCTTCTGTTTTATAAGGAAAGAAATTTTTTCTTATAGTTAATCTAGCACTTTGTTTTGTGGCTTGTTGAGCTAAAATCGTTTTAAAGCCAGTTAGTGTTATAGGCATCTAATTAGTTTACCCTGCGATTAAAAATTTTTTGCTATTGCTATAGTTTTTTACTCATGCTATTATGTGGTGGTTAAATAAATGTAACCATTCACATGACGCTGTTATTCTGGGTCCGGCCTTCCATGCTTTCCTTGAACTGCCCCATCCTGTGTTTAGGGATTTCAGTATGCTTCATGCATAGTTCGTTTCACATGATCACCATTTTGTAAACTATGTACTGAGTCGTTCCACAGCCAAGTTCTTTGGTTTGCATAGTCCCTCTGAATCTATTAAATGATTAAATAAGGCATTCAGACTCTTAACCCGCCCCCACCCCAAATATAAATCCTTGTCGCTTGAATATATGTACAGAGTGGACTTAGTTTTGCCTACCGTAGTCAGCTGTAAATCTGACTAGTGTGGATTACCCAAAGTCAGCTGAAATTAGTAGTTTGAGGTTGTGTTTATTGTTAACTACAGAACAACGTGTATTTGTTTTACAGACATAGTGTAAACTTGACCATAATTACAGTGATGTTTGCGATTTCTTTGTGGAACGTTTTCCAAACCTCGAACTTCCATCTCGGTAAGGTGTTCGGTCATTAAGTTTAAGTTCTGAAGAGACTGGGGTTGGCACGGAGCTTACTACAGAAGAGAATCTTAATTATGTGCAGTTTTTAGTCCAATCACCAACTGAATCTCAAGCAATAGCATCCAAGGAGTATGGAATACTAAGAAGTCTACAAAGCAGTCAGAAAGAGCTACAGTCGTATGTAGGCCCACTATATTTCAAGGTCTAAATAAGGACAATGACGTCAAGCATAAGGAACTGTACGAGTCACACAGTGTCCGACAACAGGCCAAAGCGAGGAAGTAGCCTTTAAGGTTAATGAAATGCGAGGGTGAACAGACACACCTGTACCTACCGGGATTCTACGAATCCCATGTGGCGATGAGCAGAGTGGCGTGAGCGTTGGGGAGGGATTTTCGGCTGTGGGATAATCGAGCCTTTTTTTTTAGTTGGTACTGTGAATTACCTAGATGTGCTTGAAGAAGTGTTGTTAAAATAGTCCACTTTTGGCACATGTGCAGCCGGTTAAGTAGAAGATGGTGTGGGAACAAGATGGAGCAGCCCCACATAATTGACTTATTGTGAGAGATTTTCTGACTGAAAACTTCGGTGAACGAGTTGTCAGCCAGTTTAGTATTGGATGTCCTCCCAGACGGATATCACACCCTTGGATGTTTCACTCCGGTCTATTAAAAATGACATTTATTCCGTCAAGATTAGTGATGACAAGCGTCTGAAGGAAAGAACAACATGCGAAAAAATTGTGAGCGTCTTTTGTAGGCGCATTCAATTGTTCATGTACACTATAAGATAAAAAAAACCTGGCACACCACGAAGGAATGATCCTAATGGGACGGAGATCGATAGAGGTGATGTACATCTCCAGTCAAAGAAATGATTACAATTTCAGAAAAAAATGGATGATTTGTTCAAGAGAAACAACGTCACTAATTGAGAAAGTCGATAACGTCTTGGTCAACCTCTGGTCGTAAGCAAGCAGTTCTCGGCTTGCCATTGATTATTGGATTTGGATGCCCTCCTGAGGGATATTGTGCCAAATTGTGTCCAACTGGTGCGTTAGATCCTCAAAATTCTGAGGTGATTGGAGGGCCTGCCCATAATGCAACATACGTTCTAGGGAGGGATCTGGAGATCTTGCAGGCCAAGGTAGGGTTTTGGACAAGCAGTAGAAACTCCTGCCATGTGCAGGTGGGCATGATATTGGCGAACTGTGTGCCCAAAATGTCCTGCTTTGAAGGGTAAGAAAACGGGGCGCAGGCTATCGTCTACATGCCGCTGTGATGTAAGGGTGCCACAGATGACAACCAAAGGGGTCCTGCCACGAGATGCAATGACATTCCAGACCAGCACCCGTGTTTGTCGGGCCGCATGGAGGGCCACGGTAAGGTTGATACCCCACCGTCGTCCAGGGTGTCTCCACACACGTCCGCTGGTCATCGCGGCTCAGTTACAATCGTGACTCATCACTTACGATAATGCTACTCTACTTAAGGGGGGTAGGACGTCAAACGGGCCGACTTGGAGCAGGAGAGGCACCACAGGACATTTTAATTTCCACTGTCTATACTTTTACAAGTAAATTCATAAAACTTTGTCAGCATGACCAGGAAGGATTCAGGATTCACACTCGTAGCAGCGGAAGTTCAAAAACATAACAAAATATTTTTTTTACATGTGAAATTTCATCATTTTTTCACTTACTATTGGCTGCATTTGTTGCTATACGTACACTTCTCTTCATAAGTAAGAGAGACTGTTCGATGAATTTCGCACAGCATACAAACCATACTTACAGGTGTCTGAAATTCTAGAATCTATTTAATTTATGAAAAAAATGAATGAGCTGTTACGTTTTAAACTTTATGTTTAGAAAAAAATCAAATTTTGTAGCTAATTATCTCAATTTTTACCACAGTTTTTAATAGATTTGGAAAATTCTAGAGTTTCATACACCTGTAAGTATGGTTTGTGTGCCGTGCAAAATTCATCAAAGAATCTCTCTTACTTGTGAAGAAAAATGCAACAAATGCAGCCAACAGTAAGTGAAAAATGATGAAATTTCATATCTAAACAAAATTTATTTTGTTATGTTTTTGCACTTCCACTGCTATGAGTCTGAATCCTGAATCCTTCCTGGTCATGCTGACAAAATTTTATGAATTTATTTGCAAAAGTATAGACAGTAGAAAATAAAATGTCCTGTGGTGCCTCTCCTGCTCCAAGTCGGTCAGTTTGACGTCCTACCCCCCTTAATGAGAGAGCATGCTAAAGACTTTTAATGACAGGCTAGGCCGTTCCATTCGAAATGACCGTCGATGACCAGCGGAGAGTCTCTGGAGGCACCCAGTCTCTCGCCCACCATAGGGCCCGACGATATTCTAACCCCCCCCCCCTTCCCTCCCCAGCCCACCCTCTTTTGTTGCGCTTCATGGTTCATGGCAAGCCATCCTGGGCTTACATTTCAGTAACATAAAACGCGCGCGCACACGGCGGGAGTTTTGTACCGCGCGCCCGCGTTTAATTTCGCTTGATTCTCGCGGATTTGGAATACCTCTGGCCGCAAGAGCGCATGGAGCGTTACTGTCGCGGTCAGAGGGCAGGTCGAAGGAGTAGGTAGTTCAGGGCTGTGGCGACCTGGAGAAAAGGGTGGTGGGGGGGGGGGGGGGTATGACTCGGACAGCCAGGAGCGCAAGTGAAGCGAAGTGTTGTTTTGGTCAAGCGTCTGTCGTGGCCCGTTGGCAAACGCTGTGCCTTTGCTCATTACGGGTTTGGCGGGGCCGAGTGTTGGTCTTCAGCCGTGAACATTGCTCGTTAAACGTTACTTCGGCATGACGCACTGTATCCGGCATGTCCTCTGCTACTGAAGTTGCAAGCAGTTTGTGTCCATTGTGCTGCCGGGCTGGAGTCCGGTCTGACCTCCGCAAGTACTGGACGTGGTGGCGTCTGCTGGATGATACCCGTGGGTTTCCGACGACGAGCAACCTTCGTTACATCCTTCTCTCGGCGCTCTCTAAGCAATCGTCTGTCAATGGGCGCTGGATTTTACGAGAAATAAAGGTGAGCATCCGATTAGTGGATTAGTGTGCACGCAAGTTGGTGTCGTGTGGTGGCTATTTTGACTAAGTATCCTGGTTGCCTGTTGTCGTATATATAAATATGTTATTTATGAAGGTTTTGCCTGGACCTACTTGAGTCCACTTCTGTCAGTGTGTGTGGGCTTGTGGCTGTCACTATTCCAAACTAATTTTAGAATTTAAGGATATAGAATGCTGATGTAATTCTTCTGATTTACGAATTGCACTTTACAATCAGTGATGGTTCAAACGGCTCTGAGCACTATGGGACTTAATTACTGAGGTCATTAGTTGCCTAGAATTTAGAACTACTTAAACCTAACTAACCTATATAATTTTAATTAATATTGTGTTTATACTAGTTGCTGGTGAGGAGGAAAGTTAGTTATTAGTATTTTATTAATGATCTCATTCATAAGCAGCCATCACAGTCGCTCAAGAAAGTTATAATTAAGCTTTACTTGTTTAATCAGAATCGAACGATGACTCTCCTTGTCCGCAGTCTCGATGATTCGAAGCGATCTGCAATCCTGTGTAAATAAAATGTCTTGGTTTTCTTGTGTTGCGTAGTCAGTCGGGAAACTTCACATCAAGCGGACAGTTTGCTTTGATAGAGTTTAATTATCCGATGAAATAATAAAGCTCTTGGGTCTAATAATTGCAAGTTCGTTTCCAATTCATCGGAAGTTCCATTCTGATTACCAACGAAACGAGACCTCCGTGCAAATTTCCAATTAGAGAATACATATATAATGAAATTCCTTACACACACTTGATGTAAATGCTCAGTATATATTTTCTTGAGTAGCATACAATATATTTTCAATCTCTTTCTTCCAGTAATCTCGACAGCAAAATTACAATTATTCAATGCGCCTATTCGGCCCGGAGAAGATCCTAGAAGTCCTCTCAACACACCAGAGAGAATATTACAAAGAGTAATTATGCGCTCATGGAATATTAATAGTACTACTTTGCGCATCGATTCTGCGAGTATGTAGATGGTCAAGTAGGAAACGTAATTCACTCATAGAATTGTGCAGGGATAATTAGTAGAATATAAAGAGATATTATACCTAAGGACAACACACACATCCATGCCCAAGGCAGGATTCGAACCTGCGATCGTAGCGGTCGCGCGGTTCCAGACTGAAGCGCCTAGAACCGCTCGGCCACTCCGGCCGGCTTACAATCAGTGAAAATTTTAATCTATCTACCTCATTTCGGAGGCATGTCTACAGTTACCTGTTGGCTAGTATCACGAGCTCGAGTTGTTTACTAAATTGTTCGCATTTACAAAAAAAAGGAAACTTTTATGTCTCAGTAGTTAACTCAAAGTTTCCTGCATACCTTTCCTACTTTTTGTGCATTTGTGGTATGTTTAATTTTTACTAACTGATCAACGAATTGTCTCTGTATTATAGGGTCTGTGATTGCATCTCTAGTTAACTGTGGTCTACTTAAAGACGCCTGTGTACCATGATTGATATTTTTAATGAAGGTTTCTGGTACTGTGGTAAAGGCAACAGCCGTCCTGTGTTACTAGAGAAGGAGGATTTATTGCTGCTGGCGTTGCCTGTGCCACCGATTCTGTCATCATACATTTGAATCACATTTGTCAGTCATTTCTACATCTACATCAACATCTACGTGATTACCCTGTTATTCACAAGAAAGTGCCTGGCAGAGGGTTCAATGAGCCACCTTCAAGCTGTCTCTTTACCGTTCCACTCTCGAACGGCTCGCGGGAAAACGAGCACTTAAATTTTTCTGTGCGAGCCCTGATATCTCTTATTTTATCGTGATGATCATTTCTACCTATGTAGGTGGTTGCCAACAGAATGTTTTCGCAATCGGAGGAGAAAACTGATGATTGGAATTTCATGAGAAGATCCCGTCGCAACGAAAAGCGCCTTTGTTTTAATGACTGCCACTCCAATTCACGTTTCACGTCTGTGGCACTATCTCCCCTGTTTCACGATAATACAAAACGACCTGCCCTTCTTTGGCTATTCCGAAGGCAATGGCGTTATGATAATTACTGGCAGTAGCTCATACTTGATATTTGCGACTTATTCATTTGATCGTATGATTTGCTGTTTGTAATGTAAATGTATTTTTTACTTCATTTAATACTCTTTAGTAAAAGGAAGTGATTTTATACTGTGCCTATTCTGAGGGGTTTGTTATGAGTTGTGTTATTGGGATTTACTCTTTTCGACTCAAGAGGCAATTTGCTAATGTTATTCTTGGATTTTTGGCTTTTTAAAAATAAATTCATTAGTGTTTTTAGAAACGTTAATAAATTCATAATGGCTCACTGCACTCAACACCAGCTCCCTACCGCATTTCAAGTCCCTATTGGTTGTCTTTGCGCTTGCCAAGCCCTACATTGGCCAACGAGGTTGCCAGACCCGTCCTTACTTGCGAACCTTTGGAGCATGATGGAGCAGGGTGTTCCAACAGTGTCGGGAGTTTGGCTATCCAAGGCGTCAGTTGTACAGAATTCCGCACAATATCTCTCAGGAGCACATTCAACAACTCTATCAATCAACGTTAAGTCGAATAACTGCTTGCTTAATGGTCAGAGATTGACTAATGGGTTACTGACTTGCTAAAATTGTGAACCGTTTTTTCTTGAATAAATCATCCATGTTTACTGAAATTGTAATCGTTTATTTGTCTATACATGTACATGACATCCACTGAGTGTGGTGTCACCGCCAGACACCACACTTGCTAGGTGGTAGCTTAAATCGGCCGCGGTCCATTTAGTACATGTCGGACCCGCGTGTCGCCACTGTGAGATCGCAGACCGAGCGCCACCACAAGGCAGGTCTCGAGATATGGAATAGCACTCGCCCCAGTTGTACGACGACTTTGCTAGCGACTACACTGACGAAGCCTTTCTCTCATTTGCCGATAGACAGTTAGAATAGCCTTCAGCTGAGTCAATGGCTACGACCTAGCAAGGCGCCATTAGCCTTACATAGTTTGATAATTATCGTATGAAATGTCTCATCAAGAATGATGTATACAACAAGAATTAAAAGATAAGTATTCGTGGAGCTGCATACTTTTCTTATTAGAATTCACTACATATCCTGTTCCAGAATTCACGCCCGTCTGCGTTAGATAGCGTGCATTTCGGCCTCATCTATCTACAAGGTGCTGGCACATTTGCCAGCACATCACTGAGCTCTGTCACATTCTTTCTCGGTGAATCGTTTAGAGCATTTTGCTTTGGTCCACCAGTTCCGTGATACTGGGAAAAGCACGGGGACACCATGAGTCTCAGACGAAATCATGGAGTGAGGCGGAAGTTCGTGCACAGCCTACAGAAATCAGCAGTGTGGAATCTTTTGCGGTGGCCCTCGTATTTCAATCCCTACCGTCTGCATCTGTAACCACACCTGAGTCCAGATGAGTATGGCTGGTGATTGATGTTTTGTACACGAATTCGTCAAGCTGTGGAAGATGGTGATAATTTTTTAGGGACGTAGATACTGTGCAGGCAATGGCCTTGCCGCAGTGGATAGACCGGTTCCCGTGAGATCACCAAAGTTAAGCGCTCTCGGGCGTGGATGGGTGACCCTCGCGCTGTTGCCGTTTTTCGGGGTGCACTCAGCCTCGTGATGCCAATTGAGGAGCTACTCGACCGAATAGTAGCGGCTTTGGTCAAGAATACCATCATAACGAGCAAAAGAGCGGTGTGATGACCCCACGCCCCTCCTATCCGCATTCTCCACTGAGGATGACACGGCGGTCGGATGGTCGCGGTAGGCCACTCATGGCCTGAAGTCGGAGTACAAAAAAAAAAAAAAATCGATAGTCAGCAGCAAGGCGAGTTTCCATCTGTCAGTGTGTAAGTGTTGGGTACTGCATTGTCGCGTATCTGTATGGAGTTAGAAAGGGTTTCACCAAATGTGAATGTCTCCTGTGCCATATCCCAGACAAAGCTGACAGCTTCTGTGTGCCTGGATTTGTTACAGCTGTGGGCGTTGCTGACTCCCCGACTTTCGCCTACCAACAGGACAGGGCTCTGCATCACTGGAACACAACTGTGCGCTCCTTTCTCAACAGAAAACTGCTACATCGCTAGATATGGCCGACTAGTGTGAGTGATCCTCTGTTGCCATGCCCCCTTCTCCTCCCCCCCCCCCCCCCCCCCCGCAGGTCAGTAGACCTCAAGCCATGTGGTTTTTCCAATGAGGTTAAGGAGATAGATCAGCGTAGAAATTTGTTTTTGAGCCTAATTTTTATTGCCTCAAAAAGTTCCTTAGAATGTCTATTTTTAAGATCTGTTCACGTAAAGTGTGCCATAAATATTATAATATGTCAAAACTGCCATTGACTGCATGGGATCTGGCATATCCGAGCTATCGAGTGTATCTGATGTAATGCTATGCTACTGATGGAAGAAGGGTCCTGCCCGTTTCGGATAATATCACAGAGGGCATTAGTATCAAGTAAAATATTATTCTCAATATTTCTCTTTGTAACATGATTAGTTTATTACCATAAACGAATCATGTTACGAAGAGAAATCTGAAGTTTGAAAGCACGTGCTTGTCTCGCGTCTGCTTAACTAGTCATTTTGCTTGTTGTGTGTGTTAAGACGAAGTAAACGGCCAGTGCTGAAAATGACAGACAGATGTATTTATACGGACAGAAATGTTTCGAAAAGTATCCCAGTCAGATTAAGTAGTGTGTAAGCCTAGGGGCCGATGACCTCAGCAGTTTGATCCCGTAAAAACTTACCACATATTTCCAACTTTCTTCACATTCAAGTGTTTCGACATCGGCGAAAAAAGTGCCACCTATAAGGTCGATTAAAGCTCTATTCAATATTAAAAACGACAAGTTGAAACTTAAAACGCTTGCTTTTCCAAAATCACATTTTTCAAGTTGGCAGGGACTATAACAATACTCGGATACGTTCTACCTTTTTTTTTAACTTGTGAGTCAGCGCTTTTGCTACAGTAGTACACAGGATTTTTTCGATCTACTGTAGTTTCTGTTTTGGTGGACGTTTTTGTAACGACATTTTCGTCGAAAACATTTCAGACTGCTGCGATTCTGTTAAAACCATTGTTTAAGATATCCTCACGTACTACGTTAGAGAATATCATCAGTTTCAAGACAATTTTCGAAATTTTGTTGTAAGTAGAAAATTGTGGCGTTCAGAGCTACCACCAACCGCCCTCGCAGGCCTTTCTTCGATGTCGTGCGCTGTGCTCTGGGGGAAAGTTTTTCTTTTAATTAAAAATGAGTAATACAATCTCAAGGGTATACAACAGAGATCTCAAGTCAGTTACGTAAAGTGTTTTTTTATTTTATTGAAAAAAAATCATGAATATCAGTTCCAGAATCGAGAGTCACCCTCGTCTGCCCCCTTAAGGAGAAAGTTCGTGTACATCTACTACATCTACATTTATGCTCCGCAAGCCACCCAACGGTGTGTGGCGGAGGGCACTTTACGTGCCACTGTCATTACCTCCCTTTCCGGTTCCAGTCGCGTATGGTTCGCGGGAAGAACGACTGCCGGAAAGCCTCCGTGCGCGCTCGAATCTCTCTAATTTTATATTCGTGACCTCCTCGGGAGGTATAAGTAGGGGGAAGCAATAAATTGGATACCTCATCCAGAAACGCACCCTCTCGAAACCTGGACAGCAAGCTAAAACGCGATGCAGAGCGCCTCTCTTGCAGTGTCTGCCACTGGAGTAATGCTATCACGCTTACCAAGTAACCCTGTGACGAAACGCGCCGCTCTTCTTTGGGTCTTCTCTATCTCCTCCGTCAACCCGACCTGGTACGGATCCCACACTGATGAGCAATACTCAAGTATGGGTCGAACGAGTGTTTTGTAAGCCACCTCCTTTGTTGATGGACTACATTTTCTAAGGACTCTCCCAATGAATCTCAACCTGGTACCCGCCTCACCAACAATTAATTTTATATGATCATTCCACTTCAAATCGTTCCGCAATCATACTCCCAGATAATTTACAGAAGTAACTGCTACCAGTGTTTGTTCCGCTATCATCTAATCATACAATAAAGGATCCTTCTTTCTAAGTATTCGCAATACGTTACATTTGTCTATGTTAAGGGTCAGTTGCCATTCCCTGCACCAAGTGCCTATCCGCTGCAGATCTTCCTGCATTTCGCTACAATTTTCTAATGCTGCAACTTCTCTGTATACTACAGCATCATCCGCGAAAAGCCACAATGTCAACAAAGTTGCAAGAACTGCAGGAATGCGTCACTGCTGCTGTGATGGACACTGACAAAGATTTTGAGCCAGCTCTTAGAACAGTATCTTTGAGCTACTATAAATTCATTTGAGCTTTACTTTATCTTTTGCAAGTTCTCCCCTTAATACGGAAGATGAACGCGACCGAGTATCGTGAATATGTGGATCAATCCAAAATTTCCGCTTTATTTGAAGCCTCCTCAAGTAGCAGTACTCAACGAGAACTTACGGACTGAGTGCCTGGCCACTGTAAAGTCATGTTGCGGTCCCACTGCAGTTTCGTTGCGTCAATAGACAAACAGCTGTAGATGAGGAGATGAAGTATCACTCGTATTATCGCAACCAGATCCCTCTCCCTGTCAGAATCAACCCTTGCCTCTGAACTCAAAAGCCCAACATCCCCTTCCCCCCCCCCCCCCCCCCCCCCGCCCACACACACACACACAGAGTCGCCCCCGCTCCCTGTTGCATACAGTGACATATAGGGACGCAACGTATTAATTTCCCTTACGAGGAGTTAATATCCAGGCTGTGCCGACGGCAGCGGCAGCGCTAATTGGATTTGCGGCTGTGAAATATGACCTTGCTGGGAGGGGCGAGGGGTGGGGGTGGGCATTTTTCAAGTCGCCAACACGCCCCGGTGGTGACGACAGTCTGCTGCGCTGTGCGTTATTTGCGGTCCCCACCACTGATGCACACGGCTAGGCAGAGAATTCTCCTGTTCTGCAAACACCGTGCCCTTGGGGGGGGGGGGGGGCTGTTAGGGAGGCCGTTATGATCAGAATATGCGGAGCGTAGTCATAACGTTTTAATTACCCTCTCCAGATATTCACTGTCACTGTGACGCATTTTCCCCAACGATCGGTGACTTCTGGTGGAGAACTTCGTTGCAGATGTCTATTATCTTGCACGCACAGGAAACGTCGCACCTCGAATATAAACCAGATGGTAGTTCTCGAAACGTGCGGCAAGTGCAGTGGTTTCTTCAACCAAGGACAGAGGAGAAAATCAGTGGGTGGAGGGCGTGGCAAAAATGCACGGCACGTGTGACCGGAGCCTGTGCCCAGCCTGATGATACAGACCTACCCTTGCAAATATATTCGACAAGGCACTAAGAGAATCATGTAGGCATATTACGTTTTGAAGCTTCCTGGCAGATCAAAACGGCCTGCATGACCGAGACTCGAACTTAGGACATTTGCTTTTCGCAGGCATGTGGTCTTCAGACATTTTTTCATCCCCTCAGTCGATCCGGCCGATGTGGCCGAGCGGTTCTAGGCGCTTCGTTCTGGAACCTCGCCACCGCTAGGTCACAGGTTCGAATCCTGCCTCGGGCATGGTTGTGTGCGATGTGTTTAGCTTATGATGGCCTCAGATGTTAAGTCCCATAGTGCTCAGAGCCATTTGAACCCTCGGTCGACCGTCCCTCCCTCACTGTCTGCCCTTTCGATCGTCTGTTTTGCTTCTTCCGATATATATATATATATATATATATATATATATATATATATACACACATATATATATATATAAGAAACAAGGATATCTTGGACTGTAAGGTGTCAGGCAAATCCAACACCTTCCATGAAAACCCTGACATGATAAGCAAATGCAGTAGTATGTCACATAGCTCCGAATAAATCGTGACATTAAATTAACCAAAGTAATACGAGTAACGAGTGAGCAAATGGAATACCACAGACTAACACAAGAATGCCTAAATGCATGTTATACCTTCCCACCGTGAGACAGACGCAGTTCCGAGGGAAGAAACGAGAACAGAAGCCGAGAGCAGAACCGTGTTTAAGCTGGAACGCCCTACGATAAGGGACGGACACCCACGTCGCCAGCTAACGGCTAGAACCACCCCAGCCGCAAGTTTTAGCGTGAGACTTTTTCCCGTCTCTGTTACGTCAGGACCAGCCCCCAGCGCATGTTAAAAGATAGAGCCCTCCAGAAGAACAGTATAGATCTTACGATAACGCTAAAAGGACCACATCAGCTGCAAGTTTTAGCATGAGACTTTTTCGCGTCTCTGTTACGTTGCAAACTTTAAAAACATTGCTCCACCGCGAAAAGTATAACGTTTCTCATTGGATAGACAGAATTTTTGTAGGCGGAGCTTAAGGTTAACATTGAGACCCTGATTGGTCAGATGAAAACACAGCCAGATAGGTTTTTTAAACCGACTTCGTCAAATTGTAGTATGGAGACGTTAGGGGAGAGTTGCTTCTGAGACGGCGAGGTGAGCGGAGCTGTGCTACCCGCCGCCCCCTGACGAACACCAAGGTAATGAACGCACGCGGATGCCACATAACAGCGCATAAAGCTTCACTCAGAACTGCAGAAGTCTCATCTGTTACACCCCCTTTTTTCGTAATACTAGTGTCGATCGTCGATTAAAGCTCATGGTGTTCACATTTGCCACTTGAAGTAAAAATCTGAAACGCGATGATTTTTCTGTTATATAGTTATTGAGAAGCCACATCAGCCACTGTAATTTACGACAAGTTAGATAAGTAATTAAAGATAATTGAGGGCCACTGTAGACCATTTTGATAGTTTTCTCTTTTGTGAAACTTAATTTAAACCTAGATTATAGATGTGATATGGCATAGGTCATCCATCGATCCATTGTAGAACTTGGAAACCCATTCAGGGAATATTCGTTCACATTTTTGTTGAACGCAGATGATTTTTACCATCCTGTATTAAAACATTTCCTTTTATCAATAGTACAATTTATAAACAATGTTTTGTGAGGAGAATAAAATTTCCGATGGTAAACTTAACTGCATTTTCGACGTTATTTTACCAGCTAACTAAAAATAGGAAAGCCTTCAACCCTTCCACTAAATTTAGTTAGTATTAAGATTCTTTGACAGGGAGTGCAGTGGAGCTGACGCTGAAATAATTAAGTATTTGATTATATCATCGCTAGTCTCACTGAACTCTTCTGAATTCTACATGTCACATGTGGTCTGGCGTCTCCTTACCAGCAACAGGTCCCAGGTTCAAACTAGTCAATTCCCTAAAAAACACGCTCAGAGCGTTTTTGCGCTAAAGTGGTAGGGAGACACGATATAGAACAAACAGACACCATGCAGAATGTTAGAGGACTTTTGTTATTTCTAGAAAATAAATCTTCTTATATGTGCATGCAGACGTAAAACTATAAAAAATATAGTAAATAGTAAAGTCCCTTCTCGTTACGGAGCTGAAAATATTTCTACTTCGTTTTAACCCATATGACTCTTGTTAATAAATGGAATTAGAAATCATTTAGGAAAGTAACATAACGATGGTCCTTCTTGAAAATGAAGATGAAAACGAAGAAAATTCTTTATCCAACGACTATTTTAAGTATTTTAAATCAATTAAAAATATTGTTGAGGAAAATATGTTTGAGACTTGTTCAGTGTCATAACCCTCTACTGTATACAGGGTGTACAGAAAGTCCGGGACACCTTCAATTATTTATTGCACCAGAACTAAACATTGTACAGATGTCATGCATATGTCTTTTTGAAGAGAAACCCTGAAAGTTTTTTTTTTTTTTTTTTTTTTTTTTTTACAAACATCGGATATGTGAACCATGAGTGACCCTGCAGTCATCAATAACGTAATCGAATTCTTGCCATCTCCGTCCCAGCATGGCATCGTCGACTGTGACAGTCGCTTGCCGTATTCTCTCCCGGAGCTCTGCTACATCACGTGGTAAAGGCGGTACATGGGCCAGATCTTTAATGTGTCCCCGCAGAAAATAGTCATACGGAGTGAGATCTGGTGATCGGGGAGGCCATTTCATGAAACCGCTCACACTGCACCTGAATTCTCCATGTTTGCGACTAGCGCCGTCTGTCGGCAAAGTACCAAACTACGCTGTGGCGGTATAGATGAAAAAAACTTTCAGGGTTTATCTTCAAAATGACATATGTATGACATCTGTACAGTGTTTGCTTCTTGTGCAATAAATAATTGAAAATGTTCCCAGACTTTATGTACACCCTGTATATTATAGAATTTGACGTGATGTAGACCGCTTAGGATCTAAGACTATGGTACAATTTCTGTCTTCTTATTCTACCAGAACTTCTTCATACATTGGTTGATGGACTGCCTCTGGTCATTTGACATCTCCTCCCTGATTTGTGGTTTATGTTGTTGGATAGGAATCTTAGATTTTGAAGCTTCTCCTGGCAGTCCCCTCCTAGAGATGCGGCTGGGCGACTAGTCCGACTAGGCTCAATCTAGATATAGTGGGGATCGGTGAAGTTAAATGGAAAGAAGGATTAATGATCAGACGAGTATAGGGTAATTCCAACCACAGGAGAAAATGGTATAACGGCAGACGGAGTCGTTTTAATAGGGGAAAGAGTGAGTTACTGAGAACAGTTTAGAGGTAGGGTTGTTCTCATCAGAATCGACAGCGAAGAAGCACCGACAACAACAGTTCAGATATACATGCCGAGGTCGCAAACAGAAGATGAAGAGATAGAGAAAGTATGTAAGGATATTGACGGTTATTTAGTATATAAAGGGATATGAAGATTTAATAGTCATGGTGCACTGGAATACAGTTGCAGGGCAAAGAGCAGAAGAAAGAGTTGCAGGACAACATGGGCTTGGTGATATGAATGACAGAAGAGAAGAACTAATTGAATTCCGAAATGAATTTTAAATAGAAATAGCGAATACTCTGTTCAAGAATGACAAAAGGAGGAGGTATACTTGGAAAAGGATTTCAGTTAGATTACATCATTGTCAGACAGACATTTCGAATTCAGATACTGGACTGTAAGGCGTGCCGAGGAGCAGATGTCGCGATTTAATAGAGACGAAGAATGGGCCGAAGTTGAAACGACTGCTCCGGAAGAATCAAAGAGCAAAGAAGCGAGATACGGAAGTACTAGAGAATGAAGAGATATGAGATATGAGAATGTTGATATAACATCAGATTTTCTAAAAAAAGTAATCTACACAATTCTGAAGATAGCAAAGGCCAACAAATGCCAGAATTATCCCACAATCAGCTAACAGCTCATGCATCAAATTTGCTGAGCAGGAAAGGGAAGGGAAAACTGTGTGGGCTAATAGAAAATAACTTAAGGGGGGCACTGTCACAAGCAGTAAAGTACCAGTGGTCAGAAGTGACAGATCAGCAGGTTTTCTTAAGATATGGAGGGCAGAAACAAAAGATATTCAGAGGCTGGTTGAAAATGACATTCACATTGAAAAACAATCAGCCAGAAAGCAAATTTTAATGTACACAATTAAAGCAGACAGCCTCTGACTGAAACTAGAGATACTCAAAAATTGGCAGGAAAATTAGGTTCATCCAGTTGTAATTCAGCCAATGCACAAAATCATTTATCGTTATTGCATCACAATATCCGAGGACTAAGGGGTAAGCTTAATGAGTTGCTTATTTGTGTTTCAAGAATTAAGAGTTGAGCAAACCAGTTGATATAATCTGCCTCTCTGAACATCATGTGACCACTGGTATAGATAAGGTAAATGTTACAGGATTCAAATTAGCTTCTTACTTCTGTAGAGAAAATATGGAGAAAGGAGGAGTTGCCACATTTGTCAGAAACTGTTTCGATTTCAAGAATACTGATATTAATAAATTTTGCTCAGTATTTCATAATACCTCCTTTATAATAGTAAGTATACACAGATCACCTTCAGGAGATTTTAACCTCTTTATAAAAAATCTGGAAGCTCTGCTGTCTCACCTCATGGTAAAAAAAAACAAGGAAATAATAGTTGCTGGTGATTTTAATGTGTATTTATTGAAAAGCTCTGTCAGTGACTAATTATTGCAATCAGTAACACTATAATTCAATTCAGTTCTTACTTTGAACTTTGCTACTAGGATATGTAAATGTTCTGAGACTGCTATTGATAATATCTTTGTAGATAAATCTAGCGAAAAAAGTCATATCCTAAAACCAATAGCAAATGGTCTATCTGATCATGACATGGAGCATCTTGTGTTAAATATTGAAACTTGTCAGGATAAAAAATCTATTAAATCTGAGTACAGGAGGGTAAGTTAAAAATTGAAAAATTCAGGAAACTGCTCAAAGACATTAACTGGATATATGTTTACAATACTTCTGACTCAAATGGAAAATACAAAGAAGTCATTAATAAAGTTACCTCCACTTTTGAAAATTGTTTTCCCCTAAAGGTAACTCAAATCACACAGAAGTCAAAAAACAAAATGTGGATTACAGAAGGAATAAAGATATCATGTGGGACAAAAAGGAGACTGTATCCACTATCTAGGAATAGCTCTGATGTAAGAATTGTAATGCATTTCATATAATACAGCAAAATATTGAAGCAAGTAACCCAAAAATCGAAACAGCTTTATTATGAAAAAAAAACATAATTACATCAGGCAACAAAATAAAAACTCTATGGCGTATAGTGAAGACAGGGGCGGGTGGGGCCTAAAAGGAAGAGGAACAGATAGCTCTAAAAATAAATGAGACTTTGGTTCAAATGGCTCGAAGCACTATGGGACTTAACATCTGAGGTCATCAGTCCCATAGACTTAGAACTACTTGAACCTAACTAACCTAAGGACATCACACACTCCATGCCTGAGGCAGAATTCGAACCTGCGACCATAGCAGTAGTGCGGTTCTAGACTGAAGCGCCTAGAACCGCTCGGCTACACGGGCCGGTGAGACTTTCGTAACAAGTGCATGTAGTGCTGCAAACCTCTTAAACAAGTACTTCAGTTCTGTTACTGACAGCTTGGGTTTATCAGGTTCGGTGAACAGTGCAAGGGAGTGTCTGAGACTAGTCTTTAAAATAATTTCAGTAAAATGGAAAAGACACTCACGTCTCCCAAAGAAGTAGCATCCATCATAAAATCCTTAAAATCTAAGTGTTCCAGTGGGTATGATAACATATCAACAAAGTTAACCAAAGAGTGCTCATGTGAGTTTAGTTCGATCTTAAGTTATTTGTGTAATCAATCGCTTATCAGTGGAACAATTCCAGACTGGCTAAAATATGTTGAAGTTAAGCCGCTTTACAAGAAGCGTGATAGATACCATCAAACCATCGACCAATTTCACTTTCGCCAGCTTTCTCAAAAATATTTGAGAAGATTCTGTTCAAGCGTATCCTTAAGCATCTGATTGCAAATAATAAATTCCCCAAGTCACAATTTGGATTTCTTAAGCGTCCTGATATAGAGAAAGCTATTTACACTTACAGTGAGAATGTACTTAATTGATTAGATAGTAAATTAGAGGCTACTGGAATTTTCTGTGGCTTGTCAAAAGCCTTTGACTGTGTGAACTACAGCATTGTCTCAAGTAACTTAGAACATTATGGTGTCACTGGCAATGCTGCAAAATGGTTCGAGTCTTATCTATCTAATAGGAAACAAAGGGTGTCGTGCTGTAAGCAGTCAGTCTTCATCTGACTGGGGATTAATTACATGTGGTGTTCCTCAAGGTTGCATCTTGTGTCCATTGCTTTTTCTGGTGTACATTAATGACCTCTCATCTGTTACATTGCCAGATTGTTTGAAGATGATAAAAACATTGCAATAAGTAGCAAGTCAAGTAAAAGAGCTGCTAATCAAATTTTTACTGACATTAATAAGTGGTTTAAAGCTAACTCACTGTCATTAAACTTTGAGAAGACCCGCTGTACTTTAAGAGATTTCCTTCCAACATGTGTGCAACATATGAAGACACGCAGATCGAAAAGGTTAACAGTGTTAACAACGTGATAATAGATCCAGTTAGGAAGGGAATACCACAGAATTGCTTAAACTGAACAAGTTTGTATTCGCAGCGTGAATGAAGTCAGATGTAGGAGATATCAATATAAAAGAACTTCCATACTTTGCTTACTCTAATTCTATTATGTCATATGGGGTCATATTCTGGGGGTACTCATCAAACCGAGCAAAAGTTTTTAGGGTGCAAAATGTGTGATAAGAATCATTTGTGGTGTAAATACAAGAAAATCATGTACACTCCTGGAAATGGAAAAAAGAACACATTGACACCGGTGTGTCAGACCCACCATACTTGCTCCGGACACTGCGAGAGGGCTGTACAAGCAATGATCACACGCACGGCACAGCGGACACACCAGGAACCGCGGTGTTGGCCGTCGAATGGCGCTAGCTGCGCAGCATTTGTGCACCGCCGCCGTCAGTGTCAGCCAGTTTGCCGTGGCATACGGAGCTCCATCGCAGTCTTTAACACTGGTAGCATGCCGCGACAGCGTGGACGTGAACCGTATGTGCAGTTGACGCACTTTGAGCGAGGGCTTATAGTGGGCATGCGGGAGGCCGGGTGGACGTACCGCCGAATTGCTCAACACGTGGGGCGTGAGGTCTCCACAGTACATCGATGTTGTCGCCAGTGGTCGGCGGAAGGTGCACGTGCCCGTCGACCTGGGACCGGACCGCAGCGACGCACGGATGCACGCCAAGACCGTAGGATCCTACGCAGTGCCGTAGGGGACCGCACCGCCACTTCCCAGCAAATTAGGGACACTGTTGCTCCTGGGGTATCGGCGAGGACCATTCGCAACCGTCTCCATGAAGCTGGGCTACGGTCCCGCACACCGTTAGGCCGTCTTCCGCTCACGCCCCAACATCGTGCAGCCCGCCTCCAGTGGTGTCGCGACAGGCGTGAATGGAGGGACGAATGGAGACGTGTCGTCTTCAGCGATGAGAGTCGCTTCTGCCTTGGTGCCAATGATGGTCGTATGCGTGTTTGGCGCCGTGCAGGTGAGCGCCACAATCAGGACTGTATACGACCGAGGCACACAGGGCCAACAACCGGCATCATGGTGTGGGGAGCGATCTCCTACACTGGCCGTACACCACTGGTGATCGTCGAGGGGACACTGAATAGTGCACGGTACATCCAAACCGTCATCGAACCCATCGTTCTACCATTCCTAGACCGGCAAGGGAACTTGCTGTTCCAACAGGACAATGCACGTCCGCATGTATCCCGTGCCACCCAACGTGCTCTAGAAGGTGTAAGTCAACTACCCTGGCCAGCAAGATCTCCGGATCTGTCCCCCATTGAGCATGTTTGGGACTGGATGAAGCGTCGTCTCACGCGGTCTGCACGTCCAGCACGAACGCTGGTCCAACTGAGGCGCCAGGTGGAAATGGCATGGCAAGCCGTTCCACAGGACTACATCCAGCATCTCTACGATCGTCTCCATGGGAGAATAGCAGCCTGCATTGCTGCGAAAGGTAGACATACACTGTACTAGTGACGACATTGTGCATGCTCTGTTGCTTGTGTCTATGTGCCTGTGGTTCTGTCAGTGTGATCATGTGATGTATCTGACCCCAGGAATGTGTCAATAAAGTTTCCCCTTCCTGGGACAATGAATTCACGGTGTTCTTATTTCAATTTCCAGGAGTGTAGAAACCAATTCAAGGAACTTTTTATTCTAACTATTGCTTCTCAGTATATTTATTCCTTAATGGAATATGTTGCAGGTAATAAATTTCTATTTCCAAAAAACAGCTCAATACATAGTACCAATACTAGGAATAAGAACAATCTACATAAACACCTAAAATCACTTACCTTGGTCCAAAAAGGGGTCCAATATTCAGGAGCACACATTTTTAATAAATTGCCAGCAACCATTAAAACTTGGTTTCAGATAAAGCACGGTTTAAACAGACAATCCGGTAAAACATCAAATCTCCGACATCGCTGCTGCCGGAAAAAGATCCTGCAAGAAAGGGACCAACGACGACTGAATGGAATCGTTCTACGTGACAGAAGTGCAACCCTTCCGCAAATTGATGCAGATTTCAACGCTGGGCCATCAACAAGCGTCAGCGTTTGAACAGTTCAACGAAACATCATCGATACAGGCTTTTGGAGCCGAACTCCCACTCGTTTACCGTTGATGACTGCACGACACAAAGCTTTACGCCTCGCCTCGGCCCGTCAACATCGACATTGGACTGTTGATGATGGAAACGTGTTGCCTGGTCGGACGAGTCTCATTTCAAAATGTATCGAGTGGATAGACGTGTACAGGTATGGAGACAATCTCATGAGTCCTAGATCCCTACGTGTGAACCTGGTAGAGGCCCTGTAATGGTGTGGGACATGTACAGTAGGAGTGATATGGGATCCCTGATACGTCTAGATGCGACTCTGACAAGCGACACGTAGGTAAGTATCCTGTCAGATCACCTGCGTTTAATGTCCGTTGTGCATTCCGACGGACTTGGGCAATTCCAGCAGGTAATGCGACACCCCACAAGTCCAGAATTACTTCAGAGCGGCTCCAGGAACATTCTTATGAGTTTAAGCACTTCCGCTGGCCACCAAACTCGCCAGACATGAGTTCAGAAGAGACCTCCACCCCCTCGTACTCTTCCGGATTTATGGATAGCCCTGCAGGATTAATGGTGTCAGTTTCTCCACCACTACTTCAGACTTTAGCCGAGACCATTCCTCGCCGTGTTGCGGCATTTCTGCGTGCTCGTGGGGGCCCTACACGATGTTGTACCAGTTTTTTTGGCTCTTCAGTGTATATAAAGTGCAACTAGCAGTGTACATCACCTTTGCATTACTCAGACATTTTAAAGTCTTCAGGTAAAATCTGTTATTACAGCCACGTTGTCTGTCACAGCAACTGAAACCAAGACCTTGTTCAGCGTTGTAAAAAATATTTGTAATTATTTTTGTTACAGGCAGTAAGTGCAATGAGAGATTTGCCATATCAGCTGTACTTGAAATCAAACGTAGAACATGCATACATATCTTGTTTCACTTTTGACTTCAGGTACAGGTCACTTGATAAATCTCTCTTTGCAGTTACTTATTTTAACGAAAATAATTACGTACACGTTGCACTATACGAGTATATAAAGAAAATATGCAGCGCTGTACAAATTCTATGTTTCAATTACTGTCATCACAGATACCGTGGCTGAATGCAGCAGAGATTTAAAATAAGAATGTTACGGACGATGCAACGACGTTGTACGCTGATATTGCGTTTATAATATTACATATGATTTGAACATGATAGTACGCTAACGAAACTGCTCATTACTTTCTAAAATGTGGTTGAGACAACGTATAGAAAACTTCATTTTAAATTTTAAAAAGTTTTACAGTAAGTATTTAAAATTTTTAGAATTTTATATTTTGTTGTGTCCTTAGAATCGCTTCCTCCCATTCTGACATTGCCTGACATACACTTATCAGCCAGAATTTTATGAGTACAGAATTTCTATCGATATAAAACCGTCGAGCCGGTTGCAGCGTCGCCTGGTGAGGAATGACTACTAGTCAGACACACGCACGGTGGATGCAGTATCGGTGAGTGTGCTGTCCGCGTGTAGAATGGGAAAGACGCACGGTCTATCCGAGTTTGGCCGAGGGCAGATACTGATGACCTGGAGGGTCAGCAGGAGCAATTCGGAAACTGCACGACGTGCCGGACGTTCGAGGGGTGTGCTGAGTGGTTATAACACGTGGCGGAACCAAGGTGAAACCACGTACAGACGTCGTAGGGTTCGGCGGCCACCCTGCGTTACAGATACTGGGCGTCGTAGGTTGGGCAGACTGGTAACACAGGACAGGCGCTGAATTGTGGCGGAACTAACATCAGAGTGAGAGTGCACGGATCAGTACTAATGATGGGCCTCCACAGCAGACGATCCATGCATGAGCTGATGTTAACATCGCGTATAGTCAACTACGACTGAAATGGGCGCGTGACCATCTGCACTGGATACGTTTGTCATCATGCCGATCGAAGGGTATGAACCAGTCGTCTTCCAGGGGAACAGCTCCCTAACACCTGTACTGCGGGACAGAGACAAGCTGGCGGCGGCTCCATGGGCACCCCAGTGGAGCTCGTGCAAAGCATGACGGTCATGTTTCCTGACGACAGTGGCATTCTTCAACAAGACAATGCTCCATGTCACAAGGCCAGGCGTGTGATGCAGTAGTTCGAGGAACGCAGTGGCGAGTTCCAATTGATATGATCCCCCAGCAGGCAGGTCTGAACCCCTGAACCCGATCGAACACATCTGGGATGTCATTAAACGTGTCCTCAATGCTCGTCGCCATCCTCCCCGAAATTTACGGGAATTAAATTACTTGTGTTTGTAGATGTGGGGCTAACTCCCTCCAGCGACTTACCAAGGCCTCGCTGTTTCCATGTCACGACCTATTGCGGCTGTTGTCCGTACCAAAGGTGGACGCTCCGGATATTGGCAGGTGTTGACAATGTTCTGGCTGGTGAGAGTATAGACATGACGAAAAGTCGAGTTGGGCAGCTGATGGATTTGTTAGATGAAATACAAAGACTAGTCCTCATTAGAACTCTCTGGCCTGTCCTGGCCAACCCATTTTTCTGTCACTGCTCCTGTAATGACAACAGAATTCTACCAGTCTCCTTTTTATATTGATGGGTCCACCTCCAGCGACACTGTGTGGACAGTTCCGCGTTACACACGTCTGTCACGATACTTTTCATCAGAGAATGTGTGGTGTCACCGCCAGACACCACACTTGCTAGGTGGTAGCTTTAAATCGGCCGCGGACCATTAGTACATGTCGGACCCGCGTGTCGCCACTGTGTGATCGCAGACCGAGCGCCACCACAAGGCAGGTCTCGAGATACGGGATAGCACTCGCCCCAGTTGTACGGACGACGTATCTAGCGACTATACTGACGAAGCCTCGCTCCTTTGCCGAGCCGATAGAATAGCCTTCAACTAAGACAATGGCTACGACCTAGCAAGGCGCCATTAGAAACATTGCATGTATCTAAAGAGTCTCCCTTGTATCGCCACAATCTCCAGATGTACCAAAAGGATGGATTAAAGTTAAGTATTCCAGAAGCTAAGTACTTTTCTTTATAGCATTCATTACGTACCCTGTTTCAGACCTCACGCCCATCTGCGTGAGCGTAGCGCGTGCCTTTCGGCTTCCTCTCATTGTGTCTAGGCTGTCTTGTCTAGACACAACAGAATGTATGCTGGTATCTGAGCCGTAGTAAGATTTGCTGTTTTAAAGAGCGCGCCGCAGCGCGTAATGTAAAGCAGTCGCCCTCCGTTGCTGGCGGTGGCGCCGCTGTGGCAATTGCAGCTTTGGTGTCTCCCTCTGGTGGGAAAAGGGAAAAGTTGCCTGTTCACATGCATTTAAGGGGCGCTATGACATCCGCAGTCGGTTAGTCTGTCAGTCTGGTTATTTGGTCAGCCAAGTTAGTCTGGGTCTGTCTCTCGTCCGCATTGGTGAGGCGGTTAGTGCCTGTCTGTCGTCCGGAGTGCTAGTATGTGTTAGGCCGCCAGTATGCTCGAATTGGCTCAGGCAATGGGCATTGGCGGTTGGATCGATCGGTTGGTCGGTCGCGCACTGAGACACAATATGACTTGTCCGCCTGGAGCGTCGGCGCATGTGAGGTCGCCACGTGAGTCCAGTGGCCGCGCCGTATAGTGAGGGGTAGTGACTTCGCGGTCGACACGAGAGTAACAGGAGTCAACCCACGACATCAGTCTGGCCGGTGCGAGCTGCGACGCCGTGAGACGGGAGATCGGCGCGCCTTCCTGCGTCCGTTGAAACGGCTGGCAGCGGACGGTTCGGGATAGCGCTGGGGGTCCTGCGCGAGGTCTTCGCCAGACATCGCAGTTTATTAGAAGTGATTCGTGATATGTTGTTTCATTTACTTGTTAGCTTCTACTTGTTTCCTTGGTCAGTCTCTCGTCCCCAGCTTGCTCCTCTGTCTCCCGTCCGCCGCTGCAGTCTGGAACCGCAAGACCGCTACGGTCGCAGGTTCGAATCCTGCCTCGGGCATGGATGTTTGTGATGTTCTTAGGTTAGTTAGGTTTAACTAGTTCTAAGTTCTAGGGGACTAATGACCTCAGCAGTTGAGTCCCATAGTGCTCAGAACCATTTGAACCATTTTTTTTTCTCCCGTCCGCATTTGTTAGGTAGTTGGTGTCTGTCTGTCTGTCGGTCTGCCGTGCGTTAATAGCTGCCTCTGTCATGTTTGTCGGATTCGATGTTAACGAAATTATTGCTTAAAGCCGAATTGTTAGAATATGTTTCTATCTTGCCTAACATCTTGCGAGGTGGCAAGAGCATGTTGTACATTTTATGTAAGAATGCATTTTATGGGTTTTATTTAAATAGTCATTTTAGGTTATAAGCTTGCCACCCTTCCACCGTACTTTTAAAAAAAAAGAAATTGCACTTTCGGTGGCAAATAATTTGAGGGACGTACCATTTCCATTCCTCTTACGGGGTGCATATTTTACGTGTTTGTGTGAGTTGTTAAAATTTTTTTGTTTAAAGTAATCTGGTGTGTTGCAGATTTGCACCAGTGTAGTCTTCCAGAGGTTGTTGTGAGCGGTCATGACTATGGCCGTGTTGAAAGGGAGCAGCGAAGCTTCTCAGCCCGAAGGCTCCTACTGTTAATATTGTTCTTTGCCTCTAAATAAAACTGTAACTTGATATTTCGAGAGTGCTTTTCTGTTTATAATTTTAAATCTGCTTTGAAAAAGCTTTTAGGAATAAATTCACATTTGTTAAAACTAATTTTCCATTAGTTACTTCCTGGCAACTACTTCCACGCTCACCTAGTGTGATTAAATGTGTCAATGTTCTTGATGAATCGCCAGTAAATAAAGTAATTTCTTAAAGGAAAAAAAAATTGAAAGTAAATTCACGGTTCACAGGTCTGTCAGGATACTTTTGATCAGAGAATGTATGCTGGTATGCCTAGCTATCGCTTAAGTGTAGAACAATGTATCATCGCTAAACACTTGTTAAGAAGCGAGCGACAGCGTTGACTGCAGGCGACACGGGAGGAACACTGTCTTTACGGGCTGCATAACACGACGCGTGTCGCACCGAGACTTAAGGCCGGTTCCCACTAGGGCTGCCGCGCGTCAAAACGGCGCGTCAGCGGCGTGGTTGCCATGGAAATGGCGTCAGCGGCAAGGCGCGGCGGGCTCTGCGTCGCGGTTTGACCATGTCGAACCGCTTCCGCTGCCGCGTGCCGCGCTCCAGGTGCGCGCCGCCAATCACAGAACGCGCTGAGCGTGACGTCAGGTACGTACTCCCGGGCCACACGAAGTTTCGCCGAACCGCTGGCGCGGACGCGGCGGCAGCTATGAAATACTTATCATCCGATTCCAAGGAAACTATTCGGTAGAAAAATTTGATTCTTGGGCATGTTACAGCCTGATATCTTCTCTCGATAAAGGACCGAATTTCTTTTCGTTATTCGTCGTGGTTACTTGCTGTATCGCATTTACGTAAACCTTTACACGAAATTTTAATGAGTGTGCAGAGGTAAAAACGCATTGCGTGGACTTTGCGTACAGTTCATTTTAGGTAATACATTATTGCGTATGAAATTTAGTCAACATATCGAAATTGTTTTTAAAGCTGAGAGCAGATCGATAGCTATCACCGTTCTCGAGATATTGTCTGATATGTCGGCGGACGGGCTATGCCGTGACCGCGCGGGGGTTGCTCGGCGACGCGACCGGTACTTCGTCCTGCTCGTCGTAAACCATGTGGTTGTATCAACCGCAAATTTCGTAAACGGTTCAAGAAAATCGAAATGGTTTTTTTTTTTTTTGCAAACGATAACTTGTGAAAAGTCATGTATTTCGTCGCATTATAAATATCCTAAATCTGTTTATCTACCAAGATATGAAAGTAACTACAGTTTTTCAGAAGGGATAGATGAATTTTTTTAAATGGCATTAATAGCATGTCGAATGAGAAGTTAAACCGAAACTAATTTGCTGGTATGTCATAAGATGTAATTTACTAAATATGTAGAGCTATTGATTATTTCCTTTCTTTTTTCTTTATCCAGTGTACTTTACTGGTTCAAGACGCGTTTCGCCTTTTACTTTAATGCATCTTCGGTGGAATCTAGAATGACTCAGTTTTGTTTTGATCTGTGATACTTGGAGATTAAAGAACAGTTCACATCTTTTTTTACGTGAATGACTGATTACTTACAGTGAATTGAGTTTTTGGCGGACATATACGTTTCCCCTCACCTGCTCACATGCTGGAGGTTGAACTAAAACTTAGATTATGGAACATAAGCACATTTTCATGTTCGCTCTTTTTTCTTCTGTCACTAGCAGTAGACGTTTTACCGAAAACTCTGATTTAAAGTCGTAACTACAGTGTGTTCAGCTCATGTCCCTTCCTGTCTGGTTTGTTTATGTACATGTTGCCAACCTGCAGAATTATTTGCTGAAAACTAATGTTTGTTTATTTTTGTTCTCCTTATATCTGTATGTGTGTGTGGCTAGCCAGTGATAGTTATAGAAAGTTGAAAGTGAATCCAGTAGTTGTCAGACAGTGGTTGAAAGATTTGGTGTTCAGCTGATTTCAGTTTTGGTTTAAATGTTTTAAGGAGTGCATGGAAGAGTAAATTCACTGCTTACATTAATAGATAAAATAGTAGAATAGTATTTCAACAGATGATTATTATCAGAATACTATCACCCAACCCCTTTGTCCTCACTCTTTGACGCCCCACAAAACGCCCTGTCAACTAACTCCTATTGTCGTCAAAGTTGTACCGTAATTTCCTCTTCCTCCTCTAATTAATTCCGTACCTCTTCTTTAGTCACACGATCCTCGTATCTAAAGTTCAGCATTCTTATGAATCACCACGTTTTGAAAGCGTCCATTGTCTTCTTGACAGAAGTGTTCATCGTCCACGTTTCACTTACATACGAGGCTGCACTCCACACAAATACCTTTGTAAAATAGTATCCAACCATTAGCATTTATATTCGGTGTGAACAAATTTTCTTTTTCAGAACGCTTTTCTTGCTATTGACAGTCTTCAGTCAGGTTTGCGTCTGCACCAGGAAATGCCTTACAATTTAAAATCTGGTTTCGAAAACTGTTCCAAATATATATTATTCTTTCGTGATTCTTAAGCAAGGTGCTGGCGATGATTACATTATGCTCTGTGGGAAATTCTATCAGGTGGCTTCCACTTTCATCCCTTCCACCTAGTCTTTGTGTTCTTACTGTTTTCGTGTACCTGCTACCGTATCACATTTTAAATTTTTGTCTCGCTTAACTATCTGAATAATCTCTTTTGTCGTACATTGTTTCAATGTGTTAGGAGATAGTGAACAATCGTGAACGGTAGTCATGAAATCTGTTTATGGTGAAATGAGAAAACATGAATAATGAAATATGTGAAAGAGTACATTGTACAGAAAATGAAAAATTGGTATGTCTTCACCCAACTTCGTCTTTCCTTCATGTAGGTGTAAGATATAGCTAATCAAACGCACCGCGCGTTTCAGTGGGTCCTGCCCCGTACCTCAGTGGCTGTCCGTCATTGGCTACCGCTAACGTCTGCCGCTTCCAGGTGGGAACGCCAATTCCGCGAGCCGCCGCGTCAAAGCGGAAAACGCTTGCCGCTGCCGCTGCCGCACGACGCGCTACCGCGCTCTAGTGGGAACCGGCCTTTAATTACGTCGCGCGCGTGGGATGAGCGAGGCGGCGTAAGCCGACACGCCGAGCGCTTTAAGTAAGCAGCTTGCCTCAGCCCGCTTCGCCGCCGCTTACTCCCGGGGCAAGCGGCGAAGTCTGGCGTCGCCACAGTTTCCACAACGCCAAACTACCTGCGGCTGCCAAGTTTCACGTTGCCGGCTGCCTCTGGTAATCAGTTCGCGCGAAACGGTAAACACTTTCGCAGTACACAAGCTTAGCGTCACGTCGTTACCTGGCAGCCGACGAGTTAATGGAAACTCTTTACAACGCTCTCGTCTCCTAAACCTTTTTTCACAATTTTCCTGGTATCAGTGCCTGAGGAGGCAAGTGATGCTATAGAGGTGGGGTACTCATAAAAAAAGACAAACAAAGAATATTTCATTTTGAAATTACATATGGGGGAGACTGCGGCAAGGTGACGATGTTAACGGTTAACCACTGCTTTTAATTTCGTTTGTGAAGAGTTTTTTTCCTCACGTATTGAAAATTCTCCTCTTATTGTACTGTACTTATTTGTATAAATTTTTATTTCTTGACTATGTCAGTATACGGTGTTTGACGGTACGTATTTATCCCATTCTTCTACTAGTTCATCTCCTGCTTCCACCTGTCTGTCCACTTCCTCCAACCTCTCTCTCTGTCCACTTCTCACACGCTCTACTGCCTCTTCATATGCTCCGGCCATCTCTCTCTCTCTCTCTCTCTCTCTCTCTCTCTCTATCTGTTCGTCCCTCTCTCTCTCTCTCTCTCTCTCTCTCTCTTTCTTTGTCCATCTCCTGCTCCTTCCTCTCAACAACTTCTCTGTCCATCTCTTCCTCATTGTGTTTCTGTCCATCTCCCGCTCTTTCTTTCTCTGTCAATCTCCTCATCTTCCTCCTCTTCCTGTCTCCTTGTCTTCCATTTCTCTGTCCATTTCCCCTTGCATTCTCTCTCTCCATTTCCTTCTCGCACCCATCCATCTCCTCCTTCCACCCTCTCTCTGTCCATTCCCTTCTGCATCTACATCTACATTTATACTCCGCAAGCCACCCAACGGTGTGTGGCGGAGGGCACTTTACGTGCCACTGTCATAACCTCCCTTTCCTGTTTCAGTCGCGTTGGTTCGCGGGAAGAAGCACTGCCAGAAAGTCTCCGTGCGCGCTCGAATCTCTCTAATTTTACATTCGTGATCTCCTCAGGAGGTATAAGTAGGGGGAAGCAATATATTAGATACCTCATCCAGAAACGCACCCTCTCGAAACCTGGCGAGCAAGCTACACCGCGATGCAGAGCGCCTCTCTTGCAGAGTCTGCCACTTGAGTTTGCTAAACATCACCGTAACGCTATCACGATTACCAAATAACCCTCTGACGAAGCGCGCCGCTCTTTTTAGGATATTCTCTATCTCCTCCGTCAACCCGATCTGGTACGGATCCCACACTGATGATCAATACTCAAGTATAGGTCGAACGAGTGTTTTGTAAGCCACCTCCTTTGTTGATGGACTTCATTTTCTAAGGACTCTCCCAATGAATCTCAACCTGGTACCCGCCTTACCAACAATTAATTTTATATGATCATTCCACTTCAAATCATTCCGCACGCATACTCCCAGATATTTTACAGAAGTAACTACTACCAGCGTTTTTTCCGCTATCATATAATCATACAATAAAGGATTCCTCTTTCTATGTATTCGCAATACATTACATTTGTCTATGATAAGGGTCAGTTGCCATTCCCTGCACCAAGTGCCTATCCGCTGCAGATCTTCCTGCATCTCGCTACAATTTTCTAATGCTGCAACTTCTCTGTATACTACGGCATCATCCGCGAAAAGCCGCCTGGAACTTCCAACACTATCTACTAGGTCATTTATATATATTGTGAAAAGCAATAGTCTCTCCCCCTTTATCTCTCCAAGTTATCATCTTCAGCGTAGTAATAAGTTTCTGATTCCTACCCGGACACTATTTTTTTCAAGATAATAAGTACCATGTATGTTACATTTGCTTGAAATCAATCCATGGGTTTAGGAGGAAATTTTTATCCGTGGCTTTGCCTGCGTACGCACATTGCACATATATTTAAACTATTTCACACATTGTTGGACACGTATTTCACCCTGCAATTTCTTTTTCATGCGGCTCAGTGTTTATGACGTCATATCTCCAGAACTACACTCCTGGAAATTGAAATAAGAACACCGTGAATTCATTGTCCCAGGAAGGGGAAACTTTATTGACACATTCCTGGGGTCAGATACATCACATGATCACACTGACAGAACCACAGGCACATAGACACAGGCAACAGAGCATGCACAATGTCGGCACTAGTACAGCGTATATCCACCTTTCGCAGCAATGCAGGCTGCTATTCTCCCATGGAGACGATCGTAGAGATGCTGGATGTAGTCCTGTGGAACGGCTTGCCATGCCATTTCCACCTGGCGCCTCAGTTGGACCAGCGTTCGTGCTGGACGTGCAGACCGCGTGAGACGACGCTTCATCCAGTCCCAAACATGCTCAATGGGGGACAGATCCGGAGATCTTGCTGGCCAGGGTAGTTGACTTACACCTTCTAGAGCACGTTCGGTGGCACGGGATACATGCGGACGTGCATTGTCCTGTTGGAACAGCAAGTTCCCTTGCCGGTCTAGGAATGGTAGAACGATGGGTTCGATGACGGTTTGGATGTACCGTGCACTATTCAGTGTCCCCTCGACGATCACCAGTGGTGTACGGCCAGTGTAGGAGATCGCTCCCCACACCATGATGCCGGGTGTTGGCCCTGTGTGCCTCGGTCGTATGCAGTCCTGGTTGTGGCGCTCACCTGCACGGCGCCAAACACGCATACGACCATCATTGGCACCAAGGCAGAAGCGACTCTCATCGCTGAAGACGACACGTCTCCATTCGTCCCTCCATTCACGCCTGTCGCGACACCACTGGAGGCGGGCTGCACGATGTTGGGGCGTGAGCGGAAGACGGCCTAACGGTGTGCGGGACCGTAGCCCAGCTTCATGGAGACGGTTGCGAATGGTCCTCGCCGATACCCCAGGAGCAACAGTGTCCCTAATTTGCTGGGAAGTGGCGGTGCGGTCCCCTACGGCACTGCGTAGGATCCTACGGTCTTGGCGTGCATCCGTGCGTCGCTGCGGTCCGGTCCCAGGTCGACGGGCACGTGCACCTTCCGCCGACCACTGGCGACAACATCGATGTACTGTGGAGACCTCACGCCCCACGTGTTGAGCAATTCGGCGGTACGTCCACCCGGCCTCCCGCATGCCCACTATACGCCCTCGCTCAAAGTCCGTCAACTGCACATACGGTTCACGTCCACGCTGTCGCGGCATGCTACCAGTGTTAAAGATTGCGATTGAGCTCCGTATGCCACGGCAAACTGGTTGACACTGACGGCGGCGGTGCACAAATGCTGCGCAGCTAGCGCCATTCGACGGCCAACACCGTGGTTCCTGGTGTGTCCGCTGTGCCGTGCGTGTGATCATTGCTTGTACAGCCCTCTTGCAGTGTCCGGAGGAAGTATGGTGGGTCTGACACACCGGTGTCAATGTGTTCTTTTTTCCATTTCCAGGAGTGTATGTCCATCACAGTGATCTAATTTTGTGGGTACATCCAGCCGAGTACTGTGTGAAAATTCTGTTGCGCATAGAGTTCGTAGTAAGGAATTAATAAATTAAAACGTCATGCCTCATGCTGCAGTTTTACAGCATGAATAGCGAAAATGTAGTATGCAAAGAACTTTTTTTCCTTCCATCATTTTGTGTGGAATTTGAGCGATAAAACGTTTCATGCGGATCTGAAAATGTGTGTAAATTTGGCTGCAAGTCACTAAGGGCTCTCGGTCTCAAATACCGGATGAATACAGTCCGGTTATCTGTGCTTCGTGCTATACGCTAGTTTTTCACCCCCTCCTCTTTGATACAGCGATTCTTTCTAGACGGTAAGTAGTATGTATACCAAGTTTGGTTGAAATCAGTCCAGAAGATTAGGGGGAGATGCGGAACATACGTACGTGATGAAGCAAAAAATTACGACTGATTGGCGACTCCATGGAGTGCTGTCTGCATAACGACCATAAATGTTAAATTAAAAGGAAGGTCAGCGTTGTCCGTAATATTGATGGTTTATTGATAGCAAAATAGATTTTCAATCACATAGTGATCATCTTCAGTGCTGTGGTGTACAAGTTAAACTCATAGGCACTGGTATCATTATCAGCAACCAAAACTGAGAAACGATCACAATCAATCGTTTCTCAGTTTCGGTTACTGATAATAACTTGATACCAGTGCTTATGAGTTTAATTTGTACACCGAAGCACTTAAGATGATCACTACGTGATTGAAAATCGATTTTGCTATGAATAAACCATCAATATTACTGTGGTGTCACCGCCTGAGACCACACTTGCTAGGTGGTAGCCTTTAAATCGGCCGCGGTTCGTTAGTATACGTCGGACCCACGTGTCGCCACTATCAGTGATTGCAGACCGAGCGCCGCCACACGGCAGGTCTAGTCTAGAGAGACTCCCTAGCACTCGCCCCAGTTGTACAGCCGACTTTGCTAGCGATGGTTCACTGTCTACATACGCTCTCATTTGCAGAGACGACAGTTTAGCACAGCCTTCAGCTACGTCATTTGCTACGACCTAGCATGGCGTTATATTCAGTTACTATAATCTGAACAGATAATATTGTGAATCATGTACCGTCAAGAGCGACGTTCATCACTAATGGATTAAAGTTAAATATCAAACTAATTACTTCCGCTTTCTGAATTATAATTCCTTGTCATGTTCCAGACCTCACGTCAGTATAGTTCTTCCCTCCTCACGCCAGCCTGCGTGAGCTAAAACGCGTGCATTTCGGCCTCTACTAGTAACACGGTGTTGGCTCTTCTGCAACACAACAATTACGACCAACGCTGACCTTCCTTTTAATTTAAAATATTATGACTGTTGCCCACCGTGACTTTAGATGCCGCCTGGTAGCGTTGTGGGAACGTGACGCGATAGCAAAAGTATGTAAGCGGAGCAGATACGGATGAGGGATCACCCTAGCGGTCATATGGACTGCAAATGGGGAATTCCATTAAGACAAGCGACTCTGACAAGGGGCAGATTACTATTACGCAGAACCTGCCAACTAGTATCTCGAAAACGCCGAAGATGGTCGAATGTTTACGTTTTACTGTCGTGAGCATCTACGGAAAGAGATAGGAGGACAGTGAAACTACCTCTAGGCGCTAAATGGTTGGATGTCCACAACTCTTCAAAAAATCGTTCAAATGGCTCTGAGCACTATGGGACTTAATATCTGAGGTCATCAGTCCCCTAGACGTAGAACTACCTAAACCTAACTAACCTAAGTGAATCACACACATCCATGCCCGAGGCAGGATTCAAACCTGCGACCGTAGCGGTCGCATGGTTCCGGACTGAAGCGCGTAGAACCGCTCGGCCACAGCGAACAGCCAGGACTCTTCACAGAACGTGGAGTTCGGAGGCTTGTTAGCTCTGTGAAGTAGGCTAGATGGTGCTCGCACAAGTGTTTCGGAGCACACCGTACATCGTTGAACATCTGCTGCAGACCACTTGTTGGCCCAACGACATCGTCACTTATGATTACAGTGTACACAATCAGAATTCGACCGTCGATCAATGAAAAGGTGTCTGCTCTTGAGGTGAATCACCTTTTTGCTACACTAGGCTGATGGTCGTCTCCACAAACGCCGTCGTCGATGTGAACGTCGGCTCCAAACGCGCAGCGCGCCAGGGACGCAGGGTGCGCGAGCATTATTAAGCTGTGAGAAACATTCTCCTGCGCTTGCATGGGACCTGTGGCAGTAATCGAAGACATGCTGACGGTTGTGAGCCACCTACATCCCATCATGCTTTATGTCTTCCCCATTGGCGATGCTATCTTTCAGCAGCATAACTGTGTCTCGAAGCGTAAACCGTGCTACAGTGATTTCGAGAGCACTCCAGTAAATTCAGACTGATGTCTCGTGTACCAAATTCCCCTGATGTAAATCCTAAGGAACCCATCTGGGTCACTATCGGTCGCCATTACCTCGTACACAGATCAGCCGCGATTGCTACGGTCGCAGGTTCGAATCCTGCCTCGGGCATGGATGTGTGTGATGTCCTTAGGTTAGTTAGGTTTAAGTAGTTCTAAGTTCTAGGGGACTGATGACCACAGCTGTTAAGTCCCATAGTGCTCAGAGCCATTTGAACCATTTTGAACACAGATCAGCGGCCCGTTATTAACACGAATTGCCTGCGCTCAGACATCTAACGCAACATACCTCCACAAACCTACCGAGAAACTGCAGAGTCAGTGACGTATTTCGTTCCAAAGACTGACAAACAAGCTATTAAGCAGATGGTCATAATTTTTTGACTCATCACTGTACATATACGCTCAAGAGAAAAAATAACTTACACACCTGCCTAACATCGTGTAGGGGCCCCGCGAGTACGCAGAAGTGCCGCAACACGACTTTGAATGGACTCGAGTAATGGCTGCAGTAGTGCTGGACGGAACTGACACAATGAATTCTGCAGGGCTCTTCATAAATCCGTAAGAGTACGAGGGACTGGAGATCTCTTCTGAACAGCACGTTGCAAGGCATCGCAGATATGCTCAATAATGTTCATGCCCGGGGAGTTTGGTGGCCAGCAGAGGTGTTTAAACTCAGAAGAGTGTTCCTGGAGCCACACGGTAGCATTTTTAAGTTTTTGCAGAAGGACGGAAAATTCTCTGCTTTCCAGCGTGGTCAACCACCGATACTGCTCTTCAGAAAGCAAAATCTGAGCAGTGCGTTTTCTACGAAATTTTCTTAACGGTAGTGTTGTGTAGGGTGATCATCTTCGGAAAACCTCTTGTTTTCGAGATATGCGTGAAAAACTGGGAAAAACTGAGAAAATTTTGAGTTTTTTTGCGTTTTTAATTTTGAAGCCTTCCTCTTACAAGTCAACAAACATGAAATTCGGATTCAGCACACTAAAAACACGTAGAACCGTTCACAAAAAAACTTCTGGAATTTTGTTGCGAAGGAAACACTGTTTAACTGAGTTCCCAGGAAGACTGCTAGTAATTTCTGTGTGGTGGGTGGGGTGGTGGCACGTAGTGGAGTATTTGTACAGAAATCCTGGCCAAAATTATTGTCGACAGTTTTAAACGTTTAAAGCATTCCTGTTCGCTTGTAATTGTAAGTGTAAATGTCTCTGAAGTACTTCATTGTCATCCTTAGAAAGGTACCTGGGATGACAGTATCCCTTTCTCTGTTTGTCTTCTTATGTTTCAGTTTGTACCTCGCTCTTTCCACAGTTTCGGTTATTCTTTACTTGAAATTTTGAAATTAGACTGATGAGATACCCCTAATTTGGAGTCTAGGTTTTGATGGTGATATTATGATATGAATGCTTCTATTAGAGTAACGAAATGCCGCATCAAATTGTTCAAATGGCTCTGAGCACTATGGGACTTAATATCTGATCTCATCAGTCCCCTAGACTTAGAACTAATTAAAGCTAACTAACCTAAGGACAGCGCACACGTACATGACCGGGACAGGATTCGAGCCTGCGACCGTAGGAGCAGCGTAGTTTCAGACTGAAGCGCCTAGAACCGCTCGGCCACAACGGCCAGCTCAAATGCCTCTTAACGTACATCATTGTTCCATTGCGTAGTTAGTTTGCCTTAATTACTAGTAGCAATTTCTTGTTATCTCAAACTAATTCAGTATTCCTAGCTGTATGTATAATGGTATTTCATGTACTTTGTTATGTATACATGCAATGAGGAGTATATATTACCATATGTACTATAGGTTGGCGCTGCTATCATTTGTCTAATGATCCCGATCAGCCGGCCGGGGTGACCGAGCGGTTCTAGGCGCTACAGTCTGTAACCGCGCGACCGCTACGGTCGCAGGTTCGAATCCAACCTCGGGCATGGATGTGTGTGATGTCCTTAGGTTGGTTAGATTTATGTAGTTCTAAGTTCTATGGGACTAAAAATGGTTCAAATGGCTCTGAGCACTATGGGACTTAACATCTATGGTCATCAGACCCCTAGATCTTAGAACTACTTTAACCTAACTAACCTAAGGACAGGACACAACACCCAGTCATCACGAGGTTCTAGGGGACTGATGACCTCAGAAGTTTCATAGTTCTCAGAGCTATTTGAACCAATTTGATCCCGATCACGGTAGGCGAGTATCCCATTCTTCTGCCCAAGCTTTTTTTCGACGAATGATCGGCATTTGGAAGGGAACGTGTTGGTGTAAGCTGTCGCGGGCACAGCGGTCGGCAAACATGAAGCGAAGATCGAGTAGTAGGTGCTGGATCGAGTGCACCTATCATGGGAGAGGCCAGAGACACGCAGATAAGCACCACACTGCCAACGCCCTCTCGGCAGCGTGTATTTAGGCCGCTGACCAGAGAGGGCCTCACTTACTCACTCATCCAACAGAGCGAATTAGACCATCACATCAGTATATAGCGACCAGATTAGTGACTATAGCAAGACTACAGTTTGTAATAGCAAGGTTACCGACATTGTCTGCAAGAGGACTACTACTGATGAGCTTTTACCGTGACACATGGACTCTATTCCAGTTAAGTAAAACTGCTTTGAGCAGACAAAATTAGTCAGGATTTCGCTACAAATATTCCACTTTGAAGGTTGCGGTGTGGTGCATACTCGGTTGCAGCCACAAAAGATGAGACGATGTAGGGGCTGGTGCGAGTGGCCCGGAGCGGAGCTGCGACTGCAGCAGGCTGTGCCGCAGTTGAAGTACCTCGCAGGCAGAGCAATAACCGCGGGTAATCTGTGACCGTGATACCCGTGGACACAAGCTAGTCCGCTCGACATGAGCTCCTAAGTAGTTTCTGCACATGCTGCCTATGGTGATTTCTGTTTGTGGCTGATAGCATTGAACTTGTAAACAGACTGCAACTGATACGTGGCGCCGTTGGCGTCAGTCGTTTCTCTGTATTCATGTAAGATCTCTCCTATCGACTCTCTGTCGCTACAACGGACGACGCACACCGCTGATCATACCATTGATAGAACAACATAAAACCACACAGCAAATGGGCATTTTTCAGAGTAACGCAATCTTTAAAACACTAGAAAAATTCAAAACAGGAACACAATTACTCTTTGCACCCAAATTAAATGTCTTGAATTCGCTGTCTACAACATCTACATCTACATGCATACTCCGTAATCCACCATACGGTGAGTGGCGGAGGGTTCCTTGTACCACAACTAGCATCTTCTCTCCCTGTTCCTCTCCCAAACAGAACGAGGGAGAAATGACCGCCTATATTCCTCTATACGAGCCGTAATCTCTCTTATCTTATCTTTGTGGTCTTTCCGCGAAATGTAAGTTGGCGGCAGTAAAATTTTGCTGCAGTCAGCCTCAAATGCTGGTTCTCTAAATTTCCTCAGTAACGATTCACGAAAAGAACGCCTTCTTTCCTCTAGAGACTCCCACTCGAGTTCCTGAAGCATTTCCGTAACACTCGCGTGATGATCAAACCTACCAGTAACAAATCTAGAAGCCCGCCTCCGAATTGCTTCTATGTCCTCCCTCAATCCGACCTGATAGGGATCCCAAACGCTCGAGCAGTACTCAAGAATAGGTCGTATTAGTGTTTTATAAGCGGTCTCCTTTACAGATGAACCACATCTCCCCAAAATTCTACCAATGAACCGAAGACGACTATCCGCCTTCCCCACAACTGCCATTACATACTTGTCCCACTTCATATCAATCAGCAATGTTACGCCCAAATATTTAATCGACATGACTGTTCTCTTTCATTGCCTTCGCACAGGAACCACGATATATAAACATTCACCATGAGAATACTGCAGAGTGTATAGAAACCAGAACATATAATCTGTCTTATAATCCTAAATAATAATTACATACAAGAAGTAAAACGACGTTATAAATCTCCTAATTTTACAAATGAATGCCACTATAGGTGGATTACACTTCATAGCAAAAGGCAGAAAGAAGTGCTAGAAAATCAAACCTGTGGTTATTTCGGAGTACACAGGCACTCACTTATATATACATTCCTTCCCAATATCTCATGTGTGTCCAAAACAGTGAAAGCACTGTTCAGTAAGTTGTGCACCAGTGGTGAATGCGAAACAGATAACATGGATGTCCAAACACTAGGAGAGCCGTTAACGTTTGATTCTCTAGCGTACTCAGTTGCAGTAAATATTTTTAAGCATTTAAAAAGGCTGTGTAGTTGATTAAAACAGTAGCAGGTTTTTTTCTAAATTTGTTTATTAATTGTCATCTACTGATTAATGCGCAAATGTAACAAGTGTTTTATGGAAACACAAATTTCTTATAAAAATCAGTTGTAAACCAACAACACTCAAAAATATAAGGTTTTGATACGGCAAAAAAATACCATTTTAAAATACCTGAGACTTTGATGTAGACGCCAGCTGCCGTCATTAGTAATACGTAGAATAACAGGAAGCACCATTAGTTGCACCCTTCGACCCTGTATGTTGAAACACCATAAAAGCAATGGCCAGAGCTGCCGTGTGTCCTGTGAAGAAGGCTCGGCCACGCACGTGTCGACGCACGTTTAAAGAGCACCACGTAGATTTGTCACCAATGTAAGTATTACATTCAAATTTTTCAGACGCAGTTGCCGAAGTGCGTGTCTACATGTGTGCAGAAACAATTAAAAATTGCTAGCGCCGACATTGACAAAAACCATATCATACACATTAGAATTCAAGTGACATATTACATAAAACAAGCCTATAAAAGTCGTTACAAGGCTTTTTGTTTGCACACGTACGTGAAATTGTCAATAAATGACCAAATGAAATCTGTTACAAATGAAACATGTGTTTCAGAATTTTTACATATCTAACCCCTGTGGAAGCAGTGGGTGAAAGTTTACCTTTGAAAATAAGTTATTAGTTAAGAACTACTAACGTATTTTTAAAGCTACATCTATGAAAACTGGCATTTGCCTTCTTTGTTACATATAAAAAATACGCCAGGGAGGAGAAAAAGCAGAATCATATACTAATACCTCCACGGAAAGCAATCTTGTGGGCAGCGGAAATGGTAGGGAAGTCAAGAAGAACAATAAAATACATTTTGAAGGGCTTAAATATAGCGAAAGAAACCACGGAAAACTGAAATCTCTGGGAAAACAACGGCGTTCTAGAAAAATAATTTCTCAGGACAATTTCGATAAACCACTTGTTCAAAGAAAGTTTTTAGAGAGTTTTCAGTAGAAGTAGGAAATGCCAACGTTGAGGAAGCTACTTATTTCGAAAATGTAGATAAATTTTCAGGGGCGAAGAGATAAATTTCGGAAAATTATGAAGCAGATGGGATTTCGTTTTTAAAAATGTGAGAAGAAGAGAACCATCCTAACAGAACTTTCTAACATCGTTGCAAGGTATGCAGAATACTTGAGAGCAATAGAAACGATGGTATTTGTGGACGAAACGTAGGTGCATACACATTATGCCACAAAATAGTGCTGGCAGCACGAAGAAGTTCCAGGTACAATGACTAATATTAGCGCAGGCCAATGAACTGGAAGAGCAATAGATTTTATAGTGGGAGCAGAGTTAACCTATGATTCGAAATCTGAATCCCAAGATTATGTCGATGATATGGAAAGAGATAATTACAACAAAAGATTAGAAGAGAAAATAATTTTCAATTCCCCAGCTGGCAGTATTGTTGTACTTGATAATGAGCCGTATCATAATGTCCATAAAAATAAAGCTCTCACTGCTGCAACTCGTAAAAAGGACGTAAATCAGTTTTCAGCCGAGCTTAACAATAAATGAGCTTTTGAGGTTGATACCTGTACCGCATCAAAACAGCCTGAATATGACGCAATGAAGCGTTGAAACTGGTAGCGACAAAATAAAATAAAATCATAAGGACGGCTGTAGGTGTTTTTATTTTTTGTCACGATAGTAAACGGCCGTCGTCCCAGAGACGTCCTGCTAAAAGGATGGACATACAAAAAAAAAAAAAAAAAAAATATTAAAGTTCCCGCTCCTTCTTTCTTCAGTGACCAATGGAATGAATTATCTTTTTAAAATTATTTGTTTTGTTATATTCCACATTAGTTCTATACTGTTCGTTCGGTGGAATGGCGGAAACCTGAGAACTGTAAACAGGTGACAAAGTTGTGAGATATCTCGTAATATCCTGTTGGACGTCCTTGCCCGGCCTAGACCAGCAAATCGACGTGGCATGGACTTAACAAGTCGTTGGAAGTTCCCTACGGAAATACTGAGCCATTCAGCCCGTATATCCGTCCACGATTATGAAGGTACTGCTGGTGTAGACCTCTCGGTTATGTTCCACCAGTAGTTTTATACAATATGACGTGGTACCATAGCCAGCAAACTTTTATGTCGAAGGTGACTGGAGTTTCCATTGCATAACTGTAGTTATGCCTTCCTTCGCTCTGCAACACTGATTACGTGCTGACTCACGATAAGCCGACCGAAGCTTTCTCATTCCCAGCTGCAGTAATACTGCGGTCGACTGTTACTAGGGAGGCGTGTCAACTGCCTCCAAAGGAAGAGCGCCTGTGGGCCGACAATCCGCAGAGCTAAGACGCTGTGCCGGAAACGGGGCTGGCTGACCACTTAGGAGCCCACACATGCATAATGGTTCAAATGGCTCTGAGCACTATGGGTCTTAACTTCTGAGGTCATCAGTCCCCTAGAACTTAGAACTACTTAAACCTAACTAACCTAAGGACATCACACACATCCATGCCCGAGGCAGGATTGGAACCTGCGACTGTAGCGGCCGCGCGGTTCCAGACTCTAGCGCCTAGAACCGCTCGGCCACCCCGGCTGGCCACACATGCATACAATACATGACTGGTCGAGTGATATCGCTTGACTTCTACAGGCACGAAGGATGGCATTGGCGTGCGCAGAAGCAGGATATCGGTTATCAGTCAGCATTCCCTGATAACGAAGATGGCGATAACTTTCGAAGGCTTGAGTTTTAGCTCTAATTTGAGATATCTGAACACCGACAAGATTTTACACAAGGGTACCATCGTGAAAAACTTAGACGATATAACCAGATATCTTACCAAATATTATGCAAGAGCTTCTGTTGAATGTCTTGAAAATTACAACACGTCCAGTGATATACCGGACAGTTATCTGTCCAGTGGTTTCACTGCACAAGTTTTTTGTGACACATCGTGTGAAGCAATAACAGTATCTGTCTGAAGATTACTCCTCCCGTTAAAATGGAATAAGAAAAATGGGTACTAAAAAGTCGATATGCTCATTTAAAAAGTGAACTGAAAAATTGAAGTGGGAGCTAAGATTCAACTGAAAATTAATGCATAGTTGGTAGAGCACTTGCCCACGAAAGGGAAAGGTCCCGAGTTCGAGTCTCGGTCCGGCACACAGTTTTAATCTGCCAGGAAGTTTCCTACCAGCGCACAATCCGCTGCAGAGTGAAAATCTCATTCTGGAAACATCCTCCAGGCTGTGGCTAACCCATGTCTCCGCAATATCCTTTCTTTCAGGAGTGATAGTTCTGCAAGGTTCGCAGCAGAGCTTCTGTAAAGTCTGGAAGGTAGGAGACGAGGTACTGGCAGAAGTAAAGCTGCGAGGACGGGGCGTGAGTCGTGCTTGGGTAGCTCAGTTGGTACAGAACCTGCCCGCGAAAGGCAAAGGTCCAGAGTTCGAGTCTCTGTCTGGTACACAGTTTTTATCTGCCAGGAAGTTTCAATGCATTGGAATAATGAGAACTATAGAATTATAAGGGGTGATCAGAATGTTTCTGTTCGAAAGCCGTTCACCCCATAATCGGTATGTCAATGAGACAAAAACACCGTGAGCGTTGAGGCAATTATCCGACCGACGCACCAGTTTGGAAATACCCATTTGATAAAACACTGTGTTCTGCTGCGTGAAAATATCCGTGGCTGCCTGCTTCACATTCTCCTCCGACACGAATAATAGACCCTTCAAGACCTTTCTTGAGGATCCAAAGGCATGATAATCGCATGGCGAATGTTCAGGACTATACGGCGGGTTCTCGAGTGTTTCCAGTTTAATTTGGCGTAATTTATACTTTACGAAATCTGCTCTAGTCGAATGTCTTGTGTCTGATCGCGACCAGTACGGAACTCGGCACATCTTTCCGGTTTTCGACGAACGTGCTGACCCGTACACATCCTTCATTCTTTGATGGATGTTGAAAGGGTCCTGTAGCCACCTTTCATTGCCAACTCTCGTAGTGGTCAAGTCGGCAAAGAGGTTTCCGCTACTTGTGAGAAATCCACCTGCGTTAGGTTGGTGGCGGAAATGGCATCTTGGGGTTTTCCGGTCGACGCGGAGCGTGGAAGAGGCTGGAGAAGCGGGAGTCCGTCTGCCGCCGGTACGGGAAGCGTACACAGCTGTGCTCCAGTCGAAGAAGGGTGAGCTGGACTGACCGCGTGGCGCGTTGTCACATAGAGAGGGGAGCTTTTAGCTTTTGGTCTCGAATTTCGTCTTATAAAGATTTACTTGCTGGGTTGCAGCAGGGAATGCAAGGCTTTTGTAGACTTTCAGTTTGATTCCCAATGCAGTCTTGACTTTGATCCGTGAGAGGAACGCAGCACAAAGGAGTTGCATATGTTAAAGTGCCCTCGGTTCAGTGTGAATGTTTATGTGCCTACAACTGTGTGTGTATGCTTCTAATCTTTTCCGGATCTTGGTAATTTTTGTGTATTTGTGGATTTTCTTTGTCTCATGTGATTAAAATTTGGCCACGGTCCATAGAAGTTGTCTCCGCGGACCGAGTGGGCACGCGAGTCTGTTATGAAACGTATAGTATTTCACAAGCAATTGTACATAGTTAGCATGCAACAGCAGTCTATAGATGCACTACATCAATGTTTTAAGGAATAAATAATTTTGCCTTCAATCTTATCTTGTGTACCGATGTTACGTCGCCGTTACCTTCGCCATTTACCTTGTAGTTTTCCTTGTTGGCCCACCTATAGCGTTTCCATGTGCCCAGGTGTAGTGAGTAGTGTCCCTTTTTTTATCTGAAACAAATGCTCTGGAATAGATCGTGTTTTCACGAATCTTGCTGCAGGTTGCACTTACGCATGGTGTTCACGACCTATTTACTTTACTCAATATTTGATTCACGGGAAGAATGCCTGGATCATATTAATAACTACATCCCATTCTTGATCAATGACTTTACACTGAATGTTCTCTTGTGAGTTTTTCTTATTAATAAATTAAGTAATTTTCCGACTCAGTGCTACCTCTTCTTTGTCGTGTGGCTAGAGTTGGTGGCGACCCTATCTTTTATATTGATTTCAGTGTCAAATAGCATTTTCTTATTCAAAGTGCGCGTGGGTCTTTTAGCTATCAGGATACATTCAAAGGGCGCTTCATGCTTCTTGCACATAGCGTCCTTTTATTCACGCTACTTACAATGTCTATTGGTGTTTCTCCTTCGGCAATCAAGAAAGAATAACAGCTCGTTTGTCCTGCTTGGACACATTTGGTGATGAGTCGGCAAGTGACTATCAAAGGGACTGCTGCGTTAAGAGTAAATCTGCATATACCAGTAAGTGAATGATCGTCCCTCTTTCGACTGTGCAAGAGGTATGATTCTTCCTACACGTCTGAGGAGGCCTGAAGACGGCGTAATGTAACGCTGCAACTGGATCCACAGTCAAAGTAAAACTGTAAATTTAGATGACTGAAGGTGTTTCCATTTGACATTTACATCGAATAACCTAGGTTCCACAACCTTCTTGTATCAAGATGGACTTACAGAAATATTTGGTAATAACGTCGTCGTACCTGACGTTTCCGCATTTACCGCACGTATGCTGGGAAAACACGAGTGCCACCATTACCATTTTTTATATGTCAGTGCTTATATACTCGCAACAGAGTAGCACTACGTTGTATATACGCTACAGCGAAGCCTTCGAACGGAAACTTTGTCAGCCCCTTATAGGTACAACTAAAAACTGAAAGAAAGTAAACATTTGGACTCAGAGTGAAAAGATAAAGTTAACTGATGAACTCGATTGAACTAGCAATTGAGTTCACAATCTCAACTGAAAACTACCAGGTGTAGAAGTATGAAACCGGAATTTCCCTATAGATTGTGATAGCCGCCAGTGTAGGGCCCGTGGGACCGCGTCTGCAGCGCCACTGCTCCCTGTAAGGGCTGACGACGAATGTCAACACACAGTGACCCAAGTTCCGTACATCGGTATCTCTTTCAAAGCCGTAAACAGGCCGAGTATTGTGCCTACGAACTACGATTTGTGGACGGCATTGGTTTTCTGTTATCATTTGAAGAAAACTGCTGCAGAATGGCATCGAATGCTTGTCGAAGCTTTCGGCGAACATGCTCTCGGGAAAACACAGTCTTTCAAGTGGTTCAAAAAAAATTGTTATTTTGACGTGAGAAACGACGAGCGCGGGAAACCACCGAAACCACAACAAACAGCAGGCCTTACTGGATGAAGTTGATATTCAAACTCTACAGGAACTGGCAGAACAATTGAATGTGAAGCAGAAAGACGTTTCTCTGGTGTTGAAAGCTATGGGAAAGGTGCAGAAAGTGGGAAAATGGGTTCTGCATGAACTGAATGAAAGACAGAAAAGCAAACCGAAAGACCACTTGTGAAACGCTGTTCGCCAAAAACAAAAGAAAGTCGTTTCTCCGTCGAATAGTGACCGCTGATGGAAAAATGCATGTATTTTAACAACGCTAAGCGTCGTAACTCATGGGTGAATCCAGGCAAACCATCCACATTCACTGCATGACCATATCGCTTTGGAAAGAAGACAATGCGCTGTGTTTGGTGGGATTAGAGGGGTGTCAACTATTATGAGCTGCCAAAACTTGGTGAAACGTTAACACTGATCGCTACCAACAGCAAATGATTGATTTAAATGGAGCATTATGTGAAAAACGACCGTAATATGGAAAAAGGCAACACACAGTCATGTCGCTCCATGATAACGCCCCATCACACACAGCAAAACGTGTCAGGGAAACGATCGAGGCGTTTAGTTGGACAATACTGGCGATGTGGCTTATTCTCCAGACATGGCTTCGTCAGGTTATTATATGTTGGGATCACTGGGATACGCTCTCCCTGAACAACGCTTCAATTCGTATCAAAACGTACGAAAATGGCTCACTGCTTTGCTTCAAAAGTCGTACTGTTTTTGGTATGGCATTCATAGCCTACCGGAGAAGTGGGACAAATGTTTTAACAGCAATGAAGATTATTTTGAATAAAATATTGTTTATCAGTTTCAAACAACAGACGCTTAATTATCGTAAGCATTTTCCGGTTTCGTACTTCTACACCAGGTAAATTCCTGTTTAAATCTCTCCACGACCCGAAAACTGCACAACTTCCCCCGCCGGTTGCCCACCTGAAAAGGGTGGCAACAGATTTAATGTAACAGATAAATAAAACGTAGATTCAACAGAAAACCGAAAGTTATACTAGTGGACTGAAGTTTACGTAACTGACATCAAATCAGCGTATACTTCGCTGTAGAGGACAAATTCATTCTGACATGCTGAAGTTCTTACAGCGGCGAGAAGTCTTGGAAAAGGCCTGAACTGCAGAAAGAGTTTTCATTTTGATATGGTGAAGGTATTAGTGCAGGGGGGAGTCCTGGAAAAAGGTTATATCCAGAAGATGGTGGTAAATGGAAGGTGATAATGATCATGATGATGGTGGAGCAATGACGATGAATTTTTCTAGAGGCATCTCAGGCCGCCTGCAGTGACGGCTAAACCAAATTCAGTGCAACAGTTTGCACACCACACCTAGCTAACTACCTTCCCCTCCCTTTTCTGGCAGATGTGCCGGGACGGGGGGGGGGGGGGGGGGGCGGAAGTTGTGCAGTTTTCCGGGCCGCGACGAGATTTAAACAGGTGCGCGGTGCTAGCCGAAGCTAATGACGTCGCTCAGGACAAATATTTACCGGCACTTCCGGCTTCTGGGAAATCCCACTGGCCATTAACGTAATCGCATCGTAATGAGTTTCATTACACGGGCGCGCTCCCGATTTCACAGTTAATCGCATTTTAATGATAAGCGCCGGCGCTCGCAAAATTCGCTGGAGATGTGTCGAACTGCAGCGGCAAAACAACAGCGGCGGAAAAAAAAGGTCGGCCATCGACCTCTCTGCAGCGGAGGCAACGGGGCGGGTTGGAGAGACCCCGGCGGACGGGTTTTTCAGTGTTTGGTAAGCGCACGTATCACAGCGGTGGGAAAAGTTAAATGAGCCACAGGGCACAGTACTAGTGCCTTTTCTGTTCACTATGCAAATGGAAGCCTTAAGTACACTTGAAAGCTATCCATCATTGACACAACTTTCAGAACTGATTTTTCATTCTGCATACTCTGTATCGCAGACACCATGTAAAGATGTTTTTGTACCGGGTAATCGATCTCTGAAAGTACACTGTCTTTGGCGAACTCGCAAGGCGACCGCCCCTGCTAGCGGTCACCAAATTTGTTCAAATTGATGGTACGTTCAGGGTTTGGTCAGTAAGGAAAGAGTAAAGTGGGAGCGCCCGATGATCAATTTTTAGGAAAAGATAGCCTCTTTATGGCGCTCGTCGGGTGAAGTATTAGCCGCTTAGTGCAGTTTAGAGGCAGCGGTTGGTGCAGTTGAAAGAGTAACCAGAGGGTCGTAGAGTCGAGTTGCTAAGTGGAACTCTTTTGAAGAAATTCTGCCATACTGGACACGTTGGGGAACCATGACCTTGTTGCATATTACATACTTGTATCGTCTGATGTCAGCCACTTTTATTTGTTTTACTTTTAAATTCACATATTACAAAGCGTTTAGAGCATGTTCTGTTCATCTTCAGACATTTATACATACAGAATCCTGCCTCGGGCATGGATGTGTCTGATGTCCTTAGGTTAGTTAGGTTTAAGTTGTTCTAAGTTCTAGGGAACTGATGACCTCAGAAGTTAAGTCCCATAGTGCTCAGAGCCATCAAAAAAAGTTTTGCATCACCCCGGAATCCATTTGACTGTTCAGAGATGTCCATAAACCCGCCAAGATGTAAACAATTACGCATGAGCAGCGCGTATTAGACGGTGGGGGTCCGACAGCAGATCAGTTCCAGTCATTCCACCAGGAAGGAGGTACAGGACTCGTGTTGTCTGTAGTTCAACCATACCTAGACGGACAATATCGCGGTTCGGACGCGTCCGCATTGTTAATTTGTGTCAGTAGGAGCTCTCAACGAGGGATGTATCCAGGTGTCTCGGAGTGAACCAAAGAGATATAATTCGGACGTGGAGGAGATACAGAGACACAGGTCTGTCGATGACATGCCTCGCTGAGACCGCCCAAGGGCTACTACTGCAGTGGATTATGGCTTGGAGGAACCCTGTCGAATAATGCTTTTCGTGCAGCCACAGGACGTCGTGTTAGGACTCAAATTGTACGCAATAGGCTGCATGATGCGCAAATTCACTCCCGACGTCCATTGCGAGGTCCGTCTTTGCAACCACGATACCATGGAGCGCGGTACAGATGGGCCCAACAACATGCTGAATGGACCGCTCAGGATTGGCATCACGTATTCTTCACCGATGAGTGTCGCATATGTCTTCAACCAGACAACCGTCGGAGAAGTGTTTGGAGGCAGTCCGGTCGGGCTGAACGCCTTAGAGACAATGTCCAGTGAGTGCAGCAAGGTGGAGGTTCCCTACTGTTTTGGGGTGGCATTATGTGGGGCCGACGTACGCTGCTGGTGGTCGTGGAAGTCGCCGTAACGGCTGCCATCATCCGACCGATAGTGCAAAATATCGGCAGCATATTGGCGAGGCATTCGTCTTCATGGACGACAATTCGCGTCCCCGTCGTGCACATCTTGTGAATGACTTCCTGCAGGATAACGACATCGCTCAACTTGAGTGGCCATCATGTTCTCCAGACACGAACCCTATCGAACATGCCTGGACGGATTGAAAAGGGCTGTTTATGGACTAAGTGACCAACCAACCACTCTGCTGGATATATGCCGAATCGCCCTTGAGGAGAGGGGCAATCTGGAACAACAGTGCCTTGATGAACTTGTGGATAGTATGCCACGACGAATACAGGCATGCATCAATGCAAAGGACGTGCTACTGCGTATTAGAGGTACCGGCGTGTACAGCAATGTGGACCACCACCTCTGAAGATCTCGCTATTTGGTGGTACAACATCTACTGTGTGAAATGATCTTTATGTTGATCTCTATTCCAATTTTCTGTAGAGGTTCCGGAACTCTCGGAACCGAGGTGATGCAAAACATTTTTTGATGTGTGTATTTTGGCATACCCTGCGTCGTTTGCGCCATTGATGCATTGATGCATTGTGAGACATTAGACTGCTGCACTATTTATTTTGGCACTATTTTCTGGCGTAATTTACCGTACAAATTTTTTCTACATATATGTGAACAATATACACTTAATAGAATATGGCCCCCTTGCAGCGTCTGGATGAGTATCGACCATCAAATTTTGCATCGATATTCAAGATACTGAGAGTCTAGCAGTTTTTTGTTTCATAATCTTAGATCTATTGCATTATAACTGACTTCAGATTATTCAAGACTTCTGAGTACTTTGAATTCGATTATTTCATTACCAATATTTGCTCCATATTTTTTATTATGATCGAAAATTTCGATTCTTCTGTGATATCCGTTCTTTTGTTTTTTTTCGTGCTTTTTCCGATTTTGTGCAAAATTTCATGATTCGGTTTTCTATCGATCGTGTCGTTCATGTGTGTTTCTACTACTAATGTGTTACATTTATCCAGTCGAATTCTGAAATTTCTATCTGCTTGACCTATATAATATTTGTTGAAGTGGTAGCAGATGCATCAAGATCAGTATCAGGCGGTTTCCTACTGTTTTTAAGCTTCCTACTTAGAATATTGTTCGTACTGTAGCTTATTTCTACATTTACGCTTTCCAGCAGCCTTGCTAATTTGTCAGACATTATACCAACGTATGGCATTTTTAACTACTATTTAACTCCACCTGTACTTTCACTCTACACTTTGATTGCATCACACACATTTTAGTTAGCTTTATCAGCTTGTCAGTTATCCCATACTCGGCCATTATCCTCCACATTTCCTCTCTTACTATGATATCATAGGCTTTACGAAATCTGTAAACAGGCAAGAGGTATCATGATTGTGCTCCCAGTTCGTATCTAATATTTGGTCGATTTAATTTACCTTTTCTGAACCCTACACACATACTACTCATTGTCTGGAAATAAATACTATGGGAGTAAGAACTATCTAGTTCCCATTTAGGTGTAGGTGGTTGTGGTAACTGTTGGTAACACGTAACATCTAGGTTCCCCTGCAAGAATGGTGTGTTGTGCAAATGCAGAATGCATTCCATGGGGTGTAAGTGGAGATGGGCATGTCTGATGAAAGACAGGAGGGAGGAAGACATGGTTAGTGAGAGGAGGGAGGAGAAGTGAGCAGAGACATGAGGGAGAAGGTGATGGCAGAGACAGGGGGCAAGGTTGAGTAGGAGAAAGTGGTGAAGAGAATGGAGAGAGATGGAGGAAGAAGAGATGGACCAATAGATCGAGAGTAAGATGGAGAGAGAGAGATGGAGGAGGAGAAAGAGAGACAAAGTGGGGGGAGCAAGGGGACAGCAGGGGACTGTTCAAGCTGGTGGAGGCTCTGTACTGGTGTGGGGCGTGTGCAGGTGGAGTGATATGGGACGCTTCATACGTCTAGAAACGCCTGACAGATGACACTTATGTAAGCATTCTGTCTGTTCACCTGCATCCATTCATGTCCACTGTGCAATGCGACTGATTTAGTCAATTTCAGCAGGACAATGCGACACCCACACGTCCAGAATAGCTACAGAGTAGCTCCAGGAAGACTCTTCTGAGTTTCAACAGTTCCGCTTGCCACCAAACTCCCCAGATAGGAACATTATTGAGTATATCTGGAAATGCTTTGCAACGTGCTGTTCAGAAGAGATCTCGACCCCATCGTAGTCTTACGGATTTATGGACTGCCCTGCAGGATTCATGGAGTCAGTTCCCTCCAGCACTACTTCACACATTAGTCGAGTCCATGTGACGTCCTGCTGCGGCACTTGTGAGTGCTCACGGGGGCTCTACACGATATTAGGCGGGTGTACCAGTTTCTTTGGCTCTTCAGTGTATAGTGGAAACTTCTCACATTTCCGTTTTCTGTGTAGAAGTGTGAATAATGCATATCTGTAAAGACCAGTAGTTCTTTTTTAACGTTTCGTAGCTACATATGTCATTTGCATATTATCTGTATAATAGTCTTTCTGAAGAGCATTCTTAATGATATTTTCTATAAATCTTAAATTATGTGAACATCTGCGTGCGTACTATTGGAGCGATGAAAACAAATAAAAAATAAACACAAGCGTTATAGAAGGCTTACTTAAAATGTAAGTAACTGAAAATAAGATTGTTAAACGTGAATAAAAGGAAGTAGGATCTACATCTACACATCTACCTGCCTCCCCCTCACTTTCCCGTTCCAGTTGCGAGTGGTGCGCTGAAAGAAAAATTGTCGGTAAGATTCCGTGTGAGCTACGATCTCCCCTGTTTCACATTCGTGCTGTTTTCACGAGATACACACAAGTCTGGAAAACTTAAGGATGACTTGGATAAGTAGCATAACATATTAACTACTCCGTGGAAATGAACGAAATTTAGGCAGCATGCTCCCAGAGGTCTCCCAGTCGCACACGAAGTTGGACGTGACACGGGATGAGGCCAGGAAGGCTGTAGCGCCGAAAGGGTCTTGCAGTGGCAGGAACGGTAGGAGACAGTGCATGTCAGTCACCGAGAAATTACAGTTCACACAGGACCAGGAGACAAAATTTTGGGTCACTTAGCACTGGGAAGAATCGTCGGGTGACACATGCAGTCCAGTAGTTTGGCACTGCTCACAGCACTGTTGCACGTTAGTGGGGAGCCTCCCGGACCACATTGAGTGGTGCCCGAAGGAGAGGAGCAACAGCAACAGACGACCGATACATTGTGCAACAGGCAAGAGGGGGCCCACGTCAAACAGCGGGTGCAGTCGAAACCATACTTAACAGGACTGCGCGGCTCGGACTCTGGCGCTCCACAGTGGCACGGTGACGGCGGCTGCGTGGTGGTGGCCTCTTATCGCACCGACCATTGCGTTGTGTTCCTTTGTAATCCGCACATCGGAGGGAGCGTTTCCGATGGTGCCAAAGCATAGGCATCGTATCAATGAGGAGTGGGATCGCGTGCTCTTACTGCATGAGAGTAGACTGAGTCTGAGAAGTGATTTTGGTGATATGGTGTGAGGTGGGGACTCGTAATGTAAACAGGAATATTGTCGAACGCGATCGTTTCGGTAGTCCAGATCTTATGCTGAGGGAGTCATAATGTTGCAAGGGCGCAATGATTTCCAAATCTTTGAAGACGGTACACTCAGCGGTGAACATGATTGTGATACTCTTCACCTAAAACTTCCGGGCTGATAGGCCGTGGTCGAAGTATAAAACTCTGACGTTTCGTCTCCCACTGCGGGAGACATCGTCGGAGGTAAAGTGGCGAACTGCGAAGAGAACTCTAGGAAGCGCTGATTATACAGGCAGTACAGAGGGCGCCACTGTCGATCACGTGGCGTCGGCTGTGAGATTGTCTCTGGTAATGCCAACATTCTCGATTGAAAGTAATCGATCGTCACGCTTGCGGTGAAACGCCGACATCCAATGAAAACTTTCGTAGACAGGGCGTACAAACTTTGTGAACTTGTTTATTTAAAAGATGAGGTTGAATATCTCCGGTCCACTTTCGTGAAGAATGGCTATTCTAGCAAGTATATAGATCGAGCACTTCGCTCTAGGAGGAGAATCAGGAGTAACGACGAACAACAGTCGCCCAAGGGCAAAGTTTTTCTTCCGTTCATTAGTAAGGTCACAGATCGCATTGGGAAAGTTTTAGGCAAGTATGGGGTGGAAACTTTTTTCAGACCCACCAGGAAAAGAATTTTTAATGTCGGCAAAAGATGCACGGCACCCTTTGGCTACACCGGGGGTATATAAAATTGCTTGTAGTTGTGGACAGGTTTATATCGGTACCACAAAGAGAAGTGTGAACACCCGTCTTGTTGAACATAAGAAGAATTGCCGCCTGGGTCACACGGATAAATCGGCCGTAGCGGAACATCTTTACCAGGAAGGTGATCATGAAATAAAATTCAGTGAGACGAGTGTCATATCAAAAACCTCGCATTATTATGCGCGCTTGAGAGACTATCGAGATTGATAAACATCGTAATCATTTTAACAGGAGATGCGAAGTTGTTAAAATGGATAAAATTTGGATGTCAGCGTTTCACCGCAAGCGTTACGATCGATTACATTCAATCGAGAATGTTGGGATTAACAGAGACAATCTCACAGCCGACGCCACGTGATCGACTGTGGCGCCCTCTGTACTGCCTATATAATCAGCGCTTCCTCGAGTTCTCTTCGCAGTTCGCCGCTTTACTTCCGAGGAGTCTCCCGCAGTCGGAGACGAAACGTCAGGAGAGAGGTTTATACTTTGACCACGGCCTATCAGCCCGGAAGTTTTAGGTGAAGACAATACCGGCCGGGAAAGCTTATATTGCTCGATGATTGTGACACTGTTATCCTTTCCCATGTGCGTCTTTTCAGGCCTACGTTCGGCCCTGCCTCTAAGCACTAACGGACTTAACATCTGAGGTCATCAGTCCCTAGACGTAGTACTACGTAAACCTATCCAACCTAAGGACATCACACACATCCATGCCCGAGGCAGGATTCGAACTTGAGACCGTAGTAGCAGCGTGGTTCCGGACTGAAGCGCCTAGAACCACTCGTCTACATCGTCCGGCGGCCGTCACTCAGTGTTTATGGATGAGATTGCACGACCGCATCAAGCAACAGAAATGAAGGAGTTCTTGGAGCGAGAGGATATTTGACCAGTGGAGTGGTCTGCCCATTACCTCGACATAGATACGAGGGGTAGTTGGAAAAAATTTTCCCCTGTCGACTGTCGTCAGAGTTGCGTGTGAAAGGAAAGAAAAGACAATAAGACACAAAGATAAGACATATGCTTATTTTTCTACATAATTTCCAAGTATATTGAGACATTTGTCATGCCGCTTTATAAGCTTCGAAAAGCCTTCCAGGAAAAAATAAGGGCGTTGCATACGGAAGACGCGTTGAGCGGCTTGTTTGACGTCAGAATTGCTGCCAAAACGCCTTCCGCCGAGAGTCTTCTTCAAAGCAGGAAACAGATGGAAGTCACTTGGTGCGAGATCCGGACTGCAAGGCGGATGGTGAAGGCGCTCCCAACCAAGACTTGCAATATAGTTTTGCGTTGCCGTCGCCGTGTGTGGTCTAGCATTGTGATCCAACAGCAGAACGCCAGATCTGAAGAGGCCCGGCCGCTTCTTCCGAATAACCTCTTTCAGTTTCGACAGAGGGACACAGTACTGCGCAGCACTCATAGTTGCATCCTGCAGAAAGTCCAGCAGCAAAACTCCTTTCGCGTCCCAGAAAACGGAGTGCTTTTGAACTTCTTTCGGACAGGTGATGACGGGTGTTTCCACTCCATGGGTGCGGCCTTCGATTCGGGTGTGTAATGGTGGACCCACGTTTCATCCCCCGTCGCAATCCGAAACAGATGGTCATTGCCAGATTCGTGGTAACGCACGAACTGTTCCAGGCTGAACACCATGCGTTGTTCCATGTGTGTCGGAGTCAGTTGGCGGGGCATCCATCGTGCCGACACCTTCCTGTATCGAAGAATTTCGTGGATGATCTTGTGAGCTCGCTCATGTCCGATTCCAAGTTCTGCCGCCACTCCATCGATGATGATACGCCGGTTCGCTTTAATGATGTCATCCACATTCCTGACATTTGCTTTTGTAGTGACTGTGCGCGTCCGTCCCAGTGTGTCCTGCACTTGCTGACGTCCATCACTGAATCGCTGGCACCATCTCTGCACCATTTGCCTCGACATCACACTTGACCCATACACCTCAACAAGGCGGTGATGAATTTCTGAGCCTGATACTCCAAGTGCCCATTCATAACGGATAACAGCTCTCACTTCCCCTTTTGACCACGACTCCAACGCACCTTCTCTCCATAGCTCCGGGAAAAAGCTGAGCGACTGGTCTCCGCTTTGCGAACGCCCTCTGCTTGATCGCGGTCGACCTGTACCCAATGGTGTACCGGTGTCTTGTACGTGCGCGTTCACCTGCCGTGACGTCTTTCGCCCATATCACACAACTCTGCCCACAGTCGACAGGGGAAACTTATTTTCCAACTCCCCCTCATACCATCGATCAAGTGTAGGATGCAGTGACCAGACGTATTGCACCACGTCTGCATACCGACGACCATCCAGCAGTCACCAGTCAGGCTGGTGGAGGGATGGAAGGACGTGTTACCAGGTACTTGCCGCCGACACGGGAGCACGCTGCAGAGCGTGCACTGCTCTACTCGGTGATCGTGTACGTTGCTAAAAACCATGTCCCTTGTTTTGTTATGTCCAGAGGACCATCTGAATCGCGGTGATGTCAGTATAATTACTGTCTTTGAATAAAAATATTATTTTTTTTCCAGAATGAGATTTTCGCTTTGCAGCGGAGTGTGCGCTGATATGAAACTTCCTGGCAGATTAAAACTGTGTGCCCGACCGAGACTCGAACTCGGGACCTTTGCCTTTCGCGGGCAAGTGCACTTGCCCGCGAAAGGCAAAGGTCCCGAGTTCGAGTTTCGGTCGGGCACACAGTTTTAATCTGCCAGGAAGTTTCATTATTTTTTTTCTTCTCATTCCTTATTTCTAACAGTTACACTCTGTACTCCAGCATTTCCGATACAAGTTTTATTGAGCTATGTTACTTGGGAGTGTCACATGATGCGAAAGTTACTTTCGTCCTTACGTTTTTCACATCAGTGTACGTAGGAGGAATAAATGTGTTTACTGACTTCCGGCAACGCACTCTATGGAAAATTCAACAATAAATTTCTCCGTGATACACATCGCCACTCATGTAGCGTTTACCAATACAGTTGAATATGCATCTCTTTTCGGCTTGCTAAACTAACCAGTGGCGAAACTCGCTGCTCATCTTTGTTTATTCTATATTTCCTCTATCAATACTCTCCAGTACTGATTGTACACCGACCAAAATGTTTGAAATATCAGCAGAACGAGACTCTTCCCTGAGAACGCTTGTAACTGTTTTTGTTTTATTATTGTTTCAGGTTGTTGTTGTGTGTGTAAAATGGTTTTCTGTTCTCATACTTTCGTTTATGTCTGTGTTGTAATGTGAACCTGAAAAAATGCAAGTGAAGTGTTTACACAAACTGTATCTGATAAAAAGAGTCTCCAATACCATTTGGAACAGTATAGCTGTATTGCGATTAACTTTTACCAGAAATAATTAGAATAGGTACAACCGTGCACTAAATAAGCTGTCCTTTGTAATTCAGCATTGCGCAGTGCAGCGAAAAATACTTCAACGTATGACGTCACAGTGCTTGTCTCACAGTTCCAACAGGAACCAACAGAACACGAATTACGAGTAGTATAAGTTAATTGACGTTTTCAGCAACTCTGATGAATGTCTTATTAAGAACAGACGCGATTCGCTTTATTTTAAAGCATGCTCAACGGTCACTGTAATAATATCATTTTTCTTTTACAGTTTTGTTTGTTTTGATCATTAACAGTTCACGTGCTTTACTCATTACTATGAACAGTTTTTATTATTTTCGTTACTCACTGATTTTTTGTTATTTATTCCATTCTTCTTCGTCTTCCGCGTGTATGCGTTGAGTATTTGCGTTTGCGCAATGAAATGAAAAGAATAAAAACTGTCTGTAGTAATAAGTAAAGCATGCGAATTGTTAATGATCGAAACAAACGAAAGTGTATGAGAAAAAAAACCATATCGTTACAGTGACCACTGAAAGTGCTTTAAAATAAAGCGAAACGTTTCTGGTCTTAATAAGCCTTTTATTACACTTGATGAAGGTTGCAGTTAACCTATAAAGCTTGTATATGTGCAACAGCGGAATAAAAGAGGCCAAGGAACAAAGAACACAATATGAACAAAAATTCTACATCGAATTACAAATCGAGTTTTGAAAAAAGTCCAACATGCTTTTATTAGAATTTTACGCATGCAAACTGACTAAATAAAATTCCATACATTAGGTGATGCACACGTGAATACGTAACACTATACTGTAAGAATAAGACTGTCTCACAAAGATATGAAATAGAAACTCAACTTCACCTGAAGTGACACTGATGATAATTTTAAAATGCAATGCTTAACTGTAAATCATCTTACTGTGTCCTTCTGTGTAACGTTAAACTGCCCCCTAGCATATTTTCATTACTTACCTTCTGCTACAGAAGAATGCTGAAGATTAGATGGGTAGATCACATAACTATGAAGGAAGTATTGAATAGGATTGGGGAGAAGAGAAGTATGTGGCACAACTTGACTAGAAGAAGGGATCGGTTGGTAGGACATGTTCTGAGGCATCAAGTGATAACCAATTTAGTATTGGAGGGCAGCGGTGAGGGTAAAAATCGTAGAGGGAGACCAAGAGATGAATACAATAAGCAGATTCAAAAGGATATAGGTTGCAGTAGGTACTGGCAGATGAAGAAGCTTGCACAGGATAGAGTAGCATGGAGAGCTGCATCAAACCAGTCTCAGGACTGAAGACCACAACAAACCTTCTGGTAACGGAAAGTCGGCGCTGCCCGGAAGTGGTGAAAATTAAAAACAGCGCAGCAGCAAACCATCCAAGGGAAAACCTTTCAAGTGGAATGGAAGGGAAAGAAGCTATAATACTAACGTCACGTTTTATGTTTTGAGCAACTGTGTTCCGCAAAGTGTAATGCGGCGACACACAATTAGAGAATTATACTCTCATGTTGGAAGAAACTGGACTTAGTAAACGATTGAAAAGAGACTAGCATTTAAAACTGTACTAAGAAACTCATTCCTTAGCAACTACAGACATCTTTACAATAATAACTTCTTATCAAAAATATGACTGACATGAAATTAGTTAACAAAGTGGTAAAGTTTTGGTGAATATAAATTTGAGTCCAAGTGATATGAGCAGATAACTTTATTTAATAATGTCTCGAAAATGAAAGTGACTGATCCTTTATCAAGCTTGTGATAAATTACGCTCCAACAAGCCATATAGCGACAGGAACACCGGAATATCTTCACATTTTTCGAATCAGTCTTTACAAAGTCATATTCCCATAAAGCAACAAACACCCTCTGCATTTGCGTCTCTTATTCCCAGACCGCTCCGCAGCGTGACCAATAACCGACTTACTCCCTTCCTTCTCAGTGAATGCCAAAATGGCAACGACAATGCTGGTGACAATCAAAATCCAAACTGCTTGTTCTCAGGACCTCTGTGGCATAACTCGTTGAATACTGAAGACATCCGTTTGAAAAAAATCCGGTTTAAGGATATGAAGTATGACACACCAGATAAAAAGAGAACTCACACCACTTTCATTGGATACTAAAAATAAGCTAGAAACCTTACACTCTTCATATGAATGTACGGTTACCTTCGGTTATTTTCAATTTTAAGCGCTCCGTAATCTTAGTCCTTCATGTTTAATGGATGTGACTGTTTCCATCGATTGTTCAGGAATCGCATGATCATACAATAACGGATCTTTTCTCTTATTTAAGCGCAATATATTTTGTGTCTAGGGTCAACTGGCATTTCGCGCACCTTGCGGGTCTTCCCGTATTTCGCTCCATTTAGTTACCTTTGGTGTTCCTTTACTTACAACAGCATCGTTCGCCAAGAACCAGTTTGAGTTTCTGTAATTGTCCACAAGGTTACAATGTGTCAACGCTGTCTGTTTCCTATATCGTCTACTATCAATAAAACGGCATAAAAATGTTTATCTCGCTGGCCTCATGGGGAGTCGTTCGCAAAACCGAAGGGTGCTCTGTCTTTTTCGTTTTGTCCTTTATATTTTTCTCTGTGTCTTTCCCTCTTTAAACGTGTTTCACTCTCTGTTTCTAACTAAATCCATGGAAGTCCGGTCAAAGTTGGCATCTGCGCGTGAAAAATGTAATTTTCTCGCTGCTCCTTGCTAGTCGTCGCGTTATAGGATAATTCGCTTACTCTTCAAAACAGGCTGCGACTTATGGCCAATAAAATAGCGTTTGCGTAACCACTCTACTTCATAAAGCTCCAGCTAGCGACTTGAGAGCATTTTCACGCCAAAGTAGCCTTCAGTGATCCGTCTAATATAGCCACGGAGGAGCGTGGAATTTTAGCCGTCCTATATCCGCACCGCTTTATTTTTGGCGACTCCACAGGTGGCTGTGTGTGCAGTACACAAAGAAACAGGGCCCCTCTTTAGTTATTTATGTGCCCTACAGGTCACCTTTACGAAATGTTGTAACACAGGGAATGAATGACTATATAATATACGTATATTCAGAAAGGTATAATACGAAAATAAATAAGGATAAAACGAAAAGCTGTGTATTTATGTGGTGAGGTTCCAGTAGCAACAAGTATACATCTTGTTGCATAGAATATGAAGCAAGTCACCAGAAACCTCGAAAATATTACTTTGACCACGTGGAAACAGTATGTAAAATCTTTCATTTAGAGTGTTACCCCATTTGGCTGAGAGACAAGCACAGTAGGGAAGCCGAAATGGAAAAGAATACAGGCTTTTGAAGCATGGCGACTCCCAAAGATTTCATGGACAGAGGGCCATAGGAGATGAAAGATAGTTACGGCGAACAGTGAAGGAACGGAGGAACCTACTATGTTGGACTCCTGTACTGACATTGCCCCGTCATTGACAAATCTCCCAGGCGTGCAGGGTCACCTGTGTACGTCTCTAACGACTAGCACCCAATAGACCCACAAAAAAAAAAAAATGGTTCAAATGGCTCTGATCACTATGAGAGTCAATTGCTGTGGTCATAAGTCCCCTAGAACTTAGAACTACTTAAACCTAACTAACCTAAGGACATCACACACACCCATGCCCGAGGCAGGATTCGAACCTGCGACCGTAGCGGTCGTGCGGTTCCAGCCTGTAGCGCCTTTAACCGCTCGGCCACTCCGGCCGGCATAGGCCCACAACCATTCGTTGTGAAATCTCAAAAACATTACGTCGTTCTCCCCTGTTGCGAGATGGTTGTAGATACCAGTAGCTTTGTTCCTTCAGTTTGTGGTGGTTTTCAGCTGGTTACTAGCTAATGTCAAAAACTAATTATATGAGAAAAAGAAAGCAATCGCTTGAATCTGAACGTTACATGTCTCACAGAGAAATAAAAATAAAGTAATTTGGCGATCATGCCCTATGTCACATTCCATAAGATGTCTTGAGGAGTATAGACGGAGATATGCAGGGGTTGAGCAAAAATATGAAAATACCATAAACACATTACCATGTTTAATACGGTTTAGACAACCCATTGTCATTCAAAACAACCCCCCCCTCGTCTCAGAATAGGTAGACACAGGTCCTGTATGGTTTTCCGGCGAACCCGATATTATTCTCCCTGGAAAATAGTGGCAAGACCAGGTAACGATGATGGGCATGCATGCCATCAGGTAGACTGCCCTCCAAAGCAGACCAGAAGGGCTCAATGATACAGAGATTTGGTGACTACGATGACCACGGGAGAAGTTACGCATCATCCCATCGTGGGCGATGTTCCTGGGGCCACTCTGTAGCAATTATGAACGTGTGGAGTGTTGCTTTGTCATGCTGGAATTGCCCAAGTCCGTTGGAATGCACAAGGGACATGAATGGATGCGGGTGAACAGACAGAATGCTTACATACGTGTCATCTGTCAGTCGTATGTAGACGTGTACGGGATGCCATATCACTTCAACTGCACACACCAGCTTGAACAGTCAGCTGCTGCCTTGCAGGGTCCATGGATTCATGTACGTATTCATCCGCTCGATACAATTTCAAACGAGACTCGTCGGACCAGGCAACATGTTTCCAGTCATCAACAATCCATTTGTCAGTGCCGACAAGCCCAGGCGAGGCATAAAGCTTCGTGTAGTCATCAAGAGTACAAGAGTGGGCTCTTGGCTCCGGAAGTCCATGTCGATGATATTTCATTGGATGTTCGCACGTTGACACTTGTTGATGACTCAGCATTGAAATCTGCAGATATTTGCGGGAGGGTTCCACTTCTGTTACGTTGTTCCCGTTCTTGCAGGATCTTTTTCCGGCCTCAGCGATGTAGGAGTTTGATGTTTTACCGGATTCCTGATATTCACGGAACACTCGTGAAATGGTCATAAGGGGAAATCCCAACTTCATAGCTACCTCGGAGATGCTGTGTCCCATCGCTCGTGCGCCAACTATAATACCATATTCAAACTCACGTAAATCTTGATAACCTGCTATTGTGGCAGCAGTGACCAATCTAACAACTGCGCCAGACGCTTGTTGTGTTATATAGACGTTGCCGACCGCAGCGCCGTATTATGCTTGTTTACATATCTCTGTATTTGAATACACATGCCTGTACCAGTTTCTTTGACGCTTCAGTGCACATCACCTGTTAAGCTGGTTGTGCGATAGTTTTTGCATTTGTCTGCCCGTGCTACCTTCGGTGTACTGTGGATGACATTTATGATTCTCCCAATGTCTGATGGTACGTCGAGAGTCTCATCTATGCCTTCTGCATTATTTGATCTTAACTCTTCCTGAGATCTTGTTAATTCTGACTTTAATACTAGATTTCGTACCTTTTTGCTGTTAACTCCTGTTTGTCCCTCTATCGCTTCATCAGACAAGTCTTCTCCCCCATAGTCCTTCAATGTGCCCTTCGCACCCATCTGATCTTTCTTGTGCATTCTACAGTGGAGTTTCCATTGCTATTAATGTTACCACTCTTGCTTTTAATTTAACCGATGGCTGTTTTGACTTTTCTAAATGCTGAAGCAGCCCTCTGGACGATCACTCTTTCTTTTATTTTTTCACATATTTTTAGCAGCCATTTCGCCTTTTCTGCTTTGCATCTGCTATTTGTTTTATTTCTAAGGAATTTATATTGCTGTATTCCTATCTTTCCTCGAATATTTTTGTACTTCCTTATTTCGTCGATCAATTGAAGTATTTCATTTGATACCCAAGGTTTTCTCGCTGTTACCCTCTTGTACCTATGTTGGTCTGTTCAATATCTGAGACTGCCTTTTTTTGGCACGTCTTCTTCAACTGATATGCCTTGTCTCCTATACCTTATCACAGTATTTACATCGTTAGCGAATTTCAAATGCATCCCAACATTCCTTAGCAGTTCAGTATCCCACTTCCTTCCACATTGATTCTTCCATAGTCCAAGTTTTAGGATTTCAGCACCACGTTTTCCTGTTAAGGGCATTTGTACCACTGGTGAATGGTTTTGGAATTCCAGCTCGCCCTGAAATTCTCTGCTTCTGGATCCCTCTTCTTATTGCTTAGGTGCTGACAGAGCTCGCGAGTGCGACATTCAGTTCTGCAGTGACTTTTGCTGCTTAGTTTTCGTCACAGTCTTCTTCAATGAGCTCCCGTCACGATCACTCAACACACACTTTCGTCCGCTTTTTGACTCAGCTTTGTGTCATACCGGATGATGGTTTTCCTCTTTTCTGTATGTGGTATAAATTCTCGTTAAGGTGCCTCTTCAAACAACAAATACTTCGGCTACCTTGGCTACGCAAACAATCACCGTACTGCCACCAATAATCTGCCCAAATTCAATTAGCTCCAGTATAATGCCCTTAAAAATACACAAACACCGATCTGGCTACGACTGACACTTGCAACGTATTCCGGGCACTGAGCAGGTGGGGTTCGTAATCCAGTAAAACACTGCAACCGGCAGGCTTGGCTAGCCTATGCATTTACGTTCAAGCATTCATTTCTCGCGGTGTTTCCATGTATTTGCTCAACCCCTATAGACGTATATGTAGATGTTCACTCAAGGGGGAAGAAAGAGAGGACAACCGACGCATCACAAAAGAATTATCCAAAACTCGTAAATCAGTATCTGTGATGTACATGTACAGACAAAATAATGATTATAATTTATGAAAAATTGGATGATTTATTCAAGAGAAGAGCTTCACCAATTCAGCGAGGCAATAACGCGTTGGTCTGCGAGGAGTTATTCGGCTTGCCATTGATTCATAGAGTTGTAAAATTTGAAATTTTCCCGGCGAATCAACTGGTCAAAAAGATTTCGGGTTTGCAGCCGGTCGTCGTAAACTTCATTGCACGATATTTCGGCTGGACAACTGCCAGCCAGCAATGAAGTTTACGACGACCAGCTGCAAACCCGAAATCTTTTTGACCGATTCATAGAGTTGTTGTATGTCCTCCTGAGTGATATCGTGCCACATCCTGCCCAATTGGAGCCCTAGGTCGTCAAAACCACAATCTGGAACGAGGACCCTACACATAATTGTCCAAATGATCTCTCCTGGTATGAAATGACATAGCAGACCATCACTCCTGGTTGTCGGGCTGTATGGTGGGCGACAGTGGGATTGTTATCCCACTGCTGTCTGGGGTGTCTCGGCCTGGAATCTCACTGACAGAAGGACAATTGTCTTCAGTGATAAGTTCGTCTCGAATTTACACCCGATGACTACATCATACGTGTGTGGATTCGCCCTGGAGTGTGTGGGGATACCAGCCTGCCTGTTACTCGTCATATGGCCCGAAAGGCAGGAGTGATGGTCAGGGGTTCCATTTCATTTCATCACAACGATATGTTGCCTTTCATGACAAGCCACCCTGGGCTTACATTTCGGCAAGGTATTGCCCGTCCGCAGAGTTTCTACTGCTTGTCTTGGTGCGTGCCGAACCCCACCTTGGTTATCAAGATCGCCAATTCTCTCTCCATCTGAGAAGGTTGAGAGCGTTATGGGCAGGGCCCCGTCATCCAACTCGGTATTTTGACAATCTAACGCGCTAATTGGACAGAATTTCTTGAGGAGGACGTTCAACAGCTCTGTGAATCAATACCAAACCTAATAAGTGCTTGCATAAGAGCCAGCAGTGGACCAACGCGTTATTGACTTTCTCAGTTAGCGAAGCTGTTTCTTAAATAATTCATCCATTTTTTTCCGAAATTGCAATCATTTGTTTGTCTGTACATTTTCTGCATGTACACCACATCTACCGATTTCAGCCCCATTCAGACAATTGCTTTCTGGTGACTCGTTTTAGTCGTCTTACATTGTATATACAGATGTGTGGAAGACGATGACACGGTGGTATCACGTGGACATCTGTCTTCTTTCGCATGCCACAAGACGACGTCGACGAGGTATTGGGTAAACACTCCGCTCCCCCCCCCCCCCCCCCCCCACACACACCCGTCTTCCCTCCTGCCTGCTTCCAAGGTCTTGGAACCACTATTTCTTACTCATGTTGCTCGTGAACTGCCATCTCGAGTCTGAATACTCCTTGTCCTTACCCGAAGGGGAAAAAAAAAATGTGAAGTACCTGAGATTGGGAAGGCAGACACTCAGACCACTAAGGTGTGGGGGCGACCTGATGTTCGTGGTGTTTGAAAAGTTGCTATGATATTACAGCATATATTGGAAATAATGTAAATATTGTTCACAAGTTTGAACACACAATTTTGTTCAAAAACAGTTTCTGCTGATTTGACTGTGATAGGTTTTCACGTACACAGTTATTTCAGTTTTTAAGCCACAATGCGCGCATGGCAACTGCAGTACACTAAACATTTTTTGGTGCCCCAAGGAAACAAATCTGGTCGAGTACGTCCCTGTGAGCGTGGGGGCCGTAGGTTTCTTTTTTAGATGATACTTCTCCCAATAACTTCTTCCGAAAGAAGCGTATTGTTGTTAGCTATGTACGCAGTAACGCCATCTTGTTTAAATTGTGAGCAGTTAATTTTGTTTTCCTTCAACTGGCCAAAGAATCATTGGATCATTAAACAATGGCGTTCTCTTTTGAGTGTTTCTTCAAAAAAATGATGTAGGGTTCTTTGTGGCCCACTCTCACTTTGCCACTGTGTCAGTGGCGAACGGCCGGCTGTTGGTAGAGCCGCTGCAAGAGCCTGAAACTCTCCAATTTTACCGGCGTGAGATACATGTGGAAGGAAGCAGTACATTGGTTTATTTTGCTAGGACGGTACACTTTCGGGATTTCAACAGTAAACCACACTGTGATGCAGAACAGCTCTCTTGCATCGTTTGCCACTGGAGATGACTGAGCATGTCCATGACGTTTTCGTGCCTAGTTAACGAACCTGTAACTAAATGTGCTGCCCTTCTTTGGATTTTCTGTATTTCCTTTATCAGTTCAACTGTTGGTCGACGTGGGTTTTGAAAACAGCTTGATTTGTAGGTGACTGAGGACTCTTCAAATGAATCTCCGTATGGTACCTCTCTTACTAGTGATTAGTTTTACGTCGTTGACCCATTTTACATTGCTCGGTATACACACTCTTACATAAATTGAGGTGGCAAAGGTCATGAGATGGGGATATGCGCGTGGTGTTATCGCGTACAAAAGGTACAAAAGGGCAGTGCACTTTCGGAGTCGTCATTTGTTCTCAGGTGATTCATGCGAAAAGGCTTCCGACTGATTATGGCCGCACAACTTGTGTTAACAGACTTTGAACGCAAAATGGTAGTTGGAGTTAGAGGCATGGAACATTACATTTGGAAAAGCGTTAGGGAATTCAGTATCCTGATACCCACAGTGTAGAAAGTGTGCCAACAACACAATATTTCAGGCATTGCCTCTCACCACGGTCGACGCAGTGGCGAACGGTCTCCACTTAGTGACCGCTACGAGCGCTGTTTGCGTCCAGTTGTTAGTGTTAACGGACGAGCGACAATGCGTGAAATAACCACAGAAATTAATATGCGACGTATGATAAACGTGTCCGCTAGCAAAGCGCGGCGAAATTTGGCATTACTGTGCTGTGACAGCAGACTACCGACGCGACTGCCTTTGCCAACAACATCGCCAGCAGTGCCTCTCCTGGGGTAGTGACCATGTCGGTTCGACGCTAGACGATTGGAAAAGCGAGGCGTCAGATGAGTTCCGATTTCAGTTGGTAAGAGCTGACAGTAGTGTTAGTGTGTGGCCCAGACCCCACGAAGCCAGGGACACAAGTTATCAACAAGGCAATGGGCAAGCCGGAGATGGCTCCATAATGGTGTGGGCTGTGTTTACATGGAATGAACTGTGTCCTCTGCTCCAACTGAACCTATCATTGACAAGATTATGACTGGAAACTATTTGCCGCCTTTCGTGAACTTCATGTTCCCAAACAACGATGGGGTTTTTATGGATGACAATGCGCCATGTCACCGGGCCACAATTGTTCACAGTTGGTTTGAGAAACATTATGGACGATTCTAGCAAATAGTTTGGTCATCCAGATCGTCCATCATGAATCTCATGCAATATTTATGAGACGTAATGGAGAGGTCAGTTGGTGCACAAAATCCTGCACCGGCAATACTTTCTCAAATATGGATGGCTATAGAGGCAGCGAAGATCAAATGGCAGACACGATACTGCGTGAAGAGTTTGACAGAGGCCCTTGGAGTAGACAACATCCCATTAGAACTACTGACGGCCTTGGGAGAGCCAGTCCTGACAAAACTCTACCATCTGGTGAGCAAGATGTATAGACAGGCGAAATATCCTTTGACTTCAAGGAGAATATAGTAATTCCAATCTCAAAGATAGCAGGTGTTGACAGATGTGAAAATTACCGAACTATCAGTTTAATAAGTCACAAGTGCAAAATACTAACGCGAATTCTTTACAGACGAATGGAGAAACTGGTAGAAGCCGACCTCGGGGAAGATCAATTTAGATTCCGTAGAAATAGTGGAACACGTGAGGCAATACTGACCTTACGTCTTATCTTAGAAGAAAGATCAAGGAAAGGCAAACCTACATTTCTAGCATTTGTAGACTTAGAGAAAGCTTTTGACAATGTTGACTGGAATACTGTCTTTCAAATTCTAAAGGTGGCAGGGGTAAAATACATGGAGCGAAAGGCTATTTACAATTTGTACAGAAACCAGATGGCAGTTATAAGACTCGAGGGGCATCAAAGGGAAGCAGTGGTTGGGAAGGGAGTGAGACAGAGTTGTAGCCTCTCCCCGATGCTCTTCAATCTGTATACTGAGCAAGCAGTAAAGGACACAAAAGAAAAATTCGGAGTAGGTATTAAAATCCATGGAGAAGAATTAAAAACTTTCTGAAAGTATTTGTATGGAGGGTAGCCATGTATGGAAGTGAAACATGGACGATAAATAGTTTGGACGAGAAAAGAATAGAAGCTTTCGAAATGTGGTGCTACAGAAGAATGCTGAAGATTAAATGGATAGATCACATAACTAATGAGGAGGTATTGAATAGAATTTGGGAGAGAGGAGTTTGTGGCACAACTTGACAAGAAGAAGGGATCGGTTGGTAGGACATGTTCTGAGGCATCAAGGGATCACAAATTTAGCATTGGAGGGCAGCGTGGAGGGTAAAAATCGTAGAGGGCGGCCAAGAGGTGAATAAACTAAGCAGATTCGGAAGGATGTAGGTTGCAGTAAGTACTGGGAGATGAAGAAGCTTGCACAGGATAGAGAAGCATGGAGAGCTGCATCAAACCAGTCCCAGGACTGAAGACAACAACAACAACAACAACAACAACAACATAGAGGCAGCATGGCTCACTATTTCTACAGGGGACTTCCAACGAGTTTTTGAGTCCACGCCACGTACAGCTGCTGCTCTACTCCTGGGGAAAGGAAATCTGACAGGGTATTACAAGGTATTCCATTAATTTGGTCACCTCCGTGTATTTTATGGATGTGACTACTTCCGGTGAGAGTTGTGCAATCATGTAGTAATACAATAATTGTTCTTTCTGCATATTTATGCTCAGTGTGTTACATTCGACGAGAGTCAATTGCAAATCTGTCCATCAAGCGTCGATCCTCTATACATGTTCCTCCTTGTCTTCTTAAGATATTGCATCACTTCCAGGGATCACACACAATGGATTTAATGGGGGAGCTTGAAATTTTCGTACAGTAGAAACACCAAGGAGAGAAAATTCTCAGTGACAGACTAGATAGTGAATGGATCAATTTCTTCAAATGTTTTTCTTTTGTATAATAACTACAGTAAATCCGTAAATACGTTCATCACTTCATACATTCCATTTGGTATTTGGTACAATAGCATGATAAAATAAAAAATAAAACACATAAAATCTTTAATCACATAAGCTTTTGTATAAAAATGTTATTCTTAACACCACATCGACTCACAACACACCCTTCAACAAGTGCTAAAATCGTGTCAATAAGACAAAGAAATCAACGATCTATTTTTCAGTACAAAGATGTTTGAAATCGATCTACTGCGACAGCCAAAAACAATTTTTCAAGAAACTTATAAGTTGGATAATTGATATTATAAATGCTCAAAATTTTTTAGAAATATTATTATTAATAATAATAATAATAATAATAATAATAATAATAATAATAATAATAATAATGATAATAATCATGTGAATGTTTTTCCTAGCTGTACGTGGACGCCTGTACCACAGAGTGTCTGGCCTTGTGCTAAATGTTTGTGACATTATATCTCCGGAACTATGTGCCATGCAATGATATAACGTGGCACTGACATTGCATGGTATACGTGCATACTATCTGTAAAAGTGTCTCGAATGCAATCAGTAGTAAAGAAGTAATAAATTATAATGTCATATAGTACTTTTACTGCGTGAACAGCAGAAAACTAGTAAGCGATAAGCTTCTTTCCTTTCATAATTTTGCAGGGGTTGTCAGTAAGAAAAAAATTTTGAAAGGTTGCATATTAGGAGTAAAGTTTTTTGGTAGACGCTAAGAGCTCTTATTCTCAGATACTGGATGAATAAAGTTTGGAAATTCACGAGTCGCGGACTACACCTCTGTTTCACACCCAATAAAAAAAAAAAAATGGTTCAAATGGCTCTGAGCACTATGGGACTCAACTGCTGTGGTCATAAGTCCCCTAGAACTTAGAACTACTTAAACCTAACTAACCTAAGGACAGCACACAACACCCAGCCATCACGAGGCAGAGAAAATCCCTGACCCCGCCGGGAATCGAACCCGGGAACCCGGGCGTGGGAAGCGAGAACGCTACCGCACGACCACGAGATGCGGGCCACACCCAATCCGCGCCTCTTTGATAGGTAGATACTTCGTACCCCCCGCCCACCTACAGTGGTTGTTGCTTGCCCGTGAGAGAGATGTGTACGTGATTTGGTTGGAGTGGGTCAAGTGATTTAGAAGGAGATGTGAAACACACACACACACACACACACACACACACACACACAACTAGAAACGTACATACATGTCGTACCCTGCCCACTCGTCTAATATAGGGTGCCTAGGAAGCTGTTTTCTCGGATAGCTAGACAACAATTCAAGCAAATCTTATTACTGGAGTTTATTACAGTAAGTCAAATTGACAACAGGTAACTTTTGCGTATGTATAAAGATGGGTCGCAAGCAAATAGCGAAGTGGAAAAAATCAATGTCCTTCGATATATACAATTTCTATGCAAGTAAATTCTACAGTTCACGAGTCACGGCTAAAGCGCTGGGATGACGGCTCGTCTTCTAGTGCGACGGTGGCTACGCGGAGCGGCGCTTCTGTTCTCTTCGTATAGGGGCGGCTCCTGTCATGGTGTCGTACTAGTCAGCATACTATTGGCTGACATCGTCTCACAGCCCTCTCTCCAGTAATGTCCCAGGACGTCGTGCTGGCGCTCGATGTCACGCCGGAACAATACATATTTATAATATATATGGATATTCGATAAATATTTTAGTACCACAATCTTGTATTTGAAAAATTATCCTTCATGTGGTTTTTGGCTTTAGATATCAACAAATTATACTGTTTGAACGTCTTACCGTCAATGCGTGAAAAACCCAGGTACTCGCGTTTACTCTCCCTGAGTTCAATGTCTCTATCCTAAACACAGCGTTGAAGCAGGCTGAGTACTTTCCACATCTTGAAAGCATCTTGTCTAAACGGTGCACCTGGGAACAAGACGATAAAAGAATTGGGGCTGTCCATACAGCAGTTGGACTGCTACTACACTGAGGCTTCATGAATAAAGACGTAAGGCTGCACGCCGGACTCATGATGTATAGGTCTGTCGTCATTTCTACATTCCTGTGTAGCTGTGAAACTTGCACACTTTCTCGCTGTGATGTCAAGAAACCTGAATGCTTCCACCAAGAAAAAGTCAGCGACATTTTCAACATTGAGTTGGAGGACCATGTGACTCACACTGTTGGTTCTCGAGGAAGCACATCTAAACAGGATTGAGGCAACCATCATCGCTCATCAACTGAGATGGTTAGCCCATGTTCATCGCATAAGTGGTACAAGGCTTCCCCACCAAATCCTTTGTGGTGAATTCTGGCCTGGCAGTAGACCTCACGGAGGCCCTCTCAAGCGCTTCAAGGGTCAGATAAAACACATCATGAAGACGACTGACATAACCAGACAAACATGGGAAGAATGTGCTGTGAACCGTCCACTGTGGAGGAACACTGCATCCTCCGCTGTCATCTTCTTAGAAGGAGAAGCCGCACACACGAAGATGCCAAGCGACAAGCAGGGAGGCTCCGTCCGTTACAACCCCGCTCTCCTCCAACCATTCTGTGTGTTTGTGTGCGCTCATGTTTGACGGCAGGATTCATCTGTTCATCCAGCGAAAACCACTTCCGGAAGTCGAGTTGAAATGCTAATTCTATCCAGGAAGAAGCTGTGCATACTCGGAATCAAGTTGCAGCCGACGACGAGCATAAATGGAAATCGAAATATTAGTGTCTTCAGAAAAATGTCATTGGATCGAGTGGTGACTTTACTGTATGTATCCTGTTGTACATAGATCAAAGAAAGTTTTGCATCACCTCGGTTCCGAGGGTTCCGGAACCTATACAGAAAATGGGGAATAGAGATCAACATAAACATCATTTCCGCCCTTTTTATTGCTCATGAAAACCACACTTTGCATGTTGTACTACCATACAGCGAGACCTTCAGAGGTGGTGGTCCACATTGGTGTACACACCGGTACCTCTAATACACAGTAGCACGTCCTCTTGCATTAATGCATGCCTGTATTCGTCGTGGCATACGATCCAATGTTGGTATAGGTTGTCCCACTCCTCAGTGGCGATTCAGAGTGGTAGGGGGGTCACATCGTCCATAAACAGCTCTTTTCAGTCTATCCCAGACATGGCGATAGGGTTCGTATCTGGAGAACATGCTGGCCACTCTAGTCAAGCGACGTCTTCATCGCGAAGGAAGTCATTCACAAGATTTGAACGATGGGGGCGCGAATTGTCATCCATGAAGACGAATGCCTCGCCAATACGATGCCGATGTGGTTGCACTATCGGTGGCAGGATGGTATTCACGTATATACAGCCGTTACGGGGCCTTCCATGACCACCAGCGGCGTACGTCGGCCCCACATAATGCCACCCCAAAACAGCAGGGAACCTCCACCTTGCTGCACTCGCTGGACAGTGTGGTTGAAGGTATATGCGACACTCACCGGTGAAGAGACCGTGATGCCAGTCCTGAGCGGTCCATTCGGCATCATGCTGTTGGGTCCATCTGTACCGCACTGCATGGTGTCATGGTTGCAAAGATGGACCTCTCGCCATGGACTTCGGGAGTGAAGCTGCGCAGCATGCAGCCTATTGCGCTCAGTTTAAGTCGGAACACGACGTCCTGTGTCTGCACAAAAAGCATTATTCAACCTGGTGGCGTTGCTGTCAGGGTTCCTCCGAGCCATAATGCCTAGGTAGTGGTCATCCACTGCAGTAGAAGCCCTCCATGTCCGAACAACATCGCTTTGGTTCACTCTGAGACGCCTGGACACGTGTAAGCCATGCGTGGCTCATGATCCCGCCATAATGTATTTTACACCCTTTTCTTAACGTACTTCCACCTCACTACGTTAATTTAAATTACTGGTCTCACTGATTTGCTGCTTTGCCTGACCATGAGCGGTGCTAGCAGCGCGTATCAATATGTCCCCTCTCGTAGTATCTTTGCTCGACTGATATTACTTCAAGATCGTTGTCTGTCGTAAGGCAGTTCGGGTCTCGAGTTCGGGCTGCTAGTCAGCTGGAACGCGTATGGAGCGCTGTCCGGACCTGCCAGTCGGGGAGTGGTAGTGCGGCACAAGTGCAGTCGGGTTGGAGCTGTGAGGTCAGCGTCGACATGGCTCGCCCGACCATTGCCGCCACGCATCACTTGAGCCAGGCCACGGTCTTGGTGAGTCGTCGGTCGGTCGTCCTACCAGACGACGCGTTTTGGCTCGCCGATCGTTCATGAGTCGGCTGTGTGTGTGTGTGCATCGACTCCCGATTTGTCACTCTGCGTGCTTAGTTACTATTGGGTATCGTTCAGGCCTTCGTGCAAGTGTTTGTCAGGTCGTGTGTGTAGTTGGCGTTATTACCAATGACGACTATTTTAGATGTCGTCGGCATTCTGAGGGCAGTCGGTCGGTTGGTGTGGACCAGGAAGGATATCTCTGTGTGGCACAGTGGGCTGGGTCTGCTGGCGGTCCCCTTGTTAAGAGCCCTTCCTGGCAGAAAGTAACAATGCGGACGCTATCGAACCGCGGTATTGACCGTCTAGGCGTGGTTGAAGTACAGGCAACACGAGCCGTGTACCTTCTTCCTAGAGTGGAACTGATCGTCTAATATTCTGTGTGGTGTCTGTTTGTTCTAAGTCGTGTCTCCCTACCACTTTCGCGGAACGACGCTCTGAGCGTGTTTTTTAGGGAATGGACTAGTTTGAGCCTGGGACCTGTTGGAGACGCCAGACCACACATGACATGCAGAGTTTAGAAGAGTTCAGTGAGACTAGCTCCACTGCACACCCTGTGAAAGAATCTTAATACTAACTAAATTTAGTGGAAGGGGTTCAACGCTTTCCTGTTTTTAGTTAGCTGGTAAAATAACGTCGAAAAAGCAGTTAAGTTTGCCATTGGAATTTTTATTCTACTCACAAATCATTGTTTATAAATTGCGCTATTAAATTGTGCTATTGATGAGAGGAAATATTTTATTACAGGATGATAAAAACCAACTACGTTCAAAAAAAAAAAAAGTGAACGAATATTCCCTGAATGGGAAGTTCTACAATGAATCGAAGGATGACCTATGCCGTATGACATCTATAATCTAGGTTTAAATTAAGTATCATAAAAGAGAAAACTATGATCTACAGTGACCCTCAATTATCTTTAATTACTTATTTAACTTGTCGTAAATTACAGTGGCTGATGTGGCTTCTCAATAATTATACGAGGGGCGTTCAGAAAGTAAGCTCCGATCGGTCGCGAAATGGAAACGACTATGAAAATCCGATAAAGCTTTGCACAGATGTGTTGGGTAGTGTCTCTAGTATAACCCCAGTTAGCATCACGTCGCTCTTCTCATTTCTGAGCTCGCAGTGAGTGCGTAAAGATGTCTAGAAAATAGTGTCTGCCGCCAAGTACGAGGGCCTGGTGAGCAATTTCGCCTGAAGCTATGCAGCTAACATTACATAACTGTCGTGCTGTTTCGTTTTCACGACAATTCTCAGCCGCATTCTGCAGGGGCAATGAAGATGCTCCTGCATCGTTTTCAAATGGAAATGTGAGATTACCCACAATACAGTCAGCAGTTGTCTCCCCCTGAGTTTCATCTCTGGTCACATGAACCGCTGTCTTTGAAGACAACATTTTGACACAGACAACGAGGTGTAGGCCAGCGTGGAAAATTGGCGGAAAGCACTGGCGGCTGCCTTCTATGATGAGGCTATTGAAAAGTTGGTACAACGCTATGACAAAAGTCTAAGTCCGAACGGCGACTACGTAGAGAAGTAGCTGAAAGGTGTAGCTAATTGTTACAAGTAAAACATTTCTGATGTTCACTGTGGTTTCAATTTGGCAATCAATCGGAGCTTACTTTCTGAACAGGCCTCGTATAACAGAAAAATCATCGCGTTTCAGATTTTAACTTCAAGTAGCAAATCTAAATACCATGAGCTTTAACTGACGATCGACACTAGTATTACGCAAAAAGGGGATGTAACAGATGAGACATCTGCAGTTCTGAGTGAAGCCTTATGCGCTCTTATGCGGCATCGCATGTGTTCATTACCTTTTTGGTGGTTAGGCAGCGTCAGGGGGCGGCGGGCGGCACAGCTCTACACACCTCGCCGTCTCGGAAGCAACTCCTTCTAACTTCTCCTTACTACGATTTACCGAAGTTGGTTTAAGAAAAGCTATCTAGCTGTGTTTTCAACTGACCAATCAGGGTGTCAATGTTAACCTTAAGCTCCGCCTACAAAAATTCTGTCTATCCAATGAGAAAAGTTATACTTTTCCGTGGTGGGGCAATGTTTTTAATGTTTGCAACGTAACAGAGACGCGTATAGTCTCACGCTAAAACTTTCAGCTGGTGTGGCCCTTTTAGTGTTATCGTAAGATCTATACTGTTCTTCTGGAGAGCTCTATCTTTTGACATTGGCTGGGGGGTGGTCCTGGCGGTCGGCGGGAGATGTGGGTGTCCCTTATCGTAGGGCCTCCTAGCTTACACGACTCTGCTCTAGGCTTCTGTTCTCGTTTCTCCCTTCGGAACTGCGTCTCTTTCACGGTGGGAAGGTATGACATGCATTTAGGCGTTCTTGTGTTAGTCTGTGGTATTCCATTTGCTCACTCGTTGGTCGTATTACTTTGGTTAATTTAATGTCAGGATTTATTCGGAGCTATGTGACATACTGCCGGATTTGCTATTATGTCAGGGTTTTCATGGAAGGTGTTGGATTTCCCTGACACCTTACAATCTGCTGTCGGACCCCCTCCGTCTAATAGGCGCTGCTCATGCATAGTTGTTTACATCTTTGGTCGGGTTTAGTGACATCTCTGAACAGTCAAAGGGACTGTGTCTGTGATACAATATCCACAGTCAACATCTATCTTCAGGAGTTATGGGAACTAGGGTGATGCGAAACTTTTCTTGATGTGTGTATATTAAACTAAACGTGTGTCACTGAACAATTACATTATAATCGGACGAACTTTTACTTCAGAGCGCTCTAGTATTGATGGGAAATCGCTAGCAGTTACTTTCAGGACTTCCTTAGTAAAACAGAAGAAAACAGAAAATAAAAAGCTTCCAGGCTTCAGTTGGCGACGTGGGAAGAAGAGAGGAAGATGCCGAGTGCTGCGGCGGAGGACCCCGACTGCCGACAGGAGCCGCAGCGAGGCGCGCCCACCCCGAGATAAATCTGCAGATAACGGCGGCACAACATCGGGCCCGCACAAAGGAGCGACAATTTAATCAGCGGAGCGCGCGCGCCCCGTACCGGCAGCAAGACGCAGCGCCGCGGCCGGGACCTCTTTCGCTAATTAAAGAGAAGCGAGCCCTTTATTTTCCTGTCTGTATTATTTACTTACGGCCGCACAGTGACGAATGGAGGAGCCTTTCTTTCCACTGCTCTGCCCTTCTCTTCTCGCAGGCGCGCTGTAATTGGAAACACTCGCCCACACAAGGTACGGAAAAATTATAGCGGCCGTATGGAGTGTTCTCAGCTGCGGAACGGATAATACCATCCCGCGCATAGGCGCTTCCTTGGAAAGACCGTCGAGAAATAAAGCGTGTCCGCAAATAACAATAGTAAAGAAAGCTCCAGGCCTCGTTGGTGACCCTGTCAGATTCTCTACACAATTTGCAATTTAGTTAGCCCCTCTTTTAAACACAATACACCGTAGATCCCTCAAATAAAATCTTGTGCACAGTAGTTCGAGTCCCACCCGTTTACAAGAAGGGTAGCGGAAATGATCCATATCACCTTCATCGCATTCTTTTTTTTTTTTATTTTTTATTTTATAGGCTCATCAGTCTTCTGACTGGTTTGATGGGCGCCGCCACGAATTTCTCTCCTCTGTCAACCTCATCTCAGAGCAGCACTTGCAACCTACCTCCGTCCTCAATTATTTGCTGGAAGTATTCCAATGTGTGTCTTCCTCTGCAGTTTTTGCTCTCTGCAGCTCTCTCTACTACCATGGAGGTCATTCCTTCATGTCTTAACAGATATCATATCATCCTTCTCCTTATCAGTGTTTTCCATATATTCATTTCCTCTCCGATTCTGCGCAGAACCTTCTCATCTTATCAGTCCATCTAAGCCGGCCGTTGTGGGCGAGCGGTTCTAGGCCCTTCAGTCTGGAACCGCGCTGCTGCTGCGGTCGCAAGTTCGAATCCTGCCACGGGCATGGATGTGGTCTAAGTAGGCTGTTTAGGTTTTTATGTTCGTAACGTCACTTAGCGCTCTGTATGAAAATCACTGACTGTGCTGTGTGCAGTCTGTGGCTGGTTTGCATTGTTGGAATTTGCTATTGTAGTGTTGGGCAGTTGGCTATTAACAGCGCGTAGCGTTGCGCAGTTGGAGGTGAGCTGCCAGCAGCGGTGGATGTGGGGAGAGAGATGGCGGAATTTTGAGAGCGGATGATCTGGACGTGTGTCCATCAGAGAGAGACTGGATGTCATGAACTGATATATATATAGGTAAGTGATTCATGAAAGGTATAGGTTATTGTTAGTCAGGGCCATGCTTTTGTAGAGATTATTGAAAGTCGGATTGCGTTGCGCTAAAAATATTGTCTGTCAGTTGAGTGATGATCAGAGTAAGTATAGATAGAAATGCCTGAGTACGTTCAGTTTTGCTCAGCTGTTTGAAAATAAAATAACGTAAGGGGTTTACCAGCACAGTAATTCACTAATTTTTCTAAGGGGGCGTTTCAGTGTGTGCTGTCCTTGGGTTAGTTAGGTTTAAGTAGTTCTAAGTTCTAGGGGACTGATGACCTGAGATGTTAAGTGCCATAGTGCTTAGAGCCATTTGACCCATTTGAAGTCCACCTAATTTTCAACATTCTTCTGTAGCACCACATGTCAAATGCTTCGATTCTCTTCTGCTCCGGTTTTCCCACAATCCATGTTTCACTACCATACAATGCTGTACCCCATACGTACATTCTCAGAAATTTCTTCCTCGTATTAAGGCCCATGTTTGGTACTAGTTGACTTCTCTTGGCAAGGAATGTCCTTTTTTCCATTGCTGTTCTGCCGCCGGTGTGGCCGAGTGGTTTTAGGCGCTACAGTCTGGAACTGCGCGACCGGTGCGGTCGCAGGTTCGAATCCTGCCTCGGGCATGGATGTGTGTGATGTCATTAGGTTACTTAGGTTTAAGTAGTTCTAAGTTCTAGGGGACTGATGACCTGAGATGTTAAGTGCCATAGTGCTTAGAGCCATTTGACCCATTTGAAGTCCACCTAATTTTCAACATTCTTCTGTAGCACCACATGTCAAATGCTTCTCTTCTGCTCCGGTTTTCCCACAATCCATGTTTCACTACCGTACAATGCTGTACTCCGTACATACATTTTCAGAAATTTCTTCCTCGTATTAAGGCCCATGTTTGGTACTAGCAAACTTCTCTTGGCAAAGGAATGTCCTTTTTCCCATTGCTGTTCTGCCTTTGATGTCCTCCTTGCTCTGGCCGTCTTTGGTTATTTTACTGTCTAGGTATCAGAATTCCTTAACTTCATCTGCTTCGTGACCATCAATCCTGATGTTAATTTTCTAGCTGTTCCCATTTCTGCTACTTCACATTACTTTCGTCTTTCTTAGATTTACTCTCAATCCATATTCTGTGCTCATTAGATGTTGCATAATCAGAGGAAATATTTCCGTTCGAAGGCTGTACAGTTCAGGATCGACATGTGAATCAGACAAAAGCGCTGTGGTTACCGAAGCAATCGTTCCCACGACGCACCAGCTTAATGATAACCTTTTGGTACAACACCGTGTTCTACTGCATGAAGAAGCCTGTAACTGCCTGCTGCAAGTCCTTGTCTGACATGGATCGTCGGCTCTTCAGGGCCTGTTTCAACAGACTGAAGACGTGATAATCGCGTGGCGAGAGATGCTGAACTGTCTCCCACTTGAGTGGCGCAACTTCCGCTTACAACGTTTGCCTCCCAGATCGACCGGCGTCCTGTGTCGAATCGCGACCGTCACAGGTACTTGGCGCACCATCCCACTAGGTTGGTTTTCGACAGACGTGCTGCCCCATACGCATTCCTCATTCGCCGACAGACGTCTACCGGTCTCTCTACTTCGGCAAACAAGAAAAGAATAACAGCACATTTGTCCTATTTGGAAGCATCTGGCATAATGTCGCCATAGCTCACGTTTCCCCATTTACCGCACGAAAGTCAGAAAGACGCGAGTGCCACATTAAGTCTCTACCTGCAAGTCGGTGCTTATACAGTGACTTTTTTCCACCGTTTACGAACTCTAGGGATTGATCGATGAGAGGATACGGAACAAAAAAAGTTCTAATGAACATACATCTGGAAATCCATGGTTGCCATACTAGAGACCAGTTATTGAATCATATGTTGTTACAGAGACTGCGGTCTAAAACGCGCCGTACCGTGCAGCCACAGTTACCGTATGTGTTGAAAATGGTTTCCATGTGTGTCAACGCATGCGTGTGTGCACCGTTTCATGTTCTGTCTACACGTTCACATCGGTCAGGCTGCATGAATACGCTGCTCAGTGTCTCCACATCTGGAATGGACTCTGCATACACGATACTTCTGAGATGGCCCCACAACCAGAAATCGCAGTGTTGAGATCGGGTGAACGAGCAGGTCACGCAACTTGACCACCTCATCCTATCCATCGACTAAGCAAGGCACGATTGAGGTGCGTCTGGACGTTAACGGCGAAGTGGCAGGAGTACTATCATGAAGCAGCCACATAACCCTTCGAATTATCAATGGCACTTCTTCCAGAAGGAGAGGCAAAGTCACCCGCAAGAGACGCCGTTAGTTCCGGCCTGTTAGGCGACGTGGAAGGAAGACTGGTCCCAAAGTATGGCCGCCAATTACCCACGCCCACACGTTGCGGTTGCACCGATGCAGATGATTCGCTGTCACGATACCATGGGGCATCTGCATACTACCCCACAGGTGACTATTTAGAAAGTTGAAGATAACCACTCCTTGTAAAGTTAACCTTATCTGTGAATAGGATGGATGACGGGGATGACACAAATCTCGAAATCGTGGTTGCCTGGTGAAGAAACCAGTGACCAAACTGCTCCCACTGTTGAAAATCTATCACTGGTAAGACCTTCACACGCTCTAAGTGATAAGGGTAGGAACAAATGTCATGAAGAGTGTTCCTCATATTCGTCTGGCTTACCCTGCACTGCCCAGTGCTCGAAGTGTGATTTCCTGCTTCCGGAAACAACCTTGTCTCAGAAAAACGGCGAACTACTGTTGCAAACATTTAATGCTGTGGTTGTTGGTCGGCGGGGACAGGCTTATAATACAATCTTGCTGCACACTACCCGTTGCCATTTGCCTTTCCATAAGAAAACACCATGTTGGCAAGGCTCTCGATCCGAATACGAAATCATTGTGTACAATGCTGTATCACATCCACCACAAGGTGAGTCAGCAAAAGAAATGAATCGGTCTCAATATTAGAAATTACTATGGCGGGAGTGGGCGCCAGGGCGTAATGTAAGAGGATCAGTATCATCGTCTAGGAGGAAACAATGCATATTGTAACTGTGGCTGTATGGTAGAGCGCGTGTTATACTGCAGTCTCTGTGACAAAGTGCGATTGAGTAAATGGTCTCTAGCATGGAAACCATGCATTCCCCGACGTAAGTTCTTGTTCTGTGTCCTCTCATCGATCAACCCCTAGAGTCTGTACATGGTAGAAAGAAATCACCGTCTATACCAGCACTGGGTCGTACTGCGCTGCCTATATGCCACAGCAACGCTCTCAATTGGACCTTTCCGATCTCCCGTGAACTACGAGGCCACACACAGTGAAGTATCTTGACTAGAATGGCCCCCTTCATGCAGTTGGCATAGATTCCAAAAACGTCGATCACGCAAACCCAAGTTCCCCTTTTCTCATATGTCATCCTCAAAGCGATGTTGTCAAGGCAGTGAGGCAGACGCAGTACCTCTCCACTTTGCCTTGGAGTCAGTACCACATCAATGAAAGTACCATCATGCGGAGTAACATATGAACATTTTGAATGGATTGAGGAATTCTTGGTAGAGAGGGGGCAAAATGCTATCTTGTGCGGTGGGTCGTCGACAGACCTAGAAGTAACTCCAGCTGTGCGTCAGGGAACTGAACTGAGACCGTCTGTGGTTCATTACGTAATGACCTGGCAGGCAAGGTTAATAACACCTAGCACTTTTTGCAGTTGATGCAGTTATACATAATAAAGTAATTCCTCCATTTCGTTGCAATATTCTGGAGTTTCAGCCTTCGTACAGACAACACCGTCATCTAAAAAAGACCTGATGTAGCTTCCGATATTTCAGTTACGTGGCATTACGTTCTTTTGCAGTTAAGCAAAATGTACACCTTCTCTCACCTTGTTTGACTTACGGATAATGTTTCCAGTTTTTTCTCGATGTTAGTAATTGAAAATTTATTCCTGAAACAGAAACAACTGCGCTACTCAAGATGCTAGCCGACCGAACTTTTGAAAATAGCAGAAAGGAGTTACGCTACATTGTTTCTTCGAGAACTATATTTATTCTCAATTGGGGAAAAAACAAATTTATGGCAAAACCTGTCTAAACGAAAATATCGGCTAGTAAACACATTCTGAGGCAAGAATGTGTGGTTTCTTACTCGACAAAGTCGGCAACGCACACTGATACTGCAGACATCAGCAATGTTTCGCTGCAATCCACATGGATACATCGCAGAAGCTGAAGAAGACACGCCCTCTCTCTCAATACAGCAGCGCCCCCACACGGAGGTCAATATAGAGCTGAGCATGGAAGTGATCCACCCCACTTCGTGATCTCAGCTGAAGCAGTCAACCTCAACAAGTAGCACGAATGAGATACTCAAGTCTCAGATGGAAATGTACTTTTGTAAATGTTGAACATTGTACTTCAAGATAACAGTTTGTAAAGTGACGATTTAACAGTCAATGATCGTTCTAAATTACGAAGTACTCCTGTGGCAAAGGATAATATCGATTTCAGTAAATCATTTTACCATTCATGTAATAAAGTGAACTAATGTTTTATATGTTGTAGCTCTAATGAGACATCTTTCTGAGCAATCAAAGTCCCCACAGTTATCGCTGAATGATTGTAGTTTACTCTAACAGAACACATCGGTATTTTAGTAATAGATGGAAGTGTGTGTGTGTGTGTGTGGGGGGGGGGGGGGGGTATGGGGGTAAGGGATGGCTTAAAAGTTTTAGAGACAGATAAAGCCTCGGATACAGTAAGAAAGCTGAAATGGATGAACGTTGCAGCAATAGAGGCGCTTGCTCAGGCTAGACTAGCATGGAGACCTGCATCAGCTCAGTCATTGGGCTCAAGACCACAACAACAACAGTTTATAAAAACGTTGCATTTGTAATTACAATGTGTTAGTGACAATCACAAGTTTTAGTTCTTCTACTATTGATAGAAAAAACAGCAGTAAGGTGACTCTTTATAATTTTTTCTAAATTTCCATTTTTTATAATATTTCTTTCTAATAATACAAAACTTTAAGATCTGATCATACCTTGTCATGAAAAATGGCGACTATTAGCTTAGCTTGGTATAAGAGCCATCTAATTTTACTGGAAATCTTGAGTTGCCAAATGAGGAACTTGTTATTTACGCTTCCCAAAGTTAACTATAGCAATAGTTTTTGTTGACTGGACAGTCCACAGTTGTGCTGCCAATCTATAATGTCCAAAGTGTCTGCTGTACAGTACAGGTCAGCAGCACATCTGTGGACTGTTCAGTCAACATATATCTTCTTCTTCTTTTCACTTCCTTCCTAGGCTAAAGCCTATTTCTTTCAGTACCCCTTGGCCATCATAAAATTGTCGCTCCTTCTTTTCCTCGGATGTGTTCTTCCTGTAATCCTTCGTAGAATTTTCATTTCCACGGTTTCCAAAAGTCTCTTTGTTTTTTATCTTTCTGGTCTTGTCTCAGCTGTGTACGTCATAATTGGTCTCACTGTTGTTGTGTATATTTCTGCCTGTGTATCTTTCGCTATAACCTTGTTTCCCAAAATAGTAGCTTTGAAACACCCTGCCACTTTGCTTCTGCTACTTGTTCTCTCACGTCCATTTCGACGTTTCCACTGCTGGACTGTTCAGTGTCAAGACACTTAAATGTCATTACCTGATGAATGATTTCTCCATCCATTTCCAGTTTCGTCTAAATATCCTCATACATATGGTTTTTTTGTGTGGATTTGATCATATTTAGGGTTTTGGCTGCATATATAATTCCTGTAGCTAACGGAACTGCATCGTGAGCGTTTCTTCATCCCTCCCTCCATAGCCACTACCAGCCAATACCTTCTTTAACACGTCGTCAACGACTATATTAAAAAGTAGTGAGCTCAAATAATCACCTTGTCTAATACTACTATTAACTACTATGCAGCTAGTTAACTTAAAACCAATTTTCGCCTGGCTGTAGTTGTTGGAATAAATTTCTTCAATTGTTGTTGTTGAACTGAATGGAATTTACCTCTTGTAGAGCCGGTTTACAAAAAATATGCTGGGAGAAACTGAATAATGTGCGGGAAGAACCTGAAGAATCTCATCACGTACAATAGTTTTACCAGCTGAGTGGTAACACGAAATGTAAGTAAAAAGTGTAGAGCAGTCAGAGAACTCTGGTGCATCACCATAGTACAAATGACCTACTAGTGGTTCTATCAAAAATATGTCTTGACATACATCCGTATGTCAAATTAATTTTATACAATATTCAGTATCATTACTTTACGTAGAGAACCTGAATGTTCCATGGTCGTGCACAAATTTTCAGTTTCGACAACATGTTTATTATTATCATTGTATTTCTGAGGAACATTTTATTACCACTGCTTAGTGTGACCAGTCGTAGGAAGGATATATACTCATTGTTGAGTGAACACTTCTAATTTTCCTTCCGTCTCTCTCTCTCTCTCTCTCTTTCTTTTTCCCCATCTTTTATCGGAACTTTGCAGAAGCCGAGCGGCAGTAGGAGCGTGGGCAGAGTCATTTGAATGCGAGCCGCGCAGCGCACCATTACTCTAAGACTGTTAAGGACGGCCTGTGAAGAGCGGCGTTGTCGCGGCCGCTCCGGCCTGGAGCTTCCAGCCTGGAGCCTCCAGCCACTTCCCGTTCGGACGCTCCAATTTCCTGCGCGGAGATCGATGGCGGCGCGATCTCCGGTCGGAGTGGCGGCAGCGCGGGTGTGGGCCGGGGAACCCCCGGGCTCGCCGCTTGCTGCAGTGTCACCAACCCTACCCAGTTAGGCGAGGCGTCACCGCTTACTATGGGTGAGAGCAAGACATCGGAAGACATAAGCACCACCACATTTCTCTGTAGTCGTAGTTTTGTGATCCATACGGTGGCAACCGTTATATCGCAGACAAAGCAACAGCCGCTCGTTTTATTTTCAAATGGTACTTTCGTTTCAAGTTTCAAACCTAATTGGGACTTTTCTGGTTTTGTAACTCAGAATCTACCAAGTTCATTATCGCAACTTACATGAGTTTTTTTGATAGAAATAAGTGACTCACAAGTATAGTACTGTAGGTGTACGTTATTTCATCAAGAGTATCTGTACACCCCTACATGATGCACAATTGACCGCCGGATGTAACGAGAGACAGACGCACCAGCGTAAAGAAGGCAGTGAGTGTTGTGTTGTCAGTAGACAAGCAATAACATCAGACTGGGACCTTCAGGAGGCTTCAGTACAATGGAAAATGATGCTGAAAGCATAAGATACGTGCTTGAAAATGACCCACGGCTGAAACTGGCCGATCACACAAATAAGAAAAATAGTACAGGCTAGTGGGATCATGTTTTCATTCTCAGAGCTCAGTGACTTCTCAGGTGGACTACTTGTTGGCTGTCACCTGGATAACAAATCCACCAGGGTCGCTTCAACCCTTCTAAAGCTGCCCAAGCCGACTGTTGGTGTTGTGACTATGAACTGGAAATGCGAAGATTCAACCTCAGCTTAATCAGGAGCAGGGCGGAGTGATGTACTGACGGACAGTGACCATCGAGTATTGCGAAGGGTGGAATCAGCTCAATGAATCACTCGTGAGTTCCAAAAATGCTACCAGGCATCTAGGTAGCACACTGACTGTGCGTGGGGAATTAAAAAGCGTGAATTATGAGGGCTGTTCGGAAAGTAGGGAACGATAGGACGCGAAATGGAAACCACAGTGAAAATTAAAATCTGTTTTATTTGCAACAGTTAGCTACAACTTCCAGCTACTTATCTCCATAGTCGCCGATCTGACTTAGACGTTTGTCGTAGCGTTGTACCAACCTTCCAATACCCTCATTATAGAAGGCAGCAACCAGTGCTTTCCGCCAGTTCTCCACGCCGGCCTACAGCTCGTCGTCTGTGCCAAAATGTTGTCTTGATAGCCAACGGTTGATGTGAGCAGAGATGAAACTCAGAGAGAGAAAATTACGGGCTGCATTGTGGCTAATCAAACATTTCCAATTGAAAACGATGCAGGAGCATCTTCATCGCCCCTGCAGAATACGGCTGAGAATTCTCTTGAAGAAGAAAACGCACGACAGCTATGTAATGTTGGCTGCATAGCTTCAGGCGAAATTTCTCACCAGGCCATCGTACTTGGCGGGAGACACTATTGTTCTAGGTATCTGGTGTGCTCCCTGTGTGCTCAGAATTAAAAAGAACGACATAACGCGATCGACGGGCATACTAGAGACACTGCCTAACACGCCTGTGCAAAACATAATCGGATTTTCACTGTGGTTTCCATTTCGCGACAGATCGTTCGTTACTTTCGGAATAGCCTTCGTGCAATGATCGAGCAGCTCCTTATAAGATACACAATTCTGTAATCATTGCTAAGCGACACTTGAGATGATGTAAAGAGCGGCACTACTGGATAGTGAATGACTGGAAAAGAATGATGTGGATGGTGATTCAACCTATACCCTGTGGAAATCCGTTGCAAGAGTTCAGGCCTGGTGAGCGTTACCTGTCACCAGTTTGTTTCTGAATGACAGTGACATAAAGCTGCATCTGTGATGAAGTGGTTTGTGGACAATAACGTTCCTGAAACGGGCTGGGCAGTCCAACGTCCCAACCTTAACCCAATGGAACACCTTTGGGATGACTTAGATCGTCGGCTTCGCTCCATACCCCAGCGTCAAACCTCACCACCTTATGTCGTCGCTGCTCTTGAGGAAGAAAGGGCTACCAGAGACATTCAGACGCCTCATTGGCAGTTGTCCTAGCAGAGTTCAAGCCGTCATGAAGGGAAGGGTGGACACATCCATTATCAATGTCCACTAATAGATGTCCCGATACTGTTGATCAAATAGTGTGTGATTAATTGTTATTGGCTACCATGTTTGGTGGCTTAGTTAGTAAATACGGGACTGCTGCTCTGTAGATTTGGGGTCTGTGTCGTTATTTAGAAGCTCCTGTCTTACAGTGAGAGGATTAGTGGAAAGGTTTCCCAAATGTACGACATTACTTTAACAATTTTCAAATTACAGAACTCAGTACATTATGACAGCCGTGACATGGAGGCAGCCCACATTGAGGATGGACAGTTTGTGCCTACCAGGATGAAATTCTCACTCTGCAGTGGAATGTGCGCTGATATGAAACTTCCTGGCAGGTTAAAACTGTGTGCCGGACTGAGACTCGAACTCGGGACAACACTACACTGCAGCACATTGAAATTTCAATCATTCTTATTGACAGATTGCCTTATTGTAGCCAATCCTCGGATTTTTTCACAATGATTTGCGTAGCATCTGGCCAGTGAGTACCCTGGCGGCGTCGTTGTTCGGAAACAGCAACCGAACAGACCTGCGTTATTCTCGCTATAAAATTGCGAACAGTAGAAAATGATCGGTTAATCCAGGGGGTTCTGACTGTTACTTGGAAGGCAGTTAACCGAAGAACGCCAATGGTCTCCGATCGTTCGTCTCTGAACAATCCGCCGACAATTTATTCTGTTTTTCCCTGAAACATATACAGTATCCGGACACCTGGCTGAAAATGACTTACAAGTTCGTGGCACCCTCCATCGGTAATGCTGGAATTCAATATGTTGTTGGCCCATTCTTAGCCTTGATGACTGCCTCCACTCTCGCAGGCATACACTCCATCAGGTGCTTGATGGTTTCTTGGCGAATGGCAGCCCATTCTTCACTCAGTGCTGCACTGAGGAGAGGCATCGATGTCGGTCGGTGAAGTCTAGCATCAACTCGGCGTTTGGAAACATCCCAAAGGTGTTCTATACGATTCAAGCCAGGAATCTGTGCAGTCTAGTCCATTACAGTGATGTTATTGTCGTGAACCACTCCGCCACAGGTCGTGCGTTATGAGCAGGTGCTAGATCGTGTTGAAAGATGCTGTCGCCATCTCCGAATCGCTCTTCAACAGTGAGAAGCAACAATGTACTGAAAACATTAATGTAGGCCTGTGCTGTGATAGCGGCACGCTAAACAAGGGCTGCAAGCCCCCTCCATCAAAAACACGACCACATCATAACACCATAGCCTCCGAATTTTACTGTTGGCACTATGCACGCTGGTAGATGACGTTCACCAGGTATTCGCCATGCCCACACCCTGCCATTGGATCACCACATCGTGTACCGTGATTCGTCACCCCACACAATGTTTTCCACTGTTCAATCGTCCAATGTTTGCGCTCCTTACACCTAAAGAGGCGTCGTTTGGCATTTACCGGCGTGATGTGTGGCTTATGAGCAGCCACTCGACTATGAAATCCAAGTTTTCTCACCTCCCGCCTAATTGTCATAGTACTTGCAGTGGATGCTGATGCTGTTTGGAATTCCTGTGTGATGGTCTGGGTAGATGTCTGCCTATTACACATTACGACGCTCTTCAACAGTCGGCGGGCTCGGTCAGTCAGCAGACGAGGTTGGCGTGTACGCTTTCGTGCTCTACGTGTCCCTTCAAGTTCCTACTTCATTATCACATCGTAAACAGTGGACCTAGGGATGTTTAGGAGTGTGGAAATCTCGCGTACAGGCGTTTGATACAAATTATATCCAGTCACCTGAGTACGTTCGAAGTCGGTGAGTTCCGCGGAGCGGCCTATTCTGCTCTCTCACGATGTCTAATGATTACTGAGGTCGCTGATATGGAGTACCTGGCAATAGGTGGCACCACAATGTTTTTGGGGGTGTCCAGATACTTTTGATCACACAGTGTAGATTGAGTAAATGATAAAGAGACAGGACTGTGGCTTGGATTAATGATGGACTCTTTAAAATATAGACAGCATTTATCCAACAGACATTTACGGGTCACACAACTTGCATTTGCTCTGATTGAGCTTCCAGGAATAAGAGACAAGGTAACAAGAAGTTGACAAATGACTACAGCAGTTTTAGCTTTTTCAGTGATTTTATATTCGCACATATACAGTTTTTGGATGTTTGGTGAATATTGTCTTTCGCTAGATGGTTACCCTTCTTAGAGATGAAATTATTGTCTGTTATTACACATCATCACTTCATCAGTTAAATCAGGAGAAATTAGAAAAGCAAGAAATAACAAGAAAAGCTTGGGATTCCATATCACATTGGTGTTAACGAATTTTTCTTTTTCGGTTATCGCTTCTTTTAACTCCGGAAATGATTTGTTAACCTGAAAAATGCCAAGCTGCACCACGTTATGGAGTTCGAGCTAAACTGGTTATTTCGTGTTAGTACTATTTGGTACTGGGTACTGCCTCTAAAACGTTAAGAAAATGGGATGCACAACTGCCCTCTTTGAAGGTGCTCTCTTTAACAGTTCTTCAAAAATGCTTCTTTATAAATTTGTAATTATTTTCATTTTAAATTTGTATTTTCCATTTTTTCGAAAGTTGCATTTTCTAATATCAAATTTTCTGTCCCATAGCAATCCCACGTTGCTGGCGATATCAAGAGGTGTTTATTTTATCTAATTTGCACCTTGAAACTGGGCACATTGCAGTTCTTTTACTGGCGTTGTCCTTTTAATTCACAAAGTGACGCATTGAATCAAAAGTATCACGGAAACTCTTACGACGACCGATGCTCTGATGGTAAGGGTAGCTTTTATGGATCCATTAAATCCTCTGAAAACTTTTGAAACCTTTTCAACAATTGGCTACGAATTCCACTTCGAATACTACTGCTAGGAAGCGTTACGGTAGTGACTAGAAGGAAAAGACTGCGGAACCTATCGGTTCGTGCTTAACGACCAAGCAGCCTTTACTTTTCATAACTCTTTAGCAGCTCGGAATTGTACGCTATCCCAATGGGACAGCAACAACTTCATTGTAATTCATCTCTAAATGTTTTATCAATTAATTCTGGGCACAGTTTCACCGAGCAGCTGCAGTGTAACTGTTTGAATGTCGCTGCTGGCAGAACTTGAGAACATCATAGTCAGGAAGATTAGTGACTTGGGCCGAAATATATCGAGCAGAACAACGGAGCAAAGGGACGCAGCTACGGGAATAGGTGATAGTATCTGTTGTTTAAATTGAATATTGTGGTTCTATTATTCGGGTTATAAGAAATTATGTTTTAAAAACCTGAATTGCAGAACAATATTCTGTAAAATATAACTTTCATTTGTTTATCATAAGTTTCCAGAAATCGAAACTTGTGATTTTTATTGCTGGGGGGGGGGGGGGGGGGAGGGTGGTTTGTGGTTGAAGAAGAGCGTTCTGGCCATAAAATTTTAGAAACTAAGATCACATATTGCACCTCCCATTCTCAGCCAGTAACTTCTTCAACAGTTCGTGACACAGTTGGCCGTCGGTCTCTCGCTGGAGCAGCTCCCAAATCACCAATTAATTTGAACTTCCGTATCGTGTTATCCAGCAGCAGTGCGGAAAGAGGACCTCTCCGTATTCCTTTAATGCGTCCTTCTCGCGAAGAACATCAGCACTATTGCTCTTGCTTGGATAAAACAGCTTTATTAGCAAAATCTTGCTCACCATGTCCTTGGCTGTCTGCAACTGTACTGCACACTGATGCTTGATTTTCAATCCTAAATCGCCGCACCAGTATCGGCGCCTAACGGCAAGTCATGACACACAACACTACTAACAACGCAAATCACGCAGCGCACAATCTGAACACCATTTTGTGAAGGTGGCTACCCGTACCGTAAATAGTAATGGTATTCCGTCTACACTGGCTCGGCCAGAGGAAGTTTAGTTATAACCAACCTGTATACCATAGAAAATGGCTACGAGCAAATGCTGAGTGCAACATTTTGTAGGGATGTGAAATGGAATGATCATATAGGCTCAGCTGTTGGTAAAGCAAGTGGTAGGCTTCGGTTTATTGGTAGAATACTGGGGAAGTACAATCATCTACAAAGGAGATCGCATACAGATCACTGCTGTGACACATTATAGTTATATTGCCCAGGTCTGTGGGACTCGTTCCGAACAGGACTAACAGGGGATTTAGAAAGTATACAGAGCAGGGCTGTACGAAAGGTCAGAGATTTGTTTGACCCTAGGAGTTACGATGTGCTGAAGAAACTGAACTGGTAGACTTTTCAAGATAAACGTAAACTAACTCGGGAAAGTCTGCTAACAAAGTTTGAAGAACTGGCTTTAAATGATGACGCTAGGAGTATACTACAACCCCTTTCGTACTGCTCACACATTGATCTGAGGAGATCAGATTAACTGCAGCATGCGCAGAGGCATTTAAACAATCACACTTGCTGCGCTCCATAAGTGAATGGAACGGGAAGAAACCCTAATAGTTGCTATAATGGAACGTACTCTCTGCCATACATTTCGTGGTGGTTTGTAGGGTATGGATGAGGTTGTAGGTGTAGAGAATCAGAGAAATTAGAGGACATACGTACGCTTACCGACAATGGTTCTGCTGGCACACGATTCGTAAATGGAACAAGGAAATTAGGAAGTACCCTTTCCCAGACGCCATGAGGTTTCTTATAGAGTGTACATGTACATGCAGATGTAAATGTTACTTACACAAGCCTTGTTTGGGATGGGGGATGGGAAGCAAAAGTTCTCCAGCCACAGGTGTGTTCCATGGAGATACATAGCATAGTGCAACGCCCGAGGACGAGGGACGTGAAAGCGAAGCGGTACATCTGGCGAAGCGAAACGGTGAGCAGCCTAAGCCGATTCTGCTTCCCCTCCCTCCGCCCCCCCCCCCCCCCCCTTCGAAAGTTTTTACAGAGAAGGAAGTGACCGCCATTGTTGTGTGGAGTGCTGCTATTAAGTGCTCTTTACAGCCCTGAAAAATTCTCTTTCCCTCTTTTCTTTGTCGCAGTGTCGTCGACTTGTGCTCGGAGCGGAAGATAAACAACGCAGAATTTGCTTAACCCGTGCAAACTTTTGAGTGTACTCGTAAAAGGCTTGATTTAACTTCTGTCCCAGAAGTCGCGCGTTCTGCCTTCCTTTTGTTCGTTTTATTTTCTTCTGAACTTCATAATAGGCTTTTCCTTCAGGCATAACACTGTAGTCCCTTTTCATAATGCAATAAAGCGACGCACATTTCTACCGACCAAGAAGAGACGGTGTTTTGACACAAGCAGTTCTTAACTGAGGGGAACGAGTTCCGTATGCTCGCCCACCGGTACCCTTCCTCTTTATTCGCAGATTTGTTAGACCACAGCAGGCGCAGAGCGCTATTGTTCTTACTACGTGGCACGAAACCAACGAGAAAAACTTATCTGCTAAAACTTGTGATACTGTCAAGTCGTAGCTTGATGTAACATCAGAACAATGAAAACGACTCACAACTACGTGCCAACGGAAAGTTTACCAGAATGTGTGTGTGTGTGTGTGTGTGTGTGTGTGTGTGTGTGGATTGGATTGTTTAGGAAGATTTTCAGGGGTGCTGTAGGAGGCATCCATAAAACTCAGAACTCTATCAATAAATTTTTGGAGGGGAATACAGGCGACTCGATTTTCTCACGCTCTGTTCTATTAGTTTGTTTCTTAGCCACTGGCACTTCCAGCTGCTCACGTCACATATCAGGTACCTATCATTATTAAAAAACTGCATTATGAGATCCAATAAGTCCAGCATCTTAGCCGTACCTTCGTGTAACATTAAATTTTCATCTGTTTCCTTCTCCAGTTCATCCAGACGACTGTGAAAAAAATATTCTCTTCATCTGCGTCTTGTACAAGCTGAGTCTGCATTCAAAAGGACATTAAAGTTTCATGTATTATCTGCATAGGTTTCCTCTGCATGTCCAAAGAATTTTCTTTCTGTCCAACAGAGAACCAGTGTTTCTGTTCACACTTTTCTAAACCATATTTATTCTCTGTACGTCCATCTTTTCGCAGGTGGTTGTGGGACTTCGTCTGTCCAGTAAAGGATGTCAAATCAAAACACCTTTCAGCCGTCTAAATTTCCAAATTGTTATTTTATTGAACAAGCTGTTTAGGCGATATTTTACGCCATCTTCATGCCACCTGATCTCGTAGGAAGATTCCCACATATGATCCAGTCAAAACATGGACCAGCACTCAATGACTGGTATTCATAGTTTTTTGAGACAATGGTCACTTCAATCGCGAGGGGCCCTGAAGATGTCGTACTAAATCGCCGAAACCTTTTGCTCAATAAAGTAACAATTTGGCAATTTAGACTGCTGAAAGATGTTTTGATTTGACGTTCCAGTCCCTATCTACTTCTGTTTAATTGTAACAGTTTTATTATTGGATGTTGTCGCATTTGTCTGCACAGTGATAACCGGTGTCAAACGTCTGCAGATCCGCTGTTGTTTAAGCCCAGAGTCTGAGTCTTACGTGCTGTGCACAGCTTCCACAAATTAAGCCAATAAAATATTCTATTGGTACATAAGTTCGAAGCGTTTTTGCATGATCTTAATTAACACAACAGATAAACATAACACAGACGTAAGTCGTGAATAATGTATTCCTCTTCATTTTTTACAACAATCTGACAATGCTGGGATAACTGTAGAAATCACGTGGTTTTGAGGCGAAGAAATCGTCCAGCGATGTTCGGAGCGGATTTTCACCCGAAAAGGAAGTTCCTTGAAGGTTGTTCCACAGAGAGCGGAAAAGGTGAAAATGTGAGGACGTAATATAAGGTGAATAAGGTGGGAGTGGAATGACTTCCCAACACAACTCTTGTATACTGTTTCTTGTCAGTCTAGCAGAATGGGGGCGGGCGTTATTGTGGAGTAGCATCTCTTCACGCAGTCTTGGTCGTTGTTCTTGGGCTGCGTCTGCAAGGCGTCTCACTTGTTGGCAATAAATGTCAGCCGTGATGGCGACACCTCGGGGCAGCAATTCCTAGTACACCACACCGTCACTGTTCCACCAGGCGCATCATATTATCTTTTGAGGACGCACGAAGGTCTTATTACGGGGAATTGGTGCTTTGTTTGAGCTCAGCCATTCCTTTCTTTTCCTTATGTTAGCAAAGGCACACTTTCTTGTTACCATTAAAGATACAGAATAGCAATGGTCGGTATTATTCACGAGCCAATTGATGTCAAGCAAGCACAGATGCACATATATGGTAACACACTAATTTTTGTGATTTTGGCTTAGAACGTGCGGTACCCATACATTCGATTTTTGAAACTTCCCCATTGCATGCAAATATCACACGATGTTGGAATAATCACAGTTCATCATATCTGCCAATCCTCGAAACCACTGACTTGGATCATTGTGGATTACTGCGTTTAAACGACCTTCATAAACCCCAGAAACTTTTCTTCCTGAATGTGGAGAGTGACTAGTGGAAAAAGAGTCAGTAATGTCAAGACTGTCCTCCTAAAAACGAGCAAACCGTTTTCTCCCCGTGCTCTGTCCAATAGCATTATCCCCATACACGGCGAAAATGTTTCTGGCCGCCTCCGCTGCTGCCACCCCTCTACTGAATTCAAACAGAAGAATATGTCGGAAATGTTCAGATTTCTCCACTCGGCACTACATTTTCTAGCGTCCATCGCTCCACTCACTATCTCCAGACGACAAAATGACGATATGTAAACTTAGTCAGCAACAGTGAACTACAAATAAAAAATGACGATCGAAAAATAAATCCATAGCAGCCGAAATACGAACATGCAAAACAAAAACTTACGCACTAACCTCATAATATGAAGATTCAAAACAAAGAAATCATACAGTTTTTGATGAATTCAGGGGAAAGGTTAAATGATAACGTGGGAAAAGTGTCTACTAATCTAAATAAGGAGGTAACTGGTAAATTGAATACAAAATTAGAAGAAACTAACAATATTGATAGTAACAAGTAAACCTGCATATTAAATCATAAATTGGGTGAATTAGAAGAGAAATTGAATAGAAGAAGAAAAATTGGAGCTCTTAGAATTCTTTAGAAGTGAAATCGATGATAAAATACACAGCTTTTTGTCAGAAATAGACGAAAAAGATGGCAAAGTGGAAAAGACAATGTGTAGAGTGGTGGGCTCCAAGGTTAAAACAAAAGATAAATACTGGGGAAGATAATACGCCAACTGGAAAAGAAAGTGGATGGAGAAAGTACTGGGAAAGTGAGTAGAGCAATAGGAGTATGGGAGAAAGTTGTAGCTTGGAATAATTTCCAGACTTTCTGCTCTTGTTGCCCTGTAAGAGAAGTTTAACAAATTTTCTTACTCCATTTCTTTAATGATGGCATTCAGTCTTTTTCTCAAATTTATGAAAAGTAAGGCTTTTTCAAATGTGAAAAAGTATTCCAAGGTCATGTACCTTGGAACTAATATTCTATTGCAGTTTAAAAGCGTTACAATTGAGAAAATGTTGCCTATACTATGTGTAATCATTTGTGTGTTACATTATTACTCTACCACATCGTCAGTAAGAAACGCCAAATTAAGTGGAATAATAATAATAATAATAATAATAATAAACCCCGTGGAGGCCCGGGAAAAGAATAGGCCTCCGGTATATTCTGCCAGTCGTAAAAGGCGACGATAAGAACAAACCCTTTTAGTGTGATTAGTTGGTTCAGAACAGAACTAACGAAGCCTCGGACAAGCGCCGTCATGGTCGGGGACAACACTTGAACCCTATGCCCGCCCACAATGGTAACGACACTGCTAGCCAACTGGAAAATGATTTCAATCCAAATAGAGGTATTTTGCAGGATATGCTTCCTGCATCCACCCTAGAAGGAAAAAAAAGACAGAGGATGAGATGGTCAGATGAAGTTAACCGACACCTCATGTTCTGTTATTACCAAGCAACAAATCTAGGAACCAACACAACTGGATACAGATCACAAGTATACACAACATTTATTACCAGATACCCAGAATTAAAATTTTTAACAGAACAACGACTAGCTGATCAGATCCGTGTAATAATCAAAAATAACAGGATACCCCAGTCAGAAAATATCAAACAACAAGTACAACAAATACTGGAACAAAATAATGTGCAATCAGAAGAAGAAGAAAATACATTAATGGACTCAAACATCCCAGAGCAAACAAACAAAGAACAACACGCATCAATTAAACAATCAGAGGAAAACGAAATCTTAAGACAGCCACCAAAACAAGCACAAATAGAACACGAAGTGACACATATGTTAGATATAGAAGAAAAATTTCAGCTGTCACATATAGAATACAAAGACACAAATACAGACATTAGATCATTCTTGCATAGACCGCCAAATAACCCACAAGTCGAAACAACAATAAAAACTATCAACACAGTCATACACAACAAAATAAATGAAAACACAACTATTGAAGAGTTACAACTACTGGTTTATATAGGAGCACTCACTACACTAAATATACACACTAGGCAGAGATCAGAACCAACCAACACCCAGAAGAAACCCACAAAACCAGCATGGCAACACAGGCTACAGATCAGAATAGAAAAACTGAGAAAAGACATCGGACAGCTAACACAATTTATAAGAAATGAAATATCAGACAAAAAACGAAAAAGGTTAGGTAACATCTCACAGCAAGAAGCGATAGAACAATTAGATGAAAAGAAGCAGAAATTACAAGCATTGGCCAAACGACTTAGAAGATACAAAAAAAGTGAAAATAGAAGGAAACAAAACGAAACATTCAACACAAACCAAAAGAAATTTTACCAGACAATGGATAAGACTCACATTAAAATAGACAACCCACCAAACATAACAGACATGGAAGCAGAAACAGACACATACAAGACGATACCACAAGTGCCTGAAGTGATAATTTTGCAACATGAAGTCACCCAAGCAATTAATTCTACGCACAATTGGAAAGCCTCTGGAAAAGATAAAATATCAAATTTCTAGCTAAAGAAGTTCACCTCAACACATTCACATCTAACTAAATTATTTAACAGTTACATTGCAGACCCATACACATTCCCTGATACACTTACACAAGGAATAACTTATCTGAAACCTAAAGATAAAGCAGACACACAAACCCAGCAAAATATCGCCCTATAACATGCCTACCAACAATATACAAAATATTAACTTCAGTCATTACACAGAAATTAATGACACATACAACACAGAACAAAATTATAAATGAAGAACAAAAAAGGTGCTGCAAAGGAGCACGAGGATGTACAGAGCAACTGATAATAGATGCAGAGGTGACATATCCAGCTAAAACTAAACAAAGGTCGCTGTACTATGCATACATTGATTACCAAAAAGCTTTTGATAGTGTACCCCACTCATGGTTACTACAGATAATGGAAATATACAAAGTAGATCCTAAATTAATACAGTTCCTAAACATAGTAATGAAAAATTGGAAAACCACACTTAATATTCAAACAAATTCAAATAATATCACATCATAGCCAATACAGATTAAGCGTGGAATATACCAAGGAGACTCATTAAGTCCTTTCTGGTTCTGCCTTGCTCTGAACCCACTATCCAACATGCTAAATAATACAAATTATGGATATAATATTACTGGAACATACCCACACAAAACCACACTTTTGCTATACATGGATGATCTAAAACTACTGGCAGCATCAAATCAACAACTCAACCAATTACTAAAGATAACAGAAGTATTCAGTAATGACATAAAAATGGCTTTTGGAACAGACAAATGTAAGAAAAATAGCATAGTCAAGGGAAAACACACTAAACAAGAAGATTACATATTGGAGAACCACAGCGACTGCATAGAAGCGATGGAAAAAACAGATGCCTATAAATATCTAGGATACAGACAAAAAATAGGAATAGATAATACAAATATTATAGAAGAACTAAAAGAAAAATATAGACAAAGACTAACAAAAATACTGAAAACAGAATAGTTTACGTGTTTGCGTGAGTTGTTAAATTTTTTTTGTTTAAAGTAATCTGGTGTGTTGCAGATTTGCACCAGAGTACTCTTTCAGATGTTGTTGTGAGCGCTCATGACTACGGCCGTGTTGAAAGGGAGCAGGCAAGTTTCTCAGCACGAAGGATCATATTGTTAATATTGTTCTTTCTGCCTCTAAATAAAATTGTAACTTGATATTTCGAGGGTGCATTTCTACCTATAATTTTAAATCTGTTTTTGAAAAAGCTTTTAGGAATAAAATTCACATTTGTAAAAAGTAATTTCATTTTCCATCAATTACTTCTTGGCAACTACTTCTACGCTCACCTAGTGTGATTAAATGTGTTAATGTTCTTGATGAATCGCTAGTAAATGAAGAAAATTCTTTAAGAAAAGATTTTGATAGTAAATTTATGGTTCAACATGTTTTTTGCTTCAGTAAATATTTCTTAGCATATGACCTCATGTCGCTCATGGCGTAATATCGAGCCCAGTGGTTTGCGTCTGTGGAGCAGTCCATGTTTCATATATCCGTTCACCTGGATGGCTGCCTAACCGCACACGACCATCGACCTGCAGTAAGAAGACGACTCATAGCAACAGGTGACACGTTTTGATTGATCCATGGTCAAGTGTCGATGTTCCCGTGTCCACCGTAATCATAACTGATGACGTTGTTGCGTCAAGATGCGAACACGTAGGGGTCGTCTCGACTCTGAACAATGGGCGCTGAACGGTGTGTTCCGAAACTCCTGTGCCTGTACTCTGCCGTCTAATTTGCCACAGATCGCTGTTATTTATTGTGGCAGCACTCTGCAGTCTCGGCGTATACCGTGCACTCCCCGCCCATTAGACACGGCCAAGTGCTGGGCTCAGTCGTCGACCTCAGTTGTGGAAACAACAGTAAATAAACAATGTCTTTATGGTTAAGTGACAGTATCGTTCAGTGCAGGTGGAGGTATATAAACTAGTACTGTAATCTTCTTGCAAATACCAATTCATTTTCTAAGATCGCTATGTTGACACAATTACTGGATTCCTGCTATCAGTAACACGTATTGCCATCTTCAGGTGCATGAAACCAGGCAGTGGTGCTCAAACCATTCCGTCACATTAGGATTATACAAATGCACAACAAAGTCGTGGCATTGCAGTGACATGTCAGGTGTGCTATCATTATGTATGTACAACTTGGAACCCTTACAGGATCAATTTCTTGTTCGTACGCCTGTCTTTCAGACTGTTTGAAACCCTTTTTCCTCAGGAACGGGTCAACATATAAAGTTTAAATTCATGTCACATATTAAGATCTACGGTCCCTTGGCGGTGTAAGAGAAATGAAACTTCTGTCAGTGCAGTCAAAAGATATGGCCATTTATGTCACATTTCTTGATATTTGCGAACTCACTCATTAAAACCTATATGATACATTCCTTTGGTCTGGAATCATGAAATTTGGCAAGAAGCAAGTTTTCACAGTACAATCAAGAAAAAAAATTCGAAAACTGTAAATTTGGAAACATATCACATGAAAACAAAATTTTTGTCATTTGTTAACGGACTGTGTCTCTCCATCTGTGAAGCCCCATTTTTTTTTCAGAGACAGGGAGATGTTTCAAGTTGAAATTCATGTTAAACACTAAGGTCTATAGTCACTTGGCGGTGTTCTAAATGTAATGTTATAAGTCAATGCAACCGAAAGATAAGATCATTTGACGATTTGATAATCATAATCACTCTCATCACGGTACTTCCCAGTGACCTAGAATCACGAAATTTGCCAGGAAGCAAGGTTTCACAGTACAATTATTCGAGAAAGTCAGAAATTTTTACATTTTAATTAAAAAATTTTTTTGTCATTTGTTCTCGGACCGTCTGTCTGTCCATCTCTTAAGGCCTCTTTTTCTGAGGAGTGGGTCGACGTGTGAAGTTGAAATTTATGTCACATAGTAAGGTTTGTGGTCCCTCAGTGGGACAATAAACGTTAGATTCTATGTCTGTGCTGGTGTAAGCTGTCGCCTGCACACCGGTCGGCAAAGAGGTTACTAGAAGATCGATAATAGGCGCTGAATCAAGTTCACCTTACAGGGGTGAGGCCAAAGACAGACTCACAAGTAATGTGCAGCCAACGCCCTCTAGACCGCCAGTATTTAGATCGCCGCAGCCGACTGGAGAGCCCAGTCAGTCACAGTCCAGTCATTTGTAGTCGCACACAATCGCAGTCACAACCAGAGTCCCAGTCTCAGGCAGCACTTAGCGACCAGAGTAGTGTACATAGCGGGAGTTGTACTTCACCAGCAGCGAGACTAACGTGGACTATTTCGGAAGAGCTTGTACCACAAGAACTTGCTTAAAGATAAGTATCTCCTTGTTCTTATGAATAGACAACCCTGTAACACATGTGTGCCGTTATTTTATAGGATGAGTATGTTGTTGTTGTTGTTGTGGTCTTCAGTCCTGAGACTGGTTTGATGCAGCTCTCCATGCTAGTCTATCCTGTGCAAGCTTCTTCATCTCCCAGTACCTACTGCAACCTACATCCTTCTGAATCTGCTTAGTGTATTCATCTCTTGGTCTCCTCCTATGATTTTTACCCTCCACGCTGCCCTCCAATACTAAATTGGTGATCCCTTGATGCCTCAGAACATGTCCTACCAACCGATCCCTTCTTCTGGTCAAGTTGTGCCACAAACTTCTCTTCTCCCCAATCCTATTCAATACTTCCTCATTAGTTATGTGATCTACCCATCTAATCTTCACCATTCTTCTGTAGCACCACATTTCAAAAGCTTCTATTCTCTTCTTGTCCAAACTATTTACAGTCCATGTTTCACTTCCATACATGGCTACACTCCATACGAATACTTTCAGAAATAACTTCCTGACACTTAAATCTATACTCGATGTTAACAAATTTCTCTTCTTCAGAAACGCTTTCCTTGCCATTGCCAGTCTACATTTTATATCCTCTCTACTTCGTCCATCATCAGTTATTTTGCTCCCCAAATAGCAAAACTCCTTTACCACTTTAAGTGTCTCATTTCCTAATCTAATACCCTCAGCAACATCCCGACTTAACTCGACTACATTCCATTATCCTCGTTTTGCTTTTGTTGATGTTCATCTTATATCCTCCCTTCAAGACACCATCCATTCCGTTCAACTGCTCTTCCAAGTCCTTTGCTGTCTCTGACAGAATTACAATGTCATCGGCGAACCTCAAAGTTTTTGTTTCTTCTCCATGGATTTTAATACCTACTCAAAATTTTTCTTTTGTTTCGTTTACTGCTTGCTCAATATAGAGATTGAATAACATCGGGGAGAGGCTACAACCCTGTCTTACTCCCTTCCCAACCAGTGCTTCCCTTTCATGTCCCTCAACTCTTATAACTGCCATCTGGTTTCTGTACAAGTTGTAAATAGCCTTTCGCTCCCTGTATTTTACCCCTGCCACCTTTAGAATTTGAAAGAGAGTATTCCAGTCAACATTGTCAAAAGCTTTCTCTAAGTCTACAAATGCTAGAAACGTAGGTTGGCCTTTCCTTAATCTTTCTTCTAAGATAAGTCGTAAGGTCAGTATTGCCTCACGTGTTCCAGTATTTCTACGGAATCCAAACTGATCTTCCCCGAGGTCGGCTTCTACTAGTTTTTCCATTCGTCTGTAAAGAATTCGTGTTAGTACTTTGCAGCTGTGGCTTATTAAACTGATTGTTCGGTAATTTTCACATCTGTCAACACCTGCTTTCTTTGGGATTGGAATTATTATATTCTTCTTGAAGTCTGAGGGTATTTCGCCTGTTTCATACATCTTGTTCACCAGATGGTAGAGTTTTGTCAGGACTGGCTCTCCCAAGGACGTCAGTAGATCCAATGGAATGTTGTCTACTCCGGGGGCCTTGTTTCGACTCAGGTCCTTCAGAGCTCTGTCAAACTCTTCACGCAGTATCGTATCTCCCATTTCATCTTCATCTACATCCTCTTCCATTTCCATAATATTGTCCTCAAATGCATCGCCCTTGTATAGACCCTCTATATACTCCTTCCACCTTTCTGCTTTCCCTTCTTTGCTTAGAACTGGGTTTCCATCTGAGCTCTTGATGTTCATACATGTGTTTCTCTTATCTCCAAAGGTCTCTTTAATTTTCCTGAAGGCAGTATATATCTTACCCCTAGTGAGATAAGCCTCTACATCATTACATTTGTCCTCTAGCCATCCCTGCTTAGCCATTTTGCACTTCCTGTCGATCTCAGTTTTGAGACGTTTGTATTTCTTTTTGCCTGCTTCATTTACTGCGTTTTTATATTTTCTCCTTTCATCAATTAAATTCAATATTTCTTCTGTTACCCAAGGATTTTTACTAACCCTCTTCTTTTTACCTACTTGATCGTCTGCTGCCTTCACTACTTCATCCCTCAGAGCTACCCATTCTTCTTCTACTGTATTTCTTTCCCCCCATTCCTTTCAATTGTTCCCTTATGCTCTCCCTGAAACTCTGTACAACCTCTGGTTCTTTCAGTTTATCCAGGTCCCATCCCCTTAAATTCCCACCTTCTTGCAGTTTCTTCAGTTTTAATCTACAGGGCATAACCATTAGATTGTGGTCAGAGTCCACATCTGCCCCTGGAAATGTCTTAGAATTTAAAACCTGGTTCCTAAATCTCTGTCTTACCATTATATAATCTATCTGATACCTTTTAGTACCTCCAGGGTTCTTCCATGTATACAACCTTCTATCATGATTCTTAAACCAAGTGTTAGCTATGATTAAGTTGTGCTCTGTGCAAAATTCTATCAGGCAGCTTCCTCTTTCATTTCTTAGCCCCAATCCATGTTCACCTACTACGTTTCCTTCTCTCCCTTTTCCTACACTCGAATTCCAGTCACCCATGACTATTAAATTTACATCTCCCTTCACTATCTGAATAATTTCTTTTATTTCATCATACATTTCTTCAATTTCTTCGTCATCTGCAGAGCTAGTTGGCATATAAACTTGTACTACTGTAGTAGGTGTGGGCTTCGTATCTATCTTGGCCACAATAATGCGTTCACTATGCTGATTGTAGTAGCTTACCCGCATTCCTATTTTCCTATTCATTATTAAACCTACTCCTGCATTACCCCAATTTGACTTTGTGTTTATAACCCTGTAGTCACCTGACCAGAAGTCTTGTTCCTCCTGCCACCGAACTTCACTAATTCCCACTATATCTAACTTTAATCTATCCATTTCCCTTTTTAAATTTTCTAACCTACCTGCCCGATTAAGGGATCTGACATTCCACGCTCCGATCCGTAGAACGCCAGTTTTCTTTCTCCTGATAACGACATCCTCTTGAGTAGTCCCCGCCCGGAGATCCGAATGGGGGACTATTTTACCTCCGGAATATTTTACCCAAGAGGACGCCATCATCATTTACTCATACAGTAAAGCTGCAGGCGCTCGGGAAAAATTACGGCCATAGTTTCCCCTTGCTTTCAGCCGTTCGCAGTACCAGCACAGCTAGGCCGTTTTGGTTATTGTTACAAGGCCAGATCAGTCAATCATCCAGACTGTTGCCCTTGCAACTACTGAAGAGGCTGCTGCCCCTCTTCAGGAACCATACGTTTGTCTGGTCTCTCAACAGATACCCCTCCGTTATGGTTGTACCTACGGTACGGCTATCTGTATCGCTGAGGCACGCAAGCCTCCCCACCAACGGCAAGGTCCATGGTTCATGGGAGGGGGGGGGGGAGGATGAGTATACCAGCCACCAAATGTCATCCTCTCCTTGCTTCCCATGGTACAAGACTCTATAATGGCAACGACGACACAAATATGTCAGTGTAATCTAAAGATACGGCCCTGTATGTCATACGATACTTGGAAACTCACTCATTAAAAGCTAGATGTTGTTTCCCCTTGATGTAGAATCATGAAATTTGCCAACAAATTTGCCAACAAGAATGGTTTCACAATGCAAGTAAAGTAAAAACTCAGAAAACTGTTAATTTTCAATCATATCATATGGAAACTGGCAGGGGGGCAGGGGTCTGGAAGAAGAGGAGGATATAATGATGTTAAAAGTGGAACTAGCTCTGAGACTATATAGACTAATAAGATGCATTTGGACCCAAAAATGTGTACCTGAAGAATGGGGAAAGGGAATAATAGTACCAGTTTTCAAGAAGGGCGACATGGAAGTATGTGACACCTACTGAGGGATCACACTCATATCCCAAGCAGCAAAAAATAATGGAGAGGATACTGGAAAGAAGAGTGACAGAAAAAGTGGAAGGGTAGTTAGAAGAGGAGCAGTATGGCTTTCGTCATAGAAGATCAACAGTCGATCCAATCTTTAGTATGAGACAGTTGTTGGAAATACATTGGGAGTATGAAAAAGATCTGCTGATGACATTTCTCGACCTAGTGAAAGCATATGACAGTGTTCCCAGGGAAAAAATATGGGCAACCTTGAAATGAAAGGGAGTTGGAAAGCAAACACTTGAAGTCATCCAGCCAACGTAAGAAAAAAGCACTAATTGTGTGCAGACACCTGTTCGAAGAACTGAATGGTTTAAGAATGTTACGGGACTGAGACAAGGAAGTGTGATATCACCACTACGATTTATCATGGTGACGGATGAAATAGTCAAAGAGACGAAAGAAGCCCATAGAGGAAGGGGGATGAAGCTGTTACTATTTGCTGATGATATTGCGGTGTAGGGAACAAGCAGTAAGGAGGTACAAAAACAGACATACTAAATGATAAGGTCGAAGAATATGGAACGAAATTTACTGTGGAGAAAAGAAAGACCATGGTGGTAACCAGAGGGGATAGAGAGGGCAAGGGACAAATTCATATTAAGGGACGGGATATTGAAGTAGTGGGCAACTTTAAATATTTGGGTAGTGTATTAATGGGGAAAGCTCTCGTTTGGAGACAGAAAATAGCAAAAGAATACAACAGAGTAGTACATTTTACCAGTGTTTGAGAGGCTTGGTGTGGGGAAGGGAAGTGCCAATAAGGTGCAAGCTGGTGTTATACAAGACTTAATTCACACCCATACTAATTTACGGCTCAGAGACTTGGACTATGTCTAGAAGAGAGGATAGTAGAATACAATCCAGTGAAATGAAGTTTGTGAGAAGTATGCTGGGGAAGATGAGGAGAGACAGAGTGAAAAATGAAGATGTTAGGAAGGAAATTGGAGGACTGAGAAAAGTGAAAAGAATAGATTAAAATGGAATGTGAAGAGGATGGGAGAGGGAAGAATACAAGACTGAGGGCAACAGGCCAGGAGGAAGACCGAGAACAAGATGGACTGATACAATAAAGGTGAGTTTAAGGAGGAGAAACCTGCTATGGAACCAAATAGTGGAAGAAGAATGGTGGAAAGACAGCGTAAAGTGGCTAAGTACCATTGATACCCTAAACCGACCAGATATTGGATAGAGGGAAACGAAGATAATGATCATATGGAAACCATATTTCTTTTTTCATTTGTTTCCAAGATAAAACTGAAAATATTCCCGAAATCATTGGGACCCCAGCGACTGATATCTTGCCAGTACCATTGTCTATAACAGGCAAAAATCGACGAAATCCTCTATTCCTGGAATGGATAAACTGTCTCTGGACATATAAAACTCTGTACGGGACACTCAGTGCGCTAGCCCTATTCGCAGAGGGACAATTTTTACATTATGTTCAGGATTTGAAGCGAGTGTGTATATCGTCTCTCTCTCTCTCTCTCTCTCTCTCTCTCTCTCTCTCTCTACCTTGGTTTATAGTGTTTTGATTACAATGTAAGATGTAATCGGGACTGTTTGGAAAAAAGTAAAGGATATTTAATTCACTGTTAGCGCCGCCTATATTCTGCATGTTTGTAAATGCAGCCTACATATACGCCGACGATAATCGAAGTTGTCACCCAGGCAAAATATTAGTAAAAATCTGTACTGTTTTGCTTGCAATGGTTTAATTATGTTATCCAAACTCGATGCTAGCTCAAAGATAATCAGAAGTAGCATGAAAAAATTACTGTTATTGCCCCATAAATTAATTGTTGCTAAGAGAGAGGCGATGTAAACACCTACGTAGAGTAAGTATTTGTCCTCAGGACAAATAATTTCATCTATATCACACTGGTTTCAGTTTGGTTAAGCATTTACTTGACAGAAACAAATTCAATTTCAAACTCAAAGATATCGTGAAGCAAACCTAAGCCTTGTTGCCTACTGTAGTTAAATGTATCTACGTATTTCAGTAAATATTAAAATGAACTTTGCAAATATAAATGCTCAAAAAGTGTTAGAAAGATTCAAATCATTTATTATATTAACTTGAGGATGAAGTCCAATACTTAATGTTTTAATTACACTACTGGTCATTAAAATTGCTACACCAAGAAGAAATGCAGATGATAAACGGTTATTCATTGGAAAAATAAATTATATTAGAAATGACATGTGATTACATTTTCACGCAATTTGGGTGCATAGATCCTGAGAAATCAGTACCCAGAACAACCACCTCTGGCCGTAATAACGGCCTTGATACGCCTGGGCATTGAGTCAAACAGAGCTTGGATGGCGTGTACAGGTACAGCTGCCCATACAGCTTCAACACGATACCACAGTTCATCAAGAGTAGTGACTGGCGTATTGTGACGAGCCAGTTGCTCGGCCACTATTGACCATACGTTTTAAATTGGTGAGAGATCTGGAGAATTTGCTGCCCAGGGCAGCAGTCAAACATTTTCTGTATCCAGAAAGGCCCGTACAGAACCTGCAACATGCAGTCGTGCATTATCCTGCTGAAATGTAGGGTTTCAAAGGGATCGAATGAAGGGTAGAGCCAGGGTCGTAACACATCTGAAATGCAACGTACACTTTCAAAGTGCCGTCAATGCGAACAAGAGGTGACCGAGACGTGTAACCAATGGCACCCCATACCATCACGCCGGGTGATACGCCAGTATGGCGATGACGAATACACTCTTCCAATGTGCGTTCACTGCGATGTCGCCAAACACGGATGCGACCATCATGATGCTGTAAACAGAACCTGGATTCAACCGAAAAATGACGTTTTGCTATTCGTGCACCCAGGTTCGTCGCAGGCGCTCCTGTCTGTGATGCAGCGTCAAGGGTAACAGCAGCCATGGTCTTCGAGCTGACAGTCAATGTTGCTGCAAACGTCTTCGAATTGTTCGTGTAGACGGTTGTTGCCTTGCAAACGTCCCCATCTGTTGACTCAGGGATCGAGACGTGGCTGCACGATCCGTTGCAGCCGTGCTGACAAGAGGCATGTCATCTCGACTGCTAGTGATACGAGGCCGTTGGGATCCAGCACGGCGTTCTGTATTATCCTCCTGAACCCACCGATTCCATATTCTGCTAACAGTCATTGTATCTCGAAAAACGCGAGCAGCAATGTCGTGATACGATAAACCACAATCGCGATAGGCTACAATACGACCTTTATCAAAGTCGGAAACGTGATGGTACGCATGTCTCCTCCTTACACGAGGCATCACAACAACGTTTCACCAGGCAATGCTGGTCAACTGCTGTTTGTGTATGAGAAATCGGTTGGAAACTTTCCTCATATCAGCTCGTTGTAGGTGTTGCCACCGGCGCCAACCTTGTGTGAATGCTCTGAAAAGCTAATCATCTGCATATCACAGCATGTCCTTCCCGTCGGTTAAATTTCACGTCTGTAGCACGTCATCTTCGTGGTGTAGCAATTTTAATGGCCAGTAGTGTAAATTCCACGTAATAGCCGCCTGTGTGCCATTGCGACAAAAGGAAGGCAGCTGCACAATCTTCTACAAACTCTCTTTAAATAATTATTTTCCTTTAAATATTTCCACAGGGAGGGAGAGGTCCTGAATAAGAACAGCGGAAATCCATATTTTGCCACATATTGCAACAAAAATACGTACAGCAAATACTTACTTCGTCAGAACAGCTAAGCGACTTAATTCTTCAACAGCAGAGACAAAAGGAAGTTTAGATCTTTTAACGAAGTGTTTTTAACATTAATGAGAGAGGAGTTGCATGGTTACAAAAGTATCTTTACATTGAATAGTTAGTCTTTGATGTGAAATACATATTTTATTAGCATTTTTAACGCAAGTAACATCATAATAACGAGTTGCAGTTTTTATAATTATCTGTCGTATTAGTTAGTGTTTTCATCGACGGAAATACACTCAGTTTTGCGCTTCCTTTATGCTTCACATTTTTACGAGGGTCGGAACTTTAATAGTGTAACTATTTATTTACAGCTCGTACAAATAGATGTGTGTTTCAAAGTTTTACTGACCTTCAGTGTAGTCACCAGGATTGTGTTTAACCCGTTGCCAGCGATGAGGAAGTCGCAGGATACTCTTAGCAATGCCAGTTACGTCGACAATTCGAGCGGCGCGGTCTATTGCCCGAGAAACTTTTAATAGTTCTGAAGCGAATGCCGTGAAGTGTTTCCTTCAGTTTAGAAATCGAGTTGAACTTACGAGGGCTTACGTGAGTGGAGTGCAGCAGGTGGTACAGCACTTAGCATACTGTGAGAGGTCGGTCGTCTCATCGGACGACGTGTAACTGGTTCTCTGAGCGCTTCTGGGCCCCCTCAATTACCATCTTGCGGAACTTGGGTCGGTCCTTTCCTGGTGCAGGGTTGTCAAATGTGTGTGAAATCTGGTGGGACTTAACTGCTGAGGTCATCAGTCCCTAAGCTTACACACTACTTAACCTAAATTATCCTAAGGACAAACACACACACCCATGCCCGAGGGAGGACTCGAACCTCCGCCGGGACCATCCATGGGATGTCATTTAGGCCGCTGGGCGTTTTTCCTCAGCATGGTTGGGTCCGAGCCAGTATTTCCACCGTCGTGTGTCTGGAAGTGAGTTTGAGAAGCACCAGCAGTGCAGTCGCGACCGAGCAGCAGTCGCGGACGGAGGAGTGGCAGTCGGTCGGTTGGTGCGGACCAGGAAAGACATCTCTGTGCTATATATGACGGTAGTATCTGTTCCCGAAAGAGCAGTTACCGTGGATGACCATGCAGCTTTGCTAGAAATGATATCATAATTAAATGGACACCCTAGCTGCAAACAGGCGTTGATGTACTTCATTGGGGACATGCTGAAAATGTGTGCCCCGACCGGGATTCGAACCCGGGATCTCCTGCTTACATGGCAGACTCTCTATCCATCTGAGCCACCGCGGGCGCAGAGGATAGTGCGTCTGCAGGGACTTACCCCTTGCACGTTCCCCGTGAGATCCACATCTATTAGGCGCACTACAAATGTAGTGGTGTGGACATGTTGGGAATGTGGATCTCACGGGGAGCGTACAAGGGATAAGTCCCTGCAGATGCACTATCCTCTGTGCCCGCGGTGGCTCAGATGGATAGAGAGTCTGCCATGTAAGCAGGAGATCCCGGGTTCGAGTCCCGGTGGGGGCACACATTTTCAACATGTCCCCAATGAAGTACATCAACGCCTGTTTGCAGCTGGGGTGTCCACTTAATTATCATTACATCTCTGTGCGGTGCAGTCGCCTGGGTCCGCTGCCGGGCCCTGCGCATTGTCGCAGCGGGTGTGCAGCTGTCCGATCGCTACGGGCTTTGTGGTTCACCCACACAGGACGCCGAAGTTGAGTGTAGTTTGACAGCGAATACATACTCCATTGTGGATTATCACGTTTGTAACATTGCCAGTTTGAGTTCTCATGTACTGATCGACGGGAACCAGGTGGTTGGGTCTGTCGGTCCGTGGCTGTCCCCTGGTTGGGTTCCGACGGATCAAGTGTAGTTGGGCTCACCACCTGTCTCACCTAAGTGAACGAGGGCAGACCGACCACCCTGGAGGCTTTCTGACCGCCACCGGTTTTAATTATCTGTTCTCAGCTGTTTTAAATTTTAGGCTTATGGTCATTTGTGTTCTTAAAATTTTGCAAAATTAATTTTTAAATTTATCTTTCAAGCTTAAACACTGCGGCGGTCTGCCTTTAAAGATTGTGGTAGTATATTTTAAAAATTTTGAACTTCAATTGTGGCCCTCAGCCATTTGTGTTGCACCTTGCCTATGTTGCTTTTTGTGTTTTAAATTATTTTATTGCTATCTTAATTGAATTTTTAATTTTTTAAGGATTTCTTGTTGGCCTTCTGCCTTTAAAGGTCTGTAGTAATATATTCTAAAATTTTGGAATTTAACTGTGGCCCCCAGCCATTTGTATTGCACTTTGCGTATGTTGTTTTTTGAATCGTTTTATTGAAATCTTAAATGGATTTTATCTTGTTCAGATTTTTGCATTCGGTAAAGATTCGGCTATATGCCGCTTTCATTGTAAAGATTATTAAATTACAATAAATGATAATTAGGAGGAGAAACTGGCCTCAACCTTTGGCCCCTTTCCACAATCCTGTTACCTATTCTGCCCAGTGGGTTTAGCGGGCGTTTCAACTCCTTTCGTTTACAAAATGTTGCATGTTACAACGAAAAGTTCTAGTACTGCTGCTATGGCTAGTTGATTTCTGTTCTTTTACTCGGTTATTAGTAAAAAATGAAAAATACGCGTTGTAGCAGAAACCAAACAGATAGCGGCAAATATCGGTTATTCAGAACTGAAATACCGGTATCGGTTGTAACCGGTCCGTTTTACATATCTCTAGTGGGCCCACTGTGCGACGGCAGTGGAAGTTCTGCTACCGGCTGAGCAGGAAACGTATTGCACACGCATCTGCTGTGCCTGGGTTTGTCGAGAGTCCTCTTCCCGTCACGGAGGCGGCTGCGGAAGCGTAGCATTGTTCCACGGCACGTAGCCATCCGGTCCACTGCTACGGTAGACCCTGCGTTGCGAAACGCTGCAGCAGCCTTGTTTTAGCTGCAGAAACACGTGGCTGGCTTGCCTGCACACGCCTGGGGTGGTTGCGACGACTTGCGTCGTTCTACTGCGTTTGTCTTTAGCGTGCCGTTCGGGGAGTGAGTAGAACATTTGCATTTGCAATTGGAAGACGGTTGAGATATGGCGAGGTTACTTAGCCACTGTAGCATAAGTACACTGCTTGACAGTTACTAAAGAATACAGACATTGTTGGACAGGATTAATCACAGGTAATAATGGACGACACCAAACACAGAACATAGAAAACACGAGTCGAGTGGTATATTTGTAACGAAAAATGGTACAGGTTTCACCACATGGTTAGGCTCTAAACATAAGGGTCAACATCAGACTCTCAGCAAGGAATATGTCCCACTCGGACACCAATGCACTTTTTACACCTCTTATCCATGCTGGCTACGTAACAGTTGTGGAGTCCTGGGGCGATATTGTCCCATTCCTCAAGGTGGTTTTCAGTCCCTGTAGGGTGCGGGGAGGGGATTTCGTTGAGAAAATGTCTGTCAAGAGCACCCCGGCATTCTCTACACGGATTAGGTCCGGTGAGTCCGCAGGTCATTCAGAATCTTCTCTTTCCAGTTTGTTCGACGCTTCAGTAATCTTGTGTCGGTGGGCGATGTCGCCGATAAACAGAGAGGCGGGATCTTTTTTTTTGAATCATCAGTCCTCCGGTTTCATGCAGCTCGCCTTGAATTCCTCTCCTCTGCCAACCTCTTCATCTCGGAGTAGCACTTACTCAAATCAAGGCCAATGTTTGTGACCAGTAGACTTCTCTTGGCCAGGAATAGCCTTTTTGCGAGTGCTAGTCTGCGTTCGATGTTTGCTGAATGTATCCCAATCTCTTTCTTCGTCTACAGTTTTTGCTCTCTAGCACCATGGATGTCTTTCCCTGAAGTCTAATAGATGTCCTCTCATCCAGTCCCTTTTCCACATGTTCCTTTCCTTTCCTCTCCGATTCTGTGCAGAACCCCCTCATTCCTTACCTTACCAGTCAAAATAATTTTCAACATTCGTCTGTAGCACCAAGTCTCAAATGGTTCGACTTTCTTCTGTTCCGGTCTTTCTACAGTTCGTGTTTCATTACCATACAATGACGTGTTTCAAAAGTACATTCATAGAAATTTCTTACTCAAATCAAGGCCAATGTTTGTGACCAGTAGACTTCTCTTGGCCAGGAATAGCCTTTTTGCGAGTGCTAGTCTGCGTTCGATGTCCTCCAAAAATGTTCAAATGTGTGTGAAATCTTATGGGATTTAACTGCTAAAGTCATCAGTCCCTAAGCTTACACACTACTTTACCTAAATTATCCTAATGACAGACACACACACCCATTCCCGAGGGAGGACTCGAACCTCCGCCGGGACCAGCCGCACAGTCCATGACTGCAGCGCCTCAGACCGCTCGGCTAATCCCGCGTGGCCAATGTCCTCCTTGCTCCGTCCCGTCACTGATTGTTTTGCTGCCTAGGTAACAGAATTCCTTAATTTCATCCAATTCCTGACCATTAATCCCGATGAAAAATCTCTCGCTGTTATTATATCTGCTACTTCTCGTTACTTCTGTCTTTCTTCCATTTACTCTCAGTCCATATTTTGCATTCATTAAACTGTTCATTCCATTTAGTAAATCAAGTAACTCTTCTTTACTTTCACTGAGGATAGCAATGTCATCAGCGAATCGTATCATCGATATTCTGTCACCTAGAATTTTAATTCCACTTCCTGCACCTTTATTTTATTTCCATCAATGGTTCCTCGATGTACAGATTGAACAGTAGGGCGAAAGACTACATCTCTGTCACGCATCCTTTTTAATCGCTCTTGGGCGTCGACTCCTATTATTCCCTCTTGGCTCTTGTACATACTGTATATTACACGACTCTCTCTGTTGGTTACCCCTATTTTTCTCAGAATTTCGGACATCTTGCACCAGTTTACATTGTTGAACGCTTCTTCCAAGTCGATAAATCCTATGAACGTGTCTTGATTCTTCTTTAGTCTTGCTTCCATTATCAACCGCAACGTCAGAATTGCCTCTCTCGTGCCTTTACCCTTTCTAAAGCCATACAGATAGCCATATACCACATCCTCAATTTTCTTTTCTATTCTTCTGTATATTATACTTGTCAGGAACCTCGATGCATGAGCTGTTAAGCTGATTCTCGCACTTGTCAGCTCTTGCAGTTTTCGGAATTCTGTGAATGATATTTTTACGAAAGTCAGATGGTATACTCATACTCATACATTCTACACACCAAATTGAATAGTCGTTTTGTTGCCACTTCCCCCCTAGTGATTTTAGAAATTCTGATGGAATGTTATCCATCCCTTCTGCCTTATTCGGTCTTAAGTCCTCCAAAGGTCTCTCAAATTCTGATTTTAATACTTAAATACTCTTCTTAATCGACCCTTGTCTCTTCTTCTATCACGTCAGACAAATCTGCCCTGTCATAGGGGCCCTCAATGTACGCTTTCCACCTACCCACTCTCTCTCCTGCATTTAACAGTGAAGCTCCGGTTACTACCCTTGTTTTTAATTTCACTGAAGGTTGTTTTGACTTTCCTATAGGCTAAGTCAGTCCTTCCGACAGTCATTGCATTTTCGATTTCTACCAATTTTTCTTGCGACCATTTCGTCTTAGCCTTCCTGCACTTCCTATTTATTTCATTCCTCAGCGACTTGTATTTCTGTATTCCTGAATTTCCTTGAACATTTTAGTACTTCCTTTTTTCATCGATCAACTGATGTTTTTCTTCTCTTACCCATGGTTTCTTCGGAGTCACCTTCTTTGTACCTATGATTTTCTTTCCAACTTCTGTGATGGCTCTTTTTAGAGATGTCCATGCCTCTTCAACTGCACTGCCTACTGAGCTATTCCTTATTGCTGATCTATAGCCTTACAGAACTCCAAGCGTATGTTGTAATTATTTAGCGTTTCCGTATCCCATTTCTTTTCGTATTGATTCTTCCTCACTAATCTCTTAAAGTTCAGCCTGTAACACCATAGCTCTAATGCCGTACGGATTTATTTTGCCTTTTGTTTTGGTTTGATATTATAACATTGAGTATCTGTAAAGGTTGTTGGATTTAATCGATAACATAAAATTGTATACTCCTTTCTTGGTAAAAACTTTGATGTCATGGTTTGATTCTCTGCAGTGAAATATATCTGTCATTTAAATTCTTTGTCTCAATTGGAGGGAGACAAAACTTACTGTATACATTTGGAATTTGAGTGAATAATTTTTTTGTAGAAATACTAACATGTGCAAATGTTCTGTTTTATTTAAAATATTTGTTTGCTGTTATGTAAACTGCTGACCTTCACTTAGGAATCTTAGTTATTTTGTGTGTAAGAGGCAGTGTGGTTCCCCTCGGGAACGGAACTTAGTAACGCGCGCAAATTGTGGTTGGCCTAGGTAGAAAAGGTGGAACAAGAGTCAGTCGGGAACGAGCTACCAAACTGTGCACTGCCCATGTAAAAGTTGTATATTGTGCTGGTTCCGAGAGAGGCTTTTCCTGCCTCTTACCAATGCCTCCCTGCAAATCCACCTACCAACATGCAATCGCCACCACATTGCGCAATCACTGTAACGGAACACTATAATAATGTACAGTGAAGGATCAGCTCATGGGATGTTTTAGTGGCTCAGATATAAGGTAATTTATAACTGAATTCATGTACCTACCTTGATTTTTTCCTTATCATAACACCTCTCAGGTTCCTCTCCGTTTGAACTAAAGTGATTACCGAGTGCCCCTACTGAAATAACATTAAAGACCAGTGTTTCGCTAATTAATGCTTCTTGAGCATAGTAAAAAGAAATTTAAAGTTAATGTGGCAAGAGAGTGGTTTAAAGTAAATGATGCTTACTGAAAATAATTTTCCTATTAAAACTGCTTATTAAAATGTTGTTGCCAACTTCAAAATTAAAAGTTCTTAAGACTGAGGCTTATAAAGTTTTGCTTAGTAAATAATCACATTGCTGCCTGTTGTAAATCGCAGAAGGTGAGTCAGTATCTTGTAAATTTGTCAACATTGTGTCTCACTGTAGTAATAGTCGTGAATTGCATTTATGGAAAGTTATATACTCGTTTGCTAAGTGTTTGTCTCTCTTGTGTATTGGAAGTGCCTATTAATAGTGTAATAAGATCCACAGGTTATCGCCGGCCGAAGTGGCCGTGCGGTTAAAGGCGCTGCAGTCTGGAACCGCAAGACCGCTACGGTCGCAGGTTCGAATCCTGCCTCGGGCATGGTTGTTTGTGATGTCCTTAGGTTAGTTAGGTTTAACTAGTTCTAAGTTCTAGGGGACTAATGACCTCAGCAGTTGAGTCCCATAGTGCTCAGAGCCATTTAGCCATCCACAGGTTATCCTTTACCATTGTTCATGAAAACAATAATTTCTTTATTCAAAAGACAGTGAGAAGTAACCCGTTAGTGAATTCCAGTTAATTTTCATTTTAAATATTAAAGTAATTAACTGAGAGAGACTTAACCTGTGACCAGTTCATTATCTTGCAGTGAACAACATTTATAATTCTATGTCAATTAGGAAAGTGTTTGAAGAATAATACTTAACCTATGTCCAATTTATGATTCAGCAGTGAATATTAATAGTAATATTATAAAGACCATTTAGTTTGAATAAGCCCTGAAAGTAATAGTGTGTTTCGTTATCTGTTATATTTACGCAAATAGTTTGTTCTGCTCTGTTAGCTTCCAATCTTAACCATGAGCATATGCAGGTATCAGATTTCATTGCACTCGCGTGTGGCAAAATATAGGTTGTGTTTGTCCGTTAAAGTTACTCATACCTACTTTCTTAAACAAGAACGTTAACCTTTCTCTTGCCTAATTAGGCTGGCGACCGTTTTCCTTATTCTTTAAACAGTGTAGCTAGGTAAAACATTATTTGTTACTGTTTGAATATTTACATAATTCTGACCTTCACTTCCGATAAGCCACCTCCGTTAGGTACAGGCGTGGACAAAACTAGCGAGACCCCTCGCCTTTTCGTTATGCTGATCCGCACAGCTTTAAAGTCTGCTACACAGCATAACAAGCAAGGCGACGAACTGCTACCAACATACTATGCAAAGGCATGAAATTGAAAACCATCCGAACTTTGTCAGACTGTTTTCAATCATGTGTAAGACTATATTAATGCTGATTAGTGTGTTAAACACAACACGTAAATATAAGATATAAATGAAAGAAGAAACGCTAATTAGTGTGAACTGTACTAATAAAAATAAATTTTAGCTTATCGAGATAATATAACTGTTTTAGTAAGACTAAGTACCCCAGATCGTTATGAATTTTTACACAGGAAGAAGTGACCATAGTGATAATATAAGTCAGGGCTCATAAGGAAAGATTTAAGTGGTCCTTTTCCCCGCACGCTCTTAAAGAATGGGACGGTAGAGAAGTAGTACGAAGGTGGTTCGATGAACCCTCTGCCAGGTACGTAAGTCTGAACTGCAAAGATATCCTGTAGATTTAGTCATGTATATGTAACAACGAAATTATGTTGTAATTGCGACATGTGAGCTACATTTGATTTGAACATCGAAGTTGTTTGCTGTTTATTTATTTCTTGTTCATTACTTTCAGCCATAGACGAACACCTAGGTGCGTTAAATTGATACTGAAATAAAGTGTCATGCATCTACCAATAACAATAAATTCTTAACTACTTGTTATGATACTGCAGTATCTGCCAGCGTCTTCAGAAGTGGATATCACATACGACGTTCCTAAGGTGTTTATAAGTGGATATTGCAGACGACTTCGAGCAGAATTTGAATGTAGCTTCGTAAAAGTTCCGTCACCAAACGATCTGAGTCTTATTCATGTCTGGGGTAATAATAGAGGGCTGTTTGCCTGGGTTGTCTGTTAGCGTAGTGAAAGGTGTTTGCTACTGCAAGGAAGGTCTGGTTTGTTTTCGGTTCTAATCTGAGTGGAGGCAGATAGACTATCAGTAAAGCAATTTTAAGAAATTCTCGCGCACCTAATACGTTTTATTGGTACCTTTATTCTGAACCGGCGCCCTGTGGATGTCAATATGAAACTCTTGTAGAATTTCATACTTGTTACTGCCTGGTCTTTCCGCTTCTGTCAATAACTGAATTGACATAAATGTGGCACTGCACGATTTTTAACTGAATTTCGTTATGAATCTCCACACATTGCTAAATTTGCTCACTTTCATGGTAGGTCAGCAACGGTAATCCAGTATGACTGGTCTGAACGTTGACACAGACCGTTTCGCAGCCGAATGCGCATAATATTTTACTATTTCATAATGATCAGGGGTACTTTGTCTTACTAAAACAGTTATGTTATCTCGATAATCTGAAATTAATTTTTATTGGTACAGTTCATACTAATTAGCGTTTCTTCTTTCATTTATATCTTATATTTACGTGTTGTGTTTAACACACTAATCAGCATTAATATAGTCTTACACATGACTGAAAACAGTCTGACAAAGTTCGGATGGTTCTCAATTTCACGCCTTTGCATAGTATGTTGGTAGCACTTCGTCCTCTTGCTTGTTATGCTGTGTAGCAGACTTTAAAGCTGTGTGGATCAGCATAACGAAAAGGCGAGGGGTCTCGCTAGTTTTGTCCACGACTGTACAACACGGTCAACATAACAAAACTCCTCTCAGAGGGTAACACTGTTCTGTTGCTTTATACCATAATTGCTTTCAGAAGATAGTTTTATTTCACAACCTGTCTCCAACTTTAAGGTTATGGTACAGCAGTAGCATACAGGAGTGTTATACGTGGCTTTTCCGTGACAGGACGACTTGTTCTGTTGGGGCATAGTAGGTAAACCAAATCTGGTATTTCATAGTACAAGCTACGTAAATGCTGCTGCAGTGTTATAAGCCGGCTCCTCATCACTATTACATTGTGATCTGAGTGTACACCTGCTCCCGGGTACGCCTCACAACCCAGTATCTGATTTCGGAATGTCAGTCTGATCATGATGTAATCTAACTTAAATGTTGCCCTATAACCCGGCCTCTTCGAAGGATACCTCCTCCTCTTGTGATTATTGAACAGAGTATTCTGTATTACTAGCTGAAATTTATTACAGAAATCAATTAGTCTTTTTCCTCTCTCATTCCTTGTCCTAAGCTCATATTCTCCTGCAACCTTTTCTTCTGCTTCTTCGCCTACACCTGAATTCCAGTCCCCCACTAGATTTTCATCTCCCTTTACGTACTGTATTACCCTTTACTTTTTCTACCTCTACGTCTTCAGCTTGCGGCGTCGGCGTGTACTCCTGATCTGTCGTTGTCGGTGTGGATCCTCTTGCCGAGTGCTGCTCGTCTTCGAGTACAGGCGTGGTTTCGCATAGCATTTCCTACTTCAGCGGCCCTTTTTTAATCTCGGAATGACACACTCATTACTGTAACATGAGTAATGAGACTTTGCCAGTCTTCGAGCCGTCCTACTGCTCATCCTCTATCGTAAGCACTCAAATGATGTCTTGTTGACATGCTGCCGTACCACACGGAATGTCGCACTGGTCGGTTCCACAACAGCCTTAATCAAAGACAGTACTGCATAAACTGTCGAAAGCATACAGAGAATTCGTCCACAGACTGCGCAGCAGTTAACACATACCGCCCTTTAAATTTCCTTTTACTGTTCATGGTCGGGTGTTCCGTAGAAATTGTCGGTTGTTCCGTAGCAATGTGCGGTTGTTCCTTAGCCAGTGTTAGTTGTACCTTAGCAATTGTAGAGGAGTGTGTTGTTAAGAAGCGACAGTGATAGTTTTTTAAATATATAATTGCATGTAGGGATTCATAGGGGGAGCGATAGAGATCGGACTAATTACGGGGGTAATAAGTATGCAGGCGTTGGTGAGCAGGCCCTTCAGTAGTAAAGTAAAAAAACTACTGGAAAAGATTGTGCATGTCGTTATGTCTCAGGAATAGTTGGATTTTGTCGCTGGGAAAAGCTGTGTTGGTAACACCTTTTGCCCAAGCCAGATGTGTCAGAAAATGATCGAAAAAATCAGTATTACCCTCTGGTGTTTATGTATGTTTGCAGATGGGGATATTCAGCAGCCGAATAATTGTTGAAATTAATGGTGAAACCTTCAGCTGTCATTTATTATGCACAATGCGCTGTTAGTTTCGGTCAGTGACCATTGTCAAGCTTAGTTGGCATAAACTGTATAACTTTCCTGCCGTTTATGCCAGATAAGCTTGACAATGGTCACTGACCGAAACTAGTAGGGAATTGTACAAAATAAATAATAGCTGAAGATTTTACAATGAATTTTAACAACCATCTGATGTTCGTTTATTTACAAAAGGCGTATGGTTATGTGGCAAGGTAGCTACAGTGGACAGGTCTGGAAAATGTTGGATGGATGGTACATTAACAGATTTGGTGAATATGATGTACCACCAATCCGAGACAGTTGTGAAAGTTGATTGTAAGGTATCGGGCAGTTCTAAAACAAGTAAAGGATTAAGGCAACTATGTTCTATGTCGCCAACGTTATTTAAGTTGTATTTAGGAGTTGTTCTTCAGGAACGGAATAGACAGGGCAGTAGTCTGGTTGTAGCAATGCAGCATCAACATTTACGTTCATTACTGTTTGACATCGATCAAGTGCTTATGGATTTGGATAAAAATGATGCCATGTATCAACTGAGGAAGTTAATGGATGCTTATAGTAACGGCTAACAGTCAATGTACATAAAACAGCCGCGCGGAATGGCCGCGCGGTTAGAGGCGCCATATCACAGATTGCGCAGCCCCCCCCCCCTCCCCCGCCAGAGGTTCAAGTCCTCCCTCGGGCATGGGTCTGCATGTTGTTCTTAGCATAAGTTAGTTTAAGTAGTGTGCAGATCTAGGGACCGATGACCTCAGCAGTTTGGTCCCATAGGAATTCACACACATTTGAACAATTTTGAGAATAAAACAGAATATCTTGTTGTTGGAAGTGGGTAAGGTGATGATTTGGGCTTTAAATTTGGACGAGTAGGAAAAGTGAAAGACTTCAAGTATCTGGGTCCTCTAATCGAGAAGACTACACACTGTGGACTTATTCCACAGGATAAGCCAGGGCAGCTATTACGTCATTAAATAGTGTGTTTTGGAGTTGGCTCATATCGAAACGAACAAAAAAAGTAGAGCTACGTGTCGTGACTGGAAGCGTTCCCACGTATGGCTCAGAGTATTGGACAGCGCACGAGAAACAAAGGGGGAAATTGAGGCTGTCGAAATGGACGGGCTATAGCGGAACATTGAACAGACCGCTTGAATCGACTGAGGAATGAGTATGTAAGAATGGAAATGGATTTTCTGGAACCAGTTGCCAAGAGGAGTGATGCTAGAGCACTGAGACGGTACGGACAAGTCCGACAGATGGAGCAACAACTATGGCTGCAGTGTTCGCTCAACTGGTCACAGCCAGGGTGAAGGAGCGAGGGAGGCCGAGGGCAATGCGGAGGGGAACTGTGGCAAACGCCGTGGAAAGGAGAGGGCTGTCGGAAGAAGATTGGTGGGACAGAAGTTTGTGGCATCTGAGAACAGCTAGGTGATGGTAAAGTGGGAATCCCAGGTAAAGTAACAAGAAAGTAGGGAGTCGAATGGAGGGACAGTGGCTCGTGCGACTCTCACTCCAGCGTAGCCAGTCACAAGGAGCACATGTTGCGTGGCAGACAGGGGCACAGAGCACTGTGGCCACGTCGCTCGGTGCTCTCTCTGTGTCTGTGCGGAACTAAAACTCGAGAATGAAAAGGAACTGCAGAAATTAAAAGGCATGTTTAACACAGTCTAACACCGCCTCACCGGCTTCACTGTACTTATTAGTCTGTGTGCACTGATTTTATACCTTTCTACTGAGCAGTTTTGAGATATCTATCAGGGTATTGATTATACAATGGAATTTTTAAAACGCTATTCCGTAAGGTGGTTGTGTCGCTTATAAATACTCCACTGGAGGAGATGTCTAGATCACAAGTTATTAAAAATATTAACTGTTGCTCAGTAACAGTATCTTGCAAATCTGACACATCCAGTGAATGGTTCCAATCAATGTGAGGATAAGAAACTTCCTGGCAGATTAAAGCTGTGTGCCGGACCGAGACTCGAACTCGGGACCTTTGCCTTTCGCGGGCAAGTGCTCTACCAACTGAGCTACCCAAGCGCGACTCACACCCCGTCCTCACAGCATTACTACTGCCAGTACCTCGTCTCCTACCTTCAAAACTTTACAGAAGCTCTCCTGCGAATCTTGCAGAACTAGCACTCCTGAAAGAAAGGATATTGCGGAGACATGGCTTAGCCACAGCCTGGGGGATGTTTCCAGAATGAGATTTTCACTCTGCAGCGGAGTGTGCGCTGATATGAAACTTCCTGGCAGATTAAAACTGTGTGCCACACCGAGACTCGAACTCGGAACCTTTGCCTTTCTCATTCTGGAAACATCTCCCAGGCTGTTGCTAAGCCATGTCTCCGCAATATCCTTTCTTTCAGGAGTGCTAGTTCTGCAAGGTTCGCAGGAGAGCTTCGGTAAAGTTTAGAAGGCAGGAGACGAGGTACTGGCAGTAGTAAAGCTGTGAGGACGGGGCGTGAGTCGTGCTTGGGTAGCTCAGTTGACAGAGCACTTGCCCGCGAAAGGCAAAGGTCCCGAGTTCGAGTCTCGGTCCGGCACACAGTTTTAATCTGCCAGGAAGTTTCATATCAGCGCACACTCCGCAGCAGAGTGAAAATCTCATTCTGGAATGTGAGGATAATCAAATATTGTCTCATGCCCTGATGACAAAGATCAAATACCAATATTTAATAAATTCAAAACATATAAAGAAATTAAACGGTGGAGGGTGAGGTATGTTTCTACTAAAAGGCTAAATCCTAGCCCTGGCAGGACAGTTTATTTGGAGTAAAACCCATATGATGAACAGGAACAATAAATACATTACAAAACCTCCAGGGGATGCATAGAAAAACGTGAAGTGACTGCAGTAAATTAATATCGACTATCTTCTGTCTAATTCTGAGTAGTTGAGAATATCGCTGTCTGAGATTCTCTGCGCGGAATGAATATCTTTACTCCCGTACTGGAAAACTAGAAGAATGTACTCCAATCAGCTGACGTGAAACAGTAATGGACAACCATTTTTTTCAAGTGCTCCCAGCAGTTTATAGTATCTGCCCTGAATGTCGGAGCGGATGGCGATGTACCGTGATTTGAGAGCTGAGGAAGCCTATGCAACTGGTTGGATGATTTTTACATATTTTTCAAATTTGTGTATACGGTTGCTGCAAACGTCAGCCATGTTCAAAGTCGAACGCAAAAAGAGATCTCCAGGATACATTTTACAGGTCACATCTGCACTGTCTACAAAATTTGGCGGCCGTCATTGTATGCCGCTTGCCTTCACATTCCGTTCTCGCCGATTCCCTGTGATAGCTAGCGCCAGAGGCGCCTCAGGGGTCGACGACCACTCGCTCAAAACAACCGGTGCCGGTGCCGCTGTTGCACCTCCAGACTCCCCGCCGCAGGAAGGGCCTCTGTGCGCCCAGCCGTCCACTAACTCCCCACTGTCTTTCCTGTTTGGCCCCTTCTGGCTGCCCTCTGGCCGAGGTGCCGCTTGTCCCATTCCACCACCGACTTTCTACCAGCAACGCTACGTTTAAGAACACATCTAAGACCGTTCACCCAACATGCAAGTGAGATGGTGTTAGTTAGTAGTGCCAAGAAGTATTACTCAATGTCAGATAAGTTCTTTATTCGTAATAACACGTAAAACATTCTCGGTATTCTTGCCGCGTCAGTTCTGGATAAAATCTCGAGCTTTCGACGATTACCTCCATCGTCATCGTCGGGAGCAATTGACTGCCTCCATTGCTACTGTGGTAGCCTTATTTATAGCCCGTGGACGGCTTATTATTGGTCGGCTTATTATTGGTTGGCTTATTATTGGTGGGCTTATTATTGGTGGGCTTATTATTGGTGGGCTTATTATTGGTGGGCTTATTATTGGTGGGCTTATTATTGGTGGGCTTATTATTGGTGGGCTTATTATTGGTGGGCTTATTGTTGGTGGGCTTATTGTTGGTCGGCTTATTATTGGTGGGCTTATTATTGGTGGGCTTATTATTGGTGGGCTTATTATTGGTGGGCTTATTATTAGTGGGCTTATTATTAGTGGACTTATTATTGGTGGGCTTATTATTGGTAGGCTTATTACTGGTGGGCTTATTATTAGTGGGCTTATTGTTGGTGGGCTTATTATTGGTGGGCTTATTGTTGGTGGGCTTATTGTTGGTCGGCTTATTATTGGTGGGCTTATTATTGGTGGGCTTATTATTGGTGGGCTTATTATTGGTGGGCTTATTATTAGTGGGCTTATTATTAGTGGACTTATTATTGGTGGGCTTATTATTGGTGGGCTTATTACTGGTGGGCTTATTATTAGTGGGCTTATTGTTGGTGGGCTTATTATTGGTGGGCTTATTATTGGTGGGCTTATTATTGGTGGGCTTATTATTGGTGGGCTTATTATTAGTGGGCTTATTATTAGTGGACTTATTGTTGGTCAGCTTATTATTGGTGGGCTTATTATTAGTGGGCTTATTGTTGGTCAGCTTATTGTTGGTCGGCTTATTGTTGGTCGGCTTATAGTTGGTCGGCTTATAGTTGGTCGGCTTATAGTTGGTCGGCTTATAGTTGGTCGGCTTATGATTGGTCGGCGATTACGTACTGCTGTCGCAGACGATGTCACTGTGTGCGTCGGTGGCGCCACCGCTTCTGTTCGAACGTAAACCTTGGAATGTACGAATTTTATGAAATGACAGACGGTATGGCGATGGGCTCTCCGTTGTCTCCATCACTGGCTGACTTTTTTATGGAGAATTTTGAAGAACGTGCATTAAATTCGGCTCCCCTCTGTCCATCCTTATTTTATCGTTACGTTGACGATACATTTATGATCCGGCCACACGGCGCTGAAGCTCTCGAACAATTCATGAACACTGAACAGCGTACATTCGCACATCCAGTTCACTGTCGAGATGGAGAAGGAAGGGGACTGCCTTTCTTAGACGTTCTAGTACAACGACAGGCGTACGGGCGTCTTGGCCACTCTGTATACCGTAAGCTGACGCATACCGATTTATACCTGAATGCACAGAGTTTCCATCATCCTGCTCAGAAGAGAGCCGATTTGAACACGTTGGTATGTAGAGCAAAAACTGTTTGTGATGAGGACCACTTAAGGACCGAGATTAACCGGCTGAAGTACGTGTTCCGAAAGAATGGCTATGGTGCACGCGATATAAAGGCAGAGTTCTCCAAAAGAAGGAAACGTTAAAATGCTGCACACTCACAGGATGAAACGCCGATTGTGGTTCTTCCTTTTTGTGCCACGATTTCCAGCAAAATAGGAAGAGTCCTGCGTAGACGAGGTATAAGACTGATTTTTCGTCCTCCGAAGAAAATTAAGATGATGCACCCTGTTAAGGACACTCTCGGCCTCAGGGTCCCTGGAGTTTATAATATACGCTGTGAATGTGGAAGTAATTATATAGGTCAGACGATTCGTACCGTTTCCGACCGCTGTGCAGAACACCAACGGCATATTAAAAATAGAGAACTGGAGAAATCAGCAAGTGCGAACAAACATAAAATTTTGTTGGATGAAACAAAAATTCTGTCCCATGCCTCCACGTACTGGGATTCTATTATTAAGGAGGCTGTTGGAATAAGAATGAGCCAAGAGAACTTTCACCACGATAGCGGATACCATCTGAGCTGTGCGTGGAAACGAGCGCTTGACGCAGAGAAGCAGCAGAGACGTTCCTTCCAAGGTTTACGTCCCAACGGAAGCGGTGGCGCCACCGGCGCACACAGTGACCCCGTCTGCGACAGCAGTACGTAATCGCCGACCAATCACAAGCCGTCCAAGGGCTATAAATATGGCTACCACAGCTGCAGTGAAGACAGTCGACTCCTGACGATGACGATAGAGGTATTCGTCGAAAGCTCGAGATTTTATCCAGAACTGACGCGGCAAGAATACCGAGAATGTTTTACATATAACTGCCGTCGCGAAAAACTTCGGTCCCGTAATGAAACGGTCGTGCTGCTATCAAATGATATCAAGACTCAATCTAATTCCACGCCATAACGTGCTTTGGAAGCACTGCCACCTTACAACAGGATGCTTTTCAGGTACAGGGCGAGGCAAATAAAAGTGGCCCGGAAGGTGGATACGATTGTACGTGAATGTATGCATACAATCACATCACGTGTACGACCACCACGTGATCCAAACCGGTTCAGAGCGTAGTGTCGGCTGTGACATTGTGAGTGGAACAGTGCAAGAGGCACGATGGTACTCGCAGAGAAGCAGCATTCTGAAACGTGCGCGCAGACCAGGGAATGTGGCTGCAGAAAATGCTGCAGAGTCCTGCAAATCAGCCCGACGCCTGCCCCAAGATACCGCCATATCACGTCGGTCAAGCGGACGAATACTCGATCTGAACCTGCATGTGCATCCCTATCGAGTGTCTGTCGTTCGTGCATTAAAACCAGCATATGCTCCTTAGCGCCTATAGTTTTGTGAGAGGCTCTTCATTGAGATAACAATGAATGGCTTGGATTCGGATCAATTGGACTGCCGGAATTGTTGCAATCCCATCTGAAACTTTCTGCTGCAGTTCTTGAAGACTATGAGAGCTCTTGCGATACACCTTACGCCCGACGGCTCCTCACATAAAGTAATCGCACACTCACGGATCAGGTGACGAGGGTGGCCAGCTATGACCGCGGCCAGAGTCATCTCTGCCAACAACTCCGTCAACCTTGAAGGTTGTGTACATGTGCTCCGAGGTTAGACCGGCGGTATGGCCAGCTGCTCCACTCTATTGGAACTAACTGTAGGTCTTTTCCCGCTCCTTTAATGCTGTTGGCAATGTAACGCGTTTGATGAAAGAAGATGGGTCCAATGATATGGCGTGCAGACACTGCATAACAACAACAACACTCTGATCATGCAATGCTGTCCCGTGGACGTTGGGCGGATTCTCCGCTGCCCAGTATCATCTGATTCTGTGAGTTGACATACCCACTCATACGGAACGAGGTTTCATTGGACATAAAGAACAGATGCCTGTAAGAGAGAGAGAGAGAGAGACAGCAACAGCCTTTGACCCTGTTACCCTACACAGGACCAAGGCATGAACCTGTGGCTGACCCCCGGTCGCATTTATCCAACACAGATGGTGGCGTCCTCGGTGCTCCTACTGCTGACAATCTCTGGCTACAGACGGCTGCAGAGTACGAAGTGGACGGTAACTAGAGGTTATTTCACTGTCAAGAACGAGTGTTCTGGAGTTGTGTGTGATCTCGAGACAGTAGGACGACAAGAATAGATGCATGGGAGACGAGGTCACTGGAGTTGGTTCGTTTCGAGCTCGTGCGGGAGTCTGCATGTGACTGGTTCCGAGATCTCCAATCTTGCAGGCATCTAATTTTGATCAGCATGCACCCCTAAAGTAAGGGCAGATACGGATACTACACACATCAAAAAATGTTTTGCATCACCCCTGTTCCCAGAACTCCTGAAGATAGACGTTGACTGCGGATATCGTATCACAGACAGAGTCCCTTTGACTGTTCAGAGGTGTCAGTAAACATGTCCTAAGATGTAAACAACCATGCATGAGCAGCGCCTATTAGGCGGTGGGGGTCAGACAGCCGATCAGTTCCAGTCATTTCACCAGGAAGGAAGTACACGGCTCGTGTTGTCTGTAGTTCAACCTTGCCTAGACGGTCAATACCGAGGTTCGATCGCGTCCGCATTGTTACTTTGTCAGGAAGGGCTCTCAACAAGGGAAGTGTCCAGGGGTCTCGGAGTGAACCAAAGCGATGTTGTTTGGACATGGAGGAGATACAGAGAGACAGGAACTGTCGATGACGTGCCTGGCTCAGGCCGTGCAAGTTCTATTACTGCAGTGGATTATGGCTCGGAGGAACTCTGACAGGATCGCCACCATGTCGAATAATTCTTTTTGTGCAGATACTGAACGTCATGTTACGGCTCCAACTGTGCTCAATAGGCTGCACGATGCGCAGCTTCACTCCCAACGTCCATGGCGAGGTCCATCTTTGCAACCACGACACCATGCAGCGCGGTACCGATGGGCCCAACAACATGCCCAATGGACCGCTCAGGATTGGCATGACGTTCTCTTCACACATGAGTGTCGCATATGACTTCAACCAGAGAACTGTCGGAGACCTGTTTGGAGGCAACCCGGTCAGGCTGAGCTTCTTAGACACACTGTCCAGCGAGTGCAGCAAGGTGGAGGTTCCGTGCTGTTTTGGGGTGGCATTATTTGGGGCCGTCGTACGCCGCTGGTGGTCATGGAAGGCACCGTAGCGGTTGTACGATATGTGAATGCCGTCCTTCGACCGATAGTCGTCGTGGACGGCAATTCGCGACCCCATCGTGCACATCTTGTGAATGACTGCCTTCAGGATAACGACCTCACTCGACTAGTCAGCGTGTTCTCCAGACACGAACCCTGTCGAACATGCCTGGAATAGATTGAAATGGGCTGTTTATGGACGACGTGACCGACCAACCATTCTGAGGGATCTACGCCGAATCGCCGTTGAGGTGTGGGACAATCTGGACCAACAGTGGTTTGATGAACTTGTGGATAGTATGCCACGACGAATACAGGCATGCATCAATGCTAGAAGACGTGCTAATGGGTATTAGAGGTAGTGGTATGTACAGAAATGTGGACCACCACCTCCGACGGTCTAGCTCTATGGTGGTACAATATGCAATGCGTGGTTTTCATGAGCAATAAAATGGGCGGAAGTGATGTTTATATTGATCTCTATTCCGATTTTCTTTACAGGTACCAGAACTCTCAGAACCGAGGAGATGCCAAACTTTATGTGATGTGTGGGTAATACACAGTGATGGTCACGTGCGTCTGGGTTGTCAGCCATGAAGTCATCGTGAACCCTTTTGCGACGTCGCACTGCATTCAAGCCTACAGGCACTCTTCGCACGAGTGTTTGACTCAAACGTAGATATGAATGTAATCGAGATTTTCTATGTTTTAGCGTATTATTACTGCTATTATTATTGAGCTGTGTATTGGAGTGTTTATTTCTGTGTGTGGCGACGAAATGCTATATAAAGTCTCCGAACGACGTCAGCCTCTTTCAACGTCCCGGAAAGCACCAATCTTCTTTCTGGGAAAGAGGCTCACATAGGCTTCAACCGCGGAAGACTTGTAGTATGGAGAAACCCCTTCTTATGTCATTTTAAACTCTTTAATTGTTTTAACAGGTTTTCTTTTTCGGTCCTGGAAGGTCATGTTATAACTTTTTTCATTTTTCTGTGTTTTCGTGTTTTGTTCGCGCTTAGTTCTGTTTCTACGATTGCAATTTTTCCCTTGTTGAGAGCTTTAATTCTGTTGCCAGTTCTTACGAAACACATTACAGTAAAATCCTGGTAAAAGATAACGCTTTATAAGATCGACACTGTGAAATCGCAACCTTTGCAATGTTTTCAGATGAGCAGCTAGTGCACCGTTTTTTCATAAGCACTAGAAATTGAGAGAAAAAAGCTCTGAATCACTTTATGTTTCAGTTCAGTAACTCAGCGCTACATCGAGAGAGGCGGTCCTGTTAATCGGTATTCATTTGCCTAAGGTCTTTTATTTCTGCTTCCATAATTTCTTATTCTTGGGACCAGGACGCAATGTCGCACTGACAGCACTGTTAGTTTCCACGGTTAACTTTTTGTCCAGTAACAATTTCTCCATTAATTCGTAATGTACGAGTATTTACCTGTAAACTATCTTCTTCTCTACGGGAGCTTCGTATTTGTGCTCTAATATTTCTCTCGTTAGGCGTGTTAGGCTCATTACTACGCCATAAATCAAGAGCCGGAGGATGATAGATTTATAGTTGGAACTTTCGTTTCGACAGTTTACTTTTCAAATCCCTTTCGTAATCCGTATCAGTAAAATATAATGAGCAGACACAAGTATTTTCAACTGAAAACGAATCTACATGTTTACAAGCATTGATCCATTTTAGTTTCGTCTCACTGTTTTCAGGAAATATATCAAAGTTAAAACCTAACACATTTATCTGTCTGCTGCGGTTAGAGCAACTGGCGGCCGTGCAGTTAATCATTATTTTTCGCTTAAAAACTTACTCTAAAAACCCCTGACTACATAAATAATTGCCAGCTGGAGTGGCCGAGCGGTTCTAGGCGCTACAGTCTGGAACCGCGTGACCGCTACGGTCGCAGGTTCGAATCCTGCCTCGGGCATGGATGAGTGTGATGTCCTTAGGTTAGTTAGGTTTAAGTAGTTCTAAGTTCTAGGGGACTGATGACCACAGCAGTTGAGTCCCATAGTGCTCAGAGCCATTTGAACCATTTTTGAGCACAAATAATTACGACGTAGCTCTGTACTCAATTGGCATTCGTTACTAAAAATAATTCACACCTCAGTAAACAGCCTTATATCCGCTCGTAAGCGTAATTGCTATAGAATGCCTTAATGGAAATTGCGGGCCGCTGAGTGCTGGTTGGGTTCACGCTGACGCCGGCGCCACGGCTTGTCCCTCGTGATCGCTAGCGTGTGTTCTAGTACCCTTGGGTCAGAGTGGCGACCACCCTGTCGGCTGGTCCGCGTGTCACATGCTGGGTGCCACAGTGGACATCGCCTTCTCGCCCCGTCTCGAACCCGGGTCTGCCAATTACTGGCCCAGGCACGAGACGCGCTCGCAAAGTGCGGTGCTATGAAAGCCTCGCTCCCGAAAAACAAATTAATCACGCGCCTCTGGCGCGCCGCTATTAATTATCGAGCGAGCAGCGCGCTATCCGTTTCCCTCTGCCTACCCCTCCACCCCCTATTTCCCCCAGAGAGAGCCCTCCCCTCCCCCTTGGATCGCTCGATTAAGCTACACTTCTCCGCATCGCCCTCCTTTGAGCCCTTCCTTCCATCTCTTTTTTTTGCGCTCTTTCCTCTAGTTTCGGAGGGTAGAGAACAAACGAATGGCGCGCGGCCATTTGTCTGCCAATGCCCCCTGACCTACCCCCCCACCCCATTCCCTACCGCCTCACCACCACCACCACCAGCTGAGCTGCATCCAGCGGCCTCTATCTGCTCCAGCGAGCAGTAGCAACAGTAGCGCGAGAACAAGTAGATTAATTATTTTTTATAATGGACAGCAGGGCGCAAAGCGAGGGCCCAGACAAAGGGCAGGCGGGCGCTTTAACGGCTTCGTTAGCGCAGGACCTGCCGACGACCCCGGGGTTCGCCAGCTGTCAGGTGGGAGAGACGCACTCTGCCCGCTCAGGTGGAGAGAGAAAAGCTGCCCGCAGGCGTGAAGACGACCCTACAGGAGTGTCACCAGCACAGTGGTGCACGCGGAAAGAGGGGGAAAATCGCAAAAATGAGAACAGCTGAAAGCCTTAATTCAGCGCAGTGAGTCTCCATCCAAATGCGTACCACATCATACAGTTTCAATAAAACATCGAACACTGTTGGAAATCAGGGCTTATTTTCCAACTTCGTTCGATACGGACCGACAGGAGTTACTTTGTTTTGTCAGCTTCTTCGCCTCGGAGTAGCACTTACGCCCAACATCATAGTTTTCAGCAGTTTTATAACGAAATTCTAGTTAACCTCCAATAGTTCAGTCAGCAAAGTTTCTTCTTTAGTACAAGGTTGTTTCGGCTACAGTGTCATTTTCAACTAAACCGATAGATGCTACATTTGGTGAGTCTACTTGTGTTTGCCGCGCGGGATTAGCCGAGCGGTTTGGGGCGCTGCAGTCATGGACTGTGCAGCTGACCCCGGCGGAGGTTCGATTCCTCCCTCGGGTATGGGTGTGTATGTTTGTCCTTAGGATAATTTAGGTTAAGTAGTGTGTAAGCTTAGGGACTGATGACCTTAGCAGTTAAGTCCCATAACATTTCACACAAATTTGAACGTTTTTTCTACTTGTGTTTACAAAAGTTGTACACAAAGGTCAGTTTACATGTGTGCTTACATTGAGTTGGAATAGACGTCTATATTGCATCAGTGAGTAACTGGCGACTGTATATGTAATAAAATCCCGACTGCTGCTGTAGTCACGTAGTCTTTACAATGCCATGTATCCATTTCACTGAAGCGCCAAAGAAACTGGTATAGGATTGCGTATTCAATTACAGACTATGTAAACAGGCAGAACGTGGCGCTGCCGTCAGCAATGTCTATACAAGACAACAAGTGTCGGGCGCAGTAGTGAGATTGGTTACTACTGCTAGAATGGCAAGTTACGAAGATTTAAGTAAGTTTGAACATGATGTTATAGTCGGCACACGAGCGATGGGACACAGCATCTCCAAGGTAGCGATGAAGTTGCGATTTTCCTGTACGACCATTTCACGAGTGTACCGTGAACATCAGGAATCCGGTAAAACATCAAATCTCCGACACCGTTGCGGCCGGAAAAAGATCCTGCAAGAACAGGAGCAGCGACGACAACGGAATCGTTCAAAGCGACAGGAGCGCAACCCTTCCAAACTGCTGCAGATTTCAATGCCGGTCCATCAACAAGTGTGAGCTTGCGAACACTCGACAAAACGTCATCGATATAGACTTTCGGAGCGGAAGGCCCACTCGTGTACCCTTGATGACTGCACGACACAAAGCTTTACGCCTCGCCTGGGCCCGTCAACAGGAACATTCGATTGTTGATGGCTGGAAACTAGTTGCCTGGTCGGACGAGTCTCGTTTCAAATTGTATGGAGCTTGTGCAGGTATAGAGACAAGCTCATGATTCCATGGAACCTGCATGTGAGCAGGGGACTGTTCAAACTGGTGGAGGCTCTGTAATCGTGTGGAGCGTGGACTGTTGAAGTGATGTGGGATCCCTGATACGTCTAGATACGACTCTAACAGGTGACACGTAGGTAAGCATCCTGATTGATCACCTGCATTCTTTCATGTTCATTGTCTATTCCGACGGACTTGGGCAATTCCAGCAGGACGATGCGATACCCACAAGTCCAGAATTGCTACAGTGTGGCTCCAGGAACACTCTTCCCAGTTTAAACACTTCCGCTGGCCCCGAAACTCCCCTGACGCGAACATTATTGAGCACATTTGGGATACCTTGCAACTTGCTGTTCAGAAGAGGTCTCACCCCCTCGTACGGATTTATTGACAGCCCTTGAGAATTCATGGTGTCAGTTCCTTCCAGCACTACTTCAGACATTATTCCAGTCCATGCAACGTCGTGTTGCCGCACTTCTGCGTCCTCGCACGGATCCTACACGATATTAGGCAGGTGTAGCAGTTTCTTTCGCTCTTCACTGTGTTGTGTAGATATAGGATTTTTATGCGATAAGCTATTTTGTGGTTTGCCGCTGTTCTTAATCGTCATTTCTCGTAGTTTTTATAATTTTATTTTTTTAATAGCTTAATATAAATACATCTCGATGCAGGAAGAGTAGCGTAAAAGAAAATCAGAAACAAGAGAACTAAAATACTGATAAATATCGGCAATAATTAAGAATATTAAATGAGATGAATTTCCCTCCTGTGGGAAACTGAAAATCCATGGAGGGAAATATTTTGATTGATAGCCATTTACAGTTCGATACCAGAATTTTGCGTGCGTAGACACACCTCAAACGTTGCATATTTTAAATAATTTTTTCATAATGTGGGGCCACAGGCGTAATATATTTCTTTAAAGTCAGTACCGTCATTAGACTGTTTTTTATTTGCAGTGATACATTTACACGATCACGATTTCGGCTTCAAAGTGACATTATCAAGTGTTTTAATGTTTTACAGTGCCTAAGATGGCATACTGTCGTATTTGAAATACACTATTACACGAATTGTCTAAGAGTCAGTATTTCAGTCAAGATGGTATACTCAGTGATAAAACAAAGCAGTAGGCTTTTACCAGAAATGTTGACCCTTAGACAGCGTGTCTAACAGTGAAGACGAAATTATGATCGTGTAAATGTAACACTGCAAATAAAAAACAGTCTAATGGCGGTACTAACATTAAAGAAATCACTTTTTCGATTGTAGTTTGCGAACAAGTTAATTTACTGCGAACTGTACCATGTGCTTAAAAAATACGCGATCGAGTCACATTAAAATGACCGCCACCTGCGTTCGACCTCAACGCGCAATAATCACTCACAGATGACAGATCCCAGCACTAACAGTGCAGAGTATGTGAACTGTATAAGACGGTGGTGGAGGGGGTGGGGGAGGTAGTGGGGAGGACACGGAAAACAGTGCAGACGTTGTCGTAATGCGGAAATGGGATGATTTATCTGACGTCCAAATGGGATGATCAGTCGCTTTTGGGCCTAGGGTGAAAGCATTTCAGAAAAGGGTAAGCTTGTAAACTGTTCGTGTGGCGCCATGGTTTAAGCTATCTAAAACTGGCACGGAGGCAACTGTGGTGCACCACGGGTCATAGATGAGATGACAGGGTAAGGATGGCTGTGGAGAAGTGTACATTCGAAAAGACGTGCAATTATTGACCAACTGTCCGTCCAGATGAACCAAGCGCATGCCAGCAGTGTCTCCTCAACGACCGTTCGGAGTTGCTGTGTATGGGTCTCTGCAGCAGGTGCCTGACGTCCAACGAGTGGGGACAGGTGGCCTTTTCAGGTGAATCGCATTTTACACTTCAGCGGACAGATGACTGTTGGCGTGAACTGCGTGAAATGTCTGAAAGCAAACACTGTTCAACTATCGTCGGAAGGAGAGGGCGTTATTGTCTGGAGGACGTCAACATGGCATTCAGTGGGTGATCTCGTCATTCTCGTAGCTACAATGGATCAACAGAATATTCTTGGACACCACGACCACCTTAGACGCATGTGGCGTTTCCTTGGTACGAAGGTTTCTACCGGCAGAATGGTGAGATGGGTCACACAGCTCGCAGCATACTTGTACGATACAAAGAGCATCAGGACGAGCTTACCTTACTCTACTGGCCACAAAATTCTCCTGGTTTAAACCCAATAACTATTCTGTAGGACCACCTCCATTGGGCTGTTCGCGCCGTGGATCAACCGTGTAACCTAGCGCAGCTGGCTACTATAAAGTTGAAACTTCCTGGCAGATTAAAACTGTGTGTCGGACTGGGACTCGAACTCGGGACCTTTGCCTTTCGCGGGCAAGTGCTCTACCAACTGAGCTACCCAAGCACGACTCATGCCCCGTCCTCACAGCTTCACTTCTAACCAGTATCTTATCTCCTACTTTCCAAACTTTACAGAAGCTCTCCTGCGAACCTTGCAGAACTAGCACTCCTGAAAGATACGATACTGTGTAGACATGGGTTAACCAAAGCCAGGGGGATGTTTCCAGAATTCTGGCACTATAAGGTTGTTGGATGTCATCATTACTGAGGGTAAATTCCGTACAGTTAGCGGGTTAGATCGTCCAAATCGCAAGATGGTTAGAGGGTCCTGCTCATTATGTTCCAAACGTTCTTACCTGGGAAGAGATGCGGTGACCTTTCTGGCCGAGGTAGGATTTGCAAGCACGAAGACATGTAATAGAAACTCTCGCCCATTATGGCTTGCCATGAAGGGCCACAAAACGAGCCGTAGAATATGGTCAGTCTACAGCTGTCCTGTAAGGATGTCACTGATGATAACCAAAGGAGTCCTGCTGTGAAAAGAAATGGCACCCTAGAGCATCACTCCTGGTTGTGGGGCAGTACGACCGGCGACTATCAGATTGGTATACCACCGCCGTCCAGGGCGCCGACGAATGCCTTCGGCCTGGAATCATTGACTGGAGTGGAACTGTCTTCAGTAAAGGGTCCCGCTTCAGTCTGAGCTCCAATAACGGCCCGACAGACAGGGGTGTGCTCTGGAGTGCCTTTTCTTTTCGTAGCAGAGATCCTTTGGCTTTCATCCACGGCGTCGACAATATTTTACGCCCCTTTTTTTCCCTTCGTGGTAAGCCATCCTCGGCTCATATTTCAGCACAATAGTGCCCACCCGCACGCCTTGAGAGTTTGCACTACTTTCCTTCGCCTTGGTCAGGAAGATCGCCGGTTGTTTCCTCAAGTGAGAACGTTTGGAGCATTATGGGCAGGGCCCTCCAACCAGTTTGGTACTTTGACAATCTAAACTGCCATTTGGACAGAATTTATATCCCTCAAGAGGACATTCAACAAGTCAGCAATCAATACCAAGCAGTATAATTGCTTGCGTAAGGGACAGAGATGGACCAATGCGTAGCTGATTTGTTCGGTTTGTGAAGTTCTTTCTCTCCAATAAATCTTCTGAAATTGCGACCTTTTGTTTTTCTGTACATGTACATCAAATCTGCCCATTTTCGTCCCATTTTGATAATTCTTTCGCGGTGCGTCGCTTTTTTTTATTTTGTCATATAGCAGTGCAAAATGGTTCAAATGGCTCTGAGCACTATGGGACTTAACTTCTGTGGTCATCAGTCCCCTAGAACAGAACTACTTAAACCGAACTAACCTAAGGACATCACACACATCCAAGCCCGTGGCAGGATTCGAACCTGCGACCGTAGCGGTCGCACGATTCTAGACTGAAGCGCCTAGAACCGCTCGGCCACACCGGCCGGCTATAACAGTGCAACAAGGATCCTAAAATCGGAAATAATTCAATCAATAATGGCTTCATTGTACGGTAGTGAAACATGGTCAGTGGGAAAGTCGGCACAGAAGAGAATCGAAGCATTTGAGATGTGGTGCTAAAGGCGAATGTAGAAAATTAGCTGGACCGATAAGGTAAGGAATGAGGAGGTTTTGCGCAGGCTCGGAGAGGAAAGGAACATGTGGAAAACACTGACAAAGAAAAGGGACAGGATGATAGGACATCTGTTAAAACATGAGGGAATGACTTCCATGGTACTAGAGGCAGCTGTAGAGGGAAAAGCTGTAGAGGAAGACAGAGATTGGAATACATCCAGTAAATAATTGAGGACGTAGGTTGCAAGTGCTTCTCTGAGATGAAGAGATTGGAACAAGAGAGGAATTCGTAGCGGGCCACATAAAGCCAGTCAGAAGACTGATTACCCTTCCCACTCCCCCCTCACACCCCTCCCACCACCACCACCAAAAAAAGGCTCCTAAGTGAGAAATCATGAAATGTTTGTTAGGAATCACTAAAATAGAGAGAGGTAAGTGTTGAGATTGTGATACCTCCTACGGGGGCCACTTTCACCGTCTCACACCGCCAGCGGCCCAGGAGAAAGCCCGCCGGACCACATCATGCGACGGTCAGCGGGTTAGAGACCATCGCATTTAGACGAATGCCTGACATTTGCCACGCCGGACACTTGCCACACTTGCCCCTTCGCCAGGTAACTTGAGTAGCGATCCTTCAGGTAAGGGACGCCCTTCCTCGTACTACTTATGTCCGCTTTCAAACCGCCGTCTCCACATCTTACTCGATACAACCAGTACGTAAGGGACCTTCTTCTTCGACATCTTGGCGAAATACAGAGCTTCTTTTCCGAAATCGAAATATTTATAACTTTTGGGGAACAAAAGCAATACGGACGATTATGTCAGTATGCAATTAGTTCTGCCAAGTATAAATATAGATCCATCTGTCTGTACGGTAGCTTCCTTTCACGCTTGTTGATTGCGATAGAAACAGTCCATCGCCATGGGAGCAACAAGGAAGGAACGATGTAAAGAGAATTCGAATATACGCTAGTCATTTGTAATTGATCACTGCATTTGTGCCTACTTTAATTCCTACAGCTGCATGCCCAAAAGACAATAAGGAAAAAAGAAATGGCTATGTGAATGTTTGAAAAGAAGAACGACATACTCCATATTAATTTATTCTCTAAAATGCGATATCCCTTGCTGCGAAACATTAGTTAGTAAAGTGTAGCGGGACAACATGACTGAAAATACGTTCAATAAATAGAGATAAGAACATCTATGATTGACATGTCATCTAAAGTGGACGTACAATTTTAAAATGTTAGAAATAAGGAAATGAAGTAATACAGAGTGTTATGCTTGTAACATACGTTGTTGTTCTATATTGTTTAGCTCTGGTATTTACAGGGTCACAGAGAAAGCATCCTAGGTTTTGGAGGAAAAATCCGTAATTGTAATGATCTGCACTACAACAGAAACAAGAAGCACAACTTAAGGAAAAAGAATGTAATGTGTGTTCCAGCTCACAAGCGACATTGAAGCAGATGGTTCCTGTGTATGAGCAGAGGTTACATTCGACAACCGGAATAAATTAATAACTGGCTCCTTTTACCGACCCCCGGTCTCAAAAGAAACAGTTGCTGAACAGTTCAAAGAAAACTTGAGTCTCATCACAAATGGGTACCCTACTCATACAATTATAGTTGGCAGTGACTTCAATCTACCTTCCGTATGTTGACAAAAATACATTTTCAGGCTCTATTGTAGATAGAAAACAAATTCCGTAATTGTTCTAAATGCTTTTTTAAAAATTATTTTGAACAATTAGTTCACGAGACCATTCAAATTGTAAATGGTTACGAAAATACGCTTGACCTTTTAGCCACAAATAATCCTGAGCATCACGACGGTTACAGGTATTACAGTCGTAGCGAGGCTCAATTCCGTAACAAAGAAATTCCCCAAAACTAAACGCGAAGTATATCTGTTTATAAAAGCGACTAAAAATTCGGTTGACGTCTTTGTAAGTACTAGAGGCAGCTGTAGAGGGAAAAGCTGTAGAGGAAGACAGAGATTGGAATACATCCAGTAAATAACTCAATAATTTCCAAAATATGTAAGTGAAGACCATATGTGGCTTAAGTTCAAAGAAATAGTATCAACAGTACTCGAGAGATTCATACCAAATAAATTAATAAGAGACGGAACTGATCCCCCATGGTACACAAAACACGACAGAAAGCTGTTGCAGGAGCACCGAAAAAGGCAAGTATAATTTAGACGAACGCAAAATCGCCAAGATTGGCGAAGTTTTACTGAGGCTCGAAATTTGGTGTGGATTTCAATGCGATATGCATTTAATAGCTCTAGAAATGTGACGGAAAAGAGATTCTGGTTCTATTTTAAGTAAACCAGCGGAAAGACTCAGTAAGCGACGAGGAGGAGGAGGAGGAGGAGGAGGAGGAGGATGAGACAAGGGATGCAACCCTTCGGAGCAGGTGAAATCGTGGCAAATGTCCGCACACTCATTTAGACAGCCAGAGGCCGTCAATGGGTACGCTCCCGTGACACCTGAAGCCGCCCATGTGAGCACGGAAGACACACTCCAAAAGGGACATAATAACATGGCGAGAGAGACCACACTGAAACGCCGTGGCGACAAGCGCGCCTAGACAGTGAAAATGGTTGATGACGAAGTCCGCACAGCAGCAGAGAGGCCCATGTGCAGACTGTGAAAGAGGTTGCAGAGTGACCGAGCAGCACTGTAAAGTTTGTAACGAACTAGAAGTGTACTGTATGCCCACTCGCCAGTAGTGGAAGACAATGTCGTTCCGGACACGGTCGAAAAATGTGAAAAATTCGGACGGTTTTTGGAGGACAAAAGGTTTTTCCAAGGGTCGAAGTGGCGAGAAAAAACTGACGTCGCTTTCGGAAGCAATTTCGATATCTTTACGCTATTTGTTACACCGAGAGCAAGGTTTGCGGTATTTAACGCCCGCATCCTCAGAGCAGAATGTGGCTCAAATAAAGTAGCGTATGGCGGCATTTGGGTAGAAAATTGTAGATAACTGGTAACAACACGTTGTACTTTATCAATACACTTTCTGTTGCAGTAATTGATATGCATATTTGTGCTCAGATTGTCATTTTTGTGTGTGCTTGGACCGTGGGACACTTGGTGTGAGTGTGTAGAGGGGGCATGGCGATCTTGTTTGTGTGCCTGAATCCGTGGACCGTTTTAAGGCACATGACAGGATGGTTCCCTCGAAAGGGCAAGGCCGATTTCCTTCTCCATGCTTTCTTAATCCGAACTCGTGCTCCGTCTCTGATGACCTGTTGTCGACGGGACGATAAACGCAAATCTCCTTCTAGTCCTCAACGCGAGGCTGTGAGGTCCCGCCGGCATTCCACTTCCGTACCGCGTGATTATCATGCAGCTCCCCACAAGAGCATTATCACTTCCACGTACGCCAGTTTTGTTTGTTTGTTTGTTGAGTATCATTAACTGTAATGGAGTGTAACGGATTCATGTTTTGTCGTATTACCATGCGATGTGTTCAGTGTAGGGTGAAGGATGAAAACCAACCAAGCACTAATATGTCATGATTTTTCTGTTTTAGCGTACAGAGACATGCCAGAACCACCTAGCAGTCGGCGCAGAAGACGTATCTTTGCAGAGTAGTGCATCAAACGTTGAGTGAAGCATGTTAGGATAATTTTACATGGTAGAATTTAAGGGTAGGTTAAAATCACTCAGAAACGTATCTTCTGGACAATCCTTAGGGAGACTATAGAAAACGTCCCGAGGAGGAAGGTACTGATTTTCAAGGGGAGATATGAACGGGAGAGAGAATCACGTACGATCGTGGGAACATGTGCAGAGACAGAAGTAATGAGAATCAGAACGACTGATTAAAATTTGTGAACGGTTTGATCTGAAAATTATCAACACAATTTTTAAAAACAAAGATATTCATAAATAAACTTGGCAACAGAATACCGGGGAACTTCGTTCAATAATATATTATATTATCATCAGCCAGACAAGTAGTTTCAAGACAGGAGATGTTCGGTCTTATAGAGGAGCCCAGTGTGTATCAGACCATTATCTAGTAAAAAGGAACAGTTTTTGGCCATGGAAGAATGCAAGGAATGATACTAACAACACTAAGACGAATTGTTCTGAGAAAGCTCAAAACCTACACTTCAACACTGACAGCCTATAAGGTGAAAGTGTACGAACATTCTTTGCAGCCAGAGTGGAAAGGACATTAGAAGAATCATTTGAAGGAAGAACCTTCAATATAATATATTAATATATTTGAAGGAAGTACAGGGAAAAGATTACTGGGGGGGGGGGGGGGGGGGAGTACAGGGGAAATATATGAATACATAAAAACCAATATTATAATTATAGCAACAAAGGTGCTGCGCATTAGAGGAAACAACAATAGCTGTAAATGAGAATGATGGTCCGAGGAAATACTTCACAACTAAGGAAAAGATGAACACATTCAATTAGTGGTTGAATGATACATCGGAAGCAAGAACAACAACTCACAAGGAAAAGAAGAATGAACTGGTGACGAAAATGATAGCAGAGAATGAAGCATGGGAAAGGATATGTGCCAATGTCAGTAGCAAACTAGGATTTGGGAGATCGAAAGAAGGGTGGTGAGTATCAAGAGGGCTTCGACAAGAGACGAAAGCTAAATTCAATCATCAACACCAAAGGAATGGGAAAAATATATCCGGAAATTATTAAATGAGGATAGTGAAGGATACCTAGAGGAAAGAACAATGGAATGAAAGGACCAGGAAGGGAAGAGATCCAAATTTTAGAAAGTGGGGTGAGTAATGTATTAAGAACAGGGAAGAAAATGTTCAAATGTGTGTGAATTCCTAAGGGACCAAACTGCTGAGGTCATCGGTCCCTAGACTTTCACACTACTTAAACTAACTTATGCTAAGAACAACACACACACCCAAGCCCGAAGGAGGACTCGAATCTCTGGCTGGAGGGACCTCGCAATCCGTGACATGGCGTGTCAAACTGCAAGGCCACTCAGCGTGGCAAGAGGAAAGAATGGTAAATCATCTGGACCAAGCAGTATCAGTCTGGAGTTCTCAAAACAAGATGGTGACAAAATTGTGACCCTATTAACACCGTTATTCAATAAAATGTTACATGGAGATTAAATACCCGAGGAAACGAAGCTAGGATATATTAAAGAAAGAGGATGGGGCTAGAAATGAAAGATGGAGTTTATTTACATCATCTGCTATTTGCTGATGATCAAGTAGTTATATCACAAGACTAGTAGAATGCAAATTATACGTATAATCAGTTAGCAATGGAATAGAGAAGATTAATAATCAGATGAGTTATACATAGAGGGAAAGAGAATTAAGGTGGTCAATACTTTCTGTTACCTGGGATCCATTTTAGAGATGGATGGAAAATAAGAGGTAGAAATTAGTAAAAGAATTAGCAATGGAAGGAAGGTCATTGAGATGCTCGACTCAATCTTACAGAGCAGATATGTAGCAAACCGAACTGAAAGAATCGTATATAAATCGATACTAGAGAGCATAGTTATGTGTGGAGTGGCAACATGGACTACTAATCTGAAACACATAAAAAAACTGCAAGCAGTAGAAATGGATATCTGTAGCAAATCACCAAGAATTTCTAGAAAAAGGAAAATAAGAACAGACGAAATAGTAGCGAATAGAAGTAAGAGAAAGAATACATGACATCGTGGATAGAAGGAAGTTACAATGACTCAGGCATGTAAGAAGAATGGAGGAAGGCAGAATACCGAAAATGATTCTGGAATGGGAACCAGTGGGAAAGTAGAGAAGAGGATGCCCTATGACGACCTGGTGCCAAAATGTGCAATTAACAATGAGAAGGCCTGGCTCAGAAGAAGAAGATGTACAAGATCGAAACATCTGGAGGGACATCCTGAGAAGACAAATTGAGATCTTACGCAGTAGATGTAATAATTTCCGGGTGTTTGCTATGTTGGAGAAAAACCTTTGCACAGAGGAAAATCTCAGGTGTACAAAGTTAGGTAAACACACTGTTTGTTACCATATTATTGACATTCGAGACTGTTTCCATGTATCGCACAGCTGGAACTATTAAACTTAGTGAACGAAAATACTTTGCAAAATTTGGGATACTAAGTTAGGTATATGAACAAATGTATTTTGTTAAAATTTGAGTCCGTTCACATGGCTTTCACAGCTGACACTATGCCATCTAGTAAATAAGGAAGAAGTCTCCCTAAGATCAGTGATTCGTACATTATACATAATGCTTGTAGGTTCTGTGGCAGAAAAGAAGGTACCAATCTTATTTGCGTATCTAACAATATTATGAGACGGTAAGTTGCCACTCACCATATAGCGGAGATGCTGAGTCGCATATAGGCACAACAAAAAGACTCTCACAATTATTGCTTTCGGCATTTAAGGCTTTCGTCAACAATAGACTGAAATATGCGCAACACAGACACGACTCACACACACGCCTGCAGTCTCAGGCAAATGAAACCACACTGCGATCAGCACCACCAGAGGAAGATGGGCGTGGCGACTGGGTGGGAGTAAGGAAGAGGCTGTAATGGGGAGGAGAAGGGATATTATGGTGCGGGTGGCGGACAGAAAAGTGCTGCAGGTTAGATTGAGGACAGGGGAAAGGTGGGGAGAGGGGCGGAAGTAACAGAAAAGAAGAGAAATAAGAAGACTGGGTGTGGTGGTGGAATATGGCTGCGTAGTGCTGGAATGGGAACAGGGAAGGGGCTGGATGGATGAGGACAGTGGCTAATGAAGGTTGAGGCCTGGAGAGTTACAGGAGCATAGGATGTATTGAAGGGAAAGTTCCCACCTGCGCAATTCAGAAAAGCTGGTGTAGGTGGGGGAGGATTCATGTGGCACAGGTTGTGAAGCAGTCATTGATATGAAGGATATCACGTTCGGCACCGTGCTCAGCAACAGGATGGACCAGTTGTTTCTTGGCGACAGTTTGTCGGTGGCCATTAATGTAGATAGACAGCTTGTTGGTTGTCATGCCGAAAGAGAATGCAGTACAGTTGTTGCAGCTTAGCTTGTAGACCACATGACTGGTTTCACAGGTAGCCCTGCCTTTGATGGGATAGGGGATGTTAGTGACCAGACTGGAGTAGGTGGTGGTGGAAGGATGTAAGGGACAGGTCTTGCATCTAGGTCTATTACAGGGGTATGAGCCATGAGGTATGGGATTGGGAGCAGGGGTTGTGTAAGAATGGACGATTGTATTGTGTCGGTTTGATGGACAGTGGAATACCACTGTGGCAGGGGGGTGAAGGATAGTGGGCAGGACATTTCTCATTTCATGGCATGACAAGGGGTAATCGAAACTCTAATGGAGAATTTAATTCAGTTACTCTAGTCCTGGGTGGTACTGAGTTTCGAGGGGAATGCTCCACTGTGTCATTACCTACATACAAATCTTTGGTACGTCTGTGGCACCCACATGGCACCATCCAATATATTCATGGGCCATCTATAGGAATCCTTCCTAAAAACCCAGAATCCTAAACTCCTCACCTGGTTCAGATTCACTGATGACATCTTTGCTATCTGGATCGAAGGTGAGGACACCCTGTTCACATTCCTCCTGGACATCAACAACTTCTCCCCCATTTGCTTCATACGGTCCTACTCAACAAGCCACCTTCCTAGATGTTGACCTCCACTTCAAAGATGGCTACATCAGTACCTCTGGACATAACAAAACTACTAACCACCAGCAATATGTCCACTTTGACAGCTGCCACACATTCCATACATAGAAGTCCCTTCTGTACAGCATGGCCAACCATGGTCATCGAATATGCGGTGATGAACACATCCTCTCGAAATATACTGAGGGTCTCACTGAAGTCTTCATTGACCATAATTATCGTTCGAACCTTCTACAAAAACAAATCTCCCATGCCTTATCTTTCCAGTCTCCCACCACCTCTCAAAGTCCCACCATCTGGCAGCAGTGGAACATTCCCTTGTAGCTCAGTACCACCCATGGCAAGTGCAACTGAACTACATTCTTAGCCAGGGTTTCTATTATCTCTCATTGTGCCCTGAAATGAGAAATGTTCTGCTCCTTCCGCCATTCACCAAACTGACACAATATACTCGTCCATCCTTACACAACCCCCCCAATCCCAGTCTCTTGCCTCATGGCTCATACCCCTGTAATAGACCTAGATGCAAGACCTGTCCCATACATCACCAGCTTTTCTGAATCGCGTGGGTGGGAACTTTCCCTGCAATACATCCTACATTCCTGTGACCCTCCTGGTCTGAGCTTTCATTAGTCACTGTCCTCACCCATCCAGCCTCTTCCCTGTTCCCATTCCAGTACTACACAGCTGTCATTGCACGACCACACCCAGTCTTTTTATTTCTCTCCGCACTCCAGTCTCCGCCTCGCTCCCACCCAGGCGCCACTCCCATCATGCAGTGATGCCACTGCTCCCAGTGCGGTTTCAGTTGCCTGAGACTGCAGGCCTTTGTGAGAGTTGTATTTGCGTGAGTGTCTGTGTATTTCTGTTTATTGTTGACGAAGGTCTTAACGGTTGAAAGCTATAATTGTGAGAGTCGTTTTGTTGTGTCTATATGCGACTCAGCATCTCCGCTATATGGTGAGTTCAAATGATCAAATGTGTGTGAAATATTATGGGACTTAACTGCTAAGGTAAACAGTCTCTAAGCTTACACACTACTTAACCTAAATGATCCTAAAGACAAACACGCACACCCATGCCCGAGGGAGGACTTGAACCTCCGCCGGGACCAGCCACAGAGTCCATGACTGCAGTGCCTTAGACCAATATGGTGAGTGGCAAGTTTCCTTCTCATAATATTGTTACATTCTCTCCTGGGTTTTCCATTGTTTTATTGTTGTATGTGTTATAAGTAAACATGTGCGCTGTTGGTAAAAACGTTAAGGCATTATCCATTCAATCCTATCTAGTTTTGCCCGCAGCAGTACAATATATCAGCAAAAAGTTTATTATTTTGCGTGACCAAATGTTTGAACTGACACTTATTTTGTATCCATTTTATAGAAATCTTTCATAAACACTATTGTGGTGTAAAGCTAAATTTTGTGCCACACGCCTTAATTCAAAGAGACTTGTGTGTTTTCCGTGTCAGCATTTCTGACGTATAGCCATTTCATAAATATTATTTCTGTCTAAAGGTAACTTTTCTGAAGCATGTCTCAATTATAAGTATTTTGTTTGTTTCATATGCCGACATCTGTGACATACATTTCTTTGGTATACATAATGGTGGTGCAAGATTCATTTTTCTTTCACTTGTTTTAACTCTGTATCCTGCACGGTATAGTATTTTTATTCCTGACATGCCAGCCGGAGCGGCCGAGCGGTTCTAGGCGCTACAGTCTGGAACAGCGCGACCGCTACGGTCGCAGGTTCGAATCCTGCCTCGGGTATGGATGTGTGTGATGTCCTTAGGTTAGTTAAGTTTAAGTAGTTCTAAGTTCTAGGGGACTGATGTCCTCAGAAGTTAAGTCCCATAGTGCTCAGTGCCATTTGAACCATTTTATTCCTGACATGTACTATGTTTGAGTTTCACACATGTTAACAGTTGTGTATATGTATTATGTACATGTGTAACATTATCACCAAGTTCAATGTAATTTGGGTTCCTGATGTACTGCTTACTGGTTATGATCTACAAGACTTGTTTCTATTTATCAAGGGCAACCATTTCAGAAAATAGTCGACTCGGCTTGACATGGTAGTGTAGTGTCACGGAATAGTAAAGAGTTGGAAATGTGGAATATTGTCAAAGTTTCGTTGCCTATGTCGAGAGCCAGAGCCAAGAGGTAAGAGGATTGCACATATATCGGAATGTGTCGTCACGCAGGGGCAATGGCCTGGTTACACACAACAGGCGAGAGACAATTGCTTAGCACGCGGGTTTGTGTTAGATGGAGACTTTATTAGAGTGCAAGACAGAGGTATAGCGTCAGCTGTACTGCATTTCACAACTTCGCGTAAGTCTGTCGCAATAACACGTAACTCTGTTGCAAGAACGCCTAAGGGGCGAGTACGACAGACGAATCAGCGGTATAAGTGGAACGAGTGCGTTCATTACGAACGAGCATGACGTCAGGACGTCGCTCGTGCTTCCTTTAAATACACCAGCTTTGATAGCAGCAAGACACTCGCACTCGCAGTTAGATTGGCAGTTAGATGTGTACTGGGTCGCTGCGTAGCGCTCAGCTCGGTGATCGACGTGTTAATCTTTATCAAGGAGATGTTGCAGTAAGGGCGGCCCACCCAGCAGCAGACGTGAGGGGACAGTACCGGCTCTGGTCCTCTCTGCTGCCAGTGTCAATCATCAACCCGGGATTAGCAGACATCGCGGTAGACTCGCTCGCCGCCAATGCTGACCACATCGTGCGGGACCTAGGCCCTGTGCATCCGCCATCACAACCGGGTGAGCCGACGACGCTGGGGGACTGCAGCCCGTCCACCGCGGACGAGCCACCAGTAGGAGTAGGGAAGAAGACGGGGTGGGATAGAGTACACTCCGCACTACGAGATCGCTTCTGGTGCCGACAGCGCCGCGGACTCCAACCCGGAGCCACCTGCTGTCCGTCGTGAGTCGGCCGGCCAGCCGGACGTCGCCAGCCACGCGCGGCCGAAGTAAGGGCATTCCTCCGCTACGTCACAGCACGCGGCGCTGCGCTAGCAAGACTGCACAGCCCGGATCTGGTGTCATCGCTACGAGTCAGCAAGGACTCGGGGAAGGTCGTTGATATCTCCAAGCCACATTGTACTCTGCAGGAATAAAGTTGTTGTGAATTAATAATGTTTCCTTGGCGTTTCTGACGCTTCTACAGCCATTCCCTAGCATCCTGACAACTTGTGAGGTCATCCAGCCCACCGTAGGCGACCGGGACCACGGGAGCGCCTTCAGTAGGGCACAACTGAAAATGTAATCCCACCTCAAAATTCCACATGAGTGAGAAAGAAGTTAATCTTACAACTAGCGAGTGAAGATATTTGTTTTCTTTTTGAAGTGTGTGTGTGTGTGTGTGTGTGTGTGTGTGTGTGTGTTCGCGCGCTAAATGGGCCAAGGGAACATTGAAGTACCACTTTACCTTGACTCCCAATATTCCGTATCAAAAGCTTATAGTCATCACAATATGTGTGCTACCTCCGCTGGGGGCCACATTCGCCGACTCACACGACCAGCAGCGCAGGTGGAAGCCCATCGGATTCCATGCGGCGAGCGTCCGGAAAGCGACCGCTGGAGCCATTCTGCAAGCACTCAAAAGGAAGCTGGGCGGACGCCCTCGCCTCACTTAAGGAAACGTTGTAAAGAGCCTGGCGGACAATATGAAGGGCGCCAAAAACTGATGGACCCCTGATGCCATTAGGATGGAAGGTCAAGAATGCAACGCGAAAGCATGTGAATTCTTCTGGCCCAGAAGCAGTCGTTTTACCTTCCTTAGAAAGCAAGAACGTGTCGACAATTCTAGCACTCCACACACTGGGAGGAGCGCATACAAAGTGCAAAGAGTTCGCATAGGGAGGCGTGTGGAAGAAGTCAACCTTGTTAAAAAAGATGTTTTCAGGACAGTAAGAACCTTATAAACCATGGATGTCAGCAGACTCTGAGGCGAAGCCCAAATACAAATGAGTCCGGAGCTCATACACAGGAAGCGGTTACAAAGAAGTGTTGTGCTGCCGCTCTTACAACAACTTCGGAATGCAGAAAAACATCAGAATAGTGTGCCACCAAAACTGGTGATATCTTTAGAAAGGAGCTGATTCCCGAATCACACAGCGGCCCACGCAAGATAGGGAATCTCCACGCAGCACGGAGAGGCGTCGTAATGAAATAAGGATCACTCACTGGACGGCATTTCAAACTGAGTCCGCCAATGACAACGCCGCGTGAAAATTTCGAAGAACCGTTGATCTGAGAAGTGGAGGGGGAGTGAAGTGGCAATCAGTGAGACAGCGTGGTAGCGGGAGGACCTGGGGGCTCTTCCATCCATCGCTAACTTCCGCCTTCCGACACCGAGGTATCGCGGCTTTGGCCACGCAGTCCACAACGGGCAGACGACGCAGAAACCGTGCCTGGGCCCCTCTACACAGCCGCAGGATACTGGGTACAGCGGCCGACCCGCGCCACACAGTTCCGAGGCGACGTGAAGTGCCGACGCAGCGCCCGCTGTCGTCATTACCGCGAGTCTAATCACGAAGAATGGCGAGGGGAGTCGTCCTCTCCCTCTTCTTCCCCTTAATAACTGAGTCGCACCCACGCCAGTCCATTCGGCCCTGAGATTTGTAATTTTCTCTTGGTTTGAATAAATGTTGCTGAAGTAAATACATTTCTTTCATGGTTTAATCATCTAAGAAATCTGTTCCATTCATACGTCAACCCCTTAATCCCACATCCTTTATATTACTTAATTATTAGCTCCCAGCAAGGGTGACCTCATTGGTAATTTTCGTGTTGTATGATGTCACAAACAATTTCTCGAATTCGCCAAAAACTGACTGCTGTGGGCGATGTATGACAGTAACGTGAATGGACTGGAGGTTGGTGCGACATGTAGCGTGGGGAATGGATGCAAATTGGACCTAAAGAGTTGTCTGCTGAATCCCAACTCATAGGACGATGCCCTAACGGAAGGTGTATTCATTCCATCAAAAGTACAGAGTAATCCATCGCATTGAAATGTAAGGTTGGTCGGATGCTTCAAAATGTAACAGCAGAGACTTAATATTACAGTGTTATTGGTGAACAATTGTTAATGCTTTTTAAATAAGATAAAGGACATAATATATAAAAATTTCTCTAAGGTTATAGATAATGGGATACTTAAGAATTGTTAAAGTGGTTCTATATGATATGTTTCTGCCTAGTTGAGGAGAATGTAATTTATGTAATGGAAATGTCCAAGAAAAAAAGAATGTGATGCAATAAGTGTGGTGAAAATAAGTTGCAATATGTAGAGGGAAGCGATATACTATATTTGGTTGTCTGAGTAGCTTGTTGGTTGATAATAGCCTATTTTTACCTATTTCAGATGAGAACGTCTCGCTAGAACCTAGAGCTATTCTCATCTGAAATGTTTTGTGTTTATGTATTTTGATCGTGTGTGTGTGTATTGATATATTACTTGGAGCGTTGCATGTCAGGGCACTACATGATATTCAGTAGTTGTTTGTTTGTCGTATTGTTGGTAGTTGTCGTATATTCCGTGTGATACCTTTTATACGTACACCTTAGATAAATACACCTAAAGGAAGGTGTGTAGGTGACATTAGAATTGTGAACCTGCCTTCCTAGCTGATTTCGCTAACGCACGCTTATGCAGCGGCGTTCGACTCGGAGGTAACCCAGTTCGAATCCTGTTGATGGATGAAATTTTCGCTGCCAGTATTTGGCCAGCAGAGGGACAAGTGATCACAGAATTTGTGCCAATGTCCTGGACTAATGTGCAAACGTGTCTGCAGAGTCTGATGTAGTGAGGGTGTGCGTCCATCGGATGGGGACATGTTGCTCGGCAGCACTGACTTTCACCCCTTCCCTTTCCTTACCGTCGTCATCACACTCCACAATCTCTACAGTGTACACGTAGCCGCTATACTCACCTACACTGTGCAAATACAAATACGAGCCAGCTCTCGCATGTCCATATGCACAGGGCCACTGTTGGCAGATGAAGAACATTCTCTCCGTCTAGCTGGCTGAACCCATGCTGTGGGATATTCCTGCCTACACAGTGCCACACGAAATTTACCTTCATTTAATTAAAAATGAGAATCTGTATTGATCAGGACTCTGATGCTCATTTTAATATTTATATAGCCTTTAATGTTTAATGGCAATTTTACACTTGCTCATTTTCGGGATTTTAGTTCTAATGATTTATAAGAGTCGAACCAATTCACTCAATGCGATCAAGGAGATTGCGAATAGTCTTTTTCAAAACAGATCGTGTGCTCCAGTTTAACAATGTCATATTTCATTTACTACCCAGAACTTATTTGGCACTACTGGATTTCTTTTGGTGAGGAATATTCGCTTTGTCTGTGCTAGTCTTTTTGTTATGAACTCGTTGGTTAGTCATTCACACTTATGTTTTGCTTCTGTAATAGGATAATTCTTTCATTTCCCATTTACACTCCCCATAACAATTTCGGAAACACGGAAACTAATCTTTAAACCGGAATATTTCTGAATTAATAGCATGTAAAATTTTTATGCACATCCTTGAGTATCACGTAAATTAACTTGTTCACATTCCCCCCCAAAAACGCCAGTTCACAAAACCATGATTTACTACTCATTGCTTCTTTGTTGAGTTTGATCATAAAGCATCGTATCATCTGCAAAAAAGACTGCTTCAAACGAGATTTTAAAATGTTGACACAGAGCAAGAACAGTAATGGCTCCAAAATCGAACCCTGTGGAACGCCCGTTGTTATTTCTCCCTACACAGACGCTGCGGCGTCCGTTTCCATGTTGTTCGAACTTACTACTGTAACAGTTCATTCTGTGTGTTTTTCCTAAGTTTGAAGCTAGCCGATTTGTAAGCTAAGCTGAGAGATTAACGACGACCCGCGGCGCAGTAGGTAGAGTAGCTACCGCGCTCAGAGAATTATCCTTCTGGGCGAGCGCAGCGGTAGATAACCCGGTGCGGGTTTCGGTCCACAGGTCGGGCTCCGCCCTGGAGCTTAGAGCGTCCTCGTTGGCCGCGGCTGGCTTATCGCGGATCTGCATAGCTGATCCCGTGCCGCGCGCCGCATCCTCAGCTTGTCGCGCCGAAGCCGGAGGAACAGCCAGGCGGCGGAGAACACGGCCGGATGGCTGGCTGGTTTCTGCCCGCCTTAAATGCGGCCACCTGCAATTAACTGCTACCGCTGAGCCGTTACGCCCTATGAATTTGCTACGGCTGTCACCACTCAAATACACAGCTGTCTGTTATAATTATCACTATCTTGTTAGTCCCTTTTTAAATTCCACCTGAATACATTCCTCATATGACTTCTGCTGTGACCATAATTTCAATCGTCCGACCACACCTGTGGGTTCATTGATTGCTCTGGGAGACGGCTCATCTTAACTACCACGTACAAAACATTAGTTTACTTTATTACACGAATGAATAAAAAAGTGTACTTGATACAGTTCTTTGCCACATTGATGCTGGATACTTTCCAGCTGTCATTGACTATTATAGCATCACCTGAAGCGCTATATAACAAACGCTTCTCTTTAAGTACAGTGATTTACAGAATTGCACTTCCGTCCGAGACTTTAAAATATTCAGTGATGTCTGCTTCAGCTGAGGAACGTACTGCGCCAGGGCGCTTCCATGCTCGGCTCTATATTGACCTCCGTGTGAGGGCACTGCTAGAGAGGAAGTGACTTCTTCAGCCTCTCCCATTCTTCGTTACAGACTGCAGCGAGATGCCGCTAATGTCTGTGGTTTTAGTGTGCACTGCTGACTCTGGTGTGCCAGTGCGGTCTCTGAATGGTACCATAACTTCAGTGCCAATGTTCTAAAAACTTTCCAATTTTACTCAAGATTTCGAGCCATGAATGAATATTAAAGCGGTCTGCCTTATTTTTATGAGATATTCGGAGACTGGAATGACTTTCATAGCTCAACAATCAAGATCGGAAATCTCGAACATACATTTCAGTAATACCTGATCAAGACCGACACACTCAAACCTGATAAAAGTACTTGAATATACACTGCATTCTCTCTTAGAGAGAGAGAGAGAGAGAGAGAGAGAGAGCATGCATTGGTGATGTGGTATAACCTCACACTAACTAATAAAAGACATGTCACAATAGTCACTCTCAACATATTCACGTTCAGTACATGCCATGAATTTCTCAGCAGATTAAGTATACCTTATACTGGGTGATCAAAAAGTCAGTATAAATTTGAAAACTGAATAATGTAGATAGAGGTACAAATTGACACATATGCTTGGAATGACATGAGGTTTTATTAGAACCAAAACAATACAAACATTCAAAACATGTCCGACAGATGGCGCTTCATCTGATCAGAATAGCAATAATTAGCGTAACAAAGTAAGACAAAGCAAAGATGATATTCCTTACAGGAAATGCTCAATATGTCCACCATCATTCCTCAACACTAGCTGTACTCGAGGAATAATGTTGTGAACAACACTGTAAAGCATGTCCGGAGTTATGGTGAGGCATTGGCGTCCGATGTTGTCTTTTAGCGTCCCTAGAGATGTCGGTCGATCACGATACACTTGCGACTTCAGGTAACCCCAAAGCCAATAATCGCACAGACTGAGGTCTGGGGACCTGGGAGGCCAAGCAGTGACGAAAGTGGCGGCTGAGCACACGATCATTACCAAACGACGCGCGAAAGAGATCTTTCACGCGTCTAGCAAAATGGGGTGTTTTTTATGGTTCTAATAAAACCTCATGTCATTCCAAACATGTGTGTCAATTTTTACCCCTCTATCTACATTATTCCGTGGTTTATTAAGTTTTCAAATTTATACTGACTTTTTGATCACCCGGTACTTCCTGTAATATGCTTGCACAGAAATAACCATACAATCTGCCTATGACAGAGACGTGCGTTTCATTCTCATTGACTATCCACGACTTTAATATTTTATTCGTTTTGCAATTCTTTCACCATCTTGCAATTGCAGTGGGATACCTTACGGCTTCACAGTTTTCTACACAATATTATGCTGGTTAGTGAGAGAGAACGTGCGCGGGATATCTTGGTTATTTGCGAACCCAATTTATGTCTCCCTGGAGCAGCCATGATGGCTTTTCTCTCGTTGCTGTAGGGAGCGTCTGGGGCCAGTTTGAATGCTATATAATTGTTGTCCCCCTTCCTAGTCTCACAAGTTGTGATGCCACCCCTGAAGCTTAACTTCTCACTCGCTTTTAACGTTCCAAAATAGACTCCATGACGAAACTCTGACCGTTTTCTGACGTATCACGAGCCATTTTCCAGTGTTCGGCATCGTGTTCCGCGGCAATCCCGTGGCCTCCGATTGGCTGGGTTAGGAGCGCGCCAATTCTAGCGACCCAACGCTCACAGGTATCCTTTAGAGACGTGAACCTCGGTCAGTTCAGTTCTATTCCTGCTCGCCGGTGGAGACCTGAGGTCGCGATGCTGATTTCGATAAGTATAGCTGTACTCAGTGAGTGCCAGCTTAGCGTTGGTTACAATGCACTTAGAGCACTAGAGGTTCGTTATCGAGAGAGCACTATTTTCTTTTCGTTTCTCATAAATTTTGTTTCGTAAATTCGATAATTCTTGAGTAATATTGAACTTGGCGTCCTTTGTCCTTTACGAGAGCGAGGTTAGCTATGGGCCATATTAGGGTAAACATTCTGGTCCTGCTTCAGCATCTATTCTTTAGCCTTTTTCTTGTGATACGCGTGTGGATTTACGTTTCTAGATTCTAATTTCGCAAAATGGACTGATGGTCCTGTTTGCTAGAACACGCGACCACGTGGCGAGCGGTTGGTACTGCGTACCGCTGATTCCTTAGCAACTTCTCAGCCTTGCAGGGATTCTATTTTCTTCGCTTAAATGAGTATTGTTGTGATGGATATTTCCATGAGTGACCTGGTTTTCGGTGGGGATGCCACTTATTCTTATCCTGGTATTTATCCCTTACTCCGTTCGGTCTACGAAAGTGGTGAGTGCATGATGACAAGTGAACTGTTTTGTAAAAATGGCAGCGTACTATTTTAGGCCTCTTCTCGCCACGCCATTGTGGAGAGAGCAGACTGTTGAATCAATCTTTCCTTCCTCCCGCAAAATTTTATGTTCAGTAGCATCTGTACGAGAGGAAATAACGACATTATTTTATTGTATTTATGTAAGTTCTTTTTTACGCCCTTTTTAAATAATGATGCCATACTAATTTCTATCTGGATTCATCAATTCAATGAAACTCTCCTCCCACACAAGAGCAGCTTCCAAGACCTTCGATCCTTATGGTCAGCAAATTAACTAACCAATAAATGCCTTGCTTAATCGGTCTCCGTAAGGTCGTGCGGATCTCACAATTTTCTTTGTTGGGGCAGAGTTTGTTCTCGCAGACCCGTTGCGAGCGTTGCACTTAGTGAACCGCTGATAATAAATCAAAGTCTTCCTTCCGAATAAGGGGAAAGTCATGGTTCACTGCGAGTCATGAACAAAATTCCACTTCATGTGGTGAAAGTTGGTTGCCTTATCCTGAATGGGCTATAGCGAGTTATAACTATCACCTCTTTACTAAATTTATTTGTTGAGGAGTCTTTGCCCAATTCCAATAGAAAGGTATTTAAAAAAAACAAGTCACTGCTTTTAACAGTCTGTCTAAATAACGATTCCAATGAAAGCAGAACTTTTCATTGAAATGTGCTCGCATCAGCTACGACTTTAGACAAAGAACAAATGAACACTT